>NC_138381.1:59802886-59914008 GCF_054177405.1 Leptonychotes weddellii
GTCACTTTCTTGGGGAGCCTTTCTTGACCTCCCTGAATCGGTCACATTGCCCTGTTACAGGCCCTCCTGGCACCATGCACGCCTTTCATCTGTACCATATTATCACAGTTGCCGTTTTACACTTGTCCATGTAATTATTTGATTCATATCTGTTAGCCCTGCCCCACTTGTCATAAGCTTCAAAAAGGCAGTGACTTTTTCTTGTTCTATGCCTTAAACATATGGATGAGTGGATGGATGGATGAACAGGTGTATATATGGATGGATGAATGGATGGATGGATGATGGATGGGAGTATGGATGAATGAGTGTAGAATGGATGGATGGATAGGTGAGTGGGTCTACGTATTACTGGATGATAGGTGGGTGTATAGATGGGTGGGCGTATGGACATATGGATGGATGGATACTCTCATTTTCCCCAATTTACTTAGAACTAATCATATCTCCCTCTATTCTGTGGCTAGCCTTTCTTCCCCTTATTCATCAACATACACCAAGCATGTCTGATGTGCCAGGAATGTGCCCACAGTGTTGTCACAGCCCAAGAAAAGAGGGATCATCATGCCCTTGCAGCTTATTTTTTATGTGTTTTTTTATTTTTTGAGAGAGAGAGAGAGTGTGTGTGTGTGTGTGTGTGTGTGTGTGTGTGCAAGGAGGGAGAGGGGCAGAGGGAGAGAGAGAACCTCAAGCAGGTTTCACAGCCAGCACGGAGCCCAACATAGGGCTCAATCTCACAACCCCTAGATCATGACCTGAGCTGAAATCAAGAGTCGGACACTTAACCAACTGAGCCACCCAGGCACCCCTGCCCTTGCAATTCAGATATTCATAGCTACTTCCAGTTAACACTTACTACTGTGTGCCAGAGACCACTGAATGCTCTCCTCCTGGGAAACACACTCCTTGCTCTCTACTTATCCAGAGCCTAGCGGTGCCTCAAGGGTCAATTCTTCCCTGATCATCCAGCCCATGCCTGATCTCCCATCCTCAGAACTGCCCAGCACATAAGTCTGGGCCACTCTTGCTGGTCCTTGCCCATAAACTGCTTCATATTATCCTTTCTCTGTGAGTCTCTTCCTCTCCACCAGACGCTAAGTAAGCTCCCTGGGGACAAGATTCACGTCTCAGGGAAGGCCAGTCTGTGGGCTGGGCATTGTAAACACACTCCCTTATATAATCCTTGCAGGAGCCTGAGGGAGGCATGATTACCCCTATTTTCAATAGGAGGAAACTCTTGCCTGAGGTCACACAGATAGTAAGTGGTAAAAACGGTGCTGAAACCAGGTGGGTTTGAATCTAAGGCCAAGGTCCTTAATTGGCATTCACCCCCAGCCTGAACATTCTCTCCAACAGCCCCGGATGTAGCCGCCCCCCTGCCCCCCCCCCCCCGCCCCACCCCGCCACCTGAATACTGCCTGGGTAGAACGGCCTGGCCTATCGTTGAATACTCACCTGTCAAAAACCTTATTCTAGGGGTGCCTAGGGGCATCTGCCTTTGGCTCAGGTCATGATCCCAGGGTCCTGGGATCAAGCCCCGCATCGGGCTCCCTGCTCTGCGGGGAGCCTGCTTCTCCCTCTGCCTCTGCCCCTCTTCCTTGCTTGTGTGTTTTTTCTCTCTCTCAAATAAATAAATAAAATCTTTAAAAAAAACAACAACAACTTTATCCTAAACCGGGGTGAAGTTTGGGGTCACTGGGTAGCAGTTTCAGACAGGCACATTTTGATTTTGCAGCTGCTACCCAGTGACCCCATTTCTGCCCCCTGTGCAACCAGAACAAGCATGCCCCCCCTTCCACACGGCAGCTTGTCATTAATTTACAACCAGCTCTTATGTCTCCCCTACGTCTTACCGTCTTCGGGGGTGAGGGGGCTGCAGAGAGAGTACTAATCTGGAACTAGAGAGAGCCTGGGTTCTCATCCTGGCTCAGCCACTGTCCACGGACCAGTACATTTCAAAACAAAATTAAGTAGGTGATTTGACAAACAAGGGCATTAAAAAACAAAACAAAACAAAACCCTATCACCACCTCCCATCACCCTCATTTCATAATAGAAAGGGCATCCTGACACATAAAGTAGGGCAGACAATCTGAGAATTCATTTAGCTTTATGAAAACTCCCTACATTGTCCCCATTTCTCTCATTTCACCATGTCCCGGTACAGACCCTGTGGGGGACTGGCCCAGGTCTACAGCCTGCAAGGACCTCTGCTCCAACCAATTAAAGAAAACGCCATCAGCCAGAAAAACAAGAACAGAGCCCCCTGCCATCAGGACACAGTTTCGAGAGGGAAGGAAAAGCTGAACATGTCTGGCACCATGGGTAGTGGAGCTCAGGAAGCGAGACAGACTTCTCCATTGTGTCACAGCCTCATGTCCAGGTTCTGTCTTGGCTTAGATGAGCAAAGGCCGTCCCTACCCTTGTAACTCTGTGGGCACCCCTGAAAGCATGTGGCAGGCAGGGGCTGCCCAGGACCATGTTGCTCACAGGTGGAACCTACTAGAAGTCAGGAGGACTGCTGCGGCTGGAAGGCCGGTATAAAGCCTGGTCGGTTCTGAGAAGACAGCAGATTTTTCTCTTGGGGCAGATCTGTGCTTGATCTGATCAAAGCCTCCAAAACAAAGGCCTCCTTGCCATTCATTCATTCTCCTATTTATTTACTGTTTATAGAAGGCCTACTGTATGCAAACCTGTGCTAACATCAGCAGGGCGAAGGTGAGCACGGAATGATTTGGTCTCTGTCCTCATGGAGCTCAGAGTCTATTAGGAAAGGCAGATATTAACCTAAATGTAGGGGATGGGTGCAAACGTATGCGTGTGCCAAGTGCTGGTGCAAAGGCTCATGCTGCCCCGGGGGGGGGGGGGGAAATAAGGGAATTGCGCTCGCCGGTGGTCACAGAGGCTGGGGCAGTCATGACCAAGCTGGGATGGGAATGAAGAGCAGGCATCAACTGACCAGGTGAAGGAGGAGGGAAAGCAACTTCCAAGTGCCTGGTGTGGGACAAGCATCCACCACGGGAAGAGCTGAATGGGGCCGGTGGGACCGCACAGGGGGAAAGTGCCAGAAAAGACGTGCAAGAGGCTGAGGCTAGAGAAGTAGGTGGGGGACTCACAGGCTAGTTAAAGGCGCTGGGTCTTTTTCTTAATTGAAATAGGAGACCACTGAAGGGTACTGTAGGCAAAGTGGCACGAGGTAAGTATTAATACTTGACGGCAGAGAGGGAACACCTACCTCCTCCAGGAGGGAAACTGGGGTGGATGTTGACCTGGCTTTGTGCTGATCACTTTGCAACACAGACACATAGCGAACCATTATGTGGGATGCCTGAAACGAACACGGTGTATTACATCAAGTATATATCAATTTAAGAAACCAGTGATGCAGGGCACCTGGGTGGCTTAGTCGGTTAAGCGTCCGACTCTTGATCTCAGCTCGGGGCTTGATTTCAGGGTCGTGAGTTCAAGCCCCACGCTGGGCTCCATGCTCCGTGTGGAACCTACTTAAAAAAAAAACCAAACAGTGATGATGGTAGTGATGGTGATAATAATACTGATAAAACTAATAATAGAGGGGCACCTGGGTGGCTCAGTCGTTAAGCATCTGCCTTTGGCTCAGGTCATGATCCCAGGGTTCTGGGATCAAGCCTGCTTTTCCCTCTCCCACTCCCCCTGCTTGTGTTCCTTCTCTCGCTGTATCTCTCTCTGTCAAATAAATAAATAAAATCTTTAAAAAAAAAACTAATAATAGAGCTAATGTTACTGAACGCCATGTCCCACACACTGCTTTAAGATTCTTTATGCATGGGGCACCTGGGTGGCTCAGTCGTTAAGCGTCTGCCTTCGGCTCAGGTCATGATCCCAGGGTCCTGGGATCGAGTCCCACATCAGGCTCCCTGCTCTGCGGGAAGCCTGCTTCTCCCTCTCCCACTCCCCCTGCTTGTGTTCCTGCTCTCGCTATGTCTCTCTCTGTCAAAAAAATAAATAAAATCTAAAAAAAAAAAAAAAGATTCTTTATGCATCCATTCATCCAGTCCTCACGTTTGCCCTGTGAGGCGGGCACTATTAATATCCCTGTTTTACAACTGACAAAACGGAGGCACAGAAAGAGTAAATAACTTGCCCAAGGTCACACAGCTTGTAGGTGGTAGAGTTGGCAGATAAGGGAGTGACCTCTGAGCACCTAAAGAAACTGCTCTCGTAAAAAAGTCATAGGACCGGGAAACGCTGTCCTACAAGAGACGGCTGGGGACAGCAACCTGTAATAAACTTGATTTGAACAGGCACTCACTGAACACCTACCATGTGCTATGTATTCACACTGAGGTGAGTACTGAGGATTTGGCAGGGACAAAAAACAGTCCCAGAACTTACATTCCAGTGTGGAGAAAAGACAATGCACAAGTGGGCAAACAATGCAGATGATTTCAGTGACGAAAAGGGCTGTAAGGGAGAGATAACAGGGTAGTGTGATGGGCAGTGACAGCAGGGGGTGGTGCCTCTCTAGACAAGGAAGGCCTCGCTGAGAAGGCAGCAGGTGACACCAACAATGAGAAAGCAACTGAGCCATGATCTTGGGAAGACGGTTCCAAGAGGGGAGAGTCGTGCAAAGGCCCCAAGGCAGGGGCAACCTTGGGGTGTTCACGGAACAGAGAGAAGAGACGCTGCATTGTTCTGAGTGAGCAGGAAGAGATGAGAATGGAGACAGATGCTTCCAGATGCCCAGGCCCCATAGGGCCTTGTGGGCTGTACAAAAAGTTGGGATTTCATCCTGAATTGATGGAAAGTCACTGGAGGGTTTCAGGCAGGGGAATGGCACAGCCTGTTCTATGTTTAAAAGAGAGCGTGTTGGCTGCTGTGAGAAAAATACATTCTTTGAGGCAAAAGAGGACGCAGGAGGACAGTCAGGTTGCCGCTGCATCAGATGAAGGTGGAGGTGGTGAGAAGGTCAGATTACAATATATTTTTGCTAATGGATTAGATGTGGGTGGAGTTGAGGGAAGGAAATACAGGATAACTCCAAGGCTTTCCGCCTGAAAAACCGGGTAGATGATGGTACAGTAACTAAAATGGGGAAGACTGTGGGAGGAGCAGGCTTGGGTGGGAGCCGGGAGGACACAGCTAAATCAAGAGTTGTGTTTTACACATATCCAGTTTGTCACCCTCTGAGAGCACTCAGGAGAGGCTGAGAAGACAACTGGACAGACAGGCTGGAGTTCAGAGGTGGGGTCGGGGCTAGAGATCTCAGGTTGAGACCCACGGGCATGGTAAGGTGGTGGTTAGAATCACGGGACTGGGTCGCCCGAGGAAGGAAATGCAGAACAGAGGTCCAGGGCCCACAGCCCAGGATCCTCCAGTGTGTGGAGACTGGACGGAGCCATGGAGACCAGCAAGAGAGGGTGAGGAAGGTGGTGAGCGAAGGAGACCGCAAGGAGAGTCCAGCCTGGCCCAGCTCTCCGCTAAGCTACCTTGTTGTCTCAGGCAAGTTGCTCCCTGTCTCTAGGCCTCAGTTTCCTTTTTGTAAATGGGGGCAGGGGGAGTGGTGGCCCTACCCATCGCTGAGGTGGTTCCCCCTGGATCATTGTGTGATACTCCCGTGGCCTCTTGCCAGATGAAGAATCAAAGCTCAGGCTTGACCACTTTGTTTCCAGGCCTTCTACGATGGGCTCTCGCTGGAAGAAATACAAAATACAACAAAACATAGCCCAAAGTCTCACCACCGAGGGGCAGGGGCAGGGCAAGGTTATGGGACCTGGAGTTGAATCCAGATCTTGCCATGTGCCAGGTGGGTGACCCTGATCCTTACAGGTACTTATCTGTACAAGGCAGCCAATAATACCCACGACGAGGGGTTGTTGCTAGAAATAAACCAGGTGGCAAGCCAAGCACCCCACACAGCTCCAGGCATGTGGTCAATGCCACACTTCCTTTCTCCTTCAGGAAGATTTCTTCCCTGAATCAGAAGAAAAGGACTCCAGAGTGGCTCTACCCTTGCCGAGCAATGCAGCTCTCCTGCCGCTCTCCTGCCACTCAGCCCTGGGGCCGCCAGCTCTGTGCCGCCTCTGTCCCTCAGCTGCATGGCAGGTGGAGTCTGCCAAGACTGACTGGTCAGCCGGCTGGAGCCTGGGCCCCTGTGGGGGCGGGGAGGCAGGAGGGGGGCATCCGCTTCTAGGGCTTCTAGGGAGCTGGGCCTGGAGCCTGGATTCCTGGCCCGGCTCGGTCACGGTTAGACTAATGGCTACACTTACCAGGCATCTCCAGGGTACCAGATGCCCAACTAGCGCTTTACCTGAGGGTTTTTCAGCAATCCTGCTTGCATGGTGAACATATTCTTATTGAAAAGATGAGGGACCTGAGGTCCAGAGAGGAGAAAGGCTTGTCTGAAGTCACCAGGCCTTCCAGATATTTCTCTTGAAGATGTGTCGAACAGGGGGGGACCCCCTTAAGTAGCCTATATCCTGTGTGCCCTGGTCTCTGCTTCCTTCTCCAGCCACACAGGCCCCCAGCCTCTGCCCAGGGCTCACCAAGCTGCTTTCCCTCTTAGGTTCTTCCAGCCGGGAACTAGCCCCCTTTCCTCCCAACTCTGCCCATTGCAAGCTCTGCCATCCATCAGATTTCCATGGAAATGCCCAGAAAGCCTTCCCTGGGTCCTAGACTAGGTTGGGGGCTCCCCTTTAACCTCTCATAGCAACCCCTCCTTGGCCTTTGCTGCACTTCTCACAACGAATTATTTCACAACCATAACACTAGAGAGCTATGTAACATTTTGTTGGCCATCCTTCTCCCTCCTGTATCCACGCATGATACCTGGCACATAGACAGCTCTCGATGTTTGTTGACGGGAGAACGACCAAACTTGTGAACATGAATGAGAGAATGAACCACAAGTGAATCTCCCTCTTGCAGTGATGAGCTTGCTGCGATTCTGCCAGGAGACAGAATACTTGTATAAAGGGCCGTCTCCCTTGGAGTCTAAATAACAGAACCTGGGAGAAACAGTGTCTTCCAATCATGCAGAGGCCGCCCAAGGAGGCATGCGCGAGGAGAACCCAAGCCATGTGTGTTGGGAGGTGGACACCCAGCTCCCTGCATGGGTTAGGCGCCCAGACCAGGCTGGCTTGTCTGTCCCCCCCACCCCCAATCTCGGACCCCAGAGGGGGCCGCCAGTCTCCTGGTTCCTGCAGGAGATGGTGGCAAGGGGGTGGTGGTCAGACTTGCCTTGTGTCGCAAGGGGAAGTGCGCCCCGTTTTACTTCTGCTTTGAGGCAAGACACATCCTGTGTGTCAGACCACCCAGGATTGCTCCTGTCCTAGCGCCAGCCACCAACTGTGGCCAGTGTGGAGATGAGGCACTGGAGAGCCTGGGAATGTGGCCCTCACTGCCATGTGGGGAGCCCAGGCCCCAAGCCCTGAAATCCCTCCTTCTGAGACTTGGCTGCCCCACCATGGAAGCCACCTTCAGTGGGCTTCTTGCTCCCATGCCCCCACTTCTTTCTCTCTAAGGGAAGAGCCCTGGGGGTGGAGAATCCCTGCGTTCAATCCCTCCCCCACCATGTGTGTGCTCAGTAACCTTGGCTAAGTCCGTCCATTTCCGAGACTCAGTTTCTCCTCGGAGGAGTGGGGGTACCACCACCTAGCCGCTTCCCTCGGGCTGTCCTCAGGCTTCTAACACTTGGCCCATGGGCATG
This sequence comes from Leptonychotes weddellii, assembly GCF_054177405.1. Lineage (NCBI taxonomy): Eukaryota > Metazoa > Chordata > Mammalia > Carnivora > Phocidae > Leptonychotes > Leptonychotes weddellii. The sequence goes on from NC_138381.1 coordinate 59,810,574, forward strand.
CACTTGCTTGGAGTTCACTGTAAGAGCGCTTGCTATTACCTTTCTTCTGCTTTCTGTCGCTCCCTTCTCAAGCTTCAGACTAGCTGGTGCTGGACCAGGTTCCAGGGACATCTGCCAGACACATCCAAAACAGAATGTTTGGTCTCCATGAGGGGAGTATTTACAGGCCTGCCTTAAAATTATGGTATATTTTGTGTGCCATTCGGACCACTTCACAAAGCCGATGGCATTGGGTCTTCAACTCCGATTCCTTGAAAGAGGCAGAAGAAACACCGTCCTTGCCCCACCCCCAAACTTGAGGTCCAACCAGTCAGCATGCTCAGGATCATGCAGGTAGTGGGCATGGAAGTCAGACAAGAACTGCAGGGACTCCACCTGGTTGTGCAAGGTCTCAAAATATTTCATAGAACTTAACCCCCCGGGGTCTCACACCCATCCCCCAGACTCAGCATGGTTTTGGGAGCTTGGACAGGCTGAAACTGGAACAGGGTTTCTGGCTCACTGAAGAGAAAGGGGATAATGAAAGAGGATCATTCCCCACCTGCCCCATTAGCGATGCCGGTTGCCTCCTCGGAGCCTGGGTATGTTTAAAGCGGGCTCTTCAGATTTAGGACCAGGAAGAGCAAAGCCTGACAGGTGAGCAAGGTGTCTTGTCTCTGTCCCCTCCTCCCTAAGGTGCGACCCCAGGGCCCAGGCTGGCTCAGGGCTTCCCAACAGTGGACTGTTTTTCACTCTGGTTTGCACCCTGGAACTTGACAACACTAAGCTTCCCTCTGGAAATCAGCTGTTGAAAGTGTGGGCTGAGGTGGGCAGGTTTGGAGAAATTGCTCTCCAGTTTTCTCCCCGTCGGGTTTTGACAGTCACGTTCTCTTGTCTGGTCTGGTGCCAACGCCGTCCCGCCCTCCAGAATCCCTTCCCCAACCCGTCCTCCTCTCCTGCCCGGAGAACTCTTACACAGCCTTCAAATCCCAGGTCAAATGCCCCTTTCTGCAGTCTTCCCAGTTCCTCTGCATAGAATTAGGCCCCCTCCTCTATTTCTATAGCGCTTTACGTCTGTGTCCCTCCACCAAGAGTGCAGGGCTGACATGGGTTCAGTTTTGCATAACTGTTGGCCGAATGAATGAATTCAACCAATGCTAAATGAGCCCCTTTGTGTGACGGGCACTTGCAGTGGAGGACACAAGGATGAGCAAGATGCGCTCTGCCCTTAAGGAGGTTATATACTGGAGCGCCTGGGTGGCTCAGATGGTTAAGCGTCTGCCTTCGGCTCAGGTCATGATCCCAGTGTCCTGGGATTGAGCCCCACATCGGGCTCCTGCCTCAGTGGGAAGCCTGCTTTTCCCTCTCTCTGCCTCTCTCCCTGCTCACGCTCTATCTCAAATGAATAAATAAAACCTTTAAAAAAAAAGTTCTATGTTATTGGAGAGACAAACTCTATGTACAAGGAAAGAGAAACACAAGAGCCGTGCCACAGCATGTAAACACTCAGTATGGCCAGGATTCTAATCCTGCTTCTGTCCATAACTTGCAGTGTGGCCCTAAGCAGGTCCCTTAGCCACTCTAGCCTTGGCACCTAGCAAGAGTAATGGCTATAGGAGATTGGGCATGGGGCTGCCATCAAGAAAGGATTTAGAGCCCCATAATCAGGGGCAAGTGGCATGTATCTTTTCCTCCAAAGTCACAGGAAGGAGGGGCCTGCCATCTGGACCTCTTCCCCGATCAGAATCTAGTTCAGGGTGTCTCAACCTCAACACTACTGATGTTTGGGACTGAACAATTCTTTGTTGTAGGGGTTGTCCTATGCATTATAGGGTGTTTAAAAGCACCCCTGAGATGCTGGTAGAACTTCCTACAGTTGTGACACCCAAAAGTGTTTCTAGACATTGCCAAATGTCCCTAAAAGGGGGGCCAAAATTGCCCCCAGTTGAGAACCGCTGGCTAGCACCTGGTTCTCCTCCAGTGCTGTATCCGACGATCTGGAAAAGGGGTGGGGGTTTTGAGAAAGCGTCAGGACAAAAATCTCACAGGCTTGCCTCTGGCAGAGCCCTGCCCGCCCTCTCAAGCTTGTGTCTGCTCAGCTGCTGATGACACACAGGATGAGGAGAGGCAGGACATTTTGCCCTGTAAAGGGGTGCCTTTCCTAGGACAGCGCCTGGTCACACCTACCTGTTGCTCCCAGACTGCGGGAAGAGAAGAACCCAGAATGTGAGCTACTGGGGTTGGATGAACAAAGACATTAGGAAAATGTTTCTCTCCCAGGATGCCCTGGGCTTAAAAATAAAATTCTCTGTCTCTTTTTAAGAGACACATGAGTATTAACGGGGAGAAATTGGGCCTGGATAAGCAATCTGGTACAATCCACAGTGCGCAGAGAGGAGGTAAGGGACTCAGCTCCCATCCCAGCTGCCACCAGCCACCTCAGAGACCGACAGGGACTCCCATCCCCTCTTGGCACTCAGCTCTCCTGCCAGTCGAGGAAAGATCTGACATCTTGTGATCCCCAAGGCTTCTCCCAGACTCATTGCCAGAGGAGTTCAGATGAAAATGTCAGGGCTCAGAGAGACGGGTTGCTGGTGGTCATAGAGCCACAACTCCCACCCACCCCTGTGCTTCCCACAAGGGTGGGAAGAGATTTTCTTCCTGAAGGACAGATGAATCTTGCTGCAGCCAGAGAAGCAGATGGAGAACAGATCTAAAGACTGGTAGGAATGAGTCCTTGGCGCCTGGCTTTGCCCCCACAACCCGTGCATCCCAGGCCAGGCACTGGGCAAGTGTGTGGCATGGCCTGAAAGCCAGGAGCTGCCCAAAGCACGTGCAGGCTGAAGTCAGGGGCTGTGGGGCTGGAAGGGAAGGAGCAGACAGGGCCTTCCGGAGAGGAGCCTGGAGGTGAGGAAAAGCCACCGGCCCCCGCTCAAAGTCACGGCGTGCTCCCAGCAGAGCGCCTGTATGTGAGGCCACATTCACATGTTACACAGCATCTGTACACCAGCAGGGCTGGACCACACACAGTGCAGTCAGCTGAAAGGAATACGGGACCCCTAGCCAGAGCCCCAGGTCCGAGCAGTGGCGATGCCTCACTGACCCAGCCGAGGGGGTCAGCACAGCAGGCCAGGCTGGGCTCTGGGGTCCCACAGGCCTGATTCCCAGCCCTGCTGTTAGCTGTGTGGCCCTGGGCTTCACTGCCTGGGCCTTCCACTCTCATCTGGTATGATGATGGTTGATAAGATTACCCGATGCAGTGGCACGTAAAGTACCTAGGCTACATTGCCCGGAACACAGCCAACACTCAAGAAATGGAGTGACTGGGGCGCCTGGGTGGCTCAGTCAGTTAAGCGTCTGCCTTCGGCTCAGGTCATGATCTCAGGGTCCTGGGATCGAGCCCCGCGTCGGGCTCCCTGCTCAGCGGGGACCCTGCTTCTCCCTCTCCCTCTGCTCCTCCCACCCGACTCGTGCTCTCTCAAATAAATAAAATCTTAAAAAAAAAAGAAAAAGGAGTGACCATTACTATATGTACCTGAAATGTTCGGGCTCACTGTAAATTGGCTTCTATTTAGCTCTGTCCCACTATTTCCTATCCATGTTGGCAAAACCTCACAGACTTCCTCAGTGTGTCAGGCGTATACCATGTGTTTCTTCCTTGTAATACCTCAAGTTTCCATTTTAATTATTTTGATGGGTCTCTTCCTACACAGGGTATATGGGCTTCCATGCCTATCCCATGTAGTACTTGGCAGTTCCTGGCCCAGCCGCGTGGGCTTTGGTGGTCCTGTGCCTTCGGCAGCCCCGTGCAGCCGTCTGTCTGCTGTCAGATGTCATTTTTCTCAGCTGTCAACTATGTTGCCTTTCTGTGTATGGCTTCTAATCTGCTTTGGTCTAAGAATCAGATTTCCAGGCTAGTTGGAGCTGCGTGTAGAGTACTCAGGGAGAAGCCCAGAGAAGGAATCTGGAACAGGGTTTCTCAAATGGACCACTGAGAGCAGAGTGTCTGTTTACAGTGGAGAGTCCCAGACCCCCCCGAATCAGAATCTCTGGGAGAGGCAATTTATGCGAACTCTTTCACACGGGAGCACTAGAGAACTAACACAGCTACTACTTCTGCTTTCAAGCCTTCTTGGCTTATTTCCATTCCTTTGGTAGAGGGGAAGGGTGTTATGCTAGCTCATTTCTTTTCCCATCAGGTTTTTCTGCATCTCACACTCTGTGTGGTTCCCCACCCCAGATTCATTTCTACATTCAGGAGGCCGATGGTGCTCCTCAGGTGTCCGAGGGCCTGGGTGCACCCCAGCACAACCACAAAACTGAGAAATGTCTCCAGAGCTGCTCAGCTTCAGGCAACAACCCTGTTCACGACGAGAAGGGGCCAGGGTGGCATGGTCAGAAAGCCCTCTTCCTGCTCTTGGCAACGTGGCACCTCTGACAAGAGAAAAAACTTCTCAGCAGAGGTTCTTGGGACCTAGATAAGGCAGAACGACCATAGCAAATAGTTAGTGGAGTACAGACCTCTGGGCCAAGTGGGGACACTGGGCTCAGCCTCTTGACCACTCTGACTCCTATACATCCCACCAGGTCCAAGGCTACTTCCTCTTTAAAGACTAGCCTGTCCACTCCAGCTCTCTGATTATTCCCTTCTCTAAACTCCCGGGGGTCACAGAGTCTGGGGCAATTTAACAGTTGATGTTGAGGGAGGGCACAATGTTCCAGCCACTGTCCACGCTCTCTACCCACATTCTCTTGTGTGGTTTTCAAGACCCTGGTGGTGGTACTAGTGTCTCATTTTACAGACGAGGAAACTGAGGTTCAGAGAGATGCAGTAACTTACTCAGACTCACATGCTGGCAAGTGGCCCTGCTAGAATCTGAATCCAGCCACTTGCCTCCTACGCCTGCCCTCTCAACCTCCATACTACTGACTATAACCAAATGCTTAGAAAAACACTGGGCCTGGGAACTGGAGGACTGGTCCTTGTCCCGGTGCCACCTAGAGCCTAGGACAAGTCACTCCCTGTTTCCTTAACTGGGAGAAAATGAAAGGGTTGGGCCAGATCTCCAAGAACCCCTCTGCTCTAAGGCCTTGTCTTACTGGACCACCCTCATCCCCGCTTATACTGGGGTGAGCCCAAGGCATGTCATGCATGTATCTGGGCCTTGATGCCCCATTTCTGAACATGAATAAGCGCCCTCCGTGACTTAATTTAGGGAACCAGATTGGTGATTGCATCAAGATCCTCCTTACAGTCCATGTGCCCCTCCTTTGTGCTGGACCCTGTGAGGGGCCCTGCCACGTGTACCTGCTCCCTTGGTCTCACCAGCTCACTCACTCGACTCTCAGTGACTAGACAGTGTGCGAGAAGAAATTCTCAGCCTACGGGGCTGAAAGGGGTCAGCAAATAATTACATTGTCACAAGCAGAGAAGAAGAGCAACACTCAAGAGAGGTGTGTGTGTGGGGGGCGGGGGTTGGGAAGAAAGGTGAGGCCATGTCATCTCTATCTAACCCGTGAGGAACCACACTCAGGAGACAGAACATTCCTAGCTCTCACAGCGAAGAAATGGCAGAGCTGGGATTTAAACCCAGGTCCTCTTGGCCCCAAGCTTCCTGCCTTTCTCTCTCCACCAAGGAATGGTTATTCACGTTTATACACCTGGTGTGGGGCGTCCAATCTGCACGCACACATCCCTCATGTCTAACCAAATCACACATTTCCCCAGGCTGGGCTCTCTCCGCATTTGGGCAGCAGGCATGGAGGGAGGTGGGTGGGCCTGAGGGACGGGTGATGGTGGAGTTGAACGAGGCTTGAGTTCTACTCCCAGATTCTGGCTTGGACAAGTGGGTGGAAGGAGGTGCTGCTGGTCAGAGAGGAAGAATGTGGGGGAACTAGGATTCAAGGGCATAGGTGTTTCAGGCCCAGCTCTGAAGGGTGAGTGGCTAGCATTCTACTCTCTAAGCCTTCTTTTCCCAGGTCATTTTTGGAAGAGAGGAGGGCGGAAAGTAGGATACTGAGAACCACACATGTCTGTGCCACACGATCTGAGCCGGACAGGCCAGTGGCTGCCACATCTGGCAACATCCAGCAGGAAGCTGGCTCAGAAACAGGGCAAAGAGGACTTTCCATCCGGGAATGTCAGAGCCGCCGGCATTCGTTTACTGCCTGCTGGGTAGTAAGTGCTTTCATACACCTCTGTCTTCTGGTCCTCTCACCACACTAGCAGACAGTCTCCCATTTTATAAATGAAGGACGTTGACGCTTAACAAAGAGTGAAGGTTTGTCTGAGGGAAGGGAAGGTGAGAAAGGAAAAGAAAATGGGATTTTATCAGGGACCAGTTCCTCACCAGGAATGAACCCGTGTGCTTTCACCTATATTAACAGATGCATTCTCTCAAAATATCTACATGTAGCACAAATAGCTCCAATTTATAGATGAGGAAACGGGCTCCATTAAGTAACTTAAGAACCCCGTGTGGGGAGATTCAGATGCAACACCCAGCGCCTGGCCCTTGAGTCCAGAGTTCATTCATTCACTCCACGTATTCAGCCAACATCATTTCTCCAGCATCTGCTATCATGCTGCACATTTAGGAACAAAGAGACGAACAAAATAGGCAAGCTTCCATCATGCTAGCGTGGAAATGTGCCGAGTGTTGCCGGGGAAGTACAAGGTGCTGTGGGAAGACCTGACAGGTAGCCCACTGTGCTTCTCTGGAGAAGTAACACATGAGCAAAGAGCTGCTGAACGATGACCAGGAGTTAGCAAGGCAGAGTGGGCCTGGAGAGGAGGAGTGTTCTCAGCAGATGGAACAGCATGTGCAAAGGACCTGAGCCACTAAAGAGTTTGTGATGTTCCAGGTGGCTGGAGGAACAGCCCGGGACCAGATTGTACATGGCTATGTCTAAGATGTTTGAAGTTCAAGTACCCAAAGACGTCTAAATAAGTTTAAATAAGTGGCGGGCACAATCAGAGTGGTTTTTAAATAAGACTGTGAGTGCCAAGTGAAGAATGACCTGGAGGGAAAGCAGAGATGGGTTAGGGGGCTCTCCTAGCCATGCAAGAGGAAGAGGAAGATGAAGGAGGGCTGCGCTGAGCTGGGCGAAGCAGCAGAGGGCCTGGGAAGAAGTGGGTGGATTCGCAAGCTACTGAGGAGGGAAATCAACAGGGCTTGTGTGGAGGGATTGGGGGGAGGGGGGTGGCAGTACCTGTCAGGTCCCCTCTATCCTGCAGCCCCTCACCCCTGCCACCAGCAGGTTAGGGCAGGGTGCTAAGGTTGAGGCACCATGCTGAATCTTATCCCTTTAAGAAGTGGGTTCTAAACCTTGGAGTCAATAGACTTCCTTTTTTTTTTTTTTTTTAGAATGCCATGACATCCGCGTGCCACACCTGGGCTCACCCACTTAGCAAAGATTCACTCCGCCAGCACAAGCCTGCGGCTGCGCCTACTACTATCTGCTCTGCTCACCAGGTCTGAAAGAAACGATTCTGCTCTTGCCCAAGGGCCTGTGAAAAGACATCTTTCAGAAAATCCACAGCCAGACTCTCCAAGACAGTGAATTCTGCAGTTCTCCTCACCTTCTGTGGCTGCCTCATTTGCCACTATGTCCCTGGCGATGGGGCCCGACTGCCCAGCCGAGGATGGGACCGCCGCTGCCAGGAACCAGCTGGGGGCCAGAGATGCTGCATGTGGCACTTTATTCCTGCTTCTGATATGTACAGGTATATACAGTTGGTGTGAGCCTATGGTACACTATTTCACAAAATTATCTTACATCCTGTGCACACTTTCGGGCGGGAAGTGGCAGACGGCTCCGAAAAGCCCATGGCTGGCAGAGGGAAAGGATGCTCTCAGGAGCCACCCCCTCTCCAAGGACATTCATGGGGGCTGCTCACCCCCCGCCCCCAGTACTGAGGTCCTCCCACGGACCATCTGGGCCTCCCACCTGCTCTCAGCGCTCGTTTCTTCCTGAGTCTTTCTCCTCGAGGGGAAGAACAATTCGTGGGGTGGGGTGGGGTGGGGGAGAACCAGTAGCAACGGCCCCCACTCACCGGCAGGGGCACTGCCGCCTGCCGCCCAAAGCCTGCCTGCCCCTACTGGACACGGACAGCAAGAGCCAAACCCTCCCTGCGCTTGGACCCGGGCGCGGCCTGGCCTCATGGGGCGCTGGCATGCATCTTCTCCAGGCAGCTTGTCCAGAACGTGACCAGCCGGTTGTCGCGGTTGATGCAGAAGTCCGTGAAATCCCTAAGCAGCCGATCAGCGAACTTCTCGTCCCCCGTGGCGCTAGAACGCCACGTCTTGGTCAGCATGGTGTTGTAGGCCCAGTTGTAGCCAACCCGCTCCTCACAGAACATGCTCTGGCTGGTGGAGCTCGTGGAGTTCCGCCGCCGCCGCTGCCCCGAGAACTTGCGCCTGGAGTAGGGCAGCTGCAGGAACACTGTTCCTGAGGAGCAAGGGGAGGCCCCGTGTCACCGCCACCAGGAGGGCCCCCCCTCCCCGGGCGGCTGCGGCGGCTTGGCAGACACAGGCTCAGTGAAGGGGAGGAGCCCCCGTGCACAGGCTCCCACCGCAGGGACCCACCTGCCCCACATTTCGCCTGGAGAGTCTCACCTGTAACGTGGATGTACTGAGGCTTGTTCTCGGCAGGGAAGTTAAAAGCAGAGGCGGAATATTTATCTTGCACAAACCCAAACCTAAGGACAGGAAGACAGACAGATTAGGGCCTTCTTAGATAAAGGGACAGGGGGAGCAAATGTAGCCAAGAGGACTTTCTGACAGCCTGAGCTACAGGGACCTGGGAAGATCTCTTTCAAGACAGAACATTCAGGCTGCTTGTTTTCCCTCACCAGACCTCCTCCTGCCAGGCCTCCAGTCATCTCCAAGTGGCTGAGAACCCTCTCACCAGCTGCACTCCACACCCAGCCCTGTCTCTGCCCTCTACCCCTCCCCCTGCATGCCCCCCAGCTGTCCAGTCAGACCATCCCTCTGGGGACTGTCGCCCTGTCCCCTCCCGCACCTCTTCTCTGCCTCTCCCTGGAATCCACGTCGGGTCCGACACCGTGCTGGGTGCCCATCCACATAAGGAGAAGGGAAGGTGCTTATCTTAATTCACCTTAGCCACACCTCTTTCCCTTAGGTTCTCCCAGCTAAGCACATAGTAGGTTCCCAAAAAAGGCTCCAAATTGAAATAGAATGAATTATCTTAATTGAAATCCTCTTCTTAAAAATGAGGAACCGAGTCTGGGGCTCTCGGCTTCGCTGTTCCATTCTGGAAATGGGCAGGAGGAGCCACTTTTCATCTATGACTTATTCGATTCTGCTTCTCATCTATGGTTTGTTCTATTCCGGGTTTTTCTATTTCCATCATACACATTTATTACAGCTCTACCTGCTAAGTGCTGAAAAGGACGTGTTAACAGATGTGGCTCCCGCCCCGAGTCTGAGAGGTTTATGTAATGAAGGCAGTGATGTCGGCAGAACTGAAGGAGGTAAAACACCTGTCTCCTTGCGTTGCGTCCTCTGTATAAGCCGCCAGCTTCACACTGGCTTTCAATAATTACTTATCAGAGAACACATGAAGTCAAGGCAAGTTACATGGATCAGTTAACGTGCACAGCAAGCCCCAACATCTATAGGCTGATTCTACCATGTGTGGGAATGCCTCTGGATTTTGCCTTCCTTCCCCTTTACTTTTCAACCAAGGCTGTTTATTTACTCAGCATGGATCAGCCTGACCAGATTCTTGCCTCATTTCTTCCTTAGGTCACCAGGGAAGACCTTTAATTTTAAAATGGCAATTGAACCCCACAGTGCTTGGCCCCCTCACTGTCCACTTGGGGAGCACTCGAGCCAGGACTACAGCGAGGGTGGGGGTGGGGGGCACCCATCCCACCAGGTAAATGTGAAGGAGGAGCTGGGGAGCCACAGCAGGGGGGCCCAGGGAGGCTGGACCAGTTTCTTCTTTTTTTAAAAGATTTTATTTATTGGACTAGTTTCTAACTCTTTCAGAGATGAAACTTATGGGCGGGCTAATGTTTCATTTCAGAGCCACATTCCACCTAGAGTCCCATTCTGTGCAAAAGCTACTCTGGGCAAGGCACTTTGCTGGGTGCTGTAAAGGGAAACAAAAATGAGAAAAATGCATACCCTTGCCCTCCAGGGGCCCCTAGATTAGGATAAAAGATGGACAGAGTATGTTGGGAAAAAGGGAAGGAGGGATCGAGAGAGGAGGGACCTGGGAATCTGGTGGAGCAAAGTAGTGGGGGTTTAGAGGAGAATGTGTTAGGGGGGAGATATAGGTGAGTTCGGTGGGTCTAGGTGGGGAAGAGAGCGCAGGTTTAGGTGCAGGGACACGCAGCGGAGTCCACGCAGTGATTTGTGGGGATGGGACAGAAGACATGAAGAAATCGAAAGGCCACGTCGCACGTGACATCTAGCCAGCAAAATCCAATCACCACCCAATGATATCCAAGGGAAGTGTCAAACCTGCTTATAACTCATCAGTTGGCTGGGGTCTTCCTAATGATAACCCCTGCCTACCCAGGGCTTCCTAGGTGCCAGGAACTCCAGAGAACCCTCCCAACAACCCAGTGAGTGGTGAGAAAACAAAGGTGAAGCAGTTCCAGAACTTGCTCACAGTTCCTCTGCCGCATGCTGGTGGAGGCAGAGGTAAGCCAGGCCTGTCTGCTTCCCAGATCGGCGCCCTTTGCCACCGACCCACTGCGCTCCCTACCTTCTGCCCCCAGTCGGCACCCCCTCCTGCTGGAAGGAAGAAGCCAGAATGTGGTGGGCCAGGGGCGGGAGCGGGGTGCAAGGTGGAGTGGTAACAGCTGAATACACTTGAATGAGGAGATGGCAGGACACTGCAGATGGTGCCACAAGAGGATTATGGAAGTGGGAACGGAGGACTTGCTACTGCCATGATTAACACGAAGCAGCAAATGAACACTGCGTGGTGCGTTCTAGAGACAAAGCTGGACTGGCCTGAGGGGTAGGCAGCTAAGCCCAGGGAAGCCCCTCCCTGGCATATATTCTAGTGCCTGTAAATACCTACGGACTTATCTATTGCTTTTTAACCCCCATTATCTTCTCAGCATGTGTCAAGGGGCTCTTGAAGCGTTTTAGTTTTTCATCTCATGTCATCTCCTGGACAGCTTGGCTCAAGGTCTAGTTGGAGGCTAAGGAGGGAGCTCTGTGCTTTCCCCTCAACTGGAAGAAGGTAATGTGGTCTGGAAAACAACAGCTACAGGGACTGGAGGGCTAATGCTTATCTTTGAAACCAAGGCAAAGGGTCCTGCAGGGTATTGGCAGCGAGTCGCTCTTTGGTGAACTAGATCCGCTTCCCCAGAAATGAAACAAACTGGGTTTGGGTTTGGTGACTGACGCTCACAACAGTCACTGACGCCCTCCCATGATGCCCTCTTGCTAGGGGACAAACCTGTGTGCTATGGCTTCCTGGAAAAGGTGCATTCGATCCCAGTACGTTTCCGGTTCGAAGCCTGAAAGGAGAAAAAAATAAATGCCAGGGTGTGATCCCAAGGTTTGTAAATCTCCCTGGGTCTGGCCTTCTGTACCCTTCACTTCTCTGGGCCATTCTTCCCCCTTGAGCTTAAGCGCGGCTTTCCACACTACCTGCTTTTGAGAGACCAGCCGCCGTCCCAAGGAACAGAGGTGCATTCTCACCACCCCTTCCCTGAAGCTCTATTAGGGTCTAGAAAGGCACTGAATTGGAGTCCTCAGCAACCAGTGTGAGCTACCAGAACTCGAGGTAAGACTCATTCTAATGACTTCCTATGCCAAAAGTGGAAAGGAACATGATATTAAAATACAAACAAAAAGATAAGCTTTAAATGCATGTTATCTGCTTCTAAGGAGAAAAGAAGAAAAAATGTATTACCCATCCTCCATTTCCCTACAAGGAAAGACAATAGTACAAGCTCCATTTTAGGGGTGGGGAAATTGAAGCAAATAAATATAAACACTATTTTTGGAAAAGTGATGGGCTGGGGAGGGCAGGGGAGCAGACGAGTGCCTCCCCCCATCGCCCACATCATGGCTCCAGCCTCGCTCCTTCTGCGGTGCTGGTGTGAAGACCAAGAGCTGACGAGGAGGTGGAGGGCTGAGGCAGGCTGTCGCTCGGCAACAGGCAACGGGCCAGCGCTGCTCTTGGGACTGAGATGCTGAGGGCTGGAGGAGCAACTGCACAAGACATCCTGAAGAACAGGGGCTCTCTACTCTCTCTACATTTGGAATCTTCTATCTAGAACACATTTGAGGGCTCTCGGCAACCAAAGAGCAAACAAGAAAAAAGACTTTGGCTTTAGTAGGTAAAAACACAGCAGATCCCTTGTCAGATTTTTAAGCTTTTGAATCCACTGTTATCGGAAGGGGAGGTAACAGGAAGAGAAGTAGCACAGGAGCAAGAAAAGTGATTTTTAGAGTCAAGCCCTTATTCCTTTAAACTAGGACTCCTTTCTTCAGCTGTAACCATGGCAACCAACAGAGGCTGCTGGTCCCGAAGCCTGGGTTACACCAGGCAGGGAAAACCAGCAGCTCATACAAAAATGTCCTCCAATGCCAGCCCTGCCAGCAATCCTGTGCAGTGACAGTGAAAGTGGAAAACCCCCAGAAGAGTCTGGCTGCTGTGGGGGAAGTGTCTCCCGAGCATATTAAAAACAGCAGCGTGAGGCGGTTGCCTGGCTGGAAATCATCAGATACGAATATAATCATGTGGCACTGCAGGACTGCAGTGGTCCTCTGTCAGCCACCGTGAGGTTAAACGAGAAGGGGTGTGTGTGAGTGAAGAGCACTTTGTCAACTCTACGGGGCACAGGATCTATGGCCTCTGGTGGCTCTGTGGGGCCCACCTCAAACCCCAACCATCACTGAAAATACTGTGTCTATATAAAAATGTCTTCTGAGAGGCGCCTGAGTGGCTCAGTCGTTGAGTGTCTGCCTTCAGCTCGGGTCATGATCCCAGGGTCCTGGGATCGAGCCCCGCATCAGGCTCCCTGCTTTGCGGGAGGCCTGCTTCTCCCTCTCCCACTCCTCCTGCTTGTGTTCCTTCTCTGGCTGTGTTTCTGTCACATAAATAAATAAAATCTTAAAAAAAAAAAAAATGTCTTCTGAGATGTAAACAAAGAATATACAGATGGGCCTCTGGAACACAAGCTGTTTGTACCACTGGGGCAGCCTGTCACAGGAAAAGCGCAGGAAGGTTTAGTGTGGCCTCCCTGACCTAGCGAGACCTCTCACCCCCCCAGCTGCTTCTCTTCTACCCACCATGACACAGACTTACACGGGCACGGGAAGAAACCATCTCCCTCACACCAAAAGTTCTTCCTTTCACATTTATAATTTCTATATCTGAGAAACGAAAGGGTTGCTGACGTATCAGCAGCAATTCTAACTTTTTGTTTTTAAAAAGGTCATTTGTGAGCTCACCAAGAGCTCTGTAGGGGCTATTTATATGTTCATCGAAATAAGCAATTAATTAATGATAGAAAGTTCTGTGCTGTGTGAAGACTTGTCCTTCGATCTGTCCTACACCTGCCCTCAGAGATCTGCTGGGCCAGGGTGGAGCAGCAGGGCAGCCCCGCCCACTGTCTGCTACCGACGGACAGACAACCCCGTCCCAGGGAAAGGGCTGTGACCAGAGTCCTGCTGTCTTCCTCTGAGCCCCCTCCTGCTCTGTCTTCCTTGAGATGCAGGACTCGAGCCACATGCGTGTTCCAGGTGCTGACACGCTACAGCTTTGCACAACAGGACGCTGTAACCTGTTTTGTATCAGTGCCTCCCTTTTTCTAGCCTGTTTACATGAAACAGCAGATTCAAGCCTCCCATAAGGTTCAAATTCCCAACCCCAAAGCCAGTTAGATTGGAGCACGGAAAGGAGAGTGTGGGGAGAATACCAGTGCCACTCGTGATTTACAGTGTATCACACCCTCTCCCACCCACCCTCTGCTCCAGGCCTCCTGAGGGTCTTCCCAAGTTGACAAGGCAGCGTTAAACTTTATGTGCTCTCATTTGAGGAATAAGGAATTTAAGACAGTAAGTGACTTGTCCAGGGTTACCTGGCCACTAAGTGAAGAACCAGCATGAAACCCAGATCCTTTTGGCCCCCGTGTCCAAAGGCTCCCTCTGTGCCCTAGCCTGCCTGGATTTGATGCCCAGAGAGGTGGCCCTGGGGGAGAGGTCTTACTCGTGGAGACAGAACGTCCAGAGGGGAGTGTCTCTTACTATCAAACAGGTGCTCACTGCCCTCCTTGAGCAGGCAGCTGGTGTTGAGTGGGATGAAGAGCTGGGCTCGGAGCGGATCGCCATACAGGTAACTGGGCAGTGCAAAGGGACCCTCCAGAACGGGGACCAACAAAAAGCCGCAGGACGTGGCTTTGCGATGCCAGCCTTGGACCTGGTGGGAAGCACAGAAACAGTGTCACCTCCAAGTGAACTCAGACAAGAGAAAGTACTTCCCCAGGAGTGAAGCCGCCACCATGGCAGCTTACATATTGATTGGTATGTTCATTTATTCACGTTCACTGGCTCCAAACGGGTCCTGGGCAGGAAAGAGCACAACTTAACCTCCTCTGACAAATACCTGAAGAACTGTGAGTTAAGCACACAGCTCCTCCTCCCAGCCCGAGCTGCTGCAACTCCAGTTTCTTCTGGAAGGAAGCGATTGGAGAGAACTATTTCTTGCCTCCTAAACAGCCTTCTCATTCTATAGGATGTTGGCGGAAGGTCACAGGATATAAGTTAAGTCCTTCTAAATTTGTCCTTTATCAAAAATTTACAAAGCCCAAAGTATCAAATAGGAAAACAATCCACTCAGCCTGGCTGGAAGGGACACGATGAGGGCGCAAGATGACAGTGGTGGCCTCTGGCCAAAAGCGATAAGCTCTGACCTGGCAGAATGAGAGTCTCTCTCCAGCAAACTCCCAAAAGCTGTCTGTCCGAAGACTCCAAACGAAAGTTAACTGGGGCAGCAAGACAAACCTCCCCAGCAGTACCATTTCCTTAGGGAACAGTGGCGATTTTCTACGTCTTAAGATACTTTTTGAACCAGAAAACTACGTACATTGAAAAAAACAAAACTGATGCATGTGGCTCTGGCATACAGATGAGATTTGTGTCAAATGTTATTTCAAGGGACGCCTGGGTGGCTCAGTCGGTTAAGCGTCTGCCTTTGGCTCAGGTCATGTCCCAGGGTCCGGGGATCAAGTCCCGAGTCGGGCTTCCTGCTCAGCGGAGAGTATGATTCTCCCTCTGCCCCTCCCCTGCTCGTGCTCCCTCTCTCTCTCTCTCAAATAAATAAAATCTTAAAATATATATATATATTTATATATATATATTAGTTTGAGCCACAACATGACTTAAACCAATATGACTACATTAAAAATTGAGGGGAACCACTCTTAGCTTTTTTTTCCCCAAAAACACTCATAACAACAATACATCAACAACAAAAACCAAGATCTCTGTTTGACCAAAATAATTTCTTCTTTCTTTCTTTTTTCTTAAAGATTGTATTTTTAAGTAATCTCTATAGCCAATGCAGGGCCCAAACGCACAACCTTGAGATCTAGAGTCGTGTGCTCTACCGACTGAGCCAGCCATGTGGCCCTGCCCAAAATAATTTTTAAGGCTCTTTTTATTTTATGTAAATTTTAAAATGTCATATTTTAATATAATAAATATTACATATTATAAAATTACATAATAAAATGTGATTTATAACAAATTTGGACACTACCTTAAAATAATAATTAATCTACACTAGAGATTTCTAAAAACTTAACAAAATACCATTGACCCTTGAACAACACAGGAGTTAGGGGCACCAACATCCTATGCAGTCAAAAATCTGAGTATACTTTTGACTCCCCCAAAACTTAACTACTAATAGCTTACTGTTGACCAGAAGCCTTACCAAGAAGATACACAGCTGATTAACATATATTTGTACGTTATGAGTATTATGTACTGTAGGCTTACAATAAAGTAAGCTAGAGAAAAGAAAACGTTACTAAGAAAATCATAAGGAAGGGGCGCCTGGGTGGCTCAGATGGTTAAGCGTCTGCCTTTGGCTCAGGTCACAATCCCAGGGTCCTGGGATCGAGCCCCACATCAGGCTCCCGGCTCAGCGAGGAGCCTGCTTCTCCCTCTCCCTCTGCCTCTCTCCCTGCTCATGCTCTCTCTCTCTCTCTGTATCTCTGTGTCTCAAATGAATAAATAAAATTAAAAAAAAAAAAATCATAAGGAAGAAAAAATACATTTACAGTACTGTATTTATATATATATTAAAAATCCATGTATAAGTGGATCCATGCAGTTCAAACCCGTGTTGTTCAAGGGTCAAAACTGTAATGATAAAGGGATTAGCAGCTTTCATGGGTTTTACATGAATTGGTGTGAAAAGTGTATTTTGAAAAGACAGTTGCTATATTCCCCTGGGGAGATAAATACTCTTCTTCCTGCCAAACTGTGACTATATGTGTGTGTCTATGAATGTTATGGTTGTGTTGTTTGAGATAGGATTATCTGGTAGGTAGGGCTTCCAAGGAGAAGGCTTAGCCTACTGGGTCAGAGGGTTAGTTCTGGCTGGAGGGAGTGGTTATGCCAGTGTTGACTGGCTGGAGCAGAGCCAGTGTCCTCTGTAAGCTGAGCTGGACAGGTGGCTGGGTGTCTTTTCTTTTTTTTTTTTTTTAAGTAGGCTCCATCCCCAGCATGGACCACAACACAGGGCTTGAACTCACAACTGTGAGATCGAGATCTTAGTCAAGATCAAGAGTCAGATGCATAACCCACTGAGCCACCCAGGTGTCCCGCTGGACATCTTTTTTGATCTGGACCTTGAAAACATTCCAGTGTTCCAGGGTAGGGGTCCACAGAGGTGCTAATGCCATGCAGAGGCAGACTGGGGCTGGGCAGACAGAAACGCAGACAAATCCCTTCCCCAGGATATCATGCCTTGTGGAACAAAACTAAGCCTCTGAGCCCTGGATAGAGAAACGATACGCTGCCAGCAGATGCTGTGCTCACTCTCTTTGGTCATCTCCTAGCTTTCTGTAAAGTCTTTCTGAACCTTCTGGCTGCTCTCAGCAAGGCGATGGGATGCTTGCGCCAGTGTGGGAGGTGAGCAGGACTCTGTTAAAGCCACAGAAAAACATTCTTCTAAGGCGAAGGGGAGAGTGTATTAAAGGAGTGGCAGACTGCAAAGATGGTTCAAGAAGGCACCTGGAAGATCCTGACAGCCTGGCGAAGGAGGGCTTGTTCTACAGACACTGGACCAGGGATGGGGGTGGCTGGGCTGGCTTCTCAGTGCGAGCACCGAGTGACCTGATTAGACAGACTGGCCAGGCGGACTAGGAGGACGAAAGACAGGTAGAAGACCAATTAAAAGACGGCTCCTCAGCTTTGGCACTCGTGACATCTGGGCTGGTTAACTGTTTGTCCTAGAGGCTGTCCTATGCGATGCATTGTAGGATGATGCACAGCATCCCTGGTATCCACCCCGCTAGATGCCAGTGGCACTCTTCCACCATTTGTGCCAAGTAAAAATGTTTCCAGATATTATCAAATGCCCCTCTGCCTACGGGGGCAAAATCACACACTCCTCCCACCCCTGTTGAGAGCTAGAGTTAAAGGCAGTGATGTTCACGGATGGGGGATTGGTTAAGTAAACAATGATACAAACAAACAGAATATTCTGTAGCCCTTAAAAACAATGAAGCAAAACAAAAACAAAAACACGACAATGAGGCAGATTTATTTATACCGATACTGAGGATATATAAGTAATAGGACAAAACACATTGCAAATATAGTTGACCCTTGAACAACACAGGTTTGAAATGCATGAGTCCACTTACATGTGGGTGTTTTTTTTTTTAATAAACAGAGTACTGTAAATGCAATGTCTCTTCCTTATTATTTCCTTAGTAACACTGTCTTCTTTCTAGCTTACTTTATTGTGAGAATACAGTATATAACAAATAGAGCATACAAAATATGTGTTAATTGACTGTTTATGTAATCTTTAATGCTTCAGGTTAACAATAGGCTATTGCTACTACTCGCTTCGTAGTTAAGTTTTTGGGAAGTCAGAAGCTTTACTTGGATTTCTCACTGCACAGAGAGTCGGCATCCCTAACCCCCCTGCTGTACAAGTGTCAATGTCAGTAGTCCAAGCTACCGTATCTGTTAAAAAGAAAAAAGGTAACAAAGCTTTGTATGTGCACATACTCTCTAGAAGTACATTCAACAAAGTGGTAGGGTGGCTGCTTTTATTTAATGATTAAAAAAATGTTTTTAAAGATTTTATTTTTAAGTAACCTCCACACCCAAAATGGGGCTCAAATCCACAACCCTGAGATCAAGAGTTGCGTGTGCTCTACTGACTGAGCCAGCCAGGGGCCCCAGGGGGCTGCCTGTATTTTTTTCTTCAAATTTTTATTTAAATTCTAGTTAGTTAACATATAATGTAATATTGGCTTCCGAAGGAGAATTTAGTGATTCATCACTTACATATAACACCCAGTGCTCAACACAAGTGCCCTCCTTAATACCCATCACCCATTTAGCCCAACCACCACCCACATCCGGGTGGCTGCTTTTAGAAGGAAGTCCCCAGGAACAGGGTAAGGGTGGGAGAGGGACTTACTTTCACTCTAGACCAGGGATTCTCAATTGGAGGCAATACTCCTCCTCCCTGGGGACATTTTTGGTTGTCACAAGGCGGGTGTGCTCCTGGCATTTAGGGTATAGGTCACAGATGTTGCCCAACATCCTACAAAACACAGGACTGTAGGCAGTCCCCACAATGGAGAATTATCTGTCCCTAGATGTCAAGAGTGCCAAGGCTGAGAAACCCTAATCTAGCTCCTTGTCGACTGTTTGAATTTTTTACTGTGTTTAAATTTTTTTACAAGGCTATTCCAAAGAGTCCAGGTGAAAGGTAATGGGAGCCTGAACTAAAGGGAAAAAAAAGGGACATGAATCTCTACCAAGCACCCGCTGTGCCCCCTGGCAAGTAGAGCCAAGGCCCCGACCACGACACAAGGGAGGAGGCTCTCACCATCTCGAAGAGGACCGCGGCGGTCACGGCCATCCAGTGGAGCTTAATCTCAAAGGCCGCATTCAGGGAGAAGTTGCCATGATAGTAACAGCTGCACCACTCCAGCCGGTCTGTGCGGTTGTTCACGTCCACATCCAGGGTCACGGTCCTCTGCTCTGGGACAGTGGCCGCTGCATCAGCACATTGGAGGGGCCCCAGGAAAGAGAGGGAGAAGGAGTGGGATGAGGTGGAAGAACAACCAACCAGGCATCCAGATATAAAAGTGCAGAGTCACCTATTAGAAAATCACAGAAACTTCCTGCAAATCACCTAGTCCAGAGGTCAGCCAACTTTTCCTAGAAAGGGCCCAGTAATATGTTGGGTTTTACAGGCTACGTGGTCTCTGTTTCAGCCACTCAACCCTGCCATCACAGTGCGCTCACTAGCAGCCAGAGGTCTATAAATGGAATAGGCCGGGCGGTGTTCTAGTAAAACTTTACCTACAAAGCCAGAAGGATTTTTAGGGCAGTAAAACTATTCTGTGTGATACTATCATGGCGGATACACGCCATTACCCATGTGTCAGAACCCAAGTGCATAGTGGGGGAGGTTGTGCAGGTGCTCAGGCAGGGAGTATATGAAAACCCTGTGTACCTTCCACTCAATTTTGCTGTGAACCTAGAAGTGCTCTAAAAATAAAGTTTATTATAAAAGAAACAAACAGATGGTAGTCCAGATTTGGCTGGTTAAGCCATAGTTTGCCTCGCCCTAATTGGATCCAACTCCTTCATTTACAGATGAGGTAACAGCTGCCCATGGAGGAGAAATGCCTTGACCAAGATCAGAGTCGGAACCTCAGCCAGGCTAAACCCCAGATCTTCCCCCTCCAGTGACCCACAAAGGGACACCACTGGACAGACAGCCCAGACCACAGTGAGGAGGAAGTCTTGCTTTTCTGGTTTCAACCCAGGAAGACAATAGTTCTAGAATCTTTTCTCAAGAAATGAAACCTCACGATGAAGCTCAACACCCTGTTCCATCAACTGTGTGTTGCTCAGATTCCAGGTTGGTATCAAACTAGTTCATCCTATCTGGAACTCTTGCTCAGAAATCCTATTCAACCCAAGATAGGGATGTTTTAAGGATGGGTCAAGTGTCAGTGGCAGTTCCTGACCAGACTAAAGGCCTGAAAGAGGCTCAGAAGTAATGGAAAGATCAGGGCTCTGCTCTGCCTGACTGGGCAGTGCCAGATGTAGGGTTTCTACAGACTATTATCAGCTCCTCATTCTCCCAGCCCCCACGAATCCAAAGGTATCTCTTTATCTGAAGCCATCAGTTTAGTTCTGGGTTTTGCAGGTAGAAGCCCTGAGTGGCTTTTATCACTGACAAGGATAAAACAGCTCTTGAGTCAGTGATCTTAATGAACTTCTGTTGGGAGAGGTAGTGGAGCTACAGCTAAGATGCTGATGGCCCCCGGGGCGGACTGATATTCAGCTGCTGGGTATACAGCTCATGCTCTCAAAACCAGAGCATGCAAAATGGGAAACGTTCTTCCTCTGGAGTTGGAAGATCTATGCTCTGCCATTTAGCCAGGTGCCCCTGAGGGCACTGCTTCAGCTCTCCTGGTTTAGTTCCTCATTTGCAAACTGAGATGGTGCCCACCCAGCTGCTTCCAGGAGGAGGGGTGAGGATCAAGGAAAACATGGCTGCCAGGAGGTCGCAGACTCACCCCTCTTGCCTTCTCCTTTAGCCACCCCACTTGCAACTCTCCTGTTATTCCTTCCTCCCCCATTTAAGCTACAAGCTCACCAATGCTCCATCTGAGGCCTGTCCATGACTCCCATGGACACGGCTCAGCTGCCTGGGACACTTCAGGCTAAAGAACATGGTGGCTCCAATGCTAAAAGTCTCATGAGAACTAGTTTCTGTCCCCGCCTTGTGTTCCTGATTCATGGCCCAACCACTACACAGTAGCCTTTTACTTAATAGCCCCAGTCAAAGGAAGAAAGCTTTGCTCTCTGGTCTTGGATGGTGTATTCCTCCCCAGGGTGCGGGGGAAAGCCCGGGTCACAAAACAAAGGGCACTTGATAAACACCAGCAGTGACCTCGCCATCTCTCCTTTCCCATCTGGTGTATTCAGTTCAGAACAGGCCGGTCTGAGGAAGCCCAAGGAAGTGTCCTGTTCAGCCAAGTGCTTACAGGCTCAGGAGTCCACTGGCTTTCACTACTTTCGGGGTGAGATTCAGCAGTATGGACACAGCCAGCAGGCTACTGATGTTGACAAAGGTGTAAGCCCCAGCTGAGCTGCAGCTTTCGGCAGCGAGTTCTCTGAATCACTCCTTAGCTGCATAAGAACAGACTTACTCATGTTGGGACAGTGAGATATAGTGAGTCCCAGTAAATAGGGGCAAACCCAGAGAAGGAGCCGGCTGAGGGTCCTTCACCCGGGTCACAGTGAGGGGGCTAACAATGACCTGGGGAGGGGATCAGTGCCACTGGAGGAGAAGAGACTGCAGTCTCAGGTAGGGCCCCAGGGATCAACACTCACAACCGGAGCTGCTGAGAAACAGGAAGAGAAGTCACAGGAGTGAGTGTCCTGTTGGGGGGAGCTTTCAAGAAGCAGCTGGCTCCCCACTTACAAGGAGTGGGGATGGAAACTGCTCACGCGTCAGGGTCTGGACCGAGGGGCTTGGCAGCCTCTTCTGATCCTGAGATCCAGTGGGGTGATCAAAAAAATGAGCCTGCTTCTCCCTCTCCCTCTGCCTGCCACTCCCCCCTGCTTATGCTTTCTGTCAAATAAATAAATAAAATCTTTAAAAAAAAAAAAACGGCTGAGGG
This sequence comes from Leptonychotes weddellii, assembly GCF_054177405.1. Classification (NCBI taxonomy): domain Eukaryota; kingdom Metazoa; phylum Chordata; class Mammalia; order Carnivora; family Phocidae; genus Leptonychotes; species Leptonychotes weddellii. The sequence goes on from NC_138381.1 coordinate 59,832,454, forward strand.
GCGCCTGGGTGGCTCAGTCATTAAGCGTCTGCCTTCGGCTCAGGTCATGGTCCCAGGGTCCTGGGATCGAGCCCCGCATTGGGCTGCCTGCTCTGCGGGAAGCCTGCTTCTCCCTCTCCTATTCCCCCTGCTTGTGTTCCCTCTCTCACTGTGTCTCTCTCTGTCAAATAAATAAAATCTTTTTAAAAAAAAAATAAATAAATAAAAATAAATCAGATAAAAAAAAAAAAGGCTGAGAAATCAAAGGTGTGTGAGTGGGCTTAAGGGATGCGGTGCTGCTTCTCCCTGGGTCTCAGATGTCCCTGCAGCTTCACAGCTCAGCGACACAGGATGACATGAGTGGAGAAGGAGGAGTCACCACGGGCCAGGGCAGACAGGATGGGTGGCACCCGTCAGGAATATTAAAACAGTTTTCTGCTGAGAAAAACAGATTTCCAATTGAGAATCTGAAATGTTTAAAAAGGAACACGTCGAAACAAACAGAAAGGGGAGCAGGTCATAAATGATATACAGGCTTCTTTCCCCTATAAATCATGTTAATTTTTTTTTCTGAGGCAAAAAAAAAAAACCAACACTGGGGACAGTCCAATTCAAAGACAATTCCTCTTTCTCACTTCAGTAAATGACACAGCGAAAGTCTACATTCTAACCTGAAAAAAAAAAAAAAGCTGGGAAGAAGTAGCTCATACCCTAACACAGAGGTCTGAGGGATGTTGCTGGACAGAATGAGCAGTGATAATGCTGTGCCGGGTTTAAAAGGATAAGAAACCCACTTCCTGTGCGAGGGGTGATGGGAAAAGAAGCGGATGAGTGAAATTCTACTACAATCATGGGAGCCCCTGGAAAGCTAATAAAAGGATAGCTTCAAGAAAATATGCAGACACGTGAGATTCTGTCCGGTTCAGAATCAATGCCGACCCCCTAACACCCATGTGCAAACCCCAGGGGAAAGACGCCTGCTTAATAAACTACCTGCTAAAGACATAAATCCTCTCTTCTCCCTTACTCTCCCTCTGTTTTGGACAGATGACTTATTTTTCCATACGCTGCTCCTCTTTAAGTGCAATTTTTCTGATGTGCCTAAGAACCAGAGCTAAACTGAAATGATTTGAATCTCACCTCGAGCTTAGGACTGTGGCGGACAGGAGAGGGTTCTGCCAGCCTGCTGAAGGTGGAGACTTTGGAAATGAGGATGTTCATGCAGAAACTGTCAAGACAGCCTCCAAAACCAGGATGATGACGCAAAGGGGACAGTTCCTAGGCGTTTTCCAGAAGCAGTAACTCTAACCCAGGAGTAAGTGGGGACATTGGGCAACGTCGGGAGATATTTTGTCACACTGGGTGGTGGTGGTGGGGGGGGGTGTGTGCTACTGGTAACTAGCAGGTAGGGAGTATGTGGCCTCTTTGTTTCCAAAAGACTTCAAGGAGGGACAGAGTTAGAAATGCAACACAAGGAAGAGGGTAAGTCGTGACTACCTGGGGGAAAGAGGAGCCACTCTCTTCACAGTTTTGTCTTCTCCATGCCCCCCTCAGCTCTCACACACAGTGCTGGGCATGCTGGGGTGAGGTTCAAAGCCACATCTGGATCCAAGTGAATCTGAGGATCTGGAAACTATGATGACTATTAACATTTCCATTCTACCAGCTACGTAAGACTTCCAATGAGCTGGGCATTTCCAGGCAAACTAAGTAGAAGGTGGAATTTCCCTGGACTTTGGTCTATGTTACATTTCCTTCCTTCCTTCTAGAGGGTTTTTAGGATCTCTCCAACCTGCCATTGAGGTGAATCTCATGACACTTTACCTAGAGCATGCATTGCCTAAAGACATTTACAGCCCAACCCATCAGTCCAGTCCTTGAGAGCAGAGGTCCAATCTCCTACCAGAGGTCACCACCATTCAATAGTGGGTGGGTACCCCTATCTTGGAGCTGCAGGAACCGAGGAAAGGAGGGAAGACTCTTAATTTATATCCCTTGATGTGGTGAGCACATTTGGGGAGGAAAGGCGGAGAGAAGATTCACGCTCAGCCTCAGTGTTTGGAATGGACAACCTCTAAGATTCCTTCCTCTTTTGACATCCTAGGTCACTAAGGTCCCGGGAAGGCTTCTGGCAGGTACTAAACCAGCAGTGAGCACCAGTTCACATCCCCTGTAGTCTGGGTGCTTCTTGGGAAAAGTGGCCCCATTGTCTATTCTCTCCTATTTGTGCAGGTTTAGCACTGTGCCCTGATTTGAGAGCTCTTGGACACTTGTTCATTGGTTGGGACAATAATGAGCTTGACCCACTCGGTCAGTGGGAGCTATAACAGAAGCCCACTGTGCGGACAGAGTACCAGTATAAAAGGCCCAGTGACTCTAATCCTGGTCCACGTGACGTTGTCCCCTTGGCTGACTGACCCTCTCCCTCAGCCACCCACCAGCGCATCCCCAGGCCCCATCTGGGCCGAGCATCTACCTAGAAGCGCAGCTGCCTGGCTCCGGCCTCCAAAGCTGCGGCTGAAGGAGCTGTGCCTGCTTGCATAGGAGGCTGGCCGGCTGGGCAGCCAGGGCAAGAGGAAAGCAGGAATCTCGGAGTGCAAGAGCTCTTCAGCTACAAAGGCCACCTCAAACCACTTGCGCTGGAAGCTGGCGAAGTCCTCCATGGCTGTCGTGTGCCAGGTGGTGGGCTGCTGCATGGCCACTGGGAAAAGCAAAGGGGAGAGAAAGTGCCCTCAACACAAATGCTTATTTTCTTACTGATGCAAGGCTGAACCTTGAAAACACGATGCTAAGTGAAAGAAGCCAAACACAACAGGCCACTTAAATGAAATATCCAGAATAGGCCAATCCTTAGAGACCAGGGTGGCCAGGGGCAGGAGGGAGAAGGAGTTTGGCAGTGACTGTTAATGGGCACAAGGGTTCCTTCCAGGGTGATGAAAATGATCTGGACCCTAGACAGAGGTGGTGGTGTTTGCACAATACCGGGAACGTATGGAATGCCAGTGAAGTGTTCACGTCAGAATGGTTCATTTTTATGTTGCATGAACTTTTCTTCCATTAAGAAAGATTTTTTATTTTTTTTCAGTTTCATACCTCTAATTTCAGAGCAGGTAACAGTAACCAGGTTTTTTGTTTTTTTTTCTCCTTGAAGGTAAATAACTATTAGTCCAAGTGAGAATTCAAGGGGAGAGGCGGCAACGGACACACTAGTCGCTACCAGGAAAAAACCCACACAGCTCCACTTCCAACACATTCTTGGATAAAAGAGCATAGCAAGGGGGCACTCGCTGCTTCATCTGATGTATGATTCCCGAAACCCAGAGGCTGAGAAGCCGTTTGTCTGCAGGATGGAGTCACTTCCAGCCAAGGTCCCTGTGGGCTCTGGGTGGACTGGAGCCGTGGCTCTGAATCCTGGGTGTCTCCAGCACCATGTGAGCCAGCTCTGACCTTGCTGGAATGGGTCCCCTCTTGGGAATTATGTTTTCTCATTGAAAGGAAAAAAAAAAAGTTAAAATGTATCTTAGAAAACTTGCTAGGACTTGAGTCTTTCTAGGGTAAGAAATGGGAGTCTAGCAAGTAAAAAGTGCTGTAAGTTATAGGTAAGAGCCTATCTATACTCAGAACCACCTGCACTGGATGGGGACGGGGGACGGGGCTCTATAATTAAAATTAGTAGCCAAAAAATGGCCCATGGGAATTTCCTCGAACCAGATTCCTTGGCCTCTTGTAGGTTTAGCTTCCATCCACACTGGTCTGACCAAGAACATACCATAGCTTTAAGAAATACTCGTCACTCCGGTTCTGCTTAAATTAAGTACAAATGCTCAGGAAGTTGACAGATCTGTCTACTTAGAATACGAAGTCACACAAGGAACTCAAGAAGCACCATCATTTGAAAAAGCAAGCCACCAGGAAAAACACTTGCTCCTGTGGGCAACAGCAGTCGCCTCATCTCTGACCTCGGTCAGGTTCTTTGTCCATGACTATCTTGTAGAAATAGAAGCCGTAGATGAAGGTCCGCCAGACTTCACCAGATGCATGTGTGATGAGCTGTTCTTCCAGCATTTTCTAAAAGGACAGACATTGAAACTTTGAAATTCCTGTGGAGGAACATCTTAGAAGTGCAGCCCTCAGTTCCCTGGAGTCAAGGAAGTGACCGGAACATTGAGGAGACCCTACTCTTCACCCCCCATCAGCCATGATGATTGCTCTATGATAAATGCTGCTCCTGAAGTAAATTATATTATACAATGCAAATGCATATTATAGTATCATCAATTATTTCAAACATACAGGGAACTATAAAGACAATCCATGTATACCACCACGCAACTTCAACAAACTTAATATTTTGCTATACTGACTTCAGATCTTTTAATTAAAAGACAAAACAAAATGTTCTGTGGACTCTCCCATGTCCCATTCCTCTTCCTCTCTCACCAGAAATAAATGGTTAGTGTAACATTATTCTCATGCATGTTTTTAATAATTTTATTATACACACATGTATTGATAGAGAATGAGGTATTTTTGTGAGATTTTAAATTTTAAATAAAGGGCGTAATACAATTATCATTTTGTATATTGGATTTTCACTCAACATCCTGCTTTGGACATTTGTCCATGTTGATACATGTCCCTCCAGCTCATGCATTTTAACGGTTGTAGAAGCATTGCATTGTGTGAACAAGGAAATCTGATTCTCAGGGAGATGGGAGTATAAGTAATAGGGCAAAGGCATGCAAAACTCCCTAAGAGACCCTCAAAGAGAGAACTGATGATTGCATGCTTATCCAAATCAGTTACTGATTTTACGTTTCAGGGATGACAAGCCTGCTGGTCAGCAAATGGTACTGATTTCTGTGTGGACAGGATGGTGTGAACCACATCAGCCAACTTGACCTTTCCTATTCTTCTCCTCTCCAGTTTAATTCCAGTTCTGAATAGTGTCATTAAATTTAGCAAGTGTTTTCTAAGTGCCTACCATGTGCCAAACAGCATGGTGATATGGAAATGGGATGATAAGAGGTAGCCCAGGGACGCCTGGGTGGCTCAGTCAGTTAAGTGTCTGCCTTCGGCTCAGGTCATGATCCCAGGGTCCTGGGACTGAGTCCCAAATCGGGCTCCCTGATCAGCAGGGAGCCTGCTTCTCCCTCTGCCTGCCGTTCCCCCGCTTGTGCTCTCTCTCTCTGACAAATAAATAAAATCTTAAAAAAAAGAAAAAAGGTAGCCCAGCCCTCAAGGAGCCCAGTCAAGGTGGGAGACAGTGGAATGAGACAGGCAGAATCTTCCTTTTGTTGTGCTAAGTGCTCTGACAGAGCAAGGACAGGATGCCAGAAAGTCCCTGAGGCAGAAGCTTGGGAATTGACCAGAGGGAGATGGGGGCTGGAGGTCAGAGGGAAGGCAATCCCTGGAAATCTTACAGACTCCTCCAAGGTTCAAGAGGGCGGACTCCATCCAGAACGCTTCAGTTCTGATGCGACATTCTGCCGGGTTTTTAAGTCAAGGAAGGTATAGTGTCTTTCAAATCAAGACCTGCGTGTTCATCGACTGCAGACAGGCCTCACACTTACTAAAAGCAGAGCCTCACCAAAACCGGCAGGTCTCATTACTAGAAAGACAGCTGCTTCAGAGACGGGCTCTGGTTTCACGGGGGCTCTGAGCGGACGGTCCCACGGGCCCTGCCCGCGCTGTCTCACCTGCATGATGTCGATAGCCATCGCCTGCGTCTGGACGCCCTCCACGTTGTTCACCAGCCAGTGCACCACCTCCGCACTGATGAAGCAGCATGGCGAGAGGCCCTTCTGTTCCGAGAGCAGCTGGACTCCTGTCCTGAATTGCAACGTGGCGGGCACGGAGCAGGGTTATGTGTGCACGGTGGCAACAAGCAGAAAGAGAACATGAAAAAGGAGGGACTCCCACTAGAGCATTTAATATCTGAAGGCTCCGCACAGTACAATTTCTCTACACTATTCCTAAACCCACAGAAATCTGCAAGACAGGACAAAAGGGGGTGTTATGGGGGGAAAGGAGAAGAGGAAGGAAGAAGGATCTGACACTTAAGAGAATTACCTATAGCTGTCAAGCATTATACTAGGTAATTTACGTAATTATTTCATTTAATCCTTAGGCCAAACCTGTGACTTAACCACACGTATCCCATTTTACAAACAAGGTAATAAAGGCTCAGAGAGGTCAAGTAACTTATGCTGGGTCTCACAGCTGGTGAACAATACAGCCAGCTATGAATCCACCAAATCACACTGTCTGAGCATCTGAGCGTCACTGTGGCTCAGGGCTGTGAGATCCTCCCGCCCTTACACTCCTACATGTGACGAACCACTTACGAGGGGTGTTTCATGGCTTCTAGGATCTCTGTCAGGGTGGAGGATGAGGTTAAGGAGCTTGCTGCCGGCTGCTGAGAGCTGTAAACAGAGTGTCCAGTCAGCAAAGCAAGGGGGTAAGAGCACGAACCTCAGGGACCACTCTCCCTACTTCTTACAGAGCCAGAGGCCAAGGATGACATTGATACTGACGGCGTTCAAGCAAATCCTGGGCAGCTACATCCTAGGGCTATCTCATGGAGGGTTTCCTACTTCCAAAGCGTCCACGTTAAGATAAAAAAAAAAAAAAATGAATCAAAGTGGTTTTGTGTCCAAACTTGCTTCCCTTAACAGGCATCTCCCCTTCTAATAACACCTCAACCACTTCTAAGAGATCTCCCTGCACAGCTCTGGTTTTACCCCCAAGGCCTTCCCCACCATTTAACCTCACCAGAGAACGCTAGGTAACCTGGTAAGAGCAGGGGAGGCAGAATTCCAGTATCATCACTTGTCAGCCGGAGGGACTCTAGTTTCCTCATCTGAAGACGGGGATGATATTATTCCTGTCTCTCAGGGGTGTTGTGAGGCTGTGTGTAGAGCTGATACCCACAAAGCCCCAAATGGTAAACAATACTGAACAATAACAACAATGTCAACTTTTTGAAACTCTGAGACGTTAAAGGTGCAGGTGAAGGTTGAAGAGCTGGGAGGTGTCAGGGTTCAGGTTTGAATCCAGATCTGCCTGTTTCCAGAGCCCAGATCTTTCTTCCGCCTGAGTTCTTCCTCACTGGTCTGGCAGTACCTTTGAACATGCATAATGCTCAGCAGCTGAGCCCAGATCACTGGGCATGGGACACTCCTAGCAGCCCACCATACCAAACCTGGGGCTTATTCCAGAAGCTCCTCAAGTCCATAAAACCTCTCCCTTTCCTCAGTCTCAGCCCCCTCTTCCTATTTGGAGGGTCCAGGACTCAGTGGAGCATTTCCGAATCTCAGGTTTAAAAAAGCCTGTGAAGACCCCCCCCCCCCCGCAACAAAGAGAACTTCTTTCTAATGCCTGCGTCCCCACTACAAGAGTCTGAACAAGAGGCTGTCCTGTCTGCACGAACGTCTTCAATGGCACAGAACTTAGCTCCTCTACGCAGCCCATTTCCCAAGGGGCAGTACCAACTGCTGATCAGTTCTTTATCACAAAATGGGACCTGTTCTTTGTCATTTTCGTCATTGGTCCTGATTTGTGTCATTTTTGGTCTTCTCATCTCCAGCCTAAGAATCCCCAGTTTCTCTTTTCTTCCAAAAGCAGAACAAAACCTGCTGCTCAATGAGGAAGCAGAGAAATGCACTCCCTCCCTAGGTAGGCCTTCCAATCTCCACGTCCAGAGCCAAAACTCACAGCCGGGCTTGACAGGGATACAGGCCTGGGGAGACAAAAGAGACTAGAGAAGTCCAGGCTGTCTGCTGCCTATGAAGTGATCCTCATCCCTCCTGGCCAGAGGGAGTCGGGTGCCCTGCACCAGATGCAGGTAAAACCGGCAGACCGAGGGACAGAAAGGAAAGTAGGTGGCTGCTGGCTAGGGCCAGCCAGGTGAGCTGCCACGGGGGCCTTCCGCTCTGAGATGAAGGCATGCAGAAGTCACATCTGAGACTGTTTCGCCAAGGACTGCTCAGTCAGCAGGACAGTGAGGCAACCAGAACAGACTGGGCAGAACATTGTAAGGCTAACACAGCTGGGAAGGAAATCAAAAAGAAGTTTTTCAGGGATGCCTGGGTGGCTCAGTTGGTTAAGCGACTGCCTTTGGCTCAGGTCATGATCCTGGAGTCCCGGGATCGAGTCCCGTATCGGGCTCCCTGCTCAGCGGGGAGTCTGCTTCTCCCTCTGACCCTCCTCCCTCTCATGCTCTCTGTCTCTCATTCTCTCTCTCTCAAATAAATAAATAAAATCTTTTAAAAAAAAAAAAAAGAAGCTTTTCAGATGTGACGAATCGCATTAAAAGCTGAGGCTCTTTCTCAAGTAAATGAGGTCCAAGCAGCTTCTTTTTCCTCTGGAAACTCAGGAATAGGAAAAGGACAGCCGTGGTCGGGTACAACCTGCTGCTCATTCATTTCCTCAAGCTGTCGATACTGACGTCCGCAGTCACGCACCAGGTGTCATGCTGGGTGCCAGACTCAACAGGACAGACTGGGTCCTGGCCCCTTTCCCAAAGCCCACTCCTGCACAATGTCTGACACTTTCCTGTGTCTCTGTGGGCACCTGTTAGCTATCTGGTACGGCAGGCAGGGCACAGATCCTGAGCCCCATCAAATAGGTGCTGCTAAGACCTGAGTGCCCCGGGCTTCCAGGTAGAACTCATGGCTGAGTCAGAACGTGGGTCTGGGACTCTGGACTCCCAGGCTCCACAGCCTTTGAGACCAGACCATCCCCAGTGCCCAGGAGCATAAGTTCGGTCATTCTGAATCTCACCTGCTGTCACTGGAGTTTGCAGAGGGGAAGCTCTGTTCCCCTGAGTTCTGGGAGTTCCCAAAGGCCTGGCTGTTGCCTCTATCCACAGATTGGCTTGTGCTTACCCCCAAACTGGTGCTGTCCAACACTGGGGTGGCCGTCTGGTCCACAGACACCTGTAGGGGATTTGAAAATGAACAAAAAAAATTGTTTAAGGCTATTTATACACATGATCCTTCCCATTCCTCTCTCCTTCCCAGTCCCCAGTGGTCCCTGGTGGAAGAGCTAAAGGGGTCCAGCCCAGTCTCATGAATTCCTGCACCCCACACCACGGCTGATAGGAAACCGTCATTCACAGTGAATCCCCAGAACCAAAGAAATGGCTCCAGCACCTGACTCAAACCACAGATTTACACTAAAGAAAAATCTCCACAGAAATAGTAAGGAAGGCAGAAGCATTCCTGTGAGACTGAGAAGCGGGAGAGAGAGAACACAATTAGAGACAAATGGGTGAATATCCCAGCAAGTGCCCTCCCTCACCATGGCTTACCCTTTGCCACCCCAAACCTCCTTTCCTGTGTCTGTCAGTGGGATAGTCAACCTGCTAAGTGCCCAGGCTCAATCCTCAGAGGCATCTGATAGCTCCCTTCCTTCTCCAGCTTCACGTCTAAAGAGAGGCCTAGACCTGTGGCCTCGCTCACCTCTGCCGACTCAAATGTATGTCCAAGTCACGCCTGTTCTCCCAGGGGAGGCTGTAACAGTCTCCCACCCGACTCCCCCGACTGCAGCCTCTACCCCTGAAGACCTTACCTGCCAGCCACCTCCATTTTCATCCTGCTAAAAAAACAGCTCTAATCCCATCACTCCGTGACTCTGAAATCTTTCAGGTCTCCCCATGAGCTACCAAACTTGCAGAGCCTTGTGGGTCCAACACAAACAGCCCTGACCTGTGATGGCCCTGCACGGCCCGCCACTCACCCACATACACATTTCCAGCCAAATGAGACCCCGTGTGTTTAATCCCATCTGTGTGTTCCGCCGACCTGAGGTGCCCTTCCTTTCAACCACAGGCTAAAAACCCATCAGTCTTGAGGGCAATTTCAAACGCTGCTCCCTCAGTAAAATGTCTTCTGACTCCACCCCAGCTCCCAAAGGAAAACCATCTCTCTCACTCTCTACTTTGGATCTCTATAACCCCCTCCTGGCAGGTGCCAAATTTTGCTTCATGTAATATTATATCGGTCTCATTCCCTTTAAACGTCTTGGAGCACAGGACTATGACCTGTTCACCTAGAAGGGCTGTACTGTACCTCACAGCAGATATCTGGAGAGACTAGCAAGCCTTTCAGAGCACTCCAGGAAAAATCTTACTCCTCGTCCCTCTTACATGGGGTTCTTAAGTACTTCCGAATGGAGCCCTCTATTACCAAATATTTTGTTGGATGTTGTAAAAGTCACTCCTTCTAAAATGGGGTGTCCCAACCTTGGCAACACTGACATTAGGGGCTAGATGAGTCTGGGGGGGGGGCGCTGTCCTGTGCCTTATAAGATGTTGAGCAGCATCCCTGGCTTTCACCTACTAGATGCTGGTAACACCAGCCCCCCATCACCACCCCCTATTCCCAGCTGTGACAATTAAAAATACCTCCAGATACAACCAAATGTGCCCTGGGACACAAAGTTGCCCCCAGTTCTTAAAGAACCATTCTCCTACATCAGGCTCAGTGATTTGCAAAAAGACCACACAGACTTTGCTAGTACCATAAATACACAGAGAAATGCGGCAAGAAGCAGCTTGCAATTACCAATCACCATCTGCCTCTAACCAGCAAGACTTAGAAACAGGTACTTTACCATAAAATTAAATGAGAAGAAGCTAACTGAGGGGCGCTAGACCCAGCTCTTAGGTGCTACCTTCCAGACCCCTACAGTGGGGTTAACTCTCATCTACAGCACCTGAGAACTGCCCCACCAGCCTAAACTGCCAGAAATTTACATGATTCCTACAGCTTTATTTTAGCAGGAATGTGGTTCAGGAGTTATCCTCTGAATCAGAAATTGGCAAACATTTTTTGTAAAGGAGCAGAGAGCAAATTATTTTAGGCTTTGTGGGCTAGATGGCCCTGTTGAAACTACTCAACTCAGCATGAAGGACAGAGGCAGCCAGACAATGTAAATGAATGGGCGTGGCTCTGTTCCGGTAAGAATTCTTTACAAAAGCAGATGGTAGGTCAGATTTGCCCCATAGCTTCCTGACCGCCTGTACTATATCATATGATGTCCATCTTTCAAGAGGCTGCTTAGATCTTAATACCATGAAAGGTTATGCTTCCCCTGAGCAAATGGTTTGCCTTTATCTTATGACCACTCTGAATCCTGGAATAGATATTTCCCACTTTTCTTTGGCTCCCAGAGAGTTCAGGACTGAATTTAGCACAAAACTCTAGATAATTTATAAGACCTCAGATGACGTCCTATCTTATGTTTTTCTTTTCCTGTATTTCCCCATTTAGTCACATTTTATTCTGGAGGTTGCATTTACTTCTGTAATGCACCTGAAGTAACTTTCTGGAATAAACAGAAAGCCAAGGAAAGCTGGATAGACAGAAGGGCAGTCTTTGCGCAGAGGCCTAGAAAAGGCAAATAGAGGGAGGTGCTTGGTGTTGGATGCAACTCCATTAAAAAAAAAAAATTTTATTTTAAAGTAATCCCTACACCCAAAGTGGGGCTCAAACTCACAACCCGGAGATCAAGAGTCACATGCTCCACCAACTGAGCCAGCCAGACACCCCAGAGGCAACTCCATTTTAAGAACCTTGTCCCAAATCCTCCTTACAGAGGGATTCCATGTAACTTGCGTAGACACCCCCACCTCCAGGAGCTGCAGTTGAATCTCTCTGTCCTCTTTTGAGTAGGCTACAGTTAGGGACTTGCTTCCAAAGAACAGAGTATAGAAAGGGAAAAATAGTAACTTCATAATGGAGACAGCTGACAAATACTATATTACTAAGTGATGAAGGTTCCTGTGACCAGTGATGTGTGGATCCCATGTACCCCCTGGTATGATGTGATGAGAAGCATACTTCACCGCTGAGGTATTCCTGTCAAGAACCTATAACTCCACCATGAGAAAAACATCAAACCAGCCCAGAATCAGAGGCATTCTGCAGGATATCTAGCCAAGGCTCCTCAAGACTCTCTACATCATTAAAAAACAAGGAAAGACTGAGAAACTGTCACAGACCAGAGGACACTGGGGAGACATGAAAACTAAATGCAACTTGGTACCCCTGGATTGGAGACTGGAACAGAAAAAGGACATTAATAGAAAAACTGGTGAAACCCAAATAAAATCAGGGATTTAGTTAACTAAACAAACAAACCCTCATCAGCAACACCAATCCCCAGTCTCCTTCCCCTTTCCCACATGCCCAAAGCCATGGGAGAAGATGAGGGATGGAGCTCCACCAGGGATGTCTTAGAGGTTAGCACCATCCACAACAGGCACCCCCAAGGACCCTCCAACTTGTGTGCCTGTCAGAGCCCCACTTTCTTATGCTGGAGGACCGTCAGCCACCAGGAAGCTGCCAGATCTGCCAGCCCAGCACTCTAACTGTACCTTGAGGGTGGGTAGACATAACATACTGCTATGTCTTACCCGGAGACAAAATGGGCTTTCCCCTCACCTGGCTCCTTTAGGGCATTTAGAGGCATTATAAAGGGACCCGTGACAGAATCTCATATTCAGAGAGCTCGGGAATAACTCCCAGCTCCATAGCCAGGTTTCCCAAGGTTTGTAATATCAGGGAAGGACAGAATATCCTTCCAATCAAACCTCTCCCCCCTGCCCTCATGGAGCTTGCCATCTGGGAGTGGGAAGGAAAAATAGACATTAGACAAGGAATGTCCATATTAGGACAGCTCTACGCCCAGGAGGAGCTCGGGATTTCTGATCTCAATTGAACCACATTTTCTTCACAGGTACAGCCTCCCTCTTCTATATGTCCATCCCAGCCTCTGATTCTGAGTGGTTATTTATATTTTCATATCTCAGCACCACTCTAAAAAAAGGAAGAGATTATCAATAAATAGACATATAATAAGATAAAATAAATACATGAGAAAATCCAGTGAACAATGATAGAAAAAGCGAGAAAAAGAGTAAACAAGGGTAGGAAAAATGTGACATTCTAGAGTCTCAATAAGTACTTCGATGATAACATTTTAAATGTCTAGACCTGTTCCATGCAATACAGTAGCTACTAGCTATATGTGGCTATTCAAATATAAATTAATTAAAATAAAATGTAAAATTCAGTTCCTCAGTTGCACCAGCCTCTTGTCAAACGCTCACTAGTCATGTGTGACTAGCCATCTGTGTTGGATAGCACAGATACAGAACATTTCCATCAGGGCAGAAAGTTCTATTGGACAACACTGCTCTAGAGCAAAGGTGGCAAACAAAAATATGTATAGGGACCGTAGATCTATATTGGCACAGCTGGCTATTAAAAAAAGGAAAAGAAAAGGAAAGGCCACGGGCTGCTCCAAGGCCCTATGACTGTTGCCGGGAAGGAAGCCAGGCCCCATGTCTAGCTTATTTTATAATACAAGACAGAAACCTGGTTTCTGTATGAAACCTCCTGATTTTTAAATATTTCCAACCACTTCAAAAATTAAAAATGCACAGCAAGGCTGAACATGTTTTCAGGAGCTGGGAATGAAATGAATGTCCTGCAGGTAAAACTGTGCTCCTGGCGAAAGTCTTGCACATAGATTTCTGATAAGAACCTGACTGACGGTGGAGGGTTTAGAAGAGGGCAACAGTTGATTAATATGACCCTAAGGTCCTCCGGGGGTGGGGGGAACTGAGCCCCCAGGGACATGAGCTTTTTGTTCACTCATGTCTCCAAAGAGAGAAAACAGATCAAAGGGTAAAAAGTCCACTTTCGGTCACTGACTCTGACTTCCCAGGGCTCCCACGAGCATGCAGAAAACTGCGGCCCTAACAGCCGTGGCTTCAAAGTGCACTCTGCAAAAGCCTGGGGGCCTGCGGTACATTGCTGGGGCCATCACAGGGCGCCCCTGCTGGGGGCTGGGACCCTTCTCCAATCTCCCACATACTTAAGCCAGAATGTTCTGTTTGTTGGGTGATAGTTCAGGGTTTGGTGTAATTTATCCACCAGGAAAAAAAAGGGTTCCACTTTTTTTGTTCTTGTTCCATTGTTTAAATAAACATTTTTTGTGTCTATCTCCGCCATCAGTATGTCTAAGACAGCACTTACTGAGCCACTCCTAAATGCCAGGCTAGGTGCTGAAGAATCAACAGGGCAACACAGACATGGCAGCCGCCCTATGGGTGCTTACAGGCTTACGGTCTCATGAAGTTGGGCACTAATCAAATCCCAGTCATACAAACACAGAGGTAGAACTGGGAGAAGAGCGGAAAGGAGGCGCACCGGAGCTATGTGAATCTAAGATGTAGGATTTGACTAGATGGCTAGGAGTTAACCAGGCACAGAGGGAAGGAATACTGTGTGCCAAGGCACTGTGGCAGGAAACCTGGTGCCTAGAGCAGTGTGGAGAAAGGCTCCTGTCACTAGAGTCCAAGAGTGAGGAAGAGGATGACAGAAGATGAGGCTGGAAAGGGAGGGAGGGCCTTGATCATGCAGGCCTTTCCAGGCCATCATAAGGATTTTGGCCTTTATCCTAAAGGAAAGAAAGGATAGACTGAATGTGTACCCCCAAAATTCAGATGTTGAAGCCCTAATCCGTAAGTGATTATATTTGGGGGTGGGGCCTTTGGGAACTGATTAGGTTTAGATGGGGCCATGGGGGTAAAGCCATGATGGGATTAATCATAAGAGGAGAGACCAGAGCTCGCTCTGTCTGCCACCTGAGGACATAGGAGAAGGTAGCCCTCTGCAAGCCAGAAGAGGGCCCTCACCAGGAAGTGAATGTATCAGCACCTTGATCTTGGACTTTTCAGCCTCCAGAACCATAAGAAGCCAATGCGCTGCTTAAGCCCCTAGTCTGTGGTGTTCTGTTACAGCAGTCCAAGCTAATACACTGTGGAAAGGTAAACCCTGGATGCAGGCTGGGAAACAGACTGCCGAGGGCCAGGATGGAAGCAAGGAGACCATGCTGGAGGCTCCTTCAGAACCAGGGTGAGAAATGGTCATAGGGACTGGGGGTGGGGCGGTGGTGATGGAAGTGAAAGAGAGAAGCAGGTGAGTTCTTGCTGGACTGAGCCCCTGAGACCCACGCCTGCTTGTGAGAGTAACTGGCTGGGGGTCAGGGAATGGGGGGAGGAAAGAGAACCTAACATCAGCTCAGGCCTCAGGTGGCAGGAGCCTGTTCCGCTTGACTGTGATATTCCTTCAGGCTCCAAAACTGCAGACTAAAGATATCAGGCTGACTTCTGAGGAAAATCTCATTACCAAGGGCTTCTCATGCCCTCCAAATTCTTGTGTCAAGTTTGTGATGATAAAAATCGATTTCCAGAGAGCAGGGCACAGAGAGAACTGTGTTGTTCTGTTCCAGTTATCGGACAGAGTGACGTGTTCATTATCATTAGAATGATGAACTGGTGGCACAAGGAACCTATTTTCCAAGACTGGTGCACGGCCCTGTTCCCTGGAACCCTCTGCGCACAGCTGTCTGTTTTAATTTTACAGGCACTTCCTACCGTGAGCAGTGTCAGAGTCTAGGTGATGCCCTCCTCCCCCTTGGCCACAAGGAACCCCTTCTGAGCAGAGAGCTATTGTGAAGGACAAAAATCACAGGCAACACCCTGGCGACTCAGTCAGAGCTGCAGGACTTACTTTTATGAGGTCCAACAGGGTCACGCCAGAATTTCAGAGATAAAAGGCCTAGGAGAGGTCACCCAGGCCCAGCACATTTTTACACACGCACACACTCAGGGAAAATAGCTGACTGGCCCAATCAAGCTGGTTCACTACCTGGTACCCCCAGCCCCTGTCTTCCCTCCCCTCTCCCACACATAGATACATGTATGGGGAATTTACTACGTGCCAGGGTCTGAGCTAACCACACAGATGCTTCATCTCAGTTCCCTCTCACAGCAATCCTACAAAGAAAACACAATTAGTCCCATTCTGCAGATGAGAAACCTGAGGTTCAGGGAGGTTAGTATAGCTAGTATAGCTGCCAAAGGCTCACAACCAGTCTGACGCCAGAGCCTCCACACTGACAGTCTTTTTTTTTTTTTTTTAAATCTACTTACTTGACAGAGAAAGAGAGAGTGGCAGGCAGAGGGAGAGGGAGAAGCAGGCTCCCTGCCGAGCAGAGAGCCCAACGTGGGGCTCGATCCCAGGACCCCAGGATCATGACCCGAGCCAAAGGCAGATGCCCAACCAACTGAGCCACCCAGGTGCCCCTACTGACAGTCTTTTAACATGTAGCACCATTCTCTTAAGGAGCTCATGACCCACTCTTCGTACTTCCTGGTCTGGGAATTAGGATGGAGAGCAGGGGCTGCAGGAATGGGGGAGTAGGCTCTAATAAGCAGCTGTCTGAAATGGACACAGAAACCTGGCACCGAGGAATCCTATCCTAATCCCAGCCAGTATCTGGCCACCACATTCCATGCAACATGCAATATTGTTTCTGCCTCAGGCATTATTAGAAGTGTGTTACCTAGTTTCCAAATACGTGGGGCTTTTCTAGTTATCTAGTTGTCCTTGACCTGTTACTTAACTGCTTGGTGCACAGAAAAATGCTTTATAGGATTTCATTCCCTTGAAGTCTGTTGAGAAATGAATATTCTTTCTAATCCTCAAAACTACACTACAAAGAAGATATTTTTATTTCCTTCAAATGAGGAAACTGAGGTTCAGGAGGTTAATTCACATGCCTAAAGCAGCTCCCTGGTACAGTGCTGAAGACGAAACCTGAAGGGAGCCCTCTGACTTCAGTGCCCCTCTCCATGCACCGTGTTAGAAAACAAACACAGCAAATTCCATGTTACGTATATTTTAACACAACAATAATAAATAAAACAAACAAAAACAAATCAAGCACAATTTCATTTGTATCAGTATAGAGGATCCCTCACTATATATGAGCAGAGACAATTTTTTGATTTATGTGTAAGCTTAACAACACACTTGGTCGGTCATATAAACTTTATTCACGTGCCTCTCCCAACAGCTCATTTTTATATGTGATTTCCAACTGTGGGAACTTGTCATTTTTGTTCCATCTGGAATTCCGCCATGTGAAGCTGTGGGGACTGCTACATTATTACGGGACTTATAAAACAATTCTCTTCTGGCTCTGCTGATTTTTCGTATGTTAAATTCTAACCCAAGTCCAAAACTTTTCACCAGAGTCTCTTGTTAGAAAGTAAAAGGTTAATAACTCCACCCTGAGTTTGATTTACACCAAAAATGCAGCGTGCCTCCCACACTCAGAGATCAGAGATTCTTGATTAGAACTCAGATCCCAATTGGGATTTGGCCAGGGTCACACAGCTCACTGGGAAAAGGCAAGCACAGACCTCTGAAGACCTGCACAGACAGGCACAGCACCATCCGACCTCTTAAGAAAGGGAAGACTCCAATGCTCACTACCCCCTTTCCCTCCAGGCACAGTGTGCTAAATGGTGCAGGGGCTCAGCCACTCACGACTTGTGTGCCTTTGACCAGATAATGTATTAAACCTCAGTTTCTTTATCTGGAAAATGGCGTGATAACATCTACACCTCATAGACTGTTGCGAAGACTGTGTGTGCAAAGCCCTTTGCAAAGTAGCCAACAGAGTAAGGACTCAATGTTGGCTTTCTGACTTTCACCAAATAGGGATCCCTTAACCTTTGCCCTTGAACCTCCCAAGTCCTGTCCTCCTTAGTCCACCTGTTCCTCCATAAACCCTCTCAACTCTTTCAAATCTCTGTAACTAAGTCAATTTCATATACTTAGGGGCCTCAATAAAGGGCAGAGAGTCCAGTTTCTCTTCCCCTAGGACCTATCAGAACAGTAATTACTAAAGCCAATTACAGAGCAGGGGTCACAAGTCAAGCCTGTTGGTCCTGGATTTAAATCCCAGCTCTATCCCGTACTGTGTAAAGCACAACTTCTTTGTCCTCCAATTTCTCCATGTATCAACTTAGGATAAATTAACTCACAGGCCATGTAGTGAGGATGAAATGAGAGAATACTACGTGTTTGGCACAGAGCAACTGAAGACTGTTTAGTCTTGGAAGGCCTATGGAGGTCTGGTCTAAACCCTTTATTTGACAAATGAGTTAAGGGAAGTCCAGAGGCGAGGCGAGCTGCCCAGGTTCATCCACCACTAGCCTATGACGAAGCGTATGCCTATTAATAAATGTTTGTTGTTTCTCCACCACTTCCTGTCACACTGCTATGAATTTATCAGGTTGTACTTGGAGGAAAAAAGTTAAGTGTTCAGTTCTTAAGAAAGCATATTTTACGTTGCTTATATTATATGGACAAAACATCTAAAAGGGAAGATGCTGCTGATGTGGCAGAGACTCAGTGGCAACCACGCGGAACAGACAGGCAGACTTGGGACACACGAGCGTCAATGCTGATGTGCTTGTCTGCTCTCCTGCATTAACCATTTGCATCCCCCTTTGCCGCTGCCGACCCCGCGGAAGGGACTGCACACCTCTGAGACCGAATTCAATTTCAGCTGCCCTTCAAACTCAGTTTCAGCCCACTTCCATGTGTTCAGAGCCGAGCAGAAGGCCTCTGCTGATGGGACAGGCATGCCCGGGCTGCAGAGCCCTCGGAGTTTGACTGACCTGTGGGTAGAAGGCGGACGACGCTGTGCGCGGGCTGCGGACAAACTCCATAAAGAAGGCCCCATCCTGAAGTCAGAGGAGGAGGAAGCAGCAGCAGCAGCGAATGCGAGGGAGTGAAGGGGTGAGTGTGGACCCGTGGTGAGCCGTCGGGGGTGGGGTGGGGGGGGTGGCGAAAGAAAAAAATAAAAATAAAAACAAGGAGGGAAAGAGAGAAACAAGGGCACGTGAGGGGAATGGAGGGGAAACAGAGAGAGAGAGAGAGATCCACCCAGAAGGACCATATCCAAATGCAAAGCATTAGCGGGAACTCACACCTTCCTGGGCAGAATGTCCCATCTGTGTGGGAGCAAGCACAGGGATAGAAGGTGCGTCCAAGCTCCCTCAGGTCTCATCAGAGCCTGGCTTGGATGTCGCACCCTCCCACATAGCTCTGAACTTTCTTCAGACCTATGTCAAGGGAGAGGAAAAGGCCACAGAGCTGCTTGGTGGGGATGGTGGGGGAAAGCCTTCAGGGGTTGCTTCCTGGCCTCCCACCTGGCTGGGTGACCAGCAGCCCTCTTGGAGACATACAGAGGTTTGAGGTTTTCAGTTAATAAACATGGCAGCCAGATGGGAGAAGAGGATTCAACAGCAGGAAAAGTTGGGATCCAGAAGCAGCAATACCTTCTCCTCCACTGGTTTGTGTAACAAAATAACCAAGGAGTTGAGACATATATAGTGTCAGAAACATATGCATTCATAGGGTGGGGGTGGGGAGGTGGGAGAGTTCTGAAGCGGCCTTCTCCTCCTAACCCTAGTCTTGTGGGGTCCAGGCTGCCCTGTATTTGAAACAAAAATGACATAGAGGACTTTCTCGAAGACCCCTCCTTTCATCTTTCTTAAAGTCAAGAAGTGTCCTCTTGTCCCTTCCAAATATTTTTACTTTTTAGTTAAATTTTATCACTGAAATTTGGAAATGGCACTTGATAAGTCTGAAGGTCCGCTTTCTTACAACTTTTCTTCAATTCTCAAAGTAGAATCACTGAACTATGCAGGGGTCCATTTTATCAATACTGCTGCCATTTCCCATCAACCACTTTGAACTCAACTAACAAACCATGGACACGCGTGGCTATGGAGATGCAATTTCAGGGACCACTCTCCGCACCCTAACACAAGATGCTAACTGGAAACACTGTTGGCATTTCTGAGTGTGTCACCTAGAGGCCTTCCCTTTGACCACCTCAAAACATCTTCGCTTCCCTTTGACCATCTGGGGATCTACATCTGCCACAAATGATAACCATCCAGGTGGATTTTAGCATTCAGTTGGAAAATGAGAAGAATGTTCTAAACGGCCATCTAATATTTGGCCATTGGTGCATTTTAACCTTAATGCTTGTGGTTCTATAAGTTCCCTACTTCTCAGGCCTGTCCCAGACACTGGTTCTCATCCTCAAAGATGGCAGTAAGTATGGGTAACAGCTAGTGGGCAGCACGCAGGGTGCCTATGCATTCTCATCTGTGTCCCTTCCTGCTACAACATACAGAAGCAGAGGGGCTAATGCTGCTGAGATTTATGTACATGTGAAAAGATTCTTTCTTGCCGGACAGATCATTCTTTATGTAGAGACTATCCTTGGGACTATACCTAAAGTCACTTCCTAGAGCTGGGTGAGCAAACTACAGCCTGCAGGCTACTGGTGTATTATAGTCTGTGAGCTAAGGGTGGGTTTTAAAATTTTAAATGGATATAGAAGTACCTAACATTTAAAAAAAAAAAAAAGTGCCTACATATAGCCTTGATCTTGCCTCTTGGCTCACAAAGCCTAAAATGTTTATTTAGATTTGCCAACCTCTGGTCTACAGAATACATAAGCTGCTTATAATCTCAGTTGATACACCTTCTCGGATTTTATTTATTTATTTATTTTTTTAAGATTTTTATTTATTTGACAGCTAGAGACACACAGCGAGAGAGGGAACACAAGCAGGGGGAGTGGGAGAGGGAGAAGCAGGCTTCCCACCAAGCGGGGGCCCGACACGGGGCTCGATCCCAGGACCCTGGGATCATGACCTGAGCGGAAGGCAGACACTTAACAACTGAGCCACCCAGGCGTCCCTCTTTCTCGGATTTTAATCCCTCCATCCTTGTGGGATAAATTTATCCCAAAGAAATAATAAGAGAGGTGGTCAAATAATTATGTGCACGGATGTAGTTTGCAGTATTATTTATAATTGTGATACCATGCAGAATAACTGTAAAAACTTAAGGAATAATTACCAAAACTTCTTTTTAAAAATCAAAAATCATCTACATTTTTAACAAAAAATATAAATGAAGGTCTATCCATATGATGAAATATTATGTATTTTTTAAAAATCATGCTTTTGAAAAATACTTAACGACTAGAAAATTTTCAAGGTAAGGAAGTGAAATAAACAAATCCATAGATAGATCTACAAGCATACAAGTTGGCCACAGTTTTGAAAAATAAAATACATCTATTGAATCTCCTTCATCTTCTAGTGATAGAGACCAGGTAAGAGAATGCACAGTCAGCTCACCGTGACGCCCATACCAGAATGATCTCACATTCTGAATTTCCCTGAATGAGTAGACAGAGCCAAGTTTATTGGTTTTAAAGGATACAAAAAGCCTGACCTATGGAGTTTTGGGCCCCTTAACTGTACTTGCTATTCCATACAGAGGCCCAAGGCCCCACGTTTTGATCTTTTCCCCCAGGAGATGCTTCCATTTGACTATATTTCTCAGGAGTTTAAGCAGACTGATAGGAATTTCTTTATCAAAGAGTGAGCTCTCCTAGGAGCTGCCCCACCAGCTTTCTACCTCCTGTCTGGGAGAGCCAAAGATGTGGCTGAAGGAAAACCAGATGGCCAATTTCACAGCTCAAGCCAGATCTTGGGACTTGACCAATATAGTTGAGCTCGACTATGTTGTATCTGCATTTATCTAGCAGTTAACTTCCTTACAACTGCGAGCAGAAACTGCTTCCACAGAAATCATAATGCTTAAGAGGGTTCAGGGTAGAATTCATCCAAATCCTCAGCACATTCATCCCTGGATTCGAACGACCCTCCACATCAGGTCCCTGAGAGCACGAGGCAGCTCCGTGCTGGAGTGGTCCCCTTTACCTTTCGTGGGCTGTCCACGTAGGTGGGAGTCATGGCAACACTGCTGCTCTCAGCCGGCTGGGAGGAGCTCTTGGCACCAAGCACAGCTGCCTGCTGTTCTCCTAGACACCTGAAAGATGAAAAACATGTCTGTAGCTTGCTGAAAGGCCCCTGGTAAAGGGCCCATGTCAGCCAAGATGAAATGAAGGCAGTTCTGTTGTCGCCTCTGAAACACACACTTCTGCTCTGTTTCTCCTTCAGGCCCGACAAATACCCTTAATTGCATTCATTGTCCTGAACAATCAGCCTTCCTCCAAGGTAAAGAAGAAAAGAGCCCAGTTTATTTATTTACTTATTTTTAAAAAGATTTTATTTATTTATTTGACAGAGAGAGACACAGCGAGAGAAGGAACACAAGCAGGGGGAGTGGGAGAGGGAGAAGCAGGCTTCCCGCCAAGCAGGGCTCGATCCCAGGACCCTGGGATCATGATCTGAGCCGAAGGCAGATGCTTAACGACCGAGCCACACAGGCGCCCCGAAAGAGCCCAATTTAAAAAGCACTATGGCGGTACCTATTACTTTGAAAAGTGACGTGACATGGTGTGAGTGACTCCATCCATGAACACCATTTTTTTAATCTGCTGGGAAGACTTGTTCTCAGTTTTTCTTATATATACCAGCAGAAGCATATTCTGAAAATTAGGGTTGCATTAACATGTGGCATAAACTATATGGGGAAATGTGTTGATTCCCCATACATTTTGAAGGCTTATATGCTAATTTTTCAAATGCAAGCCCTTATATCCCTGCCTCCCCCCCAACCACACAAATCTAGCAGGCACTGTCTCATAACCCAAGACAACTATGGTTTCTTAGGACATCTTATCCCACCTCAGTTCTGATGCACATAAAAGCGTACTTCCATGTTTATTTTCCTTTTATCTGTACTAAAAATAACTATGGGCTATCGTAACTTAAATGCTCCCCCAAATTAGACTGCTTCAACACATCACTGAATTTTTATTTCGTAGATTCCAGAAGTCTCACATTATATATAGTCTTAAGTCTTCATTCTTATTGCAACATATACTTCGTGTGGTGGACACTGTGAGGCACCGCCCAGATCCCTCTGCTGTGGCCTTGCTGCCACAGTATCTGGGCACATTGTCCAGCTGCCTCAGCTGTCGGCCCCTTCAGGGACAGCCCCAACTGCAGAGCTCTTGCTGCCCCCCCCACCCCCACCCCCCGCAGCGGCCCACAGACAATGAATGATCAACGAGGGGGTGTACAGGTCTGGCCATGTTGGTCTAACTGGGCTCATCCCTGAAGGCTCTTCTAGCTCCAGGGCTTGAGTGAGGTGGCCCAAGGCTGTCCCTGGCCCTGCGCTGCACCTGGACTTCTCCCTCTGTCCACTTCCTCCTCCCTCCCGCACATCCTGAGCCCACGGACTTGCCTTAATAAACATCCTGCATGTTAAACTCCATCTCAGTCTGCCTCCCCAAGAACCCAGTCTGTGAGACTGCCCTACTCTTACATTCTGACATGTTTGTTACAGATTGTCAAGCAATCTCATACCAGAGATTAAAAATCAGTTTCCATGGTAACCTGTTATACTCTTTTTTCCCCCCTACTTTTTATTATGGAAAAATTTCAAACACAAACACAAGTAAAAAGGCTAAGATAATGAGTCCCTACAAACCCAGCCCCCCAAATTATATACTTAGAGCCAATCATGTTTCATCTATACCCCTTATCTACACACCCCAATTATTTTGAAGCAAAACTCATACATATCATTTCATCCATAAGAACTTCAGTATGCACTGTATCCCTAAAAGAACTTTTGAAAAAACATAACCACAATTCCAACACACTTGAACATTTTTTAATTTTCTAATATCAAATATTTCACCAATTGTCTCCCCAAAATCATTTGTACAGTTTGTTCAAAACAGGTTTCAACTAAGGTCCCTACGCTGCAATAAGTTATGTCTCTTAATTCTCTTTTAAGCCATAAATTCCTCTTCATTTCTCTTTATCTTTACAATTTATTTGTCGAAGAAAGTAGCTCATTTGTCCTGTAAATTCACAGTCTGGATGTGCTGATTTTCTCCCTTTACTGTTTATCATGTTCCTCTGTGCCTTGTTTACTTACTTCCTGAGAACTAGAAGTTCTATCTAATGGCTTGAGCAGTTCAGGTTCAATTTTGGGCAAGAACTCTTAAGTGGTGTTGTGTATTTCTATCTGGAGGCCTATAATGTCTGGCCCTCTCTCTCTGGTGATATTAGTGGCCACTGGTGAACTCTGTTAGATCCACAAGTTTGTTAAAGATCACACATGGTAATAGTCTATCATTCCTTCTGAAGCTATGAGCTGCAATACTGAACAAAGACAAACCTCCCTACACCAATTACTTGTTTACTCTGAGGTATAATTCATAGAGGAAAAGCGGAACAAATGCTCAATTCTTTCCCATGTCCCTACACCACACTGTCTCTCTCTATCACATTGAAGTGTGTTTTCCTCTGAGCCTCATCCACAAATGCACACTGTAACATTCTCTCGTACTTCCCCAAGGCTGCGGGGACAGGAAGCCCTGGTTACCCCTCCCGTGTCCCCTCAGATGCACATGACAATCCCCATTTACTGAGTTGCCTTCCTTGTGGGGACCTGTGGACTAAGATTCAGGGATTCAGAGGCGAGTAAAACCCTGTCCTTGCCCTTGGAGGCTCCCTGTCTAATGGCTCAGAAGGGAACCTGCCCGAAAACAAGCAGTTATACTATACATATGTATATGTGAAAACATACACGGAGGCACACTGCCTTCTGCCGGGACGGAGTTGCCGGCCAAGCCTCCACGGAAGCAGTGACAAAAGCCTTTTGGTGGTCTCTGTCCTGACTTGGCTGTCATCAGGTTATCCTCATCTATTAGGAGCAGCTGAGCCAGAACCAGCTGCCCAGACTGGTCCCAGCCATGCAGACAATGAGCAGAAGGCTGAGACTTCTGGGGCCTCTCTCTATCTTCCACAAGAGCCTGACAAAACGTACATGACTTCAGATACAGACTATAAGAGAAATGGAAGAAACAGACACAGTTTATGGTAAGATGGCAGGACTACAGATGAAATTTTATAAATTCTTTTCCATATCGCTATAGCATTGTTTTTCATAATAAATAAAACTGGATCTGCTTGGTGCTGCAAAAGCAAAAGAAAAGCACACAAATAAAAAACACTGTGAGCAAACATTATATAAAGGTCTGGCTCCCTCTGCTCTACCTCCTGCATTGAGAAAACATAGCAAGTCACCCAAGAGCAGTCATCTGGGGAGAGAATAAATCTCGGGTCTCTCTGTCCTGCCTCCTGCTGTGAGGTTAGCTGAGAATCTTTCCCTACACATGGGGGGACACTACCACCCCAACTACCCTTCCTCTTCCAGTCTGAGCAGAAAGAGGCTCCTTGGAGCATATTAAACGATGACTCACTGACAAATTATAAATAAGATCTCCCCCACCCCCAGCTTCACACCGCTCCCAGCAACATATGTTCCTTGTTCTTTTTTCCAGCGGGAAAGATCTGTGATTAGTTACAGGGAGAACCTGCCAGGCTGAGTTCTGGGCTCTTCCCTTGGTCAGACAAAGTAAACAGACCCAGTTCCCTCAGTAATGAGCCCAACATTTGCCCACACCCCCCCAGTGTCCCTTCCTTTCCATTCTTTATCACCCTCTCTCCAGCCTCTGTGGCCTCTTGCCTGACTAGTAGGAGCCTGCCAAAGGGTCTCTGCCTCTTGGGGCCCACCTCCCAGGCCTTCCTATACATGGGGCTCATCTCAGAAAACACTTCTACCAAAGACACTGACTGGATATTTCATGATATTAAGGAATGACTATAACCTTTTAGACAAATTACAGTATTAGGGTACTTCTTTTTTTTTTTTTAAAGGGGTACTTCTCTTTCAGTGACACATACTGAAATATTATAGATGAAGAAATATGATGTCTGAAATTTAATAAAGAATAAAAAGGGAAGGTGAGAGCAATGCATATGTTGCAATAAATGAAATAAGATTGGCCATGAGTTGATAATCATCGAAGCCACGTGACAGGTAAACAGGGATTTATCATACTAGCCTAGTTTATCTGTTTGAAATTTTCCATTAAAATTTAAATTTTCCATTAAAATAAAAAAACTTGCAAAGGATCCCTCTTGCTATGAGAATGTGTAAGGACAGCTTGGCATCCAACTTCCCACCTGTCGGTCCAATTGCATCTCCACGATGACTCAAGCTCACTCAATGTGACTTCTGGAAAGCGTAATGTGCACAGGTTCCTGCTGGGCACCACACAGCCCAGACAGACAAGCTCTAGCCTCCCCCAACATCTGTACAGGGACCCTCAGCACCCCTTCCTCTATCATTCCATGACTACTTACTGTGCACATCCTATGTGCCAGGCACAACCCACAGCCTCTACTCTCAGAGCACAGGCAAGCCAGGGGGACTGTGAGCAAACCTTGGAGAATTCTGGAAAGGGCTCTGATGGATGTCGGCCCAGGATGCTGGGAAGCACAGAATCTGAGTTGGCTGGGAGGACGAAGGGGCAGGGAAGACTCCCAGAGTGGGTGCCACCTGCACACAGAGGTACTTTCTCCTCTTGCCCAAGTCCCGCCCCTGCTCCCCCCCACCCCCCGCACCTCTGTATAGATGCTTCCTTTCCTGCAAGGCCAACTCAAATCCCCCCTCCTGGGATGCTGTCACTGCCCTCCCAGGCAAGATGTGGCCCTACCAGTGTCCTGGGAAATGCAGCACTTAATGTTTCGGAAGGGACCACACAAATGCCTAGAGAAGCTGGCCAGGTCACACGCCTGAGGGAATAAGGCAAGTCCAAGACTAGAGGGTGTGCTGGTTCTCCGGTAAACCAGAGGGCACGTGCCCATTCTAAAGGACCAGCCTTCCCATGGCTGGGTATGCATGTGGACCCAGTACTATAACTGAGGCTCTTCTATTTCTCAAAAGGCTGGATTTTATCTATTATCTGTAATACAGTGTTGTGCTATATTATCTGTAATATATTGTTGTTGTTTTAAAGATTTTATTTATTTGAGAGAGAAAATGAGAGAGAGAGAGAGCACATGAGAGGGGGAGGGTCAGAGGGAGAAGCAGACTCCCCGTCGACAGGGAGCCCGATGTGGGACTCGATCCTGGGACTCCAGGATCATGACCTGAGCCGAAGGCTGTCGCTTAACCAACTGAGCCACCCAGGCGCCCTGTAATATATTGTTTTATATATAATATAATCGTGTATTATGTTGTATATACTATATAATTTCATATAAAATCCAAATTTGTATTTGAAATCTTCAAACTAAAAAAACATGGCTCAGATATTTTAAAAATATTTTGTGCCTTTAGGGCAGTGAAACTACTCTTTAATGGTAGCTACATGTCATTACAAATTTGTCTGAAACCCACAGAATATACACCACCAAGAGTGACCTGTAAGGTAAACTGTGGACATTGGGTGATGATGATGTGTCAGTGCAGCTTCATCAATTATAACAAATGGCCCACTCTGCTGGGGGTGTTGACAATGGAGGAATCTATGCAGGTGTGGGAGACAGGGAGTATATGAGAAAGCTCTTCCTTCCATTCAAGTTTGCTTTGAACCTACAACTGCTCTAAAAAATAAAATCTATTAAAAAAAACAAATAAACAAAGAAACCTCACTTTGTGGGCCAAAGCAAATGTATTTGTAGTTCAAATTAAGCCCCAGACTGCAAGTTTATAATTTCTGGCATATTTCATGTTATTTGACACTTACCAGGTATTAACCCAGTTCTCTGCTCATGTATGCATCTTTTTCTTAATTTCAGGCTCCGTGCAGATAGAAATCATATTTCACCCCCACTCACAAGGTGGGGTACTGAAAACCTGTGGAGCCTGTGTGGTGGGGACGAGTCTCTCCCCAAGCAGGAACTTACTTCTGACTGGCCTCCATCTCCAACAGGGCAGACAGAGCTGAGGTTCCCTTCTTCCCAACCGGGGGGCCGGTCGACTCAAGGGAGTGTGTGGCAATGGGCCCGGTCATCTGTAAGCCTTTCATGGTGGTCCCTTTCTAAAGCAGAGAAGAGAAAACAAGGCCATCAGCCCAAGTGGGCTCCCTCAGTGGATGCCACTCACAGCTCAGAGCATGCCTGCTGCATCTGTTGTGTGTCAGGCTCTCTGGGAATCCAATTCACAGAGGCAGCAACACAGGCCCTTGTTACTTGGTAAATGCTGAAAACTGCTTTTTGCTTGAGCTGAAGGCTCGAATGCCTGTTGACTCAAAACAAACTGCCTCTTTGAGGTGGATTCCACAGATCATTTCACCCTTGTCCTGGATCTAGAAAGTAAATAATGTTTTATCTAAGTCATGGAAGAAGAAACTGAGTTCCAGAGAAGTTAAGTGACTTATCCCGAATCCCATTGGAGCTGGAGGTCAAGCTTTAATCATCTGGTTTCAAGACCAAAGCTCTTTCCACCATGCACGGTCTTTTGGAAATGTTTCTTTCTTTCTTTTCCTTCCTTCCTTCCTTTCTTTTTTTTTGAAATGTTTCTAATCATAAGCAATGCTGTGGACAAAGCGTAGCTCGTATGCAGGGAAGAACACTGAACTTGGGGTTAAAAACACAGTTGGTGATGCAACACTACTCACACTAAAAAGGAATGCACTACTGAGACGAGCGACAACTTGGATGAATCCCAGAGGCATTGTGCTGAGTGAAAGAAGGCAGCTTCTCAAAAGATTACATTATACGATTCCGTGCATATGACTTTTGGAAAAGACAACAGTAAAGTGACAGAGAACAGACCAGTGGCTGCCAGGGGTTAGAGGTGGGAGCAAAGTGTGACTATAAAGGGTAGCATGAGGGGTTTTTTGGGAAGTGACAGAACTACTCGGTATCCTGATTATAGTTGTAGTGGTTACATGAATCTATACATCCGTTAAAATTTATAGAACTGTATACACACACCCAGAATTCCAGATCTGCCCTTAGTTGGCTGGGTGTCCTCAGACATATCCCAACCCCATGAGTAAATAAACCGGCCAGAGAGAGGCCCCCGAGACAGGAAGAGACCAAGCACAGTCCCCAAGGGGCCCAAGGAGCCCGACCCGCATCATGCGATCCGAGCGATGTCGCCTGCGGATCCGGTTCAAACCCTCCACAAAGCGGATAAAGCCATCCAAGAGCTGCCACTCATCCTCGTCTGCCCGGGGCCTGTCCCCATAGATGTCGCAGTGGGCTTCCCCTTCTGTGATGCGCTTAGTGGCAGTGACACAGGCTGGCAGCAGCAGGAAACGGGTCCTCCAGAACTTCAGAGACTCAATTAAGCTGTGAAGGGCCAAAGGAAGGACAGAGGGTGGTGGAGAACAAAAGCAGGTCATGAAAGCACTCACGGGGCACCTGCGTGGCTCAGTCGGTTGAGTGTCTGACTCTTGGTTTCGGCTCAGGTCATGATCTCAGGGTCAGGAGATCAAGCCCCTCATCGAGCTCTGCATTCAGTGGGGAGTCTGCTTCTCTCCCTTTCCCTCTGCCCCTCCCCCCTGCTCTCCCTCTCTGTCTCTCTAAAAGAAGTACATCTTATGTATGGTGATTAACATAACAATACAAAAATTTTAAAATTTTTTTAATAGGAAAAAAAATAAATAAAAGAAGTACATCTTTAAAAAAAAAAAGCACTCCCAGTAAAGGTCCCATTTCAAGCCTGTCTTTGCAGTTGGTATGTGAGGGGCCATCTCCCCTTGAGAGAGTGTTCGTCTGATGCTACATCTCATGGATTCATTTGAAACACAAGCTCTAGAGGAAGAGCACAAAGGGTACTTTTAATTTACATCCCAGAGATGTCAGGATGGTTGGTTCTGTGCACCCAGACCCAATGGGGTTGTGGTTTTTTATCATCACAATCATAAATGACACACAGAAATTAAAAATCAAAAATCAGCACCACAGGTAGTCAGGAAAAGGTTCAGAACATGATCTACACTGACATTCCATCAAAGAGCACTTCATCACTGAAGTTTCTGTCGTTGTTGTTTCGTGGTAAAACGTGCATAACAAAATGTACTACTTTAACAATCCTTCAGTATACGATTCTATGCCATTAAGTACATCCACATTGTTGTGCAACCAACACCACCACCCTTGTCACTGAGTTTTTTAACTAATGCAGATGTGCTTTTGTTCTTGTTTTCTAAAACAAACATCATTTTGTAATCAGAAAAAAAGGACAGATGTGTTAAAAGTTGGGCACACCCAAGGTAGCTGGATGGAAAGCCAAAGTATGTTCTCTGACCTGAAGTCCTCAGAGCCGGCCGAACAGATATACTGATCTAAGTAATTCCACTTGTACTCCTCCAGCCGCTCATGGGAGAATTCCACCCAACAAGACACAAACTCCGAGTCTGAGTGGGAAGGGCAGAGGCTGTAGGTGTAGTGGATCTGGGCAGACTCATAAGGGTACCTGAAAAACAAAGGGCATGCCCAGAAGTCCAAAAGAGAATCACTCCCTCCACCCAACCCCTTTCTTCTGGACCTTTCCATCTCAATACAGTTAGCAACATCCTTGGCATTCAATCCTAAAGTGCGGTAACAAACTCATCCCAAGGGACTGGTAATGGAAATTTCTCAGTTCTTAAACTCTGTCATTCTTTTATCCTCCCATTCTTTATTTCTTATTGGCTTGCTAAGAATCAGGCTAAACATTATAAGCTGAGTCAAGTCCCTTTTAGAAGCAGGTGAGCTACAACGGTAAAATAACCCTAGAAAACAAACAAGTAATTCCAAGAAAAGGAAAACCAACCACTCAACCTACCTTGGTTTTAATTATGTGTCACATAACTAATTCCATATTCACTAGGTGCACAGTATGTGTTATAAAGAGAAGTTCAGAGTGGACACAATTCAGGACAGTAGCTGAAAACCTGAAATTTCCAAGGACTCACTTGGGAAGGTAACGTGTCACTGTGATCATCTTATCCTTCAGCGTCACTTTGTGGAACGTTCTGCCCATACTCAGCCAGTACTGGTCCTCCTCCTCAGGGCGGTTTCGGGACACAAGGCCTAATGGGGGGGGGAAAATCATATCCTCTATCTGGCTGAGGAACATTCTTTTAACAGGCAATAGCTTCTCTTCCATATACAGTCAGAAAAGGAGAAACAAAAGAAGCAACTCTTTCTCTTGAGGGACGGTTTCATGGAAAAGACTTATTTTTGGTTAAAAATAAAAAAGTCCTAAAGTTGGCAGAATTTTCTGTCACTAAACCAGCCAACAGCAGATTAGAGCCCAGAAGTGCAGACAGCATCCAGAAGACGCACTCAAAGAATGAACAGCTTGATTCCTTGGCCTCTGAGAAGGAAAGTTCTAGATTAGATGTTAATAGGCCAAGAGTCAACTCCAGGACTGAAATGGAACTCTGCTCCGCTCAAGCACAAGCTGCCGCCCCAGCAGTGGAGGTCCTCACCCCATGGTGGCAGCCGACCTGGCGTCAGCTTCCATGACTCCCACACCACAATAACCCTGCATCAGTCTTAAAGGACTACTGTCCTTTCTTCTCCAAACATTTGCTCGGGTTGCTTTTTCTGCCTTCTCTTCCTGAGCCACCACCAAGATCCTATGGGTCATTTAAAGTCACCGTCAAAGGCCACTTCCTCTAGAAAGCTAACAGATCCCATCAGCTGTCTGAATTGTACCCTGGATGTGGCTCCACATGTGCGTGTCTCACAGCCGGACAAACTGGAAGTTCCAGGAGTCCGGGGACCCAATCTTGTTTGTCTTTAAATTTTCCATAGCATCTAACAAAGTGCCGTGCCCACAGCAGGTATTTGAAAAATATTAGTTGAACTGAGTTGTGCAACAGAAAGAGGGAAATTATGAGGAATCGAGAAGAATACAAGCTTTCAAGAGAGTGACACTATGCCTCGATGGACAAGAGAACCAAGACAAGATTCCCATGATCTCGAGATAAAACAGTCCCCTCGTGTGGTTCTGAGAAACAGTCACACAGCGTAGGCAGCATGGGAGTTGTCAGGATGAGAGAGGGTGGCAGAGGTTGAAAGGACCTTCATCGGGAATGTGGAAACTTCCTAGGTGATAGCAGCGAGGGACAGGCTGCCTATAAGAGGCCAGGCTTTGACTCAGAGGACCCTGGGTTAAACCCCAGCACTTTCATTTGCCAGCGGTGTGACCTTGGGTACCAAATCTCCAAGTCTCACTTTCCATAACTAGAAAGTGGGCTTGCGTCTGACTTCAGCTCAGGTCATTATCTCAGGGTCCTGGACCAAGCCCTGCGTCAAGCAGGGTGTCTGCTTGTCCCTCTGCCCCTCCCCCCACTTGTGTGCTCTCTCACTCTCTCTCTCTCAAATAAATAAAATCTTTAATAAAAAAAGAAAAGGAAGGAAGGAGGGAGGGAGGGAGGGAAGGAAGGAAGGAAGGAAGGAAGGAAGGAAGGAAGGAAGGAAGGAAGGAAGGAAGAGGGCTTGCCCCCCATCCTGCATTCCTTCTTTCTTGCAACCACCCCCTGCTGGCTATCAGGAAGACAAGGTCATGGGATAATGTTCATGAGCACCTAGCATAGTACCAACCCCACTCTAAATTACTTCCTGTTTTTATCCTGCACAGCACTCTTTACAATCTGTAATCAAATAAATACTTGTGGTTTAATAGTTCAACGACTATCTCACCCAGTAGACAATAAACTTGGAGGACAAGGGCTGATGCTGTTCTGTTCACTACTGAAACAGGGTCCGTCTCATAACCTGTAGTCAACCAATCTTCAATCAGATGTGATCTCACTTATGGTGGTCACTTTTCCAGTAGTTATAACAACGATACCATTTCTGTTACTATAGAAATAAAAGGATTAAATTTATTGAAGGAGGAAAAACAGCCAGAAAGGGTACAGTAAGGTGAGTAGACTCTGGCCAGCTAGCCATGACATAAGGCTCATGAATCAGCCAGAGCAGAACTGGATGCCAGAGGAATTATGAACCACCAAGGGAAACTGATCAGCTATTCTAGAGAAAAGCAGGTAGGAAGGCTGGATGGGGCCATTGACACTAAAGGTGAATTCATTCCACTGTTCTTGGGATAAAGAACAAAATCCTTCACATGGCCCTGTGAGGCCTGGGTCTCCTGACATGTCTGGACACATCTCTGGCTTACTCCCTGTACTCGACCCCACCAGTCTTCTTTTTGGTGCTCAGAAAGTATCACAGTGCCTCCTGCCACAGGATTTTTGCACATACTAATCCCTCTGCCTGGCATGCTCTTCCTACCTACTCCTGCCCACCACTCCCAACCTGCTTCTCTTCCTAGTAACTCCTTCACACAGTTCAGGTCTCACCTCGAACATCACCTCCTCAAGGAAGCCATCCCTGACCCTCCAGACCAGATCAAGTCCTGTATTAAATATTCTCATAGCCCTTTGATTTTTCCCTCACAATCTTTATCACAACGAGTAATTATATTTCATAGTTTGACTTATGTTATTTTTCCTCACTAAATGCCCCACAGAGTGGGAGCTTCAAAAATACTGTTGAATGAATGAATGAATTCCTATATTTATCAACCCATATTGTTGTACACCAGGCACAATGGTTTCCATTATAGAGGATAAAAGCATGAAGCCGACAGTCCTGGTACTCAGGAAGATTACTATTCAGTGCAGTCTAGAACATGAAAAGCTTCATCATAAGCAACAAGACCTGAACTGGATGGACCACCAAGCTCCCCCTCACAGGTCCACACTACTTTGATCCTCTGGCCCAAAGCACTTTAATGGAGCCAAAGATGATCTAAGGCTTTGAGCTGGGAGTTTAGGAGAGTGGGGAGGCTCATTAGCGACAAGGAGGAAGCAAGAGACTACTGGTTACTCATGGATTGTTCTGGGAAGCGATCACTGCTTCTTGATTCTAGGCACCCACACTTTATTCTCTCTACCTGACTTATTTTAGAAGAGCTCTCCAGAGCCTGGCTGTAACTCAATCGGCCTCACTGAGTCTCTGTCACTTACTAGTCTCTACCACTCACAGATGATCCATTCTTGCTTCATCGTGCTAAGCTTCAGTGACAAAAAGAAGAAGATGCATCCATAACGGGGCTGAGGGGGGGAGGCAGGGGGAGTATAAATTCCAGGTTTAGGTAACATCTGAGAACCTGCTGTGTGCCAACTACTGTGCTAGAAATAAATATCGGGTCTAAAATATTCACAATGTACTTTGATAGTTCACGCCTGGCTCAGCTCCCTGCTATTGGTAGGTGTTGCCAAAGCCAGGCTGTGACATTCCTGAACTGGATCATATCCCCTTCCTTAAAAGGAGAACAGTAGATTAAAGAGAGTTTTAAGATAAATCTGGGCCTAGCAGAGACTTTATTCCTCATGTAAAAGTAAAATTCAGAAAGCAAAACTTTGGTGTTGAAAAATTACTCCCGAATTTATCTATTCCCTACCATCTTGAGAAGCTACTTGCACAAATTCAGTAGAAAAGAAAAAATACAAGTCCAAGGAGAACAACTCACCTCGACTGTACAGTGGGCTGCTGCTCAGTGGGGGCGGGACGGCAGGGTTGGGTTTCTGCGCCTTGGGCTGCACTATGATTTGGTAGCCCTGCATGAGACGCTGGCAGATGAACTCTTCAAACACCTGCTGGGCCGTCATCTGCACACCCTCCTCGTCCCTCCTGAGGAAACAGACGGTTGTTCACATGGACATGCTTGGTCCAGGGCGGAGTGACACTCAAGAGTCCACACTCCCATCCTCTGTTTTGCTTTGACTCCACAAGTCAGCCCTGATGACCATTCCATGGTGGTTCATAAAACTAACAATCTATAAACCAGTTTGCGGAGACATGATCAGTTCAAAGAGGCAGAAGAAGAAGGCAGGTAATAGCTAACAGCCATTCCTAGAATAGCTCAAATAGCTAATCTTAGAAAAAAAGATCAGATCTAGTGTGTCCAGAAAAACCACCACAGAAAAATCTGAGAAAGCACCCGTGAGGAGAAATGGCTAGAGAAGGCATGTCAATAGAACCCTAAAGAAAAAAATGACAGTTCTTTGCTTCATAAGATTCTCTAACCAGAAAAGGAAGACACAGGTTTGAGAATGCAGTGCCTGGATGCCCATCCGAAGCCCTCCTCTGACACCGACCTGTCGATGTCTGCTTCCGGAAGGAGATCGTAACAGCCCTCCGTGTAGTCGTTCTGCAGGCCCTGGCGGTCGGGGAAGTAGTCGGTGGTGAGGGGGAGGCACGCCGGAGTAGTGAGAGACTTCCAGTCCACTCCAACTGTGCAACAGAAGCCTGGCACTACAGGGGGAGCAGACAGTGTCAGAACTGCCTCGTGTAACAGAGGAGAAAGGTGCGTGCGGTCACCAGGGCAGGTGCGGGGGACGTGGGCGGGGCGGGGGGGAGGAGTTCACAGTGACCGGTGATAACATTGCCAGGAAATGGACAGAGAGGAAGAAAGGGGGTGGGGGGAGGGAGAAAGAGAGAAACAGAGTTTGTTAGACAATGCAGTGCACGTGCTCATCCAATCCCATCATGCAAATGGGATTCACAGCTGGTACTTTTCATTTTCTGCCGATCTTAAGCTACAGCCACAATGCCAGTGAGGTTACTGCAGGGCAGCGCAGGCAGTTACATGTGGAAGAAATCAACATTCCGAGGGCTCAAGCCAGAGCCTCTCTGGAGGACTGCAGAGTGGCTGGTAGGGAAAGAAGAGCTCAGCCAGATTTGGGAGCGAACAGCACATGGTAGCAGAATTTAGGAATACTTTCAGAATTGTAAAAATAAGTCACAGATCCAAAAGGGTAGGAGGAGAAATCAAGGAAGGATGTCTGGGAAGGTCACAAGGCCAGAACTTCAAGAGACAGAGTTTAACAATCTAGAAAGGAAAGCTGCAATCAGCAGAGCGGGCCCGATCACATGGTGTCCTGAGTTGCCTGCTCTTTGGTTAAAGCAGGGTTTCTCCACCTTGGCACCACTGACATTTTGGACTGGATAATCCTCTGTCATGAGGGGCTATGCTTTGTATTACAGGATGTTGGACAGCATCCCTGGACTGTACTTACTAGATGCCAGTGGCATCTCCTGATTGTAAAAACCAAGAACGTCTGCAGTCGTTGCCCCATGTCCCCCCAGGGAGCAAAATCCTTCCCCAGTTGAGAATCACTGAGTCAAGGTAATAGGGCAGTTATCTCTTTAAGTAATTTAAGCAAAGATTATTTTTCAAATCTCTAGACAAGGGGGCAATATGAAGCAGAAATACTCCATGCCTTTGTATCTTAGTCTCAAGCAAGGGACACCTTCAACACCTTATCTTTTGCACAGTGCTAATGTGGCTTACAGCGTGATACACCGCTGTTGTCTCATCAGCCCTCACATGGCCTCCTTGGAGCAGGGACTGCAACATCATTGAGCCCTTTAAACACCTGGCCAAGCCAAACCTCCCAGAGGTTACATGATCAGAAGCCTCTCTGCTTAGGAATCTTTCCACCATATAATGACAGAGACACACACTACCCAATACAACAGAGTCCCACTGAACCCAGAGTTAAAGGACAAGAAGAGGACCCGTGTGCTAAGTCGTAGTGGGAAACATGCCCCATGTAGCCACCACTGCCTTGGGAAAGATGATTTGACCTACAAGAGGCCTAACTCCATGGTCTACACAGGTCTGGGGTATTTTGTTTGTGTGTTTGAATTCTGTCTTAGTGTAGTAAGAACACTTAACATGAGAACTACTCTCTTAACAAATGTTTAAGGGTACAACACAGTATTATTAACTTGGGCACAGTGCTGTACAGATCTCTAGGATTTATTCATCATGCATAACTGGAACTTTACACCACTGATCCGCAACTCCCCACTTCTGCCTCCCCTCAAGCCCCTGGCAACCACCATTCCACTCTCTTATTCTATGAGTTGGACTATACACAGGTCTTGTTAACTTATTAATACTTCAAGAATTGAAAACACAACCCAAAAAGAACCTAACTGATCACCCCAATTTCCCTATATGCCAGATGAAGGGATGAGCTTATTCCTACTTCCTTGTTTTAGGACCAGGAGCAGAAGGAAGACACCAGATCAAAACCACAGTGGAAAGCCAGAAGCAGAAGACAGTCATATCTTTATGCCCTCTTAGATCATTCTGACTCTCATTAGCTTCCTGTCCTTCAGGATCATAAATATCTTTCAGAAATGTTTTCTGCTGGGTACACACCGAGATACAGAGAATTCAAATGCCTGGGCCCAAATCCCATGGTGAGAAAAGCTCCTGATTCTTAGTTTAATGGTGTTCTTTCCCTGGGAAAAGACTGTGGCCTCTTTTCTAACTCCAGTATCTTCAGGCTCTATAAAAAGGGCCTCTGAGGAGGACCCACATCAATACCATTAACAATGATAAACATGGATTACAAAATCTAGTGCTAGGGTTGTACAGAAGAAATAGGCTCATCTATTCATTGCTGGAAGCTTTCTGGAAAATAATCAACTTCCCAACCATACTTCGGGGGAAATATATCCCAAGGATGTGAAGGGAAAGAAAAGATATACCCACTGCATCACGCATTATACCTGCATTCTACATTATTGCTAAGAAACTAGAAACCACCCAAATGATCGCCAATAATAAATGATTATTCAAACTGGGATGTGATGTGTTTGATACTGCTATTAAAAATGACTAATACGGGACACCTGGGTGGCTCAGTCAGTTAAGCGTCTGCCTTCGGCTCAGGTCATGATCCCAGAGTCCTGGGATCAAGTCCCGCATCGGGCTCCCTGCTCAGCGGGGAGCCTGCTTCTCCTTCTCCCACTCCCCCCTGCTTGTGTTCCCTTTCTCGCTGTGTCTCTCTCTGTCAAAAAAATAAATAAAATCTTAAAAAAAAAATGACTAATACAAGGGGCCCGAAGAAATAGCAAAACGGTTATTAAGGTAATCATAAGTGGGGGAAAAAAGACTTAATATATCTCTACTGGTTATAGCTAAGTAAAATAAAGTCTATTGGGTGGTAGGATTTTTTTCTGGTACTTTGCTATTGTGGACATTTAGATGTGCTCTTCCTGCACAGATATTTCAATAGATAAAGATGATTAAAAAAAAAAGCAACCCAGTCAAACAATTTCAACTACAGGTCTGTAAACAGTTCCAGGCCCTCTTATTCCCTTGTTCCTCAGAGCCATCACAAGGCCTTTTAAGGGCTAAAGCCAGCTCTGCACGGGTGTAAGGACCTCATGGGAATTCCGTTACCATTCTCACGTGCCCTGAATCACATTCCAGAACAGGTTACCTGGCCACTCCCCTCTCACTTTCCACTGGAGAGGCTGGAGAGTTTTCCCTTACCACGTTGTCTTCTGGTACCCCAGAGATGTGTGGACTGCCCACAGGGTTCCCCCTTG
The DNA here is from genome assembly GCF_054177405.1 of Leptonychotes weddellii. Lineage (NCBI taxonomy): Eukaryota > Metazoa > Chordata > Mammalia > Carnivora > Phocidae > Leptonychotes > Leptonychotes weddellii. The sequence goes on from NC_138381.1 coordinate 59,870,534, forward strand.
CTTCCTCATGCTCTGACCACCCCCGCCCTGACCCCACCCTAATCAGCTGCCCCTTCTTACTTGGGTCTGGAGAGGTAGAAACACTGTCCTCTAGAGAATCCTTATTCTGAGTCCTAGGATTCATACCTATGGAAAGATGAAAACAGGTTGTTTTAATAAGGCTCATTCTGCAGAAAAAAAGTTCTGGCCAGTTATGGTTGAAAGAGCCCAAAATTATAGCTAAAAATAAAAATGTGAACCAAGTACAAATTCTATGCTGAATATTCCAAATAGCACAAAAGAGTCAATCCAAGAAAAATGAGCAATCTAAAATTTGGGAATGAGCCAAAACTTTGCTCTGAGGTTATCAATACCATTCTTTGCCCAATGACACTGTTAGCATTCACATACATGCGCGCACACACACACACACACACACACCAGCAAAAAGCAACCCACCACTTATTGTAAGAAAATGGACACATTTCAAAGTCATTTCAACGAACTGGAGAAATCTTTTGCAAATACAAAATGACCCACTTAAAGTTTATTTCACTCATCGGTCATCCTTATCATCTGGAATTTTCTTCTCCAAATCATGGCTTTCTGGAATATGACCTAGGACACATCAAAACTCACCACTTTTAAGAGAAAAACAATGATTTTCCCTATAGGTGGTCTGAAAGGAAAAACAGAAAGGTTCTCTGAAATGCAACTTTTTGCCTGAAAAGTAACAGAACTAATTTTAAAGTACATATCAATATTTAAATATCCCTTTCTAAACAGATATATTTACTAGAAAATTATGATACTATAGAAAAGATTGAAAAAATCCTCACCCAACTGTCAACAGTGGCTATCTGCGAGAAAACGGTGGAGGAGGTAGTGGGAGGTAAATCAGAACTTGTAGTTTTTATTCTAGGTATTTGTGTGTCATGTGAATCTTTTATAACAAGAATAAATATGTATAAATCCCTTGTGGAATCTTTGAAAAGACAAGCCACAACATGGGAGAAAGCATCTGCAAATCACTTATATGGCAAAGGACTTGACCCAAAATATATAGAGACCTCAAAACTCAAGAACAAGAACACAAACAACCTGATGAGAAATAGGACCAAAGATGTGAACACTTCACCAAACATATACAGAAGGCAAATAAGCACAGGAGAAGATGCTCAACATCCTCAGCCATGAGGGAAATTACCTCTACAGACCTCTTAGAATGGCTAAAATGACAAGTCCACACCAAGTGTGAATATGGATGTAGAGCCATGGAAAACCTTATCCATTGATGGTAGGAATGCAGAATCGTGCACCACTTTGGGAAATAGTTTTGTGGTTTCTTTAAAAGTTAGACAAAAAAAAGTTAAACAGACAGGGGTGCCTGGCTGGCTCAGTTGGAGGAGCATGCAACTCTTGATCTCAGGGTCATGAGTTTGAGTCCCACATTGGGTGTAGAGATTATTAAAATAAATAAACTTTTAAAAATAATATTAATGGGGCACCTGGATGACTCAGTCAGTTGAGCATTGGACTCTTGGGTTTCAGCTCAGGTTGTGATCTCAGGGTCATGGTGAGATCAAGCTCCACATGAGGCTCCACACTCAGCAGGGAGTCTGCTTGAGATTCTTGTTCCCTCCCTCTCCCTCCCCTTCTGCTCCTCTCCCTGCTTGCAGGCACACACACTCTCTTTCTCTAAAAATAAACAAATAAAATCTTTAAAAAATAATAATAATAAAAGTTAAAAAGATATTACCATCTGACCCAGCAATTCCATGCCTAGGAAATTACTCAAGAGAAATAAAAACCAATGTTTACAAAAACCCGTTATGTAAATGTTTATGGCGGCTTGATTCATAGTTGCCAAAACCTGGAAACACCCCAAATATCTTGCAACTAGTGAAGGGATAAACAAATTAATACATACATACAATGGAATGCAACTCAGCAATAAAAAGTAATGAACATTTAACAACTTGGATGAATCTCAAATGCATTATATGCTGAATAAAAGAAGTAAGACTCAAAAAGCTACATACTGTATGATTCCATGTGCATGACATGCTGGGACAAGACAAAACTAGAAGGACAGAGAACAGATCAGCGGGTTGCCAGAGGACAGGGGGTGGGGCTGAGTACAAAGGGACCACACAAAAAAATCTGGGGGGTAATGGAAATGTTCTTTATCTTGCTTGATGTGTTTGTTGGTAGTTATATGATAGTATGCATTTGTCAAAACTCACAGAACTGTACACTAAAAAGAGTGAATTCTACTGTATGTAAATTTTAAAATTAATAATTTTTTAAAATTTATTTGACAGAGAGAGAGAGTGAGAGTGCACACAAGTAGGGGAAGTGGCAGAGAGAGAGGGAGAAGCATCATGACCTGAGCAGGAGACAGGTGCTTAACTGACTGAGCCACCCAGGCGCCCCTAAAATTATTTAAAAATTTAGAAAGATGATGGCACTTGGCCAAAACAATTTTAGAACTTCTTTTTTGGAACTGCCTTCAGTAGATTTTTCTTTTTTTTATTACTAGTCTTCAGAATAAAAAGATAAAACTTATTAAGTCAGACAAATACAGTGTTTCATTTTATTCCAACCCTTGCTATAAGACAGGTATGAGGTAGGTACTAATCCTTTTGTACAGACAAACTGAAGCTCAGAGAAGTGAATTAACTTAGGGAAGATCGCACAGTAAATAGGTGAAAGCTGCATTTAAACTCTGCTCAGCTCTACAGATGCTTCATTTCCTGACTCTCCATCTGGGGCACCAGTTTTCAGCTATTGAAAATGTTAGCTGTTCTTTGTCAACAGCCAAAAGCCATTTGGAGCTAAATTTTCTGAAAAAGCTATCTTGGATAACAATATCCGTCTTCATGCAAACACAAAGCATGGCTATTAAGAAGCAATGAGGTGGGGGGCACCTGGGTGGCCCAGTCAGCTAAGATCAAGCTCTGAGCTGGGCTCCCTGCTGAGTGGGAAGTCTGCTTCTCCCTTTCCCTCTGCCCTTCCCTCTGCTCATGCTCGCTCTCTCTCAAATAAATAAATAAAATATTTTTAAAAAAGCAATGAGGGGGATTTTCTTGTTCAGCCTGAGAACTGGTATGAAGGCAACTGGTATAAAAACAGCCTTCTCAAACCATACTGAGCACTAGGAAATTATTAAATATATTACCTCACAGGTTTAGATGCTAAATTTTGTCATTAGTGCATCTTTTTCTTTTTTTTTAAGAAAACCCAAATCCAGACTGGGTCTATAAAAACTGAAATTCTTACACTAATAAAGGACCAGTTCAACTTATAACTGTGTGGGCAATTCTTTGAGCTCAAAGAGGCAAACCAGTAGGGATTCTCAGAGCAGCTCTGGCTTCTAGGTCAAAAGTAGCACTGTGCCATCTCCTAACAGACAAAAGAACATTTAAGGTCACCAGCCTTTTATGCCACACACACACACACACACACACACACATTTTACTTTTAAAAAACAGCAATGAGGGCGCCTGGGTGGCTCAGTCGTTAAGCGTCTGCCTTCGGCTCAGGTCATGATCCCAGGGTCCTGGGATCGAGCCCCACATCGGGCTCCCTGCTCCGCGGGAAGCCTGCTTTTCCCTCTCCCACTCCCCCTGCTTGTGTTCCCTCTCTCGCTGTCTCTCTCTCTGTCAAATAAATAAATAAAATCTTTAAAAAAAAAAAAAGCAATGAAAAATATTTAAAGAAAGGTATTTTGTGCTCTTTTATGAGGCTCTTTATACACAGTTTTCTTGCAGTTCAAGCCCAACAAACTGCTGCTCCCACCAGCTCTGCCTTTAAGATTTTATTTTCAGTCAAATGGACTGGCTATCGGCATATGATGGCCTCACTACTTGAGATGACCGAGGGGAGACCCCCATGGTCAATCAGCTCTGCTCCAACCTAACATTTGTGAATGAGACCTCACTCTCAACATTCAAAGCCAAATATTCAACTTGGGGAACCAATGCTGAAAATCACCATCTTAGCTTTGTCTTTTGACATCTCTTCAGAGTCAAGAAATCTGAATTTTGGGGCACCTGGGTGGCTCAGTCAGTTGAGCATCCAACTCTTGATTTTGGCTCAGGTCATGACCTCAGGGTCGTGGGATAGAGCCCCATGGGCTCTGCGCTCATCAGGGAACCTGCTTAAGATTCTCTCTCTCCCTCTCCATCTGCCCCTCAGCCTGCTCGTGTACATGCACATGCTCGCTCTCGCTGTCAAAAATAAATAAATAAATAAATCTTTAAAAAAGAAGACAAAGAAGAAGAAGTCTGAACATGTTCTTTGCTTGCTAACCTCAGGCCAAAATGGGTAATCAGTGTGGAGCCTTCAGGACTGGTCCTGGGTGACATCTACAAGCCTGTGCGTGGGGCTAGTCACTTCTCCTCTCTGGGCTACAGAGATGGCCCTTACCCACAAAAATCCCAGCCTGGCCTGGGTGAATGACTCTGAGGCCCTTTCCTCCAGCCTCAGTGTGCTATCATTTACTTTTTACTTCAGCTCTCAGGCTGCCACATGTACCTAATACTCAACACAAATACCAAGTTGCAGATTCTGAGTCCCAATACCACAGGGAAAGAAAGCATGGCATCCAGTTGTTTTCTTTCCCAAAATTATCTACAGCATTTATCCCCAAGGATGGGAATGACAGTGACTGACAAGTCTTATAAATGGGTGCCAGGGCGCCTGGGTGGCTCAGTCATTAAGCGTCTGCCTTCGGCTCAGGTCATGATCCCAGGGTCCTGGGATCGAGCCCCGCATCGGGCTCCCTGCTCGGCGGGAGGCCTGCTTCTCCCTCTCCCACTCCCCCTGCTTGTGTTCCCTCTCTCGCTGTGTCTCTCTCTGTCAAATAAATAAATAAAATCTTTAAAAAAATAAAAAATAAAAAAATAAATGGGTGCCCAGTTAAAGAAACAAGAGGGATAAAAACTATCTCCCCAGGGCACTGGGTGGCTCAGTTGGTTAAGCGTCTGCCTTCAGCTCAGGTCATGATCTCAGGGTCCTGGGATCGAGCCCCACGGTGGGCTCCCAGCTCAGCAAGGAGTCTGCTTCTCACCCTCCCTCTGCCCCTCCCTCTGCTTGTGCTCACTCACACTCTTCTCTCTCTTGCTCTCTCTCTCTCAAATAAATAAATAAAATTAAAAAAAAAAAAAACTATCTCCCCAGTCTCATCGACCACTGGTCACTGCTGGGCAGCATGGTGAAAAACAAGTGAAGAGTACAGGTACGAGGTCCCAGCCAACAATGCTTGAAATGAAATTCTACAGGGCCAGGAGGGAAACCCACAGAGGCACCACTCCTGTGAATCGTGACTCGCATATGAATCATGTCCAAAGGCAGGAGAAAATCTGAGTCATGCTTGAGTGCCTGCAGATGGTGCAAACTGTCAAGCCCAGGAGGTCACAGATAAGGTTTTCCTGTTTCTTTTCTATTTTTTTTTTTTTAAGATTTTACTTATTTATTTGAAAGAGAGCAAGTGAGAGAGAGAGCATGAGCAGGGGGAGAGGGAGAAGCAGACTCCCCGGCTGAGCAGGGAGCCCAACGTGGGGCTCAATCCCAGGATCCTGGGATCATGACCTGAGCGGAAGGCAGATGCTTAACCGACTGAGCCACTCAGGTGTCCCTCTTTTCTATTTTTTAATGAATGAAAAGATAACTAGTTGCTTATTTAGACCCCACTTTGTCCCCAAATGAGAGCCTACTGTGACAATTTTGCCCTTAAGGAGCCCAATCTACCTTTGCTCCTTACAACAACCCTGTGAGGCAGGCAGGCAGGTAAAGATCTTTATCCCCTTTATAAAGATGATGAACCTGAGCATCAGCAAAGGTTGAAGGCTAAACTCTAGGGCTGGGGCACTCCCTCATCTATCATATCAGAATGTAGCAGAGGTCACATGTTCAAACTGCACAGTAACCACTAAGTCCAGCTCCCCACAAGAAGGCTTCCCTTTCACTGTTGTGACCCTGCACAAAACTGCTTCAAATAGAACTGCAAATGAATGGCGAGCCAGAGCTCCCTGAGGTGAGAACTGGTGTCTTAATCGTTTTGTTTCTTCTCAGGCCTTAGCACAGTGCCTACAGTTCCATAAACATTTCTGGAATGGGTAAGAGTATAGTGAGTTTGAAGAAAGCAAACCATATTCCATGAAGATTGAGCATGGCTTGAAAGGAAAGTCACTTCAAAAACAAGCAAGGCAGAAAAAGATTATTCAAGCCTTTGAGAAAAGGAATCCAGTTAATTGTTCAACAAGGTTATAAGACAGGGAAGAAAAGCACTCTTCAGTGGAGGGAAAGCTAACCTCAGAAAGCTTTTAGTATTCATTCAAATACCTGATATGTGCCAGGAACTGTTTTAAGTTCTGAAGATACAGCCATGAGTGAAACAATCCTTGCCTTGTTGGAGCTTACAATAAAAAATACAAAATGAAAAGAACTAGTATGACAGGTGGTATTCTGGAGAAATAACTGGCAGGGAAGATGGATGGGGAGCGCCAGGGTAAAGAGTGGCAACTTGGGTAAGACCTAAAGGAAGGAATAGAACAGGCTGTGGGTAGGATGGCCATATCATTTATCATCCAGGACACCTTCGAGAGTGAAAGGGGACACTATTAGTAATTATACAGGACAATGAATTCAAACCAGGACTGTCCTGGGCAAACTCAGACATGTGCACCTTATCCATAAAGCTCTTCGCTGTGAGGGCAGAGCAGAGGGCAGAGCAAGAGAAAGCACCTCAGGTGCAGAATGTGCCTGATACATTTGGGAAACCACTTCACCCAAGTGCGAGGGGGAAGGAGACGAGATCTGAGAGTAACAAAGGGGTCGCAAGAGGCAGGGGGCTCTGTCGGCTACTGTAACACCTTCGGCCTTTAATCCGAGTGCACTGGGAAGCCCCAGAGGGTTCTGTGCACAGAATTTTCATGATCTGACTTCTATTTTCAGAGGATCACAAAGAACTGCTGTGCTGGAAATAAACTACATGAAAGGACAAAAGAAGGAAGCTGAAAGAACAGTTTGTGGGATACTGCAACAATCCAAGCAAAAGAGGAAGGTATCTTGGACAGGGCTGGGGCTGGTGGAGGTGATGACATATATGGAAAGATTAGAGATATATCCTGATAGCTCTGACATTAATTGGTTATTGTACATGGTAATAAAAATTGGAGTGATTTTTACCTAATCCTTTCTGTGGCTGGCTAACATAATTGATCAGGAAGCACAAGACAGAAGATGGGAGTTCAAGTCCTATGGGAGCCCAATGCTACAGCCTACCTCCTGATGACCCCTGGCCCCTTTGAAAACACATGCTACTGGTTGTAAAGGGACTGGGCAAAGGTAAGGATGATCCTACTTAACGCTCTCACCCTGACTAGAAAAAGAATCCAAGGAGCCCACACCTTCTCTAAGAAGCTACACATTCTAGAACATATTTATGTAATTGTGCACTTGCATACCAATTAAAGAGAATAATTTTGTGGACTGTTCAAATGCTTCTCACATATGGCAGCTTGGTCGTGGAAGCACAAATTCATTTGTCAATAAATGTGTAAAACACTGTGGGGAGAAGATGAATAAAGATAAGCTCTCTCAGTCTAGTGCAGAGACAGACATAGAAACAAACAGCGGGATCATGATATGCCAAGTAGTACAATTGCATTATGCATATGGAGCTCTGTGGAAACATGCCTACCATCTCCTGGGAAGGCCTGGGGATGAGAGAGAACCATCAGGGAGGGCTTCAAAGATAAGGTATTGTTGGGCTTGAATCATAAAGACTGAGCTGATGTCTGCCAGGAAGAACGAGGGTTGAAGGTAAGGGAAAAGCACATTCTGCAGGGGGACTAGTCCATGCAAAGGAATGAGGACAAAGATCTTCAGAGGAGCCACAAGCAATAGCTGGAATGTAACATATGCACATCTCATAACATACCCGGCAGTGGCAGCTCTCATTCAGTGAGCACGCCCCGTGCACGCCAGGCACCATTCCAAGCACCTTACGTGGTTTATCACATCAAATGATACAGATGATGAAAGTGAGACACACAGAGGTTACCTGGCCTGAGGGCCTCACTGCTCATTAGAAGTGGAGTCAGGACTCACATCCGAAGAGTCTACAGCCTGAGCTCTTTCTCCGTGCAGTGATGTGTGGAAGTGGTGGCAAATGAAGACACAAGGCAGGCAGGAGACAGGCAATGACCAGTATTATAGGCCATGAACCACGGGAGGGTTTTATACATGGGGAGGAGTGGCTGATCAGATTTGCATTTGGAACTATCTCCTTGGTGACAGTATGGAAGACGAATCAGAGGGGATAGGAACAGAAGCAGGAAGATCACTTAGAAGGCTGCTATCACAATCCTGGCCAGAAATGACAGGGGTCTGAAACAAAGCAGTGACAGTTGAGAATGGAGGGGAGGGGCCAGAGTCAGAAGAAAGAGGGAACAGAAGAGGGAGAGGGGGTGGGGGAACCACAAGACATGATTTTCGTTGTCAGTACACTAAGGATGAGGTCCTCCGGAGTCATCCAAGCAGAGAGGCCCATCAGATGCATGGATCTATGGCGTAAGCGTGATGGTGTCATTAGAGGATTTTCCACAACCATCCCCAAATAAGGATTCTTTGAAACTTCCTTTTTTCCTCAAAGTAGATTTCAAAATTCCAAAAGACTCATCTTCTGAGGAATCATCTGGTCTACCTTAGCTATCCCAGGCCCAGAACCACTCCAGGACTAGTCAGGGTAAATACTAGCGCTATTACCACTGGAACCCAGAATCCCCTGCTTCAGGTCACCAGTAAAACTAGCTCAAACTGTAGTCTTGTGAGCCCCAGAGCAGCCCTCCTTGGTACAACCCACCCCAAACAGCCTGGGAAGTTCAAAGTCTGGGTTCCTATAAAATGGCCCCTTGGTTTATTAACAAAATGGAAAGGTTGCCTTTATGATATTCTGAAGGCACTTTACAGGAGTCTGGCAGCCAAGTGACATTTTCAGAACCCTGAGTGCAGTCATTAAAAGTATCTTATCCCCAAATTGTTATTCAATTTGTTTTCTCATTTAAAGAGAAAGAATAAAAGAAAGAAACAGAGATAGAAAAGAAAGGAAGAAGGGAAGGAGGAAAGAAATGAATTAATTATAATCCTTTAGGGATTCATCTACTACCAACTGCTTTTCAAGACTTAGCCACAAACCTTTAGAAATACTGTTGGATGAAGCAACCAACGAATGAAAGAATTCTTCATTAACCACTCTCGTAACCACTCACTTTCACTACACCTTCTACTAAAACTTAGCTTAAAGTTTTAGAAATGCAAGTTAGTTATAGAAAACTAAGACAGAGAAGAGCAGCCCCATTTCCACACTGCCCCACCCCCCAAGTTTTAATGTTTTTCACACTCATGTTGAACAACAGCTGTCCTTTGAAGTTTTCCAAAATCTGCCCTCACCCATCCCAACTCCTGCTCCCCTACATCCTAAAGGTACTCTGAACAGTGTGGTCGAAATGAGGAACAGCAGTCTGAGTCAAGACACCTGGCCAAGGGCTTGAGAGATTCATGTAATATCTCTACACCTCTGGGCATTAAATTGCCTCATGTGCAAATTACATTTAATAGCATATGCCCTCTTAGAATGATTGCATGACAGGATAGATATACAAGTGCTTCCAGAAAGCATATAACCTGTGTTAGTAGAAGTTCATACTCTCCCCACCTCCACCTAGAACCCTCACCTGCTAATTCTCTAGGTAACCAAATTCTGTGCCTTCGAGTCTGAGGTGCATGCCCACTTCTCAGACGCCACCCTTCTCTTTTCTGATCTCACAACTGGAACCACACTGTTCCCCTCTGGGCCTCTCCTGATTGTTTTTATGTTGCTGGGTAAGCCCCCTACTCACAGATCTGGAAGCTTCTCCACAGCAGAGGCCACTCCTGCTGTCCCTGGTGTTACCCTCCAAACTAAGCTCATAAGGGGCCCTTGGTCACGACTCACTGACAGGTCAATGATTAATGAGGCTTAACCAATGTATTCTCGGCTAAAAACATAATGTGCAGCCCATTTATAATTCCATGCATTATACAGCACCGCTTCTAAATAGGTCACCCAAAATTGTGGCTGAAATGATCCCAAAATAGACTTGGCCCTGCTTCTCTGGCCCCCATGTCTTTTCTAGATGTGAGCCTGCAACTCTAAGCATCCCAGCTCTGTTACCTCTTGGATTGGTTACCTGCACCACTGTTGCTAAGCAGGCTGACAGAAAGCTCTTCTGTTCCACTGAAGTTCAAGAAGGACATGCTGTCACCAGGCTGGCGGGAAGTGCTGTGCCTGCAGAGAACAGAGCCCAGCCACCTGGCTTAATGCAGATCATCACCTCTTTCATCCTGCTCACCCTGTATCCCAGGAGCTTTCATCAAAAACAGCTCTGAATATCTGGCCACATGGGCTGGCAACAACTGGGAGCCATATCAGAGGCTACCAGGCTGCCATGCTCGGTATGTGGGCCAGCTTTGGCCTCCTGTGGCCTGCTTATCCTGCCCTGGCCCCCCAAAAACTGCTCTCCCACTGATATATTGGGCGGCCCGCCCTTTCCTGTCCTCAGCCTCCCCCTGCTCACATGGACAGGAGGATATGAGGTGACTGAAAAGAGGTACCAAGTTAAGCTGATGAAGAGGGTCACACCCTGCCCATATCCCATCCAACCCATGGCATGTCGAGGTGATTGAAAAAGGGGTCAAAGACTGCCCTTTGCCAAGTTGTTTCCTAAAGCATCACAGGAACAGTGAGGCCAGCTGTCACCCCAGCTCATGTCTGTCAAGGCTTAAATGACTTTCTTCCTGCACTGACTCTCTTGGATGCCTTGTAACGCATTCAGAACTTGGGTTCAAAGAGTTGTTTCTATAAACGCAGGCCTTGATTTCCATTGCTTTTGCATAAGAAACTTCTAAACTCAACAGTGGAATTTCTCAGAAGTCACAGACTGCCCGAAACACGCAGCATGAACCACCTGTCTCAGCACTCGTTCTCACCCTTGGCTGAGGTTTAGACAAAACTCATGTTTGAGGTTTACAAAGTGTGCTTTGAATGAAAGCTACAGCAGGGCCTGGGTAACATGTGTGGCAACAGTGTCAGGCTGTTTGCTTTGCATCTGACCCCATGAAAAGAACGGCACTGACAAAGGAAGGGCTTGATCTCATCCCGTCCCTTCAAGTCTTAGAAACATAACATTTTGTCAGCAGACTGTGTTCTGCCATGGTCCTGGGTGCTGGGGAGTTTCTCAAGGGACCTTCTGAAGCCCTACGCACATCCTCACCTTCCAGCAGCTTCATGATATGCTAATTCCAGCAGCTCTGCAGAGGAGTGAGTTGGGTCCCTCTGCCAGCTGCCCTGCAGCTCCGCCATATTCTGTCGGGTCTGGTGATGGATCTGGATGGCCTCTCCGGATGGTCCTACCCAGACAAAGATCCACTGAGCATCATTCCCACCCAAGAGCTACTGCTTTGTACTTAGCTTTACTCTTCCTTCTTTCCAGCTGCTGGGACATGCGTGCTGGGAGAGACCAAGAGGAGAGCACACCAAGGGGAACATTACACACATGACCCTCCAGCTTCCCAAAAGGACATCTCCTCTTCCGAGCAGGACTCATCCTCCTGTGGGGCCTCATATTTGTCACCCTGTTCAGCCTAAGAATACGTTAGGAGCCGCTGTTTCATGCGTGTCAAGCTGAGACACTGGGGAGAAACACTGACGTAGAGGAGTAGAGGGCCCCTCCCAGGAGGGCTAACACAAACTAAACGACAAGGAACACACAAGTGAAATGTCAGTGACTCTGTTAATACATGAGACGGTGACAATGGTGACTCTAAGGAGCAGAGGATGAGCAAGTGCAGAAAAGACATCGGGTGGGCGGGAGAGAAATCACGATTAGTGAAATCTACCAAAAAAAATGCTTCCTGGGGAAGGAGAAGCTTCCGAGGGGAGTGTTCAGCAAGGTTAGCAGGAACTGAAGGAGAGGGTACCTGGGCAGAAGAAACAATGTGTGCGAAATCCCAAATGTGGAGGAGGCAAAAGACAAGCAGGAGACCACCAGATGAGCTTGGGGAAGAACATCTGAGCATAGGAGCGAGGAGACGCCAAGTTGGGGAACTGGGCAAAGGATGGCCTCAACTATGAGCAGGCCAGGTGGGCAGGAGGAGGAAACAGAGTAAGTGGGGCCAGACAGTCGTGTTTTAGTAAAGTGTGCCTGACAATTGGGAGCAAGAAGAGCTGGAGGTCACACAAGAAACATCAACAGTTCTCGTAAGAGAATCCAAAGGGAGCCTGTGGGGATAACAACATAGGGAAAGAGACATTGGAGAGAAACAAATCATGTGACTGATTATGGCAGGGAGAAGGGGGGCAAAGAGGAGTTTGGGAGTGACCCCCCCCATTACAGCCCAAACAACCAGATTCATTTCTCACTTATTTAACTTTTAACACTAAAAGCAAGTGGAAAAGGAAGTAACTAGACATGCACAGGCATTCAGCAGGATCACTTCCATGAAAAAACCCTGGAGTTTAATGCATCTGTTCCTTCCTAGCCCAGTCAGAGCCCATTAAGCTGAAGTTTAATTTTAGCCACAGCTTTATAAAACCTTACTGTCATCCTCTGTAGGAGAGAACACAGATCAAAAAGGACGGGCTAGGAAAAACAGTGAATTTGAAGAAAAAAAATTTTTTTTAAGTTTTGATTGCTTTTGAACTTCATTTAAATGGAATCATACAGAATGTACTTTTTTTTGTCGAGCTTCTTTCATTATGTTTGTAAATTTAAACATAGGTTTGGATGTGGTTGTAGTTCATTTTTATTTCTGTATAGCCTCTCATTATAAAAAATAGAACCCACTTATTTTATCCTTTGTTTTTTTTTTTTATTTATTTGAACTAAAAAAAAGAAATGGTTCACCCATTTCTCAAAAACTGTTTTTGTTTTTTTTTTCAGTTGTCAGAGAACCCTGAGAAAACACAGAGTAACATAACTTCTGTGTAACCAAGACAATAATATCACTACCAGAGAGAGCTAGGAGAGGAAGGAATGAACAAGAATGAAGGGCATTAGTCTTAAGAAAGAAAGCAGGTGACAAAGTACAGTCCTTTCCAAACAAAAATGAGAAGCCCTTAGGTTTACACAGCTCGGTAATTACAAAGCCCTTTCCAAGTGTGTCCTCAAGGATCCTCACAAGAATCCCTGGGGTAGGCAGAATGGCCATGGTTATCCCCATCTCATGAGTAGGGCACTGGAGGTGTAGAGAAGTTGAGATACTTGACCAAGGCCACATGGTTGGTTAGTGACAAGGACCAGGACTAGTAACTCCCAGCCCAGGCTCTTTCCTGAGCAACCAACTTACCCACAGGAAAAGTGTGCATCCAGCGCCTTCTGTTGGATGTGAGCTTCATGGGCATTCGTGAGGGGGCAAAAGGGTTAATCAGTGCCCGCTGGGGTGTGTATCCCCCAGGTCGAACATGCAGCATGGACTCCGCACTGCCTACGTGGAACCTCCCCGGAGCACTAGAGTCTCGCTGTGGTGGCTCCATCATGTTCTCCAGGACATCTGTCAGTTATTGTGGAGGCACAAAGAGAAAGCACAGAGCCACGGTGAAACCAGGAATGGGCAGGCAATTAGCCAAGCTGACCAGAATCTTGGACATCACACATGTTAGGGAGTGAGAGAAATGAGTAAAATCATTTACCAAACTATAATGAAATGCAACATTTGATTTACTTTTTAAACACTTGAGAGAGGGGCACCTGGGTGGCTCAGTCAGTTAAGCATCCGACTCTTGACTTCAGCTCAGGTCATGACTCAGTGCTGGGAGTGGGGCCTGCTTCGGATTCTCTCTCCCTCTCCCCTGCCCCCTCCCCCATGCTTTCTAAATAAATAAATAAATACTTGGGAGAAGGGGGTTCCTAAATTACTGGTTCCTAAATTACTGGCCCAATGAAGCCACCCCAAAACCGGATAGGGAGGACCACACATCACCTGGAGACCTTACACTTTGAGTTCAATGTAATGACTTGAGTTTTTTCCCTGGGAGATAGGATGAGTATATTCTATATGTGGAAGGAACAATAAAAACAGATATTTGGTGCCTAGAAGGGCAGACCCTGGCAGAGATAGCCAATGTGTAGGCACACGAGACTACAGCCCCTTTGTGCTGGGGCTAAATAACTTCATTCCACCTCTTGCACTATTTGTGGGAATGCAAACTGGTGCAGCCACTGTGGAGAAGAGTATGGAGGCTCCTCAAAAAATTAAAAATAGAATTACCCTATGATGTAGTAATCACACTACCAGGTATTTACCCAAAAAATACAAAAACACTAAATCAAAGGGATACATGCACCTCTATGTTTATAGGAGGATTACTTACAATAGCCAAATTATGGAAGCAGCCCAAGCATCCAGCATTGATGAATGGAGAAAGATGTGGTATATGCATACAATGGTATATTATTCAGCCATGAAAAAGAATGAAATCTTGCCATATGCAATAACATGGATGGAGCTAGAGAATATTACACTAAGCAAAATAAGTCAGTCAGAGAAACACAAATACCATATGATTTCACTCATATGTGGAATTTAAGAAACAAAACAAATGAGCAAAGGAGAAAGAGAAAGAGAGACAAACCAAGAAACAGACTCTTAACTATAGAGAACAAACTGATAGTTACCAGAGGGGAGGTGGGGGGGGGGATAGTGATTAAGGAGTGCACTTGTTGTGATGTGCAATGGGTGATGTATGGAATTGTTGAATCACTATACTGTATACCTGAAACTAATATAACACTGTATGTTAACTACACTGGAAATAATAAAATGAAATGAAATAAAATAAATAAAATAAAATAAAATATAAAATAAAATAAATAAAAATAAAATAAAATAAAATAAAATAAATAAAATAAAATAAAATAAAATAAAAAATTCGTTCCAGCCAACAGAACACAGGTAGAAGTGCCATGCTCCAGTTGAAGGTCTGGACCACAAATATCTCCACTCATGATATCCATTCTCTTTTGCCCTACTGTGCCAACTTTGAAGACCAGTGCTAATGATCACAGCATCCCAGGATAGAAGGAGCCTGGGGCCCTAATGACTGAGTGGATCAGAACCCCCTCCCACTGACTCAGTGACCTGGAAATAAGTAAGCAATCAAATGCCACCATGTTAAAAAAAAAAAAAAAGAATTCTTGGGAGAAAAGATTGAAGAAATGGATGCATCCAGTGTTGACTAGGCAAGGAGGTGACATGATATTTAGACTCAATCTGTCCCCCGTCCAATGGTAGACAGGTCCCTATTAAAGAGATGGAGGCCACAGGCTACACAACCTAAGTGGATCAGAGAGCTAAAACCCACAACCAGCTCCCCTTGTGTGCATCCCATGTTCACTAAGCAATCACCCACATTAGAAAGTGGGTCCAACAGATGCAAATTCCGTGGCACAAGGAATCTGTCTTGTCCACCAATATTTAGCCAATGTCTACAAAGAACGTGGTATATAGCAATAGTTAATTCCTCAAAGCTGATTTGCATGCAAGAGAACATTCAGATCTCCGTGAAAGCTATATTTTTCACTGTTAATGAATTGATGTTCTGGTTTACCAAATAAAAAAGAATATGGTCTAGTTATCATGAAAATAAAAGGAGAAAACCCAATTAAAAGAAAAGATAAGTTCATGCTTTGAAAAGGATGAGAAATAGGACTAAGGGATATAGTGGGTCAAAAATACATGTCGAGGAAAGGGGAAATGTTTTCTACGTTACATTGGGTAGGTAAATAGATAAGACCCCCTAAACACAGCAGAGAAACAGTAAACTAAGGGCCTAGAGATTATACTGCCTTACAATATCCCAGTGAATCGCTTTTTAGCTTTTTCAATAAACTCCCAAATATCACTAAAGGACATTGAAATCAATTCTACTATTCAGACAATTTTTAAGAAAACTATTTTCAAAGCTACAATGTTATTTCCTCAGAGATCTGGCTTTTAGAGTAACAAGGGTTTTGAAAGAATTAACGTTTAGTTTAATTTAGCTTTTTTTTTTTTTTTTAAAGATTTTATTTATTTATTTGACAGAGAGAGACACAGCGAGAGAGGGAACACAGGCAGGGGGAGTGGGAGAGGGAGAAGCAGGCTTCCCGCGGAGCAGGGAGCCCGATGCGGGGCTCAATCCCAGCACCCTGGGATCATGACCTGAGCCGAAGGCAGACGCTTAACGACTGAGCCACCCAGGCGCCCCTAATTTAGCTTTTGTTACAGACCCTACTAAGAATATTTTCAGCAAAATGGGAGTAACTGTCATGCAAACGTAGAAATTTCCAGAAAGTGGGAAAAAGCTAACTTAGAAAATTTCAAATGTATTAAAATTCCTTTGAATGCTAAAACTAATTAATGTAGGTGACACAGGTTATATACTATAGTCATGTAATTAAATATCTGCTCCTGTCACTTTCAGCATTTCCTTTTTATTCTTTGAGCCAGTTAAAAAACAAATGAACTTTATTCTGTTGTCAAAAATTTTCCTAGGCCTTTGGCACAGTGTATATGGTGCTGGGGCTGATGCCTTCCTCTTCAACATCCTGGGGCATAGAAAACACTCCTCACCCTTCAGCAATCCTTCCAGGAGGGCAAAAGGGGTGAGCTGTGTGTATACAACATTCCTAAGTCAGTGATCAAAAGTCAGAAGGGCTATGCTTCCATTTATAGAACATCCTTGAAATTAAAATTATAGAGAAAGAGAATGATTAGTGAGAGTCTATGGCTATAAAGGGGTAGCACAAAGAGCCTTGCAGTGATGGAATAGTTTGGTATCTTAATTATGATGATAATCATAAATAAATAAAGCTACACATGTAATAAAAACTGCATAGGGGGCACCTGGCTGGCTCAGTTGGCAGAGCATATGACTTGATCTCAGAGTCATGAGTTCAAGACCCATGTTGGGCATGGTGCTTACTTAGAAAACAAACAAACAAACAAACGGCACAGAAACACACATGCACAAATGAGCACATGTTAAGCTGGTGAAATCTGAATAAGCTCTGTGGCTTGTACCAATGTCAGTTTCCTGGGTTTGATGTTGTCTGTAGTTACACAACATGTTGCCATGGGGGAAAATGAACGAAAGGTACACAGGACGTCCTTGGGGGGGGGGTAGGGGGCATGTGTAATTTGCAATTTTCCATGAATCCATAATTATTTCAAAATATAAAGTTTTTTATTTTTTTTTTAAGATTTTATTTATTTATTCATGAGAGAGAGAGGCAGAGAGAGAGAAGCAGGCTCCCCGCTGAGCAGGGAGCCCGATGCGGGACTCGATCCCAGGACCCTGGGATCATGACCTGAGCCGAAGGCAGACGCTTAACCATCTGAGCCACCCAGGCGCCCTCAAAATAAAAAGTTTTTTAAAAAGTCAGGAGGGGCCTGTAGACTCCAGCTGCAGGTGCTGTTGGATGGCAGGATAAGATACAGAGAAAGCAGCACCTGTGCTCCTTAGTGCAAGCCAGGTTAGCAGGTAACTGCGAGGAGAAATCTTAAAGCAGACTATGGGGCGAAGGCTGTTTTAAGGATGGCACAAATGGCAGTGATAAGTAAACAGGGCGCCTGGGTGGCTCAGTCAGTTAGGCATCTGCCTTCAGCTCAGGTCATGATCTCAGGGTCCGGGGATTGAGCCCCATGTTGGCCTCCCTCCTCAGCAGTGAGTCTGCTTCTCCCTCTGCCTCTGTGCGCTCTCTCTTTCTCTCTCTCTCTCTCTCTCAAGTAAATAAAATCTTTAAAAAAATAAAATTTTTTTTTAAATTTTTAAAAAAGGAAATAAGCAAACACCTTTGACTTGAGGCCTAAGAAAAGCTCTACATTAACTTAAGGAACGGTATACAGTTACAGTGAAGGGGGAAAAGGTGTTAGAGGCACATACATACAGCTCAGGTGACTTAAACTCATTGCACTGGCATGGAAATAATTAAGATGTGGGAGTTACACCCCACACCTGGCACATCCCATCCCCCCCAACCCCCTGCTACAGGAAGGGAGCTGTCCCCATCTGTCCCCAGCTGTGCCCGTGCTTCAGCTCTCTGACCTCGAGTGCTGGTGTAGCCCAAGGAGCTGCTGACTTCATACTGGTGCAGGTGGGGGTGTGGGATCATCAGGATGTTGGCGCTCCTGCCCAGGGAGCTGTCGTCAGAAGCCTGGCTCCTCACCTCCTCGGTGGGCAATGCGCGGCTGGGCAGGGAAGGGCTGGATGAGACGTCACAGGAGCTGGCGCTCTTTCGATTGTGACTCTCCCGCTCTCGCACAGACCTGACAGGTGAGAGACGACGAGTTACCAACAAGCAAGTGATGCTGCCCCACCTAGAACTAAAGCACCCAAACCTATTGCCAGCCCAAGCTACTTGGGAAACCAATAGCAAAAATCCCCAATGTGATCTATGACTGGGAGATAATGTAGGAGGTATTCTTGCTTGACCAGCTTGAGACATTGTGTAAGAACTGACCGTTTTCAAATGGCCCAAGTCCTGGGGTCATAGCTATAAAGCCGTGACGGCTCCAGTCCAACCCTAGTTGATCCCCACCGATCCATCTCATATCACTGAAAACGGGGCAACTAAGCAGGATATGATATGATGCAAGACAAAGTACACAGTGCCACCTCAAGAGTCTTCCTGCACGAAAAACTGAGCCTAAATCTAATCAAGCCTCTGAAGGTAATTGCTAGTTTATAGGAAATCCAGAGAAGAGAGGACAAGTTAAACATTGTAACACAACAATGAGCCAAATGAAGAAAGCAACACAATCTACGGTTACAGAAAAAAGACATTCCAATTAAATGCAATGTCTGCATCTTCTTCAGATCCCAATTCAAACCAACCAACTGTAAAAACACATTTTTGAAACAATTGGGAAATCTGAATATAGACTGGCTATTAGAAGATATTAAAGAATTAGTGTTAATTCTGGTACTTGTGATTATTTATTCTTATCTGTTAGAGACATACACTATGGTATTTACAGGTTTAAAAAAAGGTTTTGCTTTAGAATACTCAAGCAAAATGTAAAATGTGGGGAAAGTAATGAAATGAGTCTGACAAGACACTGATCACTCTTCATTATACTACTCTATTTGACCATGTTCAAACATTTCCTTAATAAAGGTTTAAAAAACAGTATACCCTTATTAAAACATAAAACTCCCTAAGGGGGAAAACTCTGGAAGCAGTAGGAGGAAGGATCAAAAGGGGAGAAGCCCAATGGGGAGACAAAAATTCAGAATGGAAAAGTTAGCACCTATAGATAGGGCTTTCCCTCTGGCATCAGAGCTGTTCTCTTTCCACCTGGAAAGATTTTGTCTTAAGTCAGAGCTTAAACAGCCTGAACACAGATCCCCTGGGCTGACCATATGTACACTATTGCAACAGTAAATATTTGGACACCAGTGTATGCGCAGTCCTGCACAGGGGACAGAGCACCAATTAAAACATGGTCTGCTCCCTCAGGGAACACATAATCCAAGTCTCTGAAATACCAGGTCTTGCCAACTTTGATTAGAAAAAAGAAAACCAAGGATCTTGGACCATGAAAGCATTCTTAAATACTCCAAAGGAGGGTGCCTGGGTGGCTCAGTCGTTAAGCGTCTGCCTTCGTCTCAGGTCATGATCCCAGGGTCCTGGGATCGAGCCCTGCATCAGGCTCCCTGCTCGGTGGGAAGCCTGCTTCTCCCACTCCCCCTGCTTGTGTTCCCTCTCTTGCTGTGTCTCTGTCAAAAACATAAAAATCTCAAAAAAAAAAAAAATACTCCAAAGGAAAGCACTACCGAGCTCCTAAGCAGCATCTATGTGTGGGAGAGCTGTAGTTAACGGCACTAAATGTTCTCAACATTTAGGAAATGTTTTGTCTGAGCTCTAAATGTTTTCATCTTAGGATGAGATGAGGAAAAAGGACAGGAGACAATCATATGGCCACTATAAGCTCATTTATCAATGTGAAGGGATGCATATTCTTCCAATCATTGTGCTTAAATAAACTTGCATATATAAGAAATCTGGAAAATGGACTCATGGTATTTGGTCCACTGGTGGAGGGTGGGGGGAAGCCCTGGGATAGGGATGGTATTTTTTTACATAATACTCAGAAATGAATATATTGGTAAATCTAACTACATCACAGTTAAAGACTATCATATGACCAAATACCATGGAGCAAATTTAAAAGGCAATTAAAGAAAGGTCTCTTGCCTTCTGGGAATAAAAAACCCAAAAGATTGGCAGCCCAGTGAGAAGAAGATTCTAGAATCTGTGAATTATTTCTCTTGGTTAGAAAAAGCAGAGGAACACTCTCTTTATTTGGGGAAAATACTTCCCACAAATATAGCTAACAAAATGGGTGGGCCAGAGAACCTGGAAACAGAATCCCCAATGATCTACATAGGATAGCTTCCATTGGCTAATTTTAGTTTTAAACATTTTCAGGGTTGCTCTCATGAAGGTCCCAAGAGGCCCTCAGGTTTTCCCAAGCAATTTTTGTATACACCCCAAAGTGAATCTGGCAAAAAACCTGCAGGTGGCGAGGCGCTGAGCCCGGGACGGGCCTGGCAGCCTGAACACTTGGGCGTCGTAGGCATCATAATCTACTTGGATAGGAAGGGCGTTCTCAGATTCTTTTGGAGTCCCAAGAGCTGAAATGCATAAATCACACGAATTGTCATTAAAACACATTTCAACCAGATGCCTTCAGAGGGCCTTCATCAAAATCTGCAAGGCACAGATGATCACCATCATGTCCCCCTGAGAAAAGTGGGGGTTGCTGAAATTAAATGACTTACATGTCAAAGTGACATAGAAAATAACATTAGCACTAGGGCACCTGGGTGGCTCAGTCAGTTAAGCATCCGACTCTTGATTTTGGCTCAGGTCATGATCTCACAGTCGTGAGATCAAGCCCCGCATTGGGCTTCGCACTCAGTGTAGAGTCCACTTTAGAGTCTCTCTCTCTCTCTCTCAAAATAAATAAATAAAACATCTTTTAAAAATAGTATAGCACTAAATAAAGGGAAGATTTTGGTGGTATTTCATTCTTCTGTGATCCCACTTAAAAAAGATCATCTTAATATGCAGTGCGGTTAGTACTTTAAAATTTTCTACCCAATCCCTATAACTGACCTATGGAAAAGAAAAACAAGGTTTGTCACCATTAATTTTGCAGTTGACGGGACAAAATATACAAAGTGGTTAAGGGACCTTCCAAAGGGAACTCAAGTCTCCCAACTTGGCTATGAACTGTTTATATGACCTCACATAATCTTGTTGCTATGGCTTAGCGACTCTTTCTAAAAGGGATGAAAGGAGATCTCAAAAATACTCACATGTATCACGGCCATTTTTTGCTTTCTCAGAGGCAGGCTGTAAAATTAAATAGATAATTAATCACTCCCTCCTCTGCCAGAATAGAACTTCTCAAAAGGTACAATATGTAGGTGGCTGCTCTCCAGGGAAGGGACCATGCCTTACCCCTCACTGTAACTGATGGAAAGGCAGGAGGGAACACTTGAGGCCCACCCACCTCAGTGTCAGGCCCTATTAGGCCCACCTCACACCTTGGTCACCCTCAAAACTCTATCCAATGGGGGCATTACACCCCACCTTACAGGCGAGGATACTCAATTCTAGAGAGAAAAGGGGACTTGCTCAAAGTTATACTGTTAGCAGGTGGAAGAGCCAAAATCCAAGCCCAGCCCTTCATGCTCTTGGTCAGTCCACTGGCATGTATGTCCTACCATGGCTAGCTTCTACCTGACCCCAAGCCCCACATGCATGCTTCCCCCTTCACCATGGTACTCTCACCAGTCTGCCTACACCTACAAGAGCTCAGCACTCAGTGGATCACCCAATTTGCTGAAATGGCGTACAGAGGCAGAGAGAAAATGGAAAGAGCTGCTTTTTTTTTTCCCAAATAAATCTTTTTCAGGACCCTTTAAACTTTCGTAACAATACTCATTCTTTCTTCTTTAAAACGATCATGTTGCAGGGGCGCCTGGTGGCTCAGTCGGTTAGGCGTCCACCTCTTGATTTCAGCTCAGGTCATGATCTCAGGGTCATAAGATCAAGCTCCACATCAGGCTCCGCACTTGGCAGGGAGTCTGCTGGAGATTCTCTCTGCCTCTGCCCCTCCTCCCCCGCTCACACACGTGTGTGTGCGCTCTCAAATAAATACATAAATCTTAAAAAAAAAAAAAAAAAAAAGACAAAATGATCATGTTGCAGAGAAGTTCCTCTGTGTTCCACTTTGCCCAGAAGGGTTGTGATAAAGGCATAAAAGGTTGTGATGAGAGGGTAGGAGGTGCCCTTTCTGGGCAGAGTCCCTTTCTCCCAGCACTTCACTACTTGACATGGTCTATTTCAGGAGGAGTCCTCACAGTCCTCCAAATTAACATTTTCCTTATTAGACAAGTAATATTAACTCCCCATTACCCCCCAAAAGGAAGAAATGGCCCTGATACCACTAACACAGCCACAATGGGACAGCTTTCAGAGTTCAGCTCTGCTAGAAACGGGCAGATGGGTGAGAGCACCCTGGTATGCCACCTATATACCTAACACTCTGCTTTTCTCTTCATCTTACATCAAACATACCCTTGAAGGTTCTTAAAACTGGCATTTTTACTGGCTGTGAATATATTCCATCAAGTGGGTATCTCATGGTTTATTTAGTCATTTCCCTATTATTTTCAACTTCTCACTATTATAAATAATACAGGACAAAGACCTTATTCACATTCAATATCCTCAGTTATTTCCTTAGACCACATGGCCAAAAATGGAATTATCTGATCAAGTGGCATGAACATTTGCACTGCTCTTGATACACACGGTTGAACTGCCTTTCATAAGTATGTGGTACACCAACCAGGTACTCAAGCACCAATTTCACCACTTTTTCCAGGACTTGGTATAATTATTTTGTTTTAAGCCTATTTGGTAAGCAGGGGCACATGGCTGGCTCAGTCCGTACAGCATGCGACTCTTGACCTCAGGGTTGTAAGTTCAAGCCCCACGCTGGGTGTAGCAATTACCTAAAAATAAAATCTTTTAAAAATAAAGTAAAATAAACCCATTTGGTGAGATAATCCAATTCCTGTTTGAATTTCTTTACTGCTAAGATTTGATCTTTTCATCATATTCCCCTTTGCTGCAATGCATGCCCACGTCTTTGTCCCCAAAGGTACCTGAGAAGTCCCAGTGTCTGAATAAACCAGTGACATCATAACAAGAATAATTCTTTCATTATTAAGGAACTACAAATAATTGTCATACTTTTCCCAAGGATATTTCTTACAGTCTGAGGGTATGCCTTGTTATTGATGTATTTAATGTGGAAAATCATAAAGTTCTAAGACAAATATCTTAAACTTATTAATGACCATGGGGGGAGAAGGGCTTATCTCAGGACCAAAATAAACATGAGTGACAGTCCCTGAAGGCGCTGCAAGTTGGTGACACCTACCTTCTTTCCTGCCAGTTTTATTCGCGGGGTGAAACTGTTACAAAAGAGCTGGCTTTTGGACGTATAGAAACTGTGAAAGAAAAAAGGGTCATTAATCTAAGCCCCTTTCATTTTAAACTTCAAGACACAGTTAAAACCCCAGTCGTGGATTAGCTGTCTCGTGACTGCCTATGTCTCAGGCTTCACAGATTCCCCCAATTCTAACTTGTTCTGTAGTTACTATAAACATTAAACATATGGTTTTAATTACTGTTCTTTATTCTCCATAAACTACTTCACGCTAGGCCTAATTCTTAACTGGACAAGACTCTCCTCCTTGTGACAGGGATTAAATCTATTTATACCATGATACTTTTGCATCTTGATACTCAGCATGATGCTGGGCCCAAGGGTGGTCCTTATCACTCATGGGTTGAATGGCATTTGGTAAGCAAGAATAACTCAGGTAAGGAAAGAAAAAAGTGGTCTCAAGAAAATATGCCACGGGGGTGGCTCAGTCCGTTGAGCATCTGACTCTTGATCTTAGCTCAGGTCTCGATCTCAGGGTTGTGAGTTCAAGCCCTGCACTGGGCTCCACCCTGGCCATGGAGCCTACTTGAAGAGAAGAGAAGAGGAAGAGAAGAGAAGAGAAGAGAAGAGAAGAGAAGAGAAGAGAAGAGAAGAGAAGGCACAAACCATCAAATTCCTACCCCTCTGAAAATTATACCTTAATGCAGTCATGTCAGGCACAAAAGAAAACTGGGGGACCCAAGCTGGCCCTGGGTATACTGAATGAATGAGTAAATAGAGGCTGTACAGCTTTTTCCATTTCTCAGGCATGTCTCTCTGTTCTCTTTGATCTATAATTAACTTATGCGAAAGATGTTTTGAATACTAACCAATCCCCACCTTCCATCATAACTCTGATCATAGGCAAAAAAAAAAAAAAGGCAGTATCAATAGATAACCAGTGGACTGTAGGGCAATCCCAGTAACTATCTAACACTTCATGTGCACAAGAACATAAGAATACTAACTGCAGTCAGACCTGGAGTCTAACCAGCCCCTGGCACTTGGCCCCCTCAAGTGGTACCAAGTAAAGTACTAGGTAGAGGATGCTGCTTTCTTTCCAGATATTAATGACAAAAGATCTGAGTGGAAGTGATGAATCACTAAATTCTATTCCTGAAACCAGTATTACACTATATGTTAACTAGAATTTGAATAAAAATTTGAAAAAAATATAAATAAATAAAAAGATTTGTGTGGAAAGTGGTATGAGCCAGAAGAATGGGTTTCTATTAGATTTATCCACATGAAGTTGCTGTATTTGAAGGTCAAAACCAGTCTACTATCACAATTTCAAATGGTTAAACCAATAGCTTCAGCTTTGCCATGAACTTGCTGTTCAACCCTTGCAAGCCACTTTACCTCTCTGGAACTCGGGTTCCTCTCCTATACAGTGTGATTGGAGGGTCTCTATGATCTCTAAAACAGACTCCAGGGATAGTCTGTGATATCCCAGTTTTATAACATATATCTGCTATTAATTTACTTTTTGGATCAATTTTCATTACTAACCAACAATACTTTGAGAGTGATAATTTTTCACTGAAGACAACTTGATTATGCTTCAGGTAAGCTCTCTGGCCTTGTGGGACACCTCTGAAGAGGCTCGTGGACAGGATGAGAACAATGGCCTCTATGAGCAGCCGTGCATCTCAGGCCATGAGCCCTCTTTGCTCCTGTCCCTGCCTGGCTCAAGCAAACAAGGCTCACAGTGAGAAGTGAAAAGCAGGCCTCGGGCCATCCCAGCTCTCAGATTCTGAAGTCCCACCTGTGTGAATCTATTGTCCATCTTAAATGGCATCAGAGAGCCAATTTGGCATGAAAAATAAAGTGATGAATCAGGAAACCTTCAAGTTATTATTAATTAAAATTTGAGGAAATTACAGTGTTTAAATTCATATATTTTGGGGTGCTATAGCTACTCTGTCCTTTAATCATTTCCTAAACTAAACATAAAACCATGAAATATGGTGTATAATTAAACAGTAGCTGTTTTCTTATGGGCAAAAGAATCTGAATGTCTATTCAAAGATTACAAAGCCAAAACTAATTAGAGGGCTGACAAAAAAGAAGATACATTGCTCTCTGGAATAAGTGAAAAAACAAAAAAGTTCAAAATACTATTTTACTTGAACCAAGTTTTTAAAATGGCAGTAACATAAACACAAGACGAGGAAGATTCTGAAGGCATCTTCTTGGGAAGCAGGCACTTTTTCTTAAAGTGACCTCGTCAAGCAATGCAATGACAACATACAAAACTGAGCATCACTGAACAGTTACACATACATGTACATAACAGAATCACATGTATGACCAGCCAGAGAGTCTCTCACTGGGCTGAGAAAGAAGAGGCATACTCAGAACAGGGTAATTACTGGGTAACCAGACCATCCTTACACAGCTGGCCAAACCACTATTCCTTCTTGATTCTTTGCCTACGAATGATTACAGCTGACTGGGAGCAACTACCATACAAGGGCAACAAGGCCCATAACAAAGGTAAAGGAAAAACTACAAGGCAGGAATCAACATTTGTGATGAATTTTCAGGCTGGTCTCCAGCAAAGATTTGCAACTAAACAGAAGACAGAATTAAAGGTTCTGTTTAGCTTGGGGCACAGCCAAGCAGTCTTCTGCCCCTCGTGGAGTGCCAGCTTAAAACAGAAGTCCAGAAAAGGGCAGAATGCTCTAGAAGCACTAAAGAGGAAGTGGCTATTGGCTCTCCAGGATAGCACAGGAAGAACTCACAGAAGAGAGATGTTGGGGCCGGGTTTTAGAGGATAAATAGGCATTTGCGAGGAAGAGGGCAGGTGGAGAGGCTCTCTAGGTGGAAAGGCCCAGAAGTGGGAGAAGTGGGGCGCCTGGGTGGCTCAGTTGGTTAAGCGCCTGCCTTCGGCTCAGGTCATGGTCCTGGAGTCCCGGGATCGAGTCCCGCATCGGGCTCCCTGCTCGGCAGGGAGTCTGCTTCTCCCTCTGACCCTCCTCCCTCTCATGCTCTCTGTCTCTCATTCTCTGTCTCGCAAATAAATAAAATCTAAAAAAAAAAAAAAAGAAGTGGGAGAAGTGTGCATCTGCTATGCAGGATAAAAGACAGCAAGAGGTGGGAGAGAAGGCCTCGGATGTCAAACACTTTAGTCTTCATCAGGTTGGTGTGAGGAATCAGAGAAAAAGAGCAACAGGACTTAGTTTTCATGAAATGACTTCGGCAACCAGGTAGAGCAGCGACTGACAGATGCTGGTCCCCAGACCCCTGGGGTTCCCTGGTGCGACATCCAGGCCTACTACATTAGGACACAGAGTACTTTTTCACTATCTTATATTTGGTTGCAAGTAAGACTTTTACTTAAAAAAAAAAAGAGGAGGAGGGGGTGCCTGGTGCTTAAGAAAAAAAATTAGAAAGGAAAGAAGAAAACCACTGGTCCAAAGAACTGATTCTCAATGGGGGGTGGGAGTGGGGAACAAGGGGGCATTCTGCCACCCAGGAGGCATGTGGCAATGCAGCAGACATTTGATTTTTTTTATTTTGTTGTTTTTTAGTCTAAATGATTTCCCTCCCCAGTTTCCAATGGTTTCAATTACACTTTCCATAAGCCTGCAGGCATTTTTAAAAATCATAAAACATTAAAAAGAAGTAATAGCCCAAGGCTTTTCACTTTTGGCAGGTTTGAGGTTATCTGTTCTCACAGTTAGTTTCCAGGAGGTTATGAGCTCTACCAGAAAATTTCAAAGAAACAGTTTAACTCTCTCCAGGTTTTTTGATAGGAAAATTCACTTAACCACGGTTCTTGCAGACATTTTGGTCGTCACACTGGGGCTGGGTCCTGTTGGCATCTGGTGGTTGGAGGTCTGGAATGCTGCTCAACATCCTACAATGCACAGGGCAGCCCCCCCACAACAAAGATAATCTGGCCCAAAATGTCAGTAGTGTCAAGGTTGAGAAACCCTGATCTAAGGATGGACTGAAGGAGAGAGATCAGAAATAGACACACTATTAAGATTATTGCAGTAATTCAGGGCGCCTGGGTGGCTCAGTCTGTTGACTGTCTGCCTTTGGCTCAGGTCATGATCCCAGGGTCCTGGGATCGAGCACCGCATCAGGCGCCCTGCTCAGTGGGGAGCCTGCTTCTCCCTCTCCTGCTCCCCCTGCTTGTGCTCTCTCTCTCTCTGTCAAATAAATAAATAAAATCTTTAAAAAAAAAATAAAAAGATGATTGCAGTTATTCAAAAAGATGAGGATGGGACAAGGCAGTGGCAATGACAGAGTCATAAGACACTCCACGCAGAGGCATGAGCCTCAATCAGCAGAAACACTGAGGCCTTGTCCCATGTGAAGAAGAGGCATGGGGATTTTTCCACAAACAGAATGCCAGGCACAATGTTCATCTGCTATGATCTGTGGGAGCTGGGAATCGTAGGAGCTGGGGCTAATAATAGAAATAAGTCCTTCAAATTTGCCTTTATTTTTTTCACCCTAGACTGTTCTTACGTTACTGCCACTGCTTTGCACATACAGAAGCTCTAAGCAAATGTTGGAACTTTGGTTTCCGCATTTTCTTAACGAAAAAGTTTTATCGTAAGAACTTAACAGATGTGAAGAGAAAATGGCAAGGAAGTTATTCAAAACCCGTATCACCTACCACGAATCAAGGTCACACCCACCTGTGGTTTATCCAGTGAGGAATATTATAGTCATCACCCAGACGAGAATCACAAGGTGCACTTCGATTATGCAGCTAGAAGGGAAAAAGCCAGTGCACAGATCAGCTAGAAAACAAGGAACTTTCCTGTTCTGAAGTATTCTCAAGATCACCCTAGTACTAGGAACTGGCCTTTAGGAAGCAATCCAAAATCGAATCACCTTGAACAACGGGACAGCATGTAATGGCTGCTCCCCCATGCACACCAAGTCCACACCAATTCCTAAAAAAAAGACAAGAAGAGTTTGGGGTGGGGGTGAAAAGAAGTAGAGATAAGTGTCCCAATCTATTAACAGTACTATTGAACTGGGTCAGGGTATGAGGCAAAGCCGACTTTCCATCCTATGATTTATAACCTCATTTGCCTACATAGCAAAGAAGTAAATAGAGGCATTTTGTCTCTTTCCACTTTACCAGGTCCCATCACAGCCTGCAATTACTGAATGCTTGACAATTAGCCTTTGACCACTTTGTAGATGATGATTTGTCAAAAAGACAACCCAGGCCTCCATGACTAAAGTTTCGAGGCCAGAAAGGAAAAGGAACCTTGTTATTTCAGGAAAAAAGCAAAACAATCCATATCATTTAATGGAGCTTCTTTATGGACAATCAGGATTTACAGTCCACCTCCATCTTGTTGTTGAAGCACAAATTTAATGAGGCCAGGGGTACAAGGTGGGGAAGCATGGCACATCATGGAGGGAGGCCTGGATCCAAAGAGCTGACGGTCCTCCCCAAGGCAGACTGATGGCACACTGGTTACTTGAAACAAACCCCCCAAAAAGAGTTCTCCAGTGTCATATATGTTTGTGAAACTCTGAGTACCATTAGCGATAGACATGATACACTTACACATTAAAACCTGCAATTAGAGAATCTGCCTAAACTGTGTATGACCCAGCATTTCCCAAACCGACTTGACCATGGAACTTTTTTGTCCCCTAACATTATTCACATCTCCAGGATCTCTAGCCAGGGAGAGCTCAGAGTTCTAAGGGTAAGTCAGGCTATAAACACTCGGGAGACAGCACAAACCAGGGAGCATTACCGTTATCTATCATCCGCTGCTTGGTCAAGATCATGAGTAGACGGTCCACTTCAAACACACCTACCCCAGGCGTGATCACCACAGACATCTGCCCAGTCCGGTCAAAGTTGCGGTTGATGTAGTGCTTGTCAAACACTTGAAAGAAAGCAAAAGTTCTCAAATGAAGAGGTTGCAGCTTTTCAGAAACCAGCCACTGGTGAGCCTCTCTGTGCCCTCGGAGTATTTTGTCCATGTTTCTATTGCAGCAACAGACACATTCTGACCTGAATTCTAATTAGTCGTGTGCACATCTGTCTCTCCCCATCTACATTAAGAACTGCTTGAACACAAGACTATGTCACTGTTGCCTTTACTAACACCCCCTCATTGATGCCTAATACTTGCCTTGAGCAGCATTAAATGCTCAAGTTTCATGTCGTTTAAATTTAAACAATCCATAAATGAGTCTGTATTGAAATTCAAAAAAATCAAATATTAATTTAA
Organism: Leptonychotes weddellii; assembly: GCF_054177405.1. NCBI lineage: Eukaryota > Metazoa > Chordata > Mammalia > Carnivora > Phocidae > Leptonychotes > Leptonychotes weddellii. Next base: position 59,900,338 of record NC_138381.1, read on the forward strand.
GACAATATTTAAAAGAGTGAACTTTGTAAATCTGGCAAGTTAATTTTTATTTCTGTCCTATATAATCCTGATTTTAGAAAACCAAAGATATTCCAATATGACAAAAAGATTCACTAAGACAACACCCTGTGCTTTAGAATCCCTGGCACCTGGGTGTAGACACATGGGCAGGTTATATGCACAGTGAAGTGACCACACATCATCACTTCCCCCGCTGGCCAGTGCCAATGGATGCCTAACCAAAGCTGGGCTGATCAGGCCCTGCTGGGAACACGGAATTCTGAACAGAGAGGAGAGAGCTGACAGCAGAGCTGGGAGCTGAACACTGTTCTAGGAATACCTGCTTTTGCAGTTTCTGGAGCCACCCTGGTCCCCACCTTCTTCTGCATGATGTTCAAGCCTTTCCTGGTAGCCCCACCAGGTCCCTATATCCTGAGAGTAAATTTCCCTTTTTGTGTACACCAATTCAGTACGTTTCTGTTATTTGCAAACAAAGCATTATCAGCTAACATATAAATGCAGGAACAAACCTTCAGAAGAAATCACACCACGCTGTTAACAAGGTTCCCTCTTAGAAGGGAAATGACAGTAGAGGGAGGGGGGAGACCTTCATTTTTACTTGATATACCTCTGATTATTAGAATTCTAGGAACAATGAGTTCTTTTTGTATATTAAAAAAAATTTTTTTTAATTACCTAGAAGCAATTGAGGGATGGAGTAGAAAATATCAAGAAGACAGCTTTAGTAAAACAGCCCAAGGAAGATTCCTTCTAGCTCTTTATTCTCAGGTTACCATGAGAAGCAGATGAGAACAGCAAGTTAATTCCCAAAAGTAGACCCAAAAGCTAAATGTTGGCCATTAAAACCATCCAATCAGAAGTTACTGCTTTCAATTAATCTTTGGGGTAGGTAGGTGGGGAGATTATCAACTGGTTTGGGTCTTTGGACATTAGTAAAAAGAAGTTCATAGCCATGTGGTAAACAAGATGCCAGCTCACCATGGCTAGTATCCTTACTCACCATTGAATGACAGATTGATGGCCTCTAAGTAGTTTCCTTGTGCTGAGGTAGAATTGTCTCCTTGAGGAAAACCCTCTGAAGCAAAAGACATAAGAGAGGAAAAGTATCCCATGTAAGATGAACTCTAAAAGAACAAGTGGAAAGTGGCTCCACAGGGCCTGCCACCCTGTAGTAGGGACATTATTGAACTCACTGCATACCTAAAGAACAACTGGACCCAACTGGAAATAGGAACCTGACCAGAAGCAGGAACTAGGCCCAGCACTGGGAGGGAAGCAAGCATGAACCTCTTCATCTCCTAGCTCCCATCCTACACCTCCTTTCCCTGCCACACCTCCTACCATATGAATGCAGTACCTGCCTGTTCCAGTCGCACCAACACTGGATACTGGATGAAGAGTTTTTTAATGGTCACAAGGAGTGAGGTCCACTCTTCTCTCCTCTCATTCTGCACCACCACTCTGAAAGGAATATTGTCATAAAATACTGAACAGCTATTACATACATCAGGCTCCTCACACGGTTTCGGAGGAAAGGAGAAGATGGGATTCCCAAGGTGAGGGTAACTTACCATGTAATAATAAGTATTAAAGTCAAATGCACGTAATAAACATTAACAAAGAAAACTAATCACATCAATAGTCACAAAGACTGAAAACAAAAATAAAATATTTAAAAATTGCCTTGAGATTATATTAATGCCTAGCATTGAGTAGGAATATGAAATTTTCACACATTGAATTACAATTAGGTGGTATATAAAAAGCCTAAAAGAAAACATCTATATGTATGTTTTACATACATATCCAATAAACACGTCTAGGTCAGGGAACTAGATTAGTAGATAGGGATGGGTTGGGGGGGAGCCTTGCTGGCTCATTCAGTGGAGCATGAGACTCCTGATCTAGGGTTGTCAGTTTGAGCCTCATGTTGGGTATAGAGATTACTTAAAAATAAAATCTTTAAAAACAAATAAAAATAAAAATGGGGCACCTGGCTGGCTCAGGGTTGTAAATTGGAGCCCCACTTTGAGTGTGGAGATTACTTAAAAATAAAAAAAAATTTTTTAAGATTTTATTTATTGGGGTGCCTGGGTGGCTTGGTCATTAAGCGTCTGCCTTCGGCTCAGGTCATGATTCCAGAATTCTGGGATTGAGCCCCACATCGGGCTCCCTGCTCAGCGGGAAGCCTGCTTCTCCCTCTCCCACTCCCCCTGCTTGTGCTCCCTCTCTCGCTTTGTCTCTGTCAAATAAGTTTATTTATCATAATAAATATATATTATATATTTATTTTATATATAAATTTATATATATTTATATTTACTTATATAAATATATATTTATTATATTTATATATTATATACAATATACTTATATATTTTATTTATAAATATGTATAATAAAATATATTTATTTATTTGACACAGAGAGGGAGCTTGAGCAGGGGCAGGGGAGAGGGATAAGCAGGCTCCCTGCTGAGCAGGGAAGACGAAGGGCTCAATCCCAGGACCCTGAGATCATGACCTGAGCTGAAGGCAGAGGCTTAACGGACTGAGCCACCCAGGTGCCCCTTAAAAATAAAATCTTAAAAAAAAAAGAAGGGATGGGTGGGAATCTGTTTACTGTAGACCTTCTGAACCTTACAATTTTTGAACCATGGGAATGTATTACAAAAAATAAAATTTAAATGTAAATGAAAAAATATACATTTGCATTAATCTAGTAATGTTAATGCTAGGAACATATCCTAAAGAAATACACAGTGGGGGGCGCTGCTTCTCCCTCTCCCCCGCCCCTGCACATGTTCTTTTGATATTTCTCTCTCTCTCTCTCTCTCAAGTAAATAAATAAAATCTTTTTAAGAAAGAAAGAAAGAAAGAAACACACACACACACAGGGGGGCGCCTGGGTAGCAGACTCAGTTAAGTGTCTGACTCTTGGTTTCAGCTCAGGTAGTCTCATCACTGAGTCTGCTTAAGACTCTATCTCCCTCTTCCCGTGCCCTTACCGCCCCCACCCCCCCTCCTCTAAAATAAATAAATAAATCTTAAAAAGAAAAGAAAAGAAACACACAGGATCCAGAATAGCCAACCCAATATTGAAGGAGAAGAACAAAGCTGGAGGACTAAGATCATCCAACTTCAAGAAGCTATAGTAATCAAGACAGTGTGGCATTGGTGGAAGTGTAGACAAATAGACTAATGGAACAGAATAGAGGACCCAGAAATAGAATCCCCAAAATATATCAACAGATCTTTGACAAAGAAGCAAAGATAACACAATGGAACAAAGATATTCTTTTCAACAAATGGTGCCGGAACAACTGGACATCCACAGGCAAAAAAAAAAAAAAAAGAAGCTAGACACAGACTTTACACTCTTCATAAAAATTAACTAAAAAATATGGTTCGATCCTGGGTTTTGGCAGAAAAAATTTTAAAAACCAACTCAAAATAGATCATAGACCTAAATATAAAATGAAAAACTATAAAACTCCTAAAAAATAACATAGCACAAAACCTAGATGACCCTGGGTAGGATGATAACTTTTTAGATTCAACACCAAAGCCACATCCATGAAAGAAAAAAATTGATAAGCTAGACCTTATTGAAATTTAAAAACTTCTGCTCTGGAAAAGACAGTGTCAAGAGAATGAGAAGACAAGCCACAGACTAGAAGAAAATGTCGGCAAAAGACACATTTGATAAAGGACTGTCATCCAAAATACACAAAGAACCCTTAAAACTCAACAATAAGAAAACAAACAACCCAATTTTAAAACGGGCAGAACACCTAAACAGACACCTCACCAAAGAGGATACACACATGGCAAATAAGCATATGAAAAGATGCTCCACATCACATCATATGGGGAAATGCAAATTAAAACAACAATAAGGGACCACTATATATTTATTAGGATGGTCGAAATCCAGAACACTGACAACACCAAATGTTGGTGAGGATGTGAAGCAACAGAAACTTTCATTCACTGCTGGTGGGAATGCAAAATAACACAGCCACTTTGGAAGACAGTTTGGTGGTTTCTTACAATACTAAACATACTCCTATCATATGATCTAGCAATCATACTCTTTGGTATGTGCCCAAAGGAGTTGAAAACTTAGGTCCACACCAAAAACTACACATGGATGTTTATAGAAGCCTTATTTATAATTGCCAAAACTTGAAAGCAACCAAGATGCCCTTCAGCAGATGAATGGATAAACAAAATTGTATATCCAGACAATAGAATACTATTGAGTGCTAAAAAGAAACGAGCTATTGAGCCATGACGAGACATGAAGGAACTTTAAATGCATCTTACTAAGCTAAAGAAGCCAACCTGAAAAGGTTATATACTGTATGATTCCAACTACATGACTTTCTGGAAAAAGGAAAATTATACGGACTCTAAAAAAATCAGTGGTTGCCAGGGGCTAGGGGTTTGGGGGAAGGGATAAGTAAGTGGAACACTGAGGATTTTTAGGGCAGTGAAAATACTCTGTAAGATACTATAATGATGGAGACATGTCACTAAATATTTGTCCAAGCCCACAGAGTGTAAAATACCAAGAGCAAGTCCTAAGATAAACTATGGATTTTCAGTGATTACAGTATATCTGTATAGGTTCATTAGTTGTAACGAAGGCATCACTCTGGTAAAGGATGTTGTTAATGATGAGAAGGGCATTATGTAGGTGTTGGTAGAGAGAGTGTATGGGAAATCCCTGTACCTTCTCTCAATTTTGCTAGGAACCCAAAACTGCTCTAAAAAAATTAAAGTCTTAATTTAAAAAAAAAGCAAGAAAGATTTAGGAATGCATAACTATGTATCTATTACAGCAGACAGAGATCAATTAAAAAAATTAGAAAAAGACTGGGGTGCCTGGGTGGCACAGTCGATTAAGCGTCCAACTCCTGGTTTCGGCTCAGGTCGTGATCTCAGGGTCAAGAGATCGAGCCCCACATTGGGCCCTGCACTCAGCATGGAGTCTGCTTGAGATTCTCTCTCCCTCTACCCTCCTGCTTGTTCTCTCTCTCTCTCTAAGAAATAAATCTTTTTTAAAAAATCAGAAAAAGATTAAATATCTGGGTGCCTGGGTGGCTCAATTGGTTAAGCGACTGCCTTCGGCTCAGGTCATGATCCTGGAGTCCCGGGATCGAGTCCCACATCGGGCTCCCTGCTCAGCGGGGGGTCTGCTTCTCCCTCTGCCCTCTTCCCTCTCGTGCTCTCTGTCTCTCATTCTCTCTCTCTCAAATAAATAAATAAAATCTTTAAAAAAAAAAAAGATTAAATATCTAACAATAAAGAATTAAATTATGATAAAATTTTAGACTACAACAAAATATTATATAGCTATTAAAAATGGTATGATCCTCTTTGACAACCGTTTAATATGAGTAATGGTATATGAAGGTTCACAATGCTATTCTCTCCAGAGTATATTTGATTTTATTAAAAACAAAGCAAGCTAAAAAAATCATTCAATTTAAAGGGGTTAAACAGGGGCATCTGGCTGGCTCAGTTGGTACAGCATGCAACTCTTGATCTCAGGGTTGTAGGTTTAAGTCCCACATTGGGTATAGAGATTACTTAAAAAATAAAAAAAATAAATCTTAATAAAATGGGCCAAACAGAAAAAGATCCAGAGAAACATACCACAGTATTAAAAGTACTTCCCTTTGGATTACAAAGTCAGACCCGAGATAAGACAAAAAACAAAAAAGATGAAAAAATTAGCTAAGAAGATGAATATACAGGGCGCCTGGGTGGCTCAGTTGGTTAAGCGACTGCCTTCGGCTCAGGTCATGATCCTGGAGTCCCAGGATCGAGTCCCGCATCGGGCTCCCTGCTCAGCGGGGAGTCTGCTTCTCCCTCTGACCCTCCCCCCTCTCATGTGCTCTCTCTCTCCTCTCATCCTCTCTCTCAAATAAATAAATAAAATCTTTAAAAAAAAAAGAAGATGAATATACAATTCACAAAAGAGAAATACAAAGGCCAATAAGCATGAGAAAACATTCACTCTTGGTAATAAAAGAAATGACTATTAAGACTCAGTGTGCTAGGGGGGTGGGTGGGGTGAAGGTAAATGGTGCAGGTGGGAGGAAACTGCCTGCAGCTTAGGGCAGGAATTGTGAGATCCAACTCATAAAATTCTTCATATTTTACAAATCAAAAAGTCGGGAGGTAACAAACTTATATGTCAAATAAATAAATGTTACTTTCAATATAAAAAAAAAAAAAGACTCAGTGTGCTAACTTTTCTTCCACTCTAACTGGGAACTAGTCAAAAAAAAGGAAGAAAATAGTATTCAGTGTTGGCAAGGACAGAGAAATAACATGACTATTGGGAAAACAGGATTTTTTTACTTCAATGGTTTTGCAAGGCAATTTGGCTACACAAATGAAAAGCCTTAACAGATCTAGAATATCTTTGATCCAATAACTCCGTTTCTGGGAACTTATCCTAAGTTTATGCTTAAGGTTATGCTAAGTTATAAAGTTATACCTAAGGTTATAAGGTTATGCTAAGGTTATAACTAAGGTAATGCTTAAAGACTGTAAGACCATGCACTGGTAGAACTTTTGACAATAGTGAAAAGTTGAAAATCACTTCAGTGTTCAATAATAGTTAGCAATCAAATGAAATGTCTGCATAGCAATAAAAATGATGCTATGGAAACAGAGTATTTGATAGGGAACGCCATTTGTGATGTAGTAAGTGGAAAATGCTGGTTTAAAACATCATGTAAAAAAAGCGTGGGAGTCTGACCATATCTCTGTGAAAACTACTTTTTGTCTCTATAAGCAGAGAATAGGGTTTGATGCACCCAAGTGATGATGACTGCATCTCGGGAGTGGAATTGAGGGTGTTTTTTATTGTATTACCCTGTACTTAACTGTATTTTGTGATTTTCCTAAAATAAACCTGTATTATTATTTTTTTTTTTGAAGATTTTATTTATTTGACAGAGAGAGACACAGCAAGAGAGGGAACACAAGCGGGGGAGTGGGAGAGGGATAAGCAGGCTTCCCGCTGAGCAGGGAGCCCGATGCAGGGCTCAATCCCAGAACCCTGGGATGATGACCTGAGCCAATCAGATGCTTAAAGACTGAGCCACCCAGGTGCCCCCTGTATTATTTTTAAGTAAGAAAAACACAATCAAAGCTTCTTTTGATCTAAAAAATGTTGGGGTTGACTTTTTAATGATGTGAGGAAATTTTTAATATATTAATGATATAGTCCTATACATGGTAAATCTACATTTGTAACTCATTCATGCTTTCTACAATCTGTTTTAATATGTCCATAATTATACTCATTCATATTCATTATGTAGAAATAACTTCATATATTCTTAAGCCAAAAGAGGTTCTCAGGTTCCAGGAATCCGGGGAGCCTGCTGGCTCAATCGGAAGAGCATGCAACTCTTGATCTAAGGGTCGTGAGTTCAAGCCCCACATTTCATGTAGAGATTACTTAAAAATAAAATCTTAAAAAAAAAAGTAAAATAAAAAGATTCCAGGAATCCACTGAAGTGGTATGAAGAATTTAACAGCATGAAAGGATAAATGGTTTTGTTGGGGTAAGAAATGGCCCATTACTTTCATGAAATTCCCACAGGGATACAGGACCCAAAAGAAGATCAACCAATAAATTAAAGTATGATCAGTATGGGGTTGAAGAATACAGTGGTCAAAAGCACAGACTCTGAACCAGACTTTCTGAATCAAGTGCATACTCCATCACTTAATCTTCCATGGACTTTGGATAAGTTACTTAAACTCTGTGTGCAAGTTTCTATGTAAAATGGGATAACAGTAACCATCACAAGGAATGCTATGATATTTAAATGAAATCAAGATACTAAAAAGTGCTTATAATAGTGAGTGTCCTATACACAGTAAGTCCAGAATACAAATGATAACTATTACCATCTTATTACCATCTCAGTTGGGAGAGTGGAGCCACTCTTATTTTCTATCTTATGCTCTTCTGTAGATTTTTCAAAATTTCTACAACAAAGATGCATTATTTCTTAAATGATATAAAAAGGTAATCTGATAAGTGATAAAGGAAATAGAGTTGACCCTTGAACAACATGGGGGTTAGAGGCACTGACGCCCCTGCCCTGTGCAACCAAAAATCTGCGTAAGTTTTGACTCCTCAAAAACTTAACTACTAACAAACAGCCTACTGTTAACTAGAGGCCTTACTGATAACATAAATAGTCCATTAATGTATTTTGTATGTTATAGGTACTTTATACTATATTCTTACAGTAAAATAAGCTGGACAAAAGAAAGTGTTACTAAGAAAATCATAAGGAGGGGGTCCTGGGTGGCTCAATCAGTTGAGCGTCTGACTCTTGATTTCGGCTCAGGTCATGATCTCAGGGTTGTGGGATAGAGCCCTGAGTCCGGCTCTGTGCTCAGCAGGGAGTCTGCTTGAGATTCTTTCCCTCTCTCCCTCCCTCTCCTTCTGCCATTCCCCCTGCTGCCATGCACGAGTGCTCTATCTCTCTAATAAATAAATAAATCTTAAAAAAAAAAAAAAAAAGGAAAATACCTTTACAGTACTGTATTGTATCTATTGAAAAAATCCACATATAGGTGGACCCAGGCAGTTCAAACCCATGTTGTTCAAGGGTCAACAGTATAGTGAATGGTAATTATGGAACCCAGGTGGTAGGTATACGAGTGTTCACTATACAATTCATTCAACTTGTCTCTGTGTTTGAAAATTTTCACAATAACATATTGTAAAAACAAAGAGAAAATTATCTAAGCTAAAGACAATACATGATTCTATAAAGAAATCTGGATCAGGAAAAACACCTCAAGAAGGAATATTAGGACAACTGGCAAAATCTGACATTCTTCTACAATGTCCTTGTTCTTAGGAGACAGATAATGAATCATGTGTCTATTAAATGTTAATAAGTAGTAAATTTGGTGAAAAGCATACAGATATTCATTATATTCCTCCTTCAACTTTCTCATAATTAAAAACTTTTTGTAAAATTTTAAAAGGTTGCCCAAAAAACTGCCTAAAAACTTTCCATAACTTCTGTCACTCTTTGGGGCTTATCCACAATCACAATTTAAAAAAATATATACAGTTATAAAAGATTTCTTCTTTAGGAACACTATGACAAAGTTGAGAAGGGGGGAAAAATACTCTACAAATTGGCATTTGGTGCTGGCTTGGGGCTTGGGATGGAACTAGCTACAAAGAAATATGTTTAAGGCTCCAGGTTGGGGGTAGGGGAGAAGACTGGTCATCCAAGACAAAAACCAAACCCACATAGTAAAGTGTTTCTGCGAAACAGAGACACTAATTTCCCAGTCTGAGGTAGTAAGGGAAACTAGCAAAGGGTTCCTCCTCTTAGTTACAGAAGGAAATAGTCTGAGGCAGCAAGACTGAACCAATAACAGAGTAGTATGTTTGAGAGAAGCAGTCTCTAAGGGCTTTAACAAGTATAGTAAGATGAGGAAATGTGCTTCGTATAAAAGGAGTTGCTTTTTATTTAAACATAAAATCCTGGGGGGGCGCCTGGGTGGCTCAGTTGGTTGAGCGTCTGCCTTCGGCTTGGCTCATGATCCCGGGGTCCTGGGATCGGCCCCGAGTCGGGCTCTCTGCTCAGTGAGGGGCCTGCTTCTCCCTCTCCCTCTGCCTGAGGCTCCCTCTGCTTGTGCTCTCTCTCTCTGTCAGATAAATAAATAAAATCTTTAAAAAAAAATATTGGTACCTCAGGCAAGAATAAAACAATCCATCTAAAACCTACAAAGCAAAAGGCTTTCTAAAGCCTTGAGATCTATTCTATCATCCACCTGAAGTGCCAATAGTCACATGATAAACTTCCCCAAGGATCCGAGGATTTAAAAGATCAAGGGTGTTCAGCTCCAGGCCACTGAGCAACCCCATCCAACTGCATCTGCTATGCTTCTATCATCTCACAAAGTGTCCCCTTATTCAGTGGCACTGTCAGGACAACTGGACTGATCTACATCCTGTGCTGATGCAATGAGAAGTACAGGGCATCAGCAATGAGATAAGTCTTACTAAAAAGGTCCAACCTAAATCCAATCAAGTCTTTAGAGAGGGCTTCTCAACCTCAGCAACTGGTATCTTGGGCTAAGTAATTTTGTGGTTCGGGCTGTCCTATGCACACTGTAGGATGCATAGCAGCATCCCTGGCCTCTGTGCAGTAGATATCAGTTGTACAACCTCCCCATCCTACCTCCCCCACACCATTTTGACAATTAAAAAAAAAAAAAAATCCCTAGACAGTGCCAAATGTCCTTGGTAAGTAGCAGCAAAATTGCCCCAGTTGGAGCCTCTGGTTTACAGAAAATAAATAAACACCACCATAAGGATGCAATAAGACAAATCCAGAAGGGGTCTTCTACAGCCTTCCTACTCAAAATGGGATACAAAGACCAACCTATGCAAGCAAAGGAGCTAGCTAGACAAGCAGAATCTCAGGCCCACCCCAGGACTCCTGAGCTTACTGGAATCAGCATGATCCCCAGGGGTGATTCATATGCACATAAAAGTTGGAGAAGCACAGTACAACCCAGATTCTTCAACACATCAAATGTTTAGGGGAAAAAAGGAAGGGTGAAACTGCTTTAGATTTAGACTTAACAAGCAAATCAAACATAAGTTATTTCAGAGACAATTAATAAAATCTGAATATATACTAGATATTGGATATTATAGAATTAACTCTGTTCAATGTGACCATGATATTGTGGTTATATGTGAAAATGCCCTTATTTTTTAGATATACAGAAGAACAAAAACGTCACAATATCTATAATTTACTCTAAAATAAAATCTAGCCAAAAAAACACAAATGGAGCAAAACAAAGAAACAAACAAAACAGATAAAGCAAATATGGCATAATAATAGCTGTTAAATCTAGGTGTTGGGTATGTGAATTCATTATATTATTTATTCTTCTTTTCTGGGAGTTTGAAATTTTTCACAGTATTAAAGTTTGGAAAGTCTAACTGCAATGTGGTATCCTAAGATGGATCCTGGAACATAAAATAGAAAAACTGAGGAAATCTGAAAACCATCTGAAATTTAGTTAATAGTAATATACCAGGGCTAATCTTGCAGTTTTGACAAATGTACCTTGGTTATGAAATGTTAACAGGGGAAACTGGGTAAAGGGTATTTGGGAACTTTCTCTCTGGGCTATCTTTGCAACTTCTCTGTAAACCCAGAATTATTCCAAAATGAAAAGGTTAACTTTTTTTTAAGTTAGGAAAGAAAGAAAGAAACAAACAAAAACGGCATTGACGGTGCCTGGGTGGCTCAGTTGGTTAAGCATCTGCCTTTGGCTAGGGTCATGATCCTGGGATCCTGGGATCAAGCCCCACATCAGGCTCCCTTTCCCTCTGCCCCCCGCCCCCGCTCATGCTCTCTATCTCAAATAAATAAATAAAATCTTAAAAAAAAAAAAAAAAGGCATAGCAAAGCACTCAAACATACTTATAAAAGTCTTCATAGTACCGTCCCTTGTGATCCTGTCGAATTGAGGCTCGGTTTATTTCAGGAAATTCATCTGAAAAAGAGAAACAACATACATAGATCAGAATGAGAAGAGAAATTCAGTTTCTATGCTCCCTCTTCTGGGTTGAAAATTTGCATCACCAAAATAAATGAACAAATAAATAAATGAATAAAATTATATATCAAGTTGGCTTTAAGATGAATCACAGCCCGCAGAATTCTTGCATCCACTAATGGACTGTACGATTTTCCATTTTACCCTGGGCTCGTAACAGAAAAAGTAGGAAAGATGAGCATTGCAAAGGGAAAGATGTAAGGAACAGGAGGCAAGCTTAACAAAAAAGAACTATAGGAGAAAGACTTACTCACCAAGAGATTTTGCTTCATAGAAAGTTCTAGAAAATAGGACCACTGTTACTTCATGACTACAGTTCTTCTCCTAGGAATAAGTAGAGAAAAAGAGGCTCACGTTTATTTCATTCACTTCACAATGAAGGAGACTGCATTAACACACTATTCTTAATTTTAGGAGAGGCAGCACACTGTTTTGAATGATGTTACATAACTACAGGTTGCATAATGCAATGAACACAGCACTGCTGGAGTGAGAAGATCTGGACTGAGTCCTGGCTCTGAAATTTACCACTACGTGACCAGAAATGCAGAAAGTACTTAAAAACAGCAAATCACCAATAAGTATGGATCACTATCTCCCAGTTCTTGATTTGGCATGAACTAGATCAGCCCAGTGTCAAATGATCATGGTATTTTTACCTGCTTCATGGTGTTTTTAAAATTTCTTCAGAACAGCAGCTTAGGAAACAAGAAAACCCATGGTGGTGGATGTGAGAATCAAACACATCCCCACATCCTACCACTGTCATAAAGATGAGGCTTGGGAGCTATTTGAGATATAGGAGTCGAAGCCAAGACAATGAAGTACCTTTGGACTGGGATGGGGACTAGTGAGAATAAACATTTCCATGGAGTCTGGAGATCAAGGTTCTGGAAATAGGGTGCTTACAGACAGCATGAAATTTGGCTTGCACCAGTGAGCCAGCAAGCCCAGTTTCAGTTCCTCCCAGATCTTTCAAGACGAGAGCTCACAGTGACCCATCTCTAACCCACCATACTCACTGACTACACAATTCAGCATTCACTATATAGGTTATATATACAACATGATGTACATTACATGCCACCTTATATTCCCCCATGGATATATCTCAAGTGGACAGAAATTCCTAAATACAAGCCACAGCACCCAGAGCAGAGTGCTTAGGAAAGAGCAGATCTTCATTAGCCACCAACAAATTTATTGGATGCCCAGAGCTCCAAACTCAACTCCAGATTTACCTGATTTTGGTGTAAGTGATATACAGAAAAAAAAATGCCTTACAATGGGCTGGTGTGGCCATATGAGCCTCTCAACTCATGTGATGACGGGGATAAATATGAAAGGCAACATGGCCTGGGATTATAGTAATACAGACAGGACAGGACAGCACAGAGGTTATGATCTCAGGCTAGCTCTGGGTGAATGGAAGGCACCAGATTAGAATCCTCATTCTGCTTTTACATGCTGTTGATCATGGGCAAGTTACCCAGCCTCTTTGAGCTGTATTTTCCCTACCTGTATTACAGGGGCAAGAGTTTAGTGAGATAATGTGGACAAAACACTTATCAAGATACGTGGTATGTCAAAATAATCAATAAATATTAACTAGGACTACTACTATTACTCCCACCACCACTATATTTTGGGCTCTGAAATGAATTCATGAACTCCTATGCTCAATCCTGCTGTCCAAAGAGCTAACTTTAAGTTATTAAACAGGAGGAATAAAGAATAAACAACCTTCACCAAACATCATTAAATCAATACAGAGTGGTTACAGAAAGTTATTTTAATTCATTTTCAAGCTCCTGCTTTAAAACCAAGTTCTTGAGCGCCTGGGTGGCTCAGTTGGTTAAGCATCTGCCTTCAGCTCAGGTCATGATCCCAGGGTCCTGGGATCAAGCCCCACTTTGGACTCCTAGCTCAGCAGGGAGTCTGCTTCTCCCTCTACCTCTTCCCCTGCTCATGATTTTTTTTTCTCTCTCAAATGAATAGATAA
>NC_138381.1:59914508-60003104 GCF_054177405.1 Leptonychotes weddellii
ACTGAGCCACCCAGGCGCCCCCGATAAAATCTTTTTTAAAAAATTAAATTAAATTAAATTAAACCAAGTTCTTGGACGCCTGGGTGCCTCAGTCGGTTAAGCGTCTGCCTTCAGCTCAGGTCATGATCCCAGGGTCCTGGGATCAAGTCCCGCATCGGGCTCCTGCTCAGGAGGGAGTCTGCTTCTCCCTCTGCCTCTGCCCTCCCCACTGCTTGTGTGCTCTCTCTCGCAAATAAAAATCTTTAAAAAATAAAAAATAAAACAAAACCAAGTTCTTGATTTTAAAAAATAAATCCTAAGAATAAAGTCCTGTAAACCAATGACTGGGCCTATGCCAAATCCTGCAGCTACATCTAATCATACATCCACTTACAGAATCTTGGGTTAGGGGACATCTAAGAGACAACTGAGCCAGACTTGAAATGAAGGTTTTCACAGACTGAAATGGCCATTATGTGGTCCAAGGTAACCATTATTCAGCCCACCCCAAACTTCAGGTACCATACTCAGGAAGACACCAAGGCCTGATCACTGTTAAGCCACATGACTGCAGAAGCCTCCTGGCTGGTCTGCTTAATTCCAGCGTGTCCCTTCACCAAACTGCTCCTGGCCACTGGACTCTTCTTTCTCAAATTCTCACTGACTTTGATCATACTGGCCTCTTGCTTGAGAATCTTTAATAGCTCCCACACTTCCTGTCAAGTCCAAAACTGCCTGGCTTGATGCAACCCTATCCTTCTAATCCATCTCATTACTTAATTATTCCCCACACAAACCCTCTGTGAAGTGACCTAGACCACACCCCACTCTCACGCCTGTCTACATCCTTTTGCTCGAACTGTTCATCTGACACACCCTCTCCATCTTCCTTTCCAACCATCCAAAACTTCTTCAGCCTTCCAGGCCCAAATTCAAAAGTAAATAAAGTTTCAACCCCTAAAACATACGGTTTGCTATTGCTTCAAATACAGAGATGTAAGCTCCCTAGAAGATCTGTAAGTCTCCGGGGGCAAGCATTGTATTTCTACTTCTGTACCCTTCAGAGCTGAAGGACATTGCTCCCGTATGGCTGAGGAAGATGGGACTTAGATTCAATTGAGACCAGGATCCTACTGAGACCTTACTATGTACAGATGCTTTAAGACACCTTGTGAAGCAGGAACAATATATTATTAGCTCCATTTTGCAGAAAAGAGAATAGAGGCCCAGGAGACTGACTACTTCTCCAAGATAAAAAAGCAAATCAGAGTAGAACCATAATTTCAAACCCAGTCTGTTTTTATCCAAACTCCATGCTCTTTTCCACTACATAACGTGACCTCAAATAGCTCTCCTATTTAGGTCTCTGATCCACCTTGAGTTAATTTTTTTAATTTTTTTTTTTTTAAGATTTTATTCATAATGACAGACAGAGAGAGAGCACAAGTAGGCAGAGCAGCAGGCAGAGGAAGAGGGAGAAGCAGGCTTCTCGCTGAGCAGAGAGCCCTATGCGGGACTGAATCCCAGGACCCTGGGATCATGACCTGAGCCCGAGACAGATGCTTAACTGACTGAGCCACCCAGGTGCCCCGAGTTAATTTTTTTTTAAGATGTATTTATTTATTTGAGAGACAGAAAGCACTCGAGCGAGGGCAGGGGCACAGGGAGAGGGAGAGAGGAAGATTCCCTACTGAGCAGGAAGCCCAAAGCAGGGCTTGATCTTACAACCCTGAGACTATGACCTGAGCCGAAATCACGAGTTGGACGCTTAACCAACTGAGACACCCAGGCACCCCACCTTGAGTTAATTTTTGTATATGGATGTGTAGTGAGAATCCAAATTCATTCTTTTGCATGTGGGTATTTGGCTCAGAACCGTTTGTTGAAGAGACTTCCCTCGTTGAATGGATTTCACATCCTTGTCTAAAATCAACTGACCATAGATGTATGGATTGATTTCTGTACTCTCAATTCTATTCCATTGACTTATATCATCTATCTTTATGCCAGTACCATGCTATTTTGACTACTTCAGCTTTGTAGTAAGTTTTGAAATTTGGAAGTAAGAGTCTTCCAACTTTGTTGTTCTCTCTCAAGGTTGTTTTGGCTACGCAGGATCCCTTGCTATTGCACATAAATTTTAGAATCAGCTTTTCCATCTCTGCAAAGAAAAAGGCCGTTGGGATTTTGATAGGGACTGAACTACAGTTTCTTTTGAGTAGTATTGCCACTTTAACAGTATTTAGTCTCCCAGTCTATGATCATGGGTTGTTTTTCATTTATTTAGATCTTTGTTAATCTACTTCAGCAAGTTTTGTAGATTTTAGTATACAAATCGTGCACCTCCTTGGGTAAATTACTCCAAAGTATTTGAGTCTCTCTGATGCTCTTGTAAATGGAATTGTTTTTTGATGTAATTCTCTTTTTAAAATTTAATTCTGTTTTTAAATTTCCTGTTCAAACTGTTCATCGCTGATGAAACACAAATGATGGTGTGTGTTGATTTTGTACCCTGAACTTTGCTGAATCCATTTATTAGTTCTAACAGTTTTTTGTGGATTTTTAAGGATTTTCTACATATAAGAGTTCATCTGTGAATAGATGTAGTTTTACTTCTTCTTTTCCAATATGGGTGCAGTCTATTTCTTTTTCTTGCCTAGTTGCTGTGGCTAGAATTTCTAGTACAACACTGAATACGAGTGGTAAAGGCAGGCATCCTTATCATGTTCCTAAATCTTAATGGGGAGAGTTTTCAGTCTTTCACCATTGAGTCTGATGTCAGCTGTGGGTTTCTCACAAATGACTTTTATCATGTTGAGGTGGTTAAAGTAATGTAAATCTAGACTTTTACCAATTTAGGCTTTAGCTAAGATACTTTAACTAGAGGCAGCTTAAAAGAAGTGGTGTATTTCTAAAATCTGCAATAGTAATGTTTATGCAATGAGATTTAGTGCATAAGAAACATACCTTCCACTTGGTAAAGAGATCAGCAAGGAAACCATTCACAGCTTTCTCAAAATATAGATCCCCTGGAAAGCAACAATGAGAAGAGGGTAAAGATTATCTTTATTTCTTGTTTACAATATCTTCTCTCAGTAAAATAGCAGGAATGGGACCAAACACAAGGTGGGTTCTGCTATACTTAAAACAAGATCATAAAAGCCGGATGTATAAAAGTAGTTTCAACCTAGACTTTCTATGAAGCCAAATTTAATATTTGCCTCACTCAGTAAGAAGCCGTGGCTCTAAGGTAAAAGCCAAGATTGAAAATGTTTTGATGGCTGAAAAATGCAGTGTTACCTTCAGAATGAGAGGACCATCTAACCTCTAATTGTGAGTATTCTCACAATGATGCTTAAAATTGGTTAGACGATGACCCTGGGCATTCACTGAATTATCAGCTGCAGTATCTACTGTTCTTGAGTGACTTTGATGACCCATAACAGAAATTAGTTTGTAGACATGGATGGAACTAGAGAGTATTATGCTACATGAAATAAGTCAATCAGAGAAATGTGGAATGTGGAATTTAAGAAACACAACAGAGGATCATAGGGGAAGGGAGGGAAAAATAAAACAAGACAAAACCAGAGAGGGAGACAAACCATAAGAGACTCTTAATCACCGGAAACAAACTGAGGGTTGCTGGAGGGGAGGGGGTTAGGAGGGATGGGGTAATAGGGTGATGGACATTAAGGTGGGAACGTAATGTAATGAGCACTGGGAGTTATATAAGACTGATGAATCACTGAACCCTACCTCTGAAACTAATAATACACTATATGTTAATTCAATTTAAATAAAAAATTTTTAAAAAGAAATTAGTTTGTAATTTTGCTAAACCAAATTTGAAATACATGTACCATAGGGCTGGTGTGTTGGACACAGTAGCCACACCTCATAGCAGCTTTACTGCCCTCTACTCATTACATAGTAACTCTAACAAAATGAGACAAACATGGAGATTTCTGTGAGTGACAGGAAGAGAAATGAATGGTATCAAAGAAAGTGTTGGTTCCTAGCCATAGAGTGACTTTATGACTTTTCAGAACAATTAAAGATCTGAGAAGTCAGATTTCTCATTAATACTTTATAGCATTTCATGGAATTCACCATATATATATATGTAAAATATTTACTTTCGATTTGTTTATTTTGGCATTTGATGATTTGTAAAGATTTCAGGACACATTTTTAGAGAATGTCAATAGCTTACTGTAAAATGATACCAACTTGGGAGAAACCAGAAATGTCTACCGAGTGGCAGCTACAACCAGCACTTAGGAACTGTACCATAAATATCGAAATCCCACATTTCACAGCTCATCTGAATAAATATGTAAACCATAGCCGACGTAGAACGGAACACCACCTGAAATAAACAAAAATGTAGGTGCATTAAAAACCAATGATGATAAAATCTTAAAAAAATAAAAATAAAAAAATAAAGATTTTATTTATTTATTTGACAGAGAGAGATATAGCGAGAGAGGGAACACAAGCAGGGGGAGTGGGAGAGGGAGAAGCAGGCTTCCCGCTGAGCAGGGAGCCCGATGTGGGGCTCCATCCCAGGACCCCGGGATCACGACCTGAGCCGAAGGCGGATGCTTAACGACTGAGCCACCCAAGCGCCTCTGAACTATACACTTTAAAATGGTTAAGACAGGAGCCCCTGGGTGGCTCAGTTAAGTGTCTGACTCTTGATCTTGGCTCAGGTCCTGATCTCAGGGTCATGAGATCCAGGCCCGCACTGGACTCTGCACTGGGTGTGGAGCCTGCTTGAAATTCTCTCTTCCTCTCCCTCTGTCCCCACTCGCTCTCATTCTCTCTAAAAATAAAATAAAATAAAATAAGATGGTTAAGACAAGGTGGGGGGACCTGGCTGGCTTAGTCAGTAGAGCACGTGACTTTTTTTTTTAAAGATTTTATTTATTTATTTGAGAGAGAGGGAATGAGAGAGAGCACATGAGCGGGGTTAGGGTCAGAGGAAGAAGCAGACTCCCTGCTGAGCAGGGAGCCCGATGCGGGACTCGATCCAGGGACTCCAGGATCATGACCTGAGCCGAAGGCAGCTGCTTAACCAACTGAGCCACCCAGGCGCCCAAGATTTTTTTTTATTTATTTGTCAGAGGGAGAGAGAGAGAGAGAGCACAAGCAGCGGGAGAGGCAGGCAGAGGGAGAAACAGGCTCCCTGCTGAGCAAGGAGCCCTATACAGAACTCAATCCCAGGACCCTGGGATGATGACCTGAGTGAGCCTAAGGCAGACACTTAACCAACTGAGCCACCCAGGTGTCCCAGCATGAGACTTTTTGATCTCAGAGTTGTAAGTTCGAGCCCCACACTAGGTATACAGATTACTTAAAAATCTTAAAAAATAAATAAAACAAAATAAAATGGTTAAGACAGTATATCTTATATGTTTTTTACCACCACCAAAAAAAAAAAGAGCAATGATGGAAGATTTTTCTTTTCTTCTTTTTTTTAAGCTTTTATTTATTTGACAGAGAGAGAGACAGTGAGAGAAGGAACACAAGCGGAGGAGTGGGAGAGGGAGAAGCAGGCTTCCCGCTGAGCAGCAAGCCCGATGTGGGGCTCAATCCCAGGACCCTGGGTTCATGACCTGAGCCGAAGGCAGACGCTTAACGACTGAGCCATCCAGGTGCCCCTGGAAGATTTTTCTTAATTGTGACATGGGACTTCTAAAAGCAAGCTTCATCCCTGGCATCATAAGCCATGAAGAGAAGATCTTGTCCCTACCCTCTAGGACCTTAGAGTAGAGGATTAAAACATGCAAAAGACTGCAACATACACAAACTCATAAGAAATGTAGGAGAAGGAGCAGTAAATCTACCTAGAAAAGTCAAGAAAACCTCATTATGAATGTCGAACCTGGGCTAAGACATGCCAATTGATGAGCTGCCAGTCTAATAAATTATAATTCACATCGGACACGTCCTTCATACCCAGACTGCCTCAAGGAACCAGGAAGGCTTTCCAGAAGCAAGGGAGCCTGAGACGAGTATAGAGGGATGGATGAGTAGCTTGTAAGGAGGGAAGGCAGGGACCTAAATGCTCCAGGCAGGAGAGAGCAGTATGTGCAAAGACACGGATGCAAGAGAGAACCTGGCATGTTTGAGGAACAAACAAATGGTTCCCAAGGGCAGGACAGGGTGGGGTACGGGGACATATGGGAGAAGTGACAAAATGAGCTCCAGACTCCACTGCCTCCCCGGATTTCTCCTCTCAGAAGTCCAACAGGTATCTCACAACTTTCTCCAATTGCTCCCAAATGTCTCGTCCCCAGTCTTCCCCACCTCATAAAGGACACCACCATCAGTCCATCAAGCTGATCAATTCTTCTCTCTCCTTCACGCTTCATATCCAATCCATCAGCAAGTTTTGTGGACTCTACCCCAAAATGCATCTCGAGTCTGCCCACATCCCTCCAATGCTACAGCTCCTACCTTAGTCCATGCCACAGTCTTCTACCTTCCTGACTTGTTTCTCTGCTTCTGCTCTTGCCCCTACAAACAATGCTCTACACAGAGCCCCTATGGGTGCCTATGGCACAACCTTTCTTCCTAAGTAATGGGAAGCTGATTCTATTCCAAGAGGTAAGGGACCCAATCAAAAGACTAAACCTCCCGGCTTCCTGAGTAGCTATGTGTGACTAAATTCTGGCCAATAAGATGTTAACAGAAATGTCACATCCTGAAGCTAACATGACTGGAAGGTGCATCCCTCTTGTCTTTCTTCCCTTCCTCTCTCCTCTACCTGGAATATGAATGTGGTTACAGCAGCTCCAGCTCATCATGGAAGCCCAGTCCTGAGGATGGCAGAACAGGAAGACAAAAAGAGCCTTAGCTCACCAATAACAGTGACGCTGCCATACCAGCCAGGAATGGTCTTCCCATGGACTTCTTTTACCAGAGAGAAAAAAGTTGACTTTGGAGCATCAATTTGCCATTGTTACTTTGGGGGTTTTTTGTTCAACAAAATCCAAATGAATGGCTCTGAACTTGGACCTAGTTTGTGGTGACATGGCTAAATGCACCATGAAGGTCAGAATCGCTGGTAAAGACAGCACCCATTATGGTGTCTCCCTCAGGAAAATGGTGAAGAAAATTGAAGAAAGCCAGCACACCAAGTACACATGCTCCTTCTGTGAGAAAACTAAGATGAAAAGATGAGCTGTGGGCATCTGGCACTATGGTTACTACATGAAAACAGTAGCCAGTGGTGCCTGGGCCCACAACACCACTTCTGCCATCACAGTGAAGTCAGCCATCAGTGGACGAAAGGAATTCAGAGACCAGTAGAAGCTCCACTATTTGAAACATCACTAGCCTGTAATAAATAGGTTAACTTACATAACAACAACAAAATCCAACTGGATGAATAAGTGATCTTTTGAAAGCATAAATTGGGAATCACTCCCCCCACTTAAAATCCTTCAATGGATTCCAATTATCCTTAGAATAAATTCTACACTGGTTACAAGGACCTGTGTGAACTGGCTGCAACCAGTCCACCTTCCCACCAACATCATTCTCTCTATTCATCTCCTATGCTTCTGCCACACTGGCCTCTCAAAATTGTTTCCTTTGCCTGGAAAGCTCTTTGCCTCAACCTCCATACACTGGCTAAGTTTCACCTTTCTAACATCTTCTCAAAGACACCTCCCTGACCACCTTTGTAATGATCTGTTACTCTCTCTTGTAATGCTGTTTCCCGAAGAATGTTTAATATATCTCATTTGTTTACAAGAAGGCCACCTTCAGTTAGTCTTTCTCATCACCCAATTAATTTCCTTTGGAGTACTCATCATAATCTGTAATTACATTTACGGACTGGGTGCCTACTTACATATGTCTCCCCACTAGGGTGTGTAAACTCTTTACCAGGAAGGATTTCATCTGTGCTGTTCACTCATGCATCCCCACAGAATGGGAATTCCCCACTTTGAATTCCCCTCTATAATGAAGGGTGTTCATAGGGATGCCTGGGTGGCTCAGTCGTTAAGTGTCTGCCTTCGGCTCAGGTCATGATCTCAGGGTCCTGGGATTGAGTCCTGCATCAGGCTCCTTGCTCAGCAGGGAGCCTGCTTCTCTCTCTGGCTGCCGCTCCCCCTACTTGTGCACTCTCTCTCTCTGACAAATAAATAAAATCTTTAGAGTAAAGGATGTTCATGGATAATGTTCTACACCAGTTTGGTGTTTGGTTTTTTTTTAAGTAATCTCTACACCCAACATGGGGCTCGAACTCATGACCATAAGATAAAGAGCCACATGCTCTACCAACTGAACCAGCCAAGCACCCATCTTTACCAATTTT
Organism: Leptonychotes weddellii; assembly: GCF_054177405.1. Taxonomy (NCBI): domain Eukaryota; kingdom Metazoa; phylum Chordata; class Mammalia; order Carnivora; family Phocidae; genus Leptonychotes; species Leptonychotes weddellii. The sequence continues at coordinate 59,922,823 of NC_138381.1, forward strand.
TTTCAAATTAAGTGTCTAAAAAAAAAAAAAAGCACAGTAGCTGACACTCAGGAGGTGCTTCCATATTATTTATTAAATATGTGAATGAATGATGTTGAAGAGGTAAGTATATGCCAAATTATCATGGTCTTTCTAAGTTAAGCTTAAGAGTGAATTTCTAGAAAAGTGGGGAAAAGCAAAACTAGATCACTATAACATAACAATTTGTGCCCATTAGAGCTGCAAAAACTTTAAAAATCTAACACCAAATGTAGGAAAAAATGAAAAACAACAGGAGATTTTATATATTGCTACTAGGAGTATTACCTGGTCCAAAGAATTTGAAAAATAATTTGCCATTATCTTACCTATGACCTATACACTCCTAATTATAGATTAAAAATATAGTATTGGGGGCACCTGGGGGGCACAGTAGATTGAGTGTCTGACTCTTGGTTTCGGCTGAGGTCATGATCTAAGTCGTGAAATCGAGCCCCGTGTTGGGCTCTGTGTTCGGCGTGGAGTCTGCTTGGGGCTCTCTCCCTCTCCCTCTGCCCCTCCCCACTGCACTCTCTCAAATTAAAAAATAAATCTTTAAAAAACATATATATAGGGGCTCCTGGGTGGCTCAGTCAGTTAAGTGTCCGACTCTTGATTTCAGCTCAGGTCATGTATTCAGGATTGTGAGATCAAGCCCTGCATCTGGTTCTGCGCTCAGTGGGAGTCTGCTTGAGATTCTCTTCCCCTCCCTCTCCCTCTGCCCCTCCCCCTGCTCGCACACCTGTGCTCGCTCTCTCTCTCAAATAAATAAATCTTTAAAAAAAAAAAATTTCTCTCTCTCTCTCTCTCTCTCTCTATATAGCATTAGGTACAAAAAAGCTACCTAAAACCTTAATAGAGCTCAAAAATAAGCAAAACAAGTAATACACTGTTTAGGGTAAAATACATATGTACTAACACTACATAAACAAGAAAAAAACACAAAAATAGAATTCAGATAGGGGTTCCTATAAAGGCACTGGTTCTCAACCAGAAGCAATTTTGCTCCTCCAGGGGGCCCTTGGTAATACCTGGAGACATTTCTGGTTGTCACGACTCCCAGGGTGCTACTGGTATCTAGCGCACAAAAGCTAGGGATGCTGCTAAACATCCCATAATGTGTGAGACAGCCCCTCCACCATCACATCACTGCGATTTTGGACCAGGTAATTCTTTGTTCTGGAGATCTGTCGTATATACTGTATCATGTTTACCAACCTTCCTCACAAAATCCTGGCTGTGACACATAAAAATGTCTCCAGACATTGATAAAAGACCCCAGTGGAGGCAAGATCACCCCCCATTCAAACCACTGCTCTCAAAGGAGGCACGGGATGAGAACAAGGAAGAGCAGACAAGTGGTTTCACCAGCATGGGTAATGTTTACAGCTGTTCAGTTTGGATTTTTCCAATTGGAATAGAGAGCCAAAGAAGGAAATTCCTTTGCAAAAGTCTCTGTTGATGTTTACCAACGGCAGTCTTCTACTGAGTTTAACTTCTGCTATGTATTAGCAAGCATCGAAGCCTGCAAGTGCTAGATACTGTATTTCCATGTTTAGACCTCTTTTATTTTTTTTTATTTTTTTATTTTTTTAAAGATTTTATTTATTTATTTGAGAGAGAGAGAATGAGAGACAGAGAGCATGAGAGGGGGTAGGGTCAGAGGGAGAAGCAGGCTCCCCGCTGAGCGGGGAGCCCGATGCGGGACTCGATCCCGGGACTCCAGGATCATGACCTGAGCCGAAGGCAGTCGTTTAACCAACTGAGCCACCCAGGCGCCCCTAGACCTCTTTTAGAAAAGAAAACAAAGGGGTGCCTGGGTAGCTCAGTCAGTTAAGCATCTGCCTTCGGCTCAGGTCATGATCCCAGGGTCCTAGGATCAAGTCCTGCATTAGGCTCCCTGCTCAACGGGATGTCTGTTTCTCCCTCTCCCCTCCTTCCACTTGTGCTTGCTCTCGCTCTCTCAAAAATAAATAAAAATTTAAAAAAAAAGAAGATAAAACAAAAGATTGACCCCAAACTGGAGAGATCCAACTATAAAACATTAGAATTCCAGGAGTCCTTGACAATACTACAATATTCTCTACCTGGGTAAACAGTACCCATCAGGAAATTATCAAGTTTTTACTTGTTTCTGATTTGTTTTTGGTTTCAGGACTCAGACATAATGGTATGAAGAAACAAAACCAAAAGGCATTTTATCAATCTCACCCTGGTATCTTCGCTGATATAACCACACATGACCTTCTCATTCTTGACCCACAGCTCACCAGCCTGTGCCCTGAAAAGATATACACATAAGGGTTATTGCAAGTCCTACATAAAACACAAAGAAACAGGGATGACTTCAGGGTGGCTCACTGTACTCTAATACTTATCCCCATATGACTTGCCCAGTTACAGATTTCCAGAGAGAATGCCATGAACAGATTACACAACATAAAGAATTCTCAGACTGGAGCAGAAGTGCCCTTTCTTCCTTTCAGCTATAGGCTGGGGTGGCTGGTATCAAGATGGGCAAGTTCATGAAACCCGGGAAGGTGGTGCTGGTCCTGGCCAGATGCTACTCCAGACACAAAGTGGTCATCATGAAGAACATTCAAGATGGCACCTCAGACTGTCCCTACAGCCATGCTCTGGTGGCTGGAATTGACCACTATCCCTGCAGTAACAGCTACCATAGGCAAGAAGAAAATCACCAAGAGGTCAAAGATCAAGTCTTTTGTGAAAGTTTGTAACTACAATCACCTCAAGCCCACAAGGTTCTCTGTGGATATCCCCTTGGACAAAACTGTCCTCAACAAGGATGTCTTCAGAGACCCTGCTCTTAAACGCAAGGCCCGACGAGAGGCCAAGGTCAAGTTCGAGGAGAGGTCTGAGACCAGCAAGAACAAGTGGTTCTTCCAGAAGCTGCAGTTTTAGGTCTGTTTTGTCATTAAAAGTACCAAAAAAAAAAACACAAAAAAACCTCAGAGTATATTGAATTTTATGACAGTTCTTAATCTGGAAGTCCAACAGCAACATGCAAGTCTCAGGAAGGGCTTTGGCACATCCATGAATCCTCTGAAATCATGCAAAGTTTTCTGGGCAGAGATTTACAGTTTTTGTCAAATCTCAAAAGGGTCCATGTCACAAAAATAGTTAGGAAGAACCGACGAACACTTTTGCTCATCCCATCTTTGATATGATAAGATTTTTAAGATTTATTTTTATTTTTACTTTTTTTTTTTTTTTTTATTTGACAGAGAGAGACACAGCAAGAGAGGGAACACAAGCAGGGGAGTGGGAGAGGGAGAAGCAGGCTTCCCGCAGAGCAGGGAGCCCGACGCGGGGCTCAATCCCAGGACCCTGAGATCATGATCTGAGCCGAAAGCAGACGCTAAATGACTGAGCCACCCAGGTGCCCCTGATATGGTAAGTTTCAACAGAAACAAAGTCTATCTTAATATCCGGATTAGAACACAAGCAATCAGGAGGCATGGGACAGAGTCCCTATTCAGTGGAGGCCATTCTGCTGAAAAGTTTTCATGGCAACTTCGTATTGCACTTTGGGGGCTTAATTAAGTCTTTTCCTCTGCAACTTATTAAGGGCATAAAATGGATAGCACAGCTCAAAGAGCATGGCCTTCTGAGCTGACCAGCCTTGAGTAGAACTAGTCTTGGCAGGAATCTCAGTTCTGAGTGTCCTTAACTAGTTGAATGGCCATGGGGAAATAACTCTGAGGCCCAGCACCCTTATCTTAAAAAAGGAAATAATGACATCTACTTTATAGAGCTGTTCAGAGAATTAAACCAGATACTGTGGGGAAACTATTCAGAACAGCACTGGGATACGAGGTGCCAGAGTTAAGAGTACTAGTAGCTACTTGTATTAGCAAGAACTTTAACAATGGTAAGTATTTCTTTTTTAAAGATTTTATTTATTTATTTGCCAGAGAGAGCGCAAGAGAGCACTAGGCAGAGGGAGAAGCAGGCTCCCTGCTGAGCAAGGAGCCCAATGCAGGACTTGATCCCAGGACCCCGGGATCATGACCTGAGCCAAAGGCAGACACTTCACCGACTGAGCCACCCAGGTGTCCCAACAATGGTAAATATGAACACAAAATCCTATCCCAGAGAGGGATGCCTGGGTGATACAGTTGGTGAAGTGTCTGCCTTCGGCTCAGGTCATGATCCTGAGGTCCTGGGATTGAATCCTGCGTCGGGCTCCCTGCTTGGGAAGTCTGCTTCTCCCTCTCCTCACCACTCATGCCCTCTCTCTCTCTCTCTCTATTTCTGTCTCTCTCTCTCAAATAAATAAATAAAATCTTAAAAGAAAAAAATGCTATCCTGGAGAGAAAGGGATAGCTGTTATCTGAGAACCTTGTAATCATCCATCAACCAACCACTCAAGTCCTTCTCTTCTACCAACCCCAGTGCAAATTCCTGCCTGGCCCTAAGCAATCAGTCCTCATAAAAAAGAAGAAAAGATAAAATCAAAGCAAGGAAAATGCTGTATACCATGAGTCACAGCTCAGGCTACCTGAGAAACACTAGACAATCAGTCAGCCTTGCTGGCTCTCCCTCCCATCTGTAAAATGAAGAAAGCTGGACCAAGCCCATGTTCTTTTAAATATGCTTCCCAACTCTGCTTTCACCAAAAGGGGTGCCTCTTGGTATTCCTTTGCCCAAGTGTGTCTGTGAGTGGACAACTGCCACGAGCTCATCTGAGAAGGGACTTCGGTTTGTTTAACATAAGGAAGGTTTCCAATGTTCCCATGATCTCTGAGTTCTATTAGCAGAAAGCACTCTGCATACAGGCTAATAAATACCGGATTAACCAGGCCTCTAACATGAGCTGGTTGTTACCACACTAACTCACCAACTTCTGCTAATAGTGTTACAAAATTTGGGCTTAGATTCCAGCCCCTCCACTCCCTGTGGAGGTCAAGCCACAATCTTTCCTTCTTTTTCTTAAAATTTTACTTATTTGACAGAGAGCAAGAGAGAAAGAGCACAAGCATGGGGAGCAGCAGAGGGAGAAGCAGGCTCCCCGCTGAGCAGGGAGCCCCACATGGGGCTCGATCCCAGGACCCCGGGATCATGACCTGAGTTGAAGGCAGATGCTTAACTGACTGAGCCACCCAGGTGCCCCAAGCCACAATTTTTCTGAGCCAGTTTTTAAAAAATCAGTAAATGTGTTAATAAGAACCCTGCCCCATCCATCTTCTACAGCTCTTGAAAAGATCCAGTAAGATACTGTAAATGAGAGAACTTGGTGAACTGTGAAAGTTATTATTCCAATGTAAATGGTTCTTTTATAAAACACATACACACAGAAAATGGAATCTTGACCTTTGCTCCTAAACCTAAAATCTGCCCTTACCCAAACAGGAACTGAGAATGGCCCCGAGGTAGCTTCTCTTCTCTTTTCTGCTGGTTCAAGGGAAGAAAAACTGCCACTGACTGATGCAACGCAAAATCCATTATCCCCCAGGACAGAGCCCAGGAGCACACATGGCTTTCTACAAGAGGCAGAATGGCACACTGCCAAGCCCTGAGGATGAAGGTGACCTGGGAGGCACTAGCCCTTGATTTATGTAGAAGCTTGGGTAGGTACTTTCCCTCCCTTTTCTATGGAGTGAGCTGTGGGGGCTCAGTGATCTCCACTATCCTTTACAACTAAATTTCATCATTCTGTGAATGTGAAGTTAAAATAAATGCAAAGTATATTCACTGTAGTGTTATCTGCATTAACACACCTTTGAACAACCTGAATGTCCAGCAATGGCAGACAGGTTAAGTAAATTATGATGTATCCAGACAACAGAATATCATGGAACCATTAAAATCATGTTTACAAGGAGTTTATAAGCTTTTAAGTGGGAAAAAAGAATACAAAATAGTACACACAGTATTATCATCTATGTAAAAATACATGCATGTGCGTGTATGTATGAAAATAAAACACTGAGGGGTGCCTGACTCAGACAGTAGGGCACGTGACTCTTGATCTCTGGGTTGTGAGTTCAAGCCCCACTTTGGGCATGGAGATTACTTAATTAAAAATTTTTAAAAAAGGGGGTGCCTGGGTGGCTCAGTCATTAAGCGTCTGCCTTTGGCTCAGGTCATGATCCCAGGATCTTGGGATCAAGCCCTGCGTCAGGCTCCCTGCTTAGCAGGGAGCCTGCTTCTCCCTCTCCCACTCCCCCTGCTTGTGTTCCTTCTCTCACTGTGTCTCTGTCAAATAAATAAATAAAATCTTGAAAAAAAAATTTTTTTTTAAAGAAAGAAAGAAAAGAGGGGCACCAGGGTGGCTCAGTCAGTTAGGCACCTGCCTTTGGCTCGGGTCATGATCTCAGGGTCCTGGGATCTAGCCCTGCATCAGGCTCCCTGCTCAGTGGGGAGTCTGCTTTTCCCTCTGCTTCTCCCTCTGCCTCTCAGCCTCTCACTTGTGCATTCTCTCTCTCTCAAATAAACAAGTAAATCTTTTAAAAAAATAAAAGAAAAAAATACTGAAAGGTCACACTAAAATTTAATAGTAGTTATCTGTACACAGTTGGCTTATAGTTCACTCTAAGTTTTTTTCTTCTTTTTTTTTTTAAGATTTTATTTAATTTGAGAAAGAACTCGAGCAAGCATGAGTGGGGGGGAGGGGCAGAGGGAGAGGGAGAAGCAGACGTGGGCCAATGCAAGAACCCTGGGATCAGGGCCTGAGCTGAAGGCAGAAACATAACTGACTGAGAGATCTAGGGGCCCCAAGTTTTCTTCTTTATACTCTGTACTACCCAAATTTTCTAGAATAAATGTTTTTTTCAAATATGAAAACAAAGTTTTTGGGCTTGGGTTTTTTTTTTTTTTTTTTTGGACAGTACATAACATCATGTATACTGTATGTTCTCAAGCCAAAAGGTGGGTAGAGGAAGACAGAATATTTTGGCAGAACTGTGTCAAATGTTAATAGTGATTGATTCTGAGTAGTAATGTAATATTTCTTTTTCCTGCTTCTTTATTCTATCAAACTGTCTACATTGAGCATGTATTATATATAAAAATACTTAGCATATGCCTAGTATTTAGCATGTGATAAACAAGTGGTACTTAGTATGAATTCTATAGTTAGGAAAGACATTCTAAGAGAATGGCCACCACAGAATCAGACTCAAGTCAGAGAAGATCCCAGAAGATCCTCTGCGGTACAGATTTACCAGGAAAACACCCAAACTGGATATTTCAAGGGGCTTTAACTGTGACTCTCCACACTGGTCTGTCTGCTTCTGTACAGCTGAGAAGTGAAGGCCAGAAATTATTTAGTGTTGCTCCCTCTGGAGTGTGAGTCAGAAAAAAAATTTCTTTAAGTAAAAACAGAAACCTTAGCTAGTTAGCAGTCCCAAAATTATCTGGAAAAATGAGATCTCTTCATGATGAAATCAAACAGACTAGGTTTCTAAGTTCCATATTTTTAAAAAGGCAAAATGCTAATTTTTAGGAGATAGGATTTTAGTACAATATTTTTCTTGTAAAATTTTTTTTTTTTAAGATTTTATTTATTTATTTGACAGAGAGAGATATAGCGAGAGCAGGAACACAAGCAGGGGGAGTGGAAGAGGGAGAAGCAGGCTTCCTACCAAGCAGGGAGCCCAATGTGGGACTCGATCCCAGGACCCTGGGATCATGACCTGAGCCGAAGGCAGATGCTTAACGACTGAGCCACCCAGGCGCCCTTTAATTTTTTTAAAATACTGATTGCAGGGTTTACTTTTAACATTTTGAAGAATACATTGGGAATTTAGTTAGAGAAAATAAAAATGTTTACCTTTGAAGGAAAAACGATGCTTCAAAGGCAAGGTCTCAAGGTAATGAAACTGTCTCATATGTCCTTAAGTATTAATTAAATTACTAGGTAAAGAGGCTAAATTACAGAAAAACTCAATAATTATGACTTTATATAAATAACGACTATCTTTTGTTATATGAGGCCCAGAGCATCTTTTTTTTTTTCTTTCTTTCTTTTTTTTTTTTTAATTTGCATGTCTCCTTGTAGGAAGGAAAGTGACTTTTGATTCAGTGTAGGAAGACTATAAATATATAGTCTTCTGGAGAAATAATAAAAGACTGTGGTTTACATTTGACTATGAATGAGTAAAATATTAGGAGAGATCTTTGAAAGTCTAAACCTGACATTATGTCAGGGTTTTCATTTCTGTATCTGGCACCATGTGGATATGGGCACTTGCACAGAAAAACAAGAAATTTAAGAATGAAAGGTATCTGAGTGGGTTTCTAAACCAGGGCTCAGCTAACTATAGCCTGCAGGCCAAATCCAGCCCATCTCCTATTTTTATGTGGCTCACAGCTAAGAACGGATTTTATATATATATATATTTTTTTTTTTTTTTTTTTTTACTTTTTTTTTTAAGGTTTTATTTATTTGTCAGAGAGAGCACAGGCAGGGGGAGCAGAGACAGAGGGAGAGGGAGAAGCAGGCTCCCCGCTGAGCAGGGAGCCTGATGTGGGACTCGATCCCAGAACCCTGGGATCATGACCTGAGCTGAAGGCAGATGCTTAACTGACTGAGCCACCCAAACATCCCTGGATTTTATGGAAAAAAAACGAAAAACAAAAAATTTGCAACAGAGACCTGAGACCCATGTGGCCCAAAGTGTAAAACATTTACTTTCTGGTCCTTTACAGAAAGATTCTAAACCAACCATTTCATTTTGCAGAGGAGTAGATACAGAGTCTCTCTGACCTGCCCAACATCACCCCCGCTAATCACTGGCAGTGCGGGAGTAGATTATAGGTTTCCTGACTCCTGGCCCACCACCTCGGAGAGAATAAGTTGTACTGGAAAGCATGAATCTAGGTTGCATTTCTTATTTTGCTTGAGGCTTAGTCACTTCTTGGGCTGTGCTTTAAAATCTTTTACTAAAATTTCTCAAAGAATCTTGACCCTCCAATTTTTAAACCATCCCCTTCTTTGGGGAAAAAAATTAATCCTTTATCCTTTCTTTCCTTTAGGATCAATAGTTCAGATTAACCAATTTGCCCTAGCTGATGATGAAATGTTCTTTACAGAAAGGATTCTGGGAGCGCCTAGGTGGCTCAGTCAGTTAAGCATCTGCCTTTGGCTCGGGTCATAATCCCAGAGTCCTGGGATTGAGTCCCACATCGGGCTCCCTGCTCAGCGGGGAGTCTGCTTCTTCCCCTCCTTCTCCCTCTGGGTGCTTGCACGCTCTCTCTCTCGCTCTCTCTCAAATAAATAAATAAATAAATCTTAAAAAAAAAAAAAAAAGAAAGAATTCTGGCTAATAAAGGTAGGAAAATGACTGAATTAGAAAATCACCATCTTGCAACAATCATCAATGGGTGAAACCATTAGGTGAAAAGTTGATGGGGAACTTCATAATGGAGGACCAGACTACCTCACTGGAACCCACTGGTCAATCCTAGTGCCATTAAAAATGAGTCTACCGGGGCACCTGGGTGGCTCAGTTGGTTGAGTGTCCGACTCTTGATTCTGGCTCAGGTCATGGTCTCAGGGTCCTGGGATCGAGCCCCACTTTGGGCTCCATGCTCAGCATGGACTCTGCTCAATATTCTCTTGCTCCCTCTCCTGCCCCCTCTCGCTCACTCATGAGCTCTCTCTCTAAAATAAAATCTTAAAAAAAAAAAAAAAAGGTGAGTCAACCAGATGTAAACATGCTTGTGTTATACATAATAAATTTCAGGTAAGAAACCATTTCTTCTAAGGAGAAGGATTTGTTTTTCATTATACACCTTTTTGCACTGTTTGAAGGCCTTACTCTGTGGACCCTGTGCTTTTTGAATTAAAAGGGCTTTCAAAAAGTCCCTTTCTCTCTCTTCTTTACAAACTGAAATTTAGGAATTATTTTAATAAATCAAAGGCAGTACAATATGGTTGAAAAGGCAGCAAATCAGGAACTACTGGGCTAGTCATTTTGTATCTCCAAGTATGTTTCTTAATCTGTAAAACGAGAAGGTTTGATTAAATACATTCATCTAAGGCTTTTTCTAGTTCTAAAATTATGAAGCTATACTTCCTTTGCTACAGAATACCATGTAGCTTCAGCAACTTCCACTCATCTTAAAACTACTATAGTGCATTTGGGATTTTTTGGTTTGTTTTAGCAACAACAATCTAACCTTTTATGTATTTATTTATTTATTACAATCTGACCTTTTAAGCTATCGTGTATTTTATTATATGTACATCCACATGCCTCAAATGCTGTATGTAGCCCAGTTACTGCACTAGATCCTACTCCCAGGTATTAGCTGGTAAGTCAAGAGTGATGTAATATCTACCTGATGCCAGCAAATTCCACCTTCTGAGTGATATAGGCACATGTGCTGACCTAAGGAAGATAGACAGACAGACAGAGAGAGAGAGAGGATATGAGATTCAACAACACATCAAGGACATAAAAGGTCACAAAGAAAGTTTCCTGCCTTTCTAATTTCTTCTAACAACCCAAGGTTCAATTAACAAGGGAGTAATAGATTTATCCCATAGGCAAACTTGCTGGGGCAGGTATAACAGTAGGTTCTTAAGAGTGTGACAAGTATAGACAATAATAAAGACCAGATGGAAAATAAGTGCCCAGCTTCACTAACATGTTTATCTTCACATACATTTGCATACATTTCTATATTTACATACTCATTTAATTACACAACATTTATTTATCATTTTAGCTCTCGTTTTATAGAATGGAACCCTCCCCCAACCAATACAAAATGAGCAAACATATTTTTTTCTGAAAATATTCACTGTATGGAAATTCTACCTACAATTTGTTGCTTCATAATGCTCAAAATGCCCAATAAGAAAAATTTTCAGAACCAGCTCACAATGAACTGATCATTTTAAGTAGAAAATGTTAATTCAAAATAAATACATCAGGAAAATGGGAGAAGGGTACGGCAAAAAGCAGTCTAACTGGGAAGCGACAAGATCTGGGTTCTAGCGCGGTGTCCACTGCTGACTATAGTTTTTTAGTCTTGAGTAATCGCTTATCCTCTCAATCTCAATTTTCACATAAATGAAGAGTAATAAATACCTGTCCATGGGGAGGTGACAGGAACATGTGAAAGCTAAAGTTCCATTCAAATGTAAAATAATATTATAATTTCCCGTTCTAACCAAAAATGTGGAGTAAAAATCTATAAAAAAGCAAAACAAAGCTCAAAAAGAACCACAAAGAGAATGGAAGAAGATACACAAAGGGTTTACAATAATTATCTGTGATGCTGGAATTAGAAATGATTTTATACCCTTCTCCCTACTAAATCTCTACAAGGAAAATGGATTAATATAACAGGAAAAGTAACAGACTTTTTTTTTTTTTTTAAATCACATCTTACCAAACTTTTCTTTAATCGCCACATATCCCCACGGCCAATATATTGATCCTTAAAGGTTAATTCCACTAGGTCAAGGGTCACATCCTAAAAGGGATAATCAAATATATCTCTCTGCATTACTCTGCCACACTTCATCTTAAGATAATGCACACTCACCATGCAGAAACCTTTTAGCAAACAAGAAAACTACTAGAAGAACATTTGATAACTGAACACCGACACATAGCATTTCATCCTGCCAGAAAAGGCTTTTGAGTACAGATGATAAGTCTACAACAGATGCTACAGCAGCTGGATCATGACTAAGTGCAAAAAGTACCAAAGTAATAATTCTGTGTTTAGTCTTGATTCTGGCACATACATAGGACATTGAGCTCTGTGCTTTATTTCTCTAGATAATGTCAATGATACCTTTTAGACAATGATTTTTACCTATTACAGCACCATTTCTCAACTCAGAAAAAAAAGGAGAACACCTAGAGAAATTATAGTATTTTAATAGAAAATTTTATATTGAGCTTGACATGTACCTATATATACAGAATCTTTTTAGGAAAGCTTTTAAAAAAGGGTGAGGGCTTTAAATGCAAGCTATGTAATACCTATAATCTAAGTGACCTATATATGACCACATATTTAAAAGTCCAACACTATACTTACATAACTCATTATTTCCTTAGAGACCTAACCTTTTAGGAACAGTATTAATCATTCCCCAAAAGATATTCAAGTCCAGAGCAAAGACATACCTTAGGGTCTACAACATTCACATAAACATCTTGATAAGGTCTTAGTCGGAACACTTGAGTCACAGTCTGGTCCACACTAATAGTTTCTGAAACAGAAGAAATCTGGATCAGAGAACATACTCTGAAAAAGAAGGTAATTATATATATATATATTTTTTTTTTTTTAAGATTTTTTTATTTATTTGAGAGAGAGACAGAGAGTGTGAGAGGCAGGAGGGTCAGAGGGAGCAGCAGACTCCCTGCTGAGCAGGGAGCCTGATGTGGGACTCGATCCCGGGACTCCAGGATCATGACCTGAGCTGAAGGCAGTTGCTTAACCAACTGAGCCACCCAGGTGCCCCCAAGGTAAATATATTCTAATCTATAAACAGTCATTTGACAAGCAACACAAATGATCCTTGGCCATGGGCAAGAAACAGTCTCTGCCTTCCAACATCTTAAAGCTTAGAATGCTCTGCTTTTTAGGTGAAACAAGCATGTGAAATAAGACCTGAGCCTTCAGCAATTAAAAAATGAGAGAGAGGAAAAATAAAGAAATTAAGGAGCAATATAAAAAAGTTCAAAGAACTGTGAAAATTCAGAAAAGGAAGGAGATCATTTCTCGTTTGGAATGAAAGTAGCTGAGGTAGTTAAGGGAGAAACAAACTTTTCAATGAGCCCTTACATCTGGTAAGTAAGAAACATACCAGATGGCAGGAGATGGGGTGGTGAGGAGGAGGAGGAAACTCTTAGGATTTGGGTTTTATAAAGTGCTTCCACATCATACTGAATTATAAAAGTAGTGGACATCACAGTCCTTTAGAGCAAACCAGAATCTTCTTTTCTTTTAAGTACTATTTAAGGAATTACCTAATTTGCTATCAATTAACATTTTGGTTCCTTGAACAGCATGGTACACTCATTAGAGGAAAAAAGAAAGGATCTGATCCAGAATGAGTAAGTAGAATGGCTGCTCTGGCTCCCCCACTTACTGACATCGAGCAAGCCAATTCACCTCGGTGACACTAAGTCGCATCCCTCAATCAAGAGTTGTGTGGGAAGATAAAAAGAAAGAGACATTACAAAAAGCTCCTTGTACAGTGCCTTACATTTGTGATAGGTAATCATCAGTATGTTTCTTTATCCTCTCTCACCCAGAGTAGGCACTTAACAAACATCTTGTGAAAAAATACAATATTTAGGAAAGCACACTTTGCCAAATTTTTTTTTTCTTGAATTAAGAATAAAGCTTCACCTAGTCAGGTTAACTTTCCTCCTGACAATAAAGATGGTTTCTTCAGTGCCCTTAGGATGCTGACAAATGCGATTCCTTGGCAGTTTTGAAATCTGACAATTTTTTTAGGCGAACACATTTTGACAAGGAAAGAAATACTATGCCCTCATTCTCTGAGATTATGAAGAGACTTTCCTTACCATTTCTGGAACAGTTTCTCTAAGCGTAAAAACAAAAGCCTTAGAGAAGAGAGATGAAATTCTTACCTTTCTGTAGATCTTCCTTAAGTGACTTGACCTGCAAAAGCAGAGGGCTGGGGGAGAAAGCAACAAAGAGATGGGGTGCTGTAAGCTGTAATTAACCAGCTTTCTTCACCCCCTACAAAAGGCAAACAGATCCCTCTGGATATATTGTAACCTACAGCACAACAAGGGGCGGGGGAGGTTCTCTTAGAAACAAAGAAACTCTGCACTTGCCCTCCAGAAATGGCTAAATGCTACACAATTTCTCACAGAGTTGTCATCTTGACTTTAAAAACAAAAAGAACAGACTACTTTTTAAAAGATTATTGGTTTACCAAATCCTAGAGGGCAGAAACAGTTTTATGTAAAGGCTAAGAGCTGTCCTGCCCTGGAAGCCCCTTAAACAAAATACTTGACAACAGCAGGCTGCCCAGTTAGTTCCCTTGATCCTAATGAGATGTTTACCTGTATTCATCATTGGGGTGAGCAATCTCCACAATGTCTCCAAGCTTGATGTGAGGAAACACTTTAGGGTTCATGACTAGCTCATCATCTGAAAGACAATTTAGCAATCTCAAGCAGAAAATAGACTCACTTGGGCGACAGGTTGCGGTATACATTCTCATGTTGGGTCCTCATGACCTCATCAGGTTAGTATTACTACCCCATCTCGAAGATGAGGTTCCATTTTAAATCACAATTCAGATGAACTAAAGGATTCACACGGAGACACAAAGCTAGTGAGTAGCTGAGTTGGACAGTGTTCGGGACCTTTGTCTTCAGAGCCCATGTTCTTTCTACTACCACCCCACTGACCCCAGGGAAAAAGCAGCCCTTGCTCTCTGGAACTTAAACCTCTGGGATTAACACTTTACTCCCTCAAATTATCACATACCTGGCGTATCCCAGGAACAAAACAGCCTGAATCCCACAAATGCAGCACCATCCCTGATATTTATAGTGTTCAAAGAATTTCCAAAAATACTGTCGTAATGTGATCCTCACAATAAATCTTTGGATCTAACAGAAGTGAAGAAATGACCTAGGTGATAAAGTGACTTGCCTAAGGGTAAACAGCTAATAACAGCCAGGACTGATTACTAGCCCAGGATTCCTTCTGCTTAAAGCCCACCACCTCTCATATGTCATAAAAAAACAAAACAAAACAAAACAAAAAACCCACAAGCCAAGTAAAATGCCCTAGATTTTGGAAGGCAGCACTTGATTAGGGAAAAACTTTGGATACCAGTTCACATGGTATGTGAGACTCTTAAAATATAGGGAGGACATAGTTTCATATGTTTATCTACTCCCACCCCCACCTTCACTGGGGGTGGGGAGAACGCTTTCATATATAACAAACTCAGAACCATAAAGAGGGAGTGATTTTTTTTTGTCTTAATTTTGAGGGAAAGATACAGCCTTTAATTATGCTAAAACCATGACACATAAGTATATCTAAATTTCAAATATAATCAGACCCAACAAAAGCTCAGCCTAGGAAAGCAAAGCACTGGATTAATCCCAAATTTTATTTGGTATATTGCTTCCATTGACAGTTTTATGCCAAATCCTCTATGATGCCTTCCCCTAACTTCCATAGTCTGAATTAAACTCCCTGAGCACAAATTCCACTGTTTCATTTTACCATTTCCTTTTTACATATCTGTCTCATCAAGCTAAAAGCTCCTTAGGGACAAGGGACCTTGTCATATTCATAACCTTTATGTTTAGCACAGATGCGCACCTAATTTTGTTTGATGTGTTTTTATTTAAAGTCCTACAGGAGACAGTATAGCACCTATCTTTGTTTTATACACATGAAAAAGTAGACTTGTATACATTGTATACACACTGTATATACTATATCCTTGTATCCTTCCCTCTGTCAAAAGTTATTTCTGGGGCACCTGGGTGGCTCAGTCAGTTAAGCAGAGTCTGCCTTCCGCTCAGGTCATGATCCCAGGGTCCTGGGATCAAGCCCCGCATCAGGCTCCCTGCTCCGCAGGAAGCCTACTTCTCCCTCTCCCACTCCCCCTGCTTGTGTTCCTTCTCTCGCTGTGTCTCTCCCTGTCAAATAAATAAATAAAATCTTAAAAAAAAAAAAAGTTATTTCTGTTGTCTACTCAATTCTACCCCACAAATGTTCAGGCAGCATCAACTGCATACAAAGTCTACTATTAACAAGAGACTGTGCATTTTAGCAGAAATTGTGTTTTAAATATAGCAATGCCTGGTATATCCTTGTCCTGGTAATTATAATGGTTATATTTACTGAGTAGCACTGAACCTGGTACTCTACTAAATACTTTACATACATCATCTTACTCAATCCTCACAAACTTTATGATATCGAAACTAGTGTTTTCCCTTTTGGGGAGTCCTTGCCCTTGGGAGGCTTACACATATACGAGAGCAAATCCATAGTAAAATACAATTTTAAAAAGACTCATTATGTTGTTAATTCCAATTTCTGAAGCAAATAAGACTGTTAGGACAAAAAGGAAAATTATTCCTTTACAAAAAGAAAAATCAAATCATATTACTAATTGCCATCCTATTCTTCAGATTTATAGACCCAAGGTACTAAGAAAAACAGAGAAACTTTCTAATGTGCTTGAAGTTGTAGATAAGGTAAACTAGGGGCTTGCCTGAGGTCACAGGGAAAGTTAGAGGCAGAGCTGAAAAATCTGGTTTAGTACAGAACAATATGTTTGTCCTGCCCCTTCTCACTATGCCTCCAAGCCAGGCAAAGTTTCATGCTTTGATCATACCTGTCTAATGTGTATCTACTACTGCTCTCATGTAATGTAAGTTTCTTTTATCTGCCAAACCAGTGCAGACTAGAATTTTATAAGACGTATGCAATAAACATGTAATATAAAATACAAATAAATGAAAGGTAGTAGACTGGCAACACTCACAGTGTTCCTTAAAAGTCAGAATACAAATGCTTTTAGCAGGGGCCTCTGCTCTCTGGTGCTACTGCCCTCCCTGCAACTATATTATACTTGCTGCTTCACTCAGTTAAGTTGCCTCTAGCCTCTATTGTCACATGAGTCAGTGTGTCATTTTCAAGGCACTGGACACACCAAGAACCTCAGCCAATTTACACAAGCCCCAAAGACCAATCAATACTGACCACTGCCCCCAAAGCCCTTCTTGTGGATGACGAGTTTGTAGACCTTTGTTGTTCTCATCTTGTACTGTTGTTTCCTTCAGCTGTTCCAAGCTTGGGGGAGAGAAGTCATCTTGCCTCTCTGCCACTGAAACACAAAAAAGCTAGAATGTCAGACTTTTCCTTGCAATTGCTCTTTGATTTTAGGCCATTAAATATACTGGTATTGTTCAGAGGAGCGGTAGCACCAACCCTTGGATGAAATCACTCCTCCAATTACAAGGAGGGTTAGAGGACAAAACAGAATCTGGGAACTAAAGGGAATTTGGGCCAGGGTCTGTTCCAACCTCCAAGAAGATATTCTATCACACCCTAAAGGGAAAACCTGTATTAAATTGGGCACTCACTGCCTTGTCTCTAACTAAAGCAATAACACCCAAATACTAAAGAGATCTTGAAAGAGGTTAGCGCACTCATTTTGTAGATAAAGAAAGGGTGGGCCAGAGCAAGGGACTTGCCCAAGGTCACTCAGACACTGAGACACTCCCACCGTTCACGTTTCGCGGTCAGTTTCCTGGGCAAGGAGAGGATAAACAGGAGGCAGGCAGGGCTTCGTTCCCTGAACGTCCATCTGTACAAACTCTCAGCAGCTCCTCCTCCCCACCCTCATTTCACAGCTGCGGCCACTAAAGCTCAGAGAGGCACGGAGACTTGTCTAAGATCACACAGCAGGATGGGGAGTGGGGTCAGGACTCGAACCTGGGCCACCACCCCCTCCCTCATACTCCACAAGCCCGGGCCCGGCGAGCAGCCCCACTCACCCGCAGCTCGGGAGCCCCTTCCCTCTTCAGGCCGGGGCTCCGAGGGCCGGACCCTCCCGAGGTCCCCGCGCCTCCTCTGGACGCCCCGCCCTCGCCCCCACAGCCCTCGCGGCTTCCGTGCCCAAGCTCAAAGCTCCTGCCGGCCCGCCCCAGCCCCAGAGTGCTCACCTGAGAACCCGCGCAGCTCCGGTGGCTCCGCCCCGCGGCCCCGCCCCCTTCCCGCCCACACGCCCCGGGCCGCTCTGGCCCGGCCTCCGCCTCATCTCGGTGTCCGCGCCACTTCCCCATCCGGGGCTCCCGCCAGGGGCGGGGCGTCGCCTGTGGCCTCTAGCTCCGGCTGTCCGCTACGTTTCCCGCTCGCTGGCCCGACAGCGGAAAGGAAATCCTTTTCTTCCCAGACATTCTCAGATAGATCCATGCCCAAAAGCTTTGTTTCCGATTTAGTGATCCCCCAACAGGGCAAACTCAGGCGAGTCTCCCCGAATCTGTAAACGAAGTTGTGGACCCTCGCCTGGTCTCACGGGGCTACTGAGAAGCACAAAATAGTTTCTGCGAGAACTTTTGTAAAATGCAAAGGGCTGAGCACTTGCGACTTAGTGCGATGGACCCTGCTGGGAAGTATTCACTTTGAGGTGTGCTTTTCAAATCCCTCGAAACCCCAAATGAATTCCGTTCCTCCCTGGTTATAATAATAGCTACCGTAACTTTCACAGACATCCTTATGAAATGGTCACATCCCTATTAGGTGGCAGGTACTGTTGTATTTCACAAAAGGTAAACAGGCAGGGGACACGAAAGTCCTCAGAAGGAAGCAAGGATGGATCCTGTCCCAGTCGAGTCTAACTGGGCTCTGAAGGCTGAGCTTTTAACCAGCATCCTCCACACACCCAGGAGCTCAGCCTAAGCCCCTGTCAGGACATCTTTCAGTTCTCAAGAAGAAAATCAAAGCTGTGTGGGCTATGCCAGAAACTCGCCAAGGGCTCCTGACAAGTTGCCAGCTCCATCTAATTGACTTACGGTTTTTGGAAATTTTCTGAATGTTTAAAGAAAAAAACGCATACCACAAAGGAGACGGGAGTGGGCGAAGGCAGGGGAGGGGAGGGCTGAAGACAAGAGCTTCCTTAAGCATCCATACTTTTACTTTAGGATTCAGAAGTTTAAAACCTATAAAATGTAATTTTTTATAAAAGTAAGAACATGTAATCAAGTAGACCGCAACAGTTACAAAAACTTTCAGTGATAAAATGTTAACTATAAAAGATTTTAATGTTGCTAATTCAGGGGACACATTCAGATCCCCCTGACTGTTTTGTTAGCAGCAGTGGCTGGTGGGAAGTCCTTCCATTCCAGAGGGACTAACGGGATTCTCTCTCCCTGGCCCTCAAGGAAATTTGATTACATCTCCTGAGAGATGTCTATAATTGGTGTCCTATCTTAGAACTGCAAATATTTCACTTTTTAATTTGGCAAAAACTTGTAAGAAACCTTGACAGGGGGTGCCTGGGTGGCTCAGTTGCTTAGCGTCTGCCTTCAATTCAGGTCCTGATCCAGGATCCAGACCCTCATCAGGCTCTCTGCTCAGTGGGGAGCCTGCTTCTCCCTCTCCCTCTGCCTGCCGCTCTGCCTACTTGTGCTCTCTCTCTCTGTCAAATAAACAAATAAATCTTAAAAAATAAAAAACAAAAGCCTTGATAGGTTTTGAGCTTTTAAAAAATTGTCAAAGGCTGGTCAAGGTTAGTGACGGCTGGAGCAGTTAGTTCCTGAACTGGGGATCTAGTCTAGGGGATCCTTGATTCTAAGATCGCTGTGCTACAACCACCTGCACAATAGCCTGTTTTTGGCAGCGTGGCTTTGCACCAAATTCTCTTTTCTCAATTTTCTCCCTTGTCAGATGGAAATAAGAAGTACATGTATTTCCTTGTTCAGAAAGTGTTTGAGGACCAAATGAAATGAGGGACATGTTACATTAGGTCTTTAGTGGGGCACAAAATATTAGGGCACAAAATATTAAGGAGATGTCAAAAAAGCTCAGGGAACAAGATAATATTTAAAAATAATTTTTTAAAATAAAAATTAATACAAAAATCCACTATTAACAAAATATCACATTAAAAAAAAAAACACGAGATCAGGGCTCTTCGGTGGCTCAGTCAGTTGGGCATCCAACTCTTGACTTCAGCTCAGGTAATGATCTCAGGGTTGTGGGATTGAGCCCTGTGTCAGGCTCCGTACTCAGAGGGGAGTCTGCTTGAGGATTCTCTCTCTCTCTCCCTTTGCCCCTACCCCCTTAAATAAATAAATAAATAAATATTTTAAAATAAAATGAAGACAAGATCAACAATGGTGCTGGGCAGTCATGCTAGAGCCTGAGGCAAAAAGACAAACCAGTAACACTGGGTTTCTCAGATCCCCTTCTATAGGCAGGTAGTTGCTTGAGAAAGAACTGGACAATGTGGATACTGTAAATGTAGAAATGTTTTAAAGTGAATTTCTAGTTAAATCATCCCAGTACCATCTGTAGTAGCCTATGTATGAATTGTACACATATACAGATGATCTATGCATTCACAGGCTGTAGAATAATAGGGCTGGCATTTGGGTTTATATACCTCCTGCCCTGACCAAAAGTGGGAAAACCACTATCTTGGCCAAAATGGTTCACATGTTGACTGGCTCAAAGACATCCTGATCAGAGAAGAGAGAATTAAAATCTCCCATAAACCTCCAAACCTCTAGTTCTATAGTCAGCCAGATTGATAAGGTCCAAAAAGCAACAGATTTCTGTGTTTAATACAAGGCTGTGTGATTTGGATCAAGTTGACTCTATTCTCTGAACTTCCTTAATTCACCGCCCCCCTTTTTAAATATTTATCTGAAAGAGAGTGCATGCAAGCAGGAGGAAGGGGCAGAGGGAAAGGGAGAGAGAATCTCAAGCAGATTCCCCACCAAGCACAGAGCCCCACATGGGGCGCAACACAGTCTCAATCCCAGGACCCTGAGATCATGACCTGAGCCAAAATCAAAAGTTGGACACTTAACCGCCTGAGCCACCCAGGTGCTCTTTTGATTCCCTTTTGAATAAACCTTGTTTCCTTCCCTCAAATGTCTGTTGAACGTTTACTTGTGCCCAACACCACGCTAGGTGCTGACCACAGAATGATGAACAAGCATGGGAAGGGACATATGATGAACTAATCAATAAATAGATGCAACGTGACAATTTCAGCCAGTGTTTAAGCCTTGAAGATATTAAAACAAGATGCCTTTCAGGACTGGAGGCAGAGGTGCCTTTTAGATTTAGTGGTCAGTGTGATTAAAAGGAGCAGGGCACTGACATGACCTCACACTGATTCAAATTATAAAAATATCTCCTGGGCTGCCAGAGAGAGTCCCCTAGAATTGCAGCCATTCGGGCCAGGAAAATAGTGGACTGGACCAGGGTAGCAGCAGTGGAGACAATGGGCCCTATGGTTCAATAAGTGCTGGGGCAAAACGTGTGTTCCCCTTTAAGAATCCGGACCGCGGGGGCGGGGCAGAGAGCTGCTAGGGCCCGCCCAGGGCCGGAGGCTGGACGCGGGAAGGGCCGCCCCTAAGATTGCGCGCGCGCCATGCGGGGGCGGGACTTGGGTGAGCCCGCATGGCTGGCTCGGGCCCCGGATGAGGAAGTGCGGGGTGGGGGTGGGGGGGGCTCGAGGAGGAAGAAAACCATAGAGACGAAGAGGAGGTGGCGGCTGGAGCGCCCCCGGGCTCTCTCGGCTCGGTAGGCTCAGGTAGCTTTGGCGGCGACGGGGCTGCGGCTGCAAAGGCCGAGCTGGCGGGGCGAGCGCGGGCCGCGGAGCAGGCCTCGGGGTAAGAGGCCGGGGGCGGGAAGGCTTCGGGCGCAGCCGCCCCGCCTCACTCCACCCTGAGGGGACCCTCCGCCTGGCGTTGAAGGGTGAGGGGGAGCCCGGGGCTCCCTCCCTCTTGGGGCGCTGAAGGGAACGGAGGCTGCTCTGCGGGCGGCGGAACGACCGGGGGAGAGGGAGGAGACCAGGCCCCGCGTCGCGAGGGGGAAACGGCTTCTCCAAGTCATGGCTCCGACGGGGGAGAGATACTCTTCAACCTCGATACGGCGGGGGACCCCCAACTTCTTGAGGAGGGCGACGCCCCTTGTTGTGGGCGTACGCTCTTCCCCAGCTCCTGTGCGTTTGTCAGCGGCGCGATACCCGCTCCCGGGGTGTGAGAGGGCGATTCTAAACTTATTTCAATAGGAGGGGTAGTAGATAGCCCCTCAACAAGACCTTTCCCCCGATTTGCTCAGCGCTCCCCAGATGAAGAGCGAGACTCAACTTGCCTAAAAGTGTTGGGGGGGGGGGTCTTCCTTCCCTGTAAAAGAGAGACTTACCTTCTTTCTTTTATTTTTCACCTTTACCCCTAGATATAAAGAGGAAGACCCTGAATTTTCTGTGTGGTATTAGAAGTCAGTCTCTTATCCCCCCACCCCCAATCATGTCCACCGACGGAGCCTCGCTTCTCTTCCCTCAAGTCTCTTGGTGTGCAATGAGCTCCTTTCCCTTGCACAGTTAAGAGCATGGCGTCTGGAATGTGGTAGTTGCAAGTCTGTCTCCCACTTCCCATCTTCGTGACCTTGGTTAGTTGCTTAACCTTTCTGAGTCTCAATTAGCCCATCTCTAATTTGGGTCCTCTTTGTAGAGCATTGTCTTGAGGGCTAAGGGAGAATTTGTGTAAGTGCTTAGGACATTAGTAAGCTTTTGGTAAATTGTTGCTGTCATTGTTACTTAATTTGCTGCTGCTGTTTTTGTTGTTTTTAAAGAAAACTAGTTATCTTCCATAGAGACCCACATTTTTCCATGCATGCCTCCTCCCATCCCCACCCCCACATCACAGGTGTTCAACCCATCCTTTCTCACTGGAAAGGAGACTTTTACCCACCCTGGGGTGGAGAAAGGCATATTTACTCCCTTTAGATTCTTCCATGCTCCCCAAATTAACAAAAGAGGGCCTCAGAATGATCAAGAGAAAAGACTTTGTTTTTGGAAACAGGTCTATAGTCCAAGAGGGAGGGAGGGCTGATACTAAAAGCCAGCCTTCCCTTTGTCCACAGAAGCTATCACTTCTTCCTGACTGGTTAGAGATATCCTCTCCCACTCCCCCTACCTGCTGTAGTGATTAAAAAGCTTCCTGCTATCTGCACACCTCCCCCTCCTCAGAGGGAGCTTCCAACTTCTTTTTTTCTCTCCCAAGAAAAATAAGACTCTGTACCTTTGAGAGGAGGACTCTTTCCTGCAGTGTATTTAGAGTGGCACAGATGGTTTCCTTCTCTTCTTCCTTTGAAAAAGAAATGAAAATCTTTTATGCAGAAAGCCTTTGTCAGAAATCAGGAGCATTTTCGCTGTTTCACTCCCCATGTGGAGACAGAGGGATCCTTTTTCTGCATGCTAATAAAGGAAGGAAAAAGGAAACAGTGCTTGATGCTTTTGAGATTTCCTGCACACTCCATGTTGAAGAGCTGGGCCCTGTTTAGTATATAGACTTCCCTACCCGACTTTCTGTTTGTCTAGAGATCTCGTTAAAAGATTCTTCTTTCTCTGTCCCTCAAGAAGAGGCCCCTTCTCCGAATGCCCTCATGGAGGCATTGGCTACAGTGTCCGAATCTTGGAAAAGAAAGCCCCTTTCTCAAGGTGAAAGGAGTGTTGTGAACTTCTGAGGGCCTGATCGATTTTGTGAGTATTGTCCCTTGACACAAGTGTGGCAGCACCGGGTGTTACTAACTGTTCTTCATTTTGAGCAGCCCTTTTGCGTTGGAATTAAAGACCTTCAGACTGGGGATTATTGGGCACATGGTTTTCTGTTCTGCTGTTTTCTTTGTTTGATTCTTTTTTCTACATTTTACTCATTGCTGTAAACTTTGTACCCCCAGAACTTTTGTTTTAGGGAGTGTTTGAACTACTAAGCTGAAAGGGCCACTTTGTCAAATTTGTAGTATTATAAAATGTATTCTAATGAGATTGAGAACTGCAGCACTATATTTTCTTTTTTTCATGTTTTTGTTATTTGGTAGGATAGGAATTAACACTGCCACTAAGAAAAAGCTTTCCATCTTTTTTGTGTGTAAGGTGTTCTTAAATTATCTCCTATGCCCTGAGTGTCTGCAGTGGGGCTAAGTTGGAACTCTACCACCATTATTGGTATCTATAGATGTACTCTGAGAAACAAAGAGAAATAAAAAAGTTATCATTTTTTAAATTTTTTTTGAAACATTTTATTTATTTAATAGAGAGAGACACAGCGAGAGAGGGAACACAGCAGGGGGAGTGGGAGAGGGAGAAGCAGGCTTCCTGCTGAGCAGGGAGCCTGATACAGGGCTTGATCCCAGGACCCTGGGATCATGACCTGAGCTGAAGGCAGACACTTGACAAAGTCCCACCCAGGCGCCCCGAAAAGTTATCATTTAGGGTCATGGGATGTTTATGGGCGGCAGGACCCTTTGAGGTTATTTTGTTTAACTTGTTCTTTTTACATGTGAAAAACAAGCCCAGGAAAGTTAAGTGACACATTCAAGGCCATACAGCCAGCAGGATAGGGACCCTGGTCTCTCAATTCGGAGACTAGCAACTAGATTGCTTCCCAGCACCGCTGTTGGATTTGACATAGAAAGGTTTTGAGATGATTGTTCTCAATTCAAAAGAATTTCTTCTTTTATTGGGAAAACTGTACTGCATACTCCCTACAAATATGGGTCTTTTTTCAGGGATAAGTCCATTCCCTAAACAATCTAATTCTCATTTGTGTCATGGTAAAGATGACAAGCCAGTAGCAGTTGTAAGAGTTGTTTGTGAATCTATGATTTATTTTTTGCTTATACCTCAAACTAGATATTTATCCACTGTGCTCACCCAGTAGGTTGGTTATAAGTCATTAGTAAGGATTAAGCTATAAATCCCTGCCTTCATTTTATGAGCATATGTAACTCACTGTTTTCTCTTCAAGTTTACTTAACGCTTTAATGTAAAAATTTTTATGGTTGAGGCAGAGAGCTGACATTTGGAAAGATACTGATAAAAATAAAGGGCTAATACACTTACCAGTTATTCTTTATTCCTATTTGGATCTTGGGAAAATATTTTTTAAAATGTTTTAACAGAAGAAATACATATTTACTGTAAAAAAGAAAAGTAACAACGTATAAGTTGTTTGTGATCTTCTCACTCAGGGTAATACTGTTAATATTTGGATTATATTCTTTCAAACAGTTTTCCTATGTTCATATTTTACCAAAATTAAAGAGTTTTGATGTTTAGTTTGGTAAACTATCCCAGGCAGCCTTCTTTGTAGAGTTATGTTTCTCTACACCATCATTTTAATTGTTCCAGTGTATTTAGAAATTTAAAGAATTTGAATGTCTTGTTAAAATTTTGTTCTGTTCCTGCAGTCTGTAACATTACCAATATTTTTTTTTTTTTAAGATTTTATTTATTTATTTGACAGAGAGAGACACAGCGAGAGAGGGAACACAAGCAGGGGGAGTAGGAGAGGGAAAAGCAGGCTTCCTGTGGAGCAGGGAGCCCGATGTGGGACTTGATCCCAGGACCCTGGGATCATGACCTGAGCCGAAGGCAGACGCTTAACGAGTGAGCCACCCAGGCGCCCCCATTACCAATATTTTGATAGATGGCTAAAATAAGAGTTTGGTGGTGCAAGCTAGTGAGCTGAGAATAATTTTAATCTGCTGCTCTAGACTTACATCTAAATATTACTTCAACTCTGATGGTTCCAGCCGAGATACTCCCTGTTCTGGGTGACTCAACTGCAGATACTGCTCAGAAACTCGAGGACCCAGGATGGGGCAAGGAGAAAAGGAGAGAAGTCTGTTTTGTTTCAACAGCCAATGTGCTTAGTTGTTTTACAGGTTGAAAGTTCTTAGAATTATATTTTTATGAAATAGAAGATTCAAAAGATGTTTGGCTTTTGAAAATTGGAAGTTATTTGGGGGGAACCAAAGCTTTAAAAATCTGTTTTGACCGATGCCAGTTTACAGCACAGATGCATGATAAGAAATGTAACGGCACTGTTTTCCTTGAAGAATATCTGGAACCAGTCTATGTGATTATTAATATTGCCTCTTCATGATGCAGATCTGTTTAGTAAATGTGTGTTTGTGCATGATCCTGTGTTTAGAACAAATCTTGAATTAAGGCCATGGGGATGGAAAGGAGTGGGATTTGTTAGAGACACCACGGGAGTTGAGTACGTGGGCTACAAGTGCTAATGGAACAACAGGTGGAAGGTCAAATGTAGTTGTTTCTGGGGGTTCAAGTCTGAGCTCTAGAATAATGGGGGTGTTGTTACTGAGAGAGGCAACAGGATAAAAAATAAACATGTAAGTTTACTGAGAACATCTTACTCATCTTCGTTTCTCATAGCTGTTTGTATGTAGTAAGACTCAATTATTCATTGGGTTGAATGGGTTCTATCTTAGACATGTGAAGTTTGGGAGGGGTACCACCCTTATAAATGAAACATAGGTCAGGAATTTGAGAAAAGATGGGGGCTGGGACAGGTGTTTTTGTTTTAAATCAGCTTTCAGATATAATTTGCATATCATACAATTCACCAACTTAAATTGTACAATTTAGTGGTTTTTAGCATAGTCACAGAGTTGTGTAACCATCACCACAATCAATATTAGGACATTTTTATTGCCCCCAAAAGAAACTCTGTTAGCAGTCACTTCCAGTTTTTCCAGCTCTCACTAAGGAACCGCTAATTCACTTCCCAACTCCATAGATTTGCCTACTCTGGGTATTTTTTTTTTTAAAGATTTTATTTATTTATTTGAGAGAGAGAGAGAGCATGAGAGGGGGGAGGGTCAGAGGGAGAAGCAGACTCCCTGCCGAGCAGGGAGCCCGATGCGGGACTTGATCCCGGGACTCCAGGATCATGACCTGAGCCAAAGGCAGTTGCTCAACCAACTGAGCCACCCAGGCGCCCTACTCTGGGTATTTTATATATATGAGAACTTATATGGTTCCTTGTAACTGGTGTGTTTTACTTACCATAATATCTTCAAGGTTCATCCATGTTTTTTTTTTTTTTTTAAAGATTTTTTATTTATTTATTTGAGAGAGAATGAGAGACAGAGAGCACAAGAGGGAAGAGGGCAGCGGGAGAAGCAGACCCCCCGCTGAGCAGGGAGCCCGATGTGGGGCTCAATCCCGGGACTCCAGGATCATGACCTGAGCCGAAGGCAGTCGCTTAACCAACTGAGCCACCCAGGCGCCCCTCATCCATGTTTTATCACAAATCAGTATTTCCTTCCTTTTTACAGCCAAGTGATATTCCATTGTACGGATGTACCGCATTGTTTATCCATTCATCAGTTGATGGCCTTATAAGCTGTTTCCATTTTTTGGCTATTGTGAATAGTGCTGCTCTGAACATTTGTGTACTAGTTTTTGTGCATATATACCTAGGAGTGGAATTGTTGGCTCATGTGGTCACCTATACTTAAAGGGACAGTTTTGAGTCATCCACATAGAAAGGCTGCAAAAACGATGAGATCATCTGAAAAGTGAAGCCTGGGAGGCATGTCAAGGATTAAACTTTTGAGAACACTCATACCTTAGTGGCAGGTAAGGGAGAGGAGCTCTTGAGCATGTGGTGGCAAGAGACCCAGGGAGCCGATCTCCATCAACAAACCTGCTCTTCTACAGTATCCTTTCCTGCACTTACTCTTCTGGTCTGTATGTGGTGTGATAACCAAAAACTGGATTGTATCTGTTGTTGGGAAAGGGAAACTGAACCAAATGAAAATGAGGACCTCCTCCCCTTTTTTGGCATCCAATAGTAATTCTACTTTAGCTGTTAACCCCCACATGCACACACAGACACTAAGTGGCCTAAAATCTAAAGTGCCTCTAAAAATATCCAGGAACTAGAGGAGAAAGGGGAAGATTGTAGCTCCAGAAAGGATACGTTTTTGTCAGCACCATTTATGAAAGTGTCTCATTTGATTCTCACCATACTTCTGGACACAACAGTTTCTCTCTCCTTGCTGCTTTTTTGGATCCAGATTTTTTCATCAGCCTTCCTGTGTTCTCTAAACTTAATGGACCGACAGTCTGATTTCCTATAATTTCTAGTATTTAAATTAGTATGTCATGTTATATACTTTTACTTTTGGGGAAGAGTCCTTCAAAACATTAAGGACACCCAGTGGGTGAAAGCATAGGAATGTGCGTAAGTAAACTATCCACCACAGGTTGGAAAACCAGAAGAAAGGCAGAATGGTCCAAAGTGAAAGGACCTGTCATCTGTCCCGCCTCAGCCCCCAGCTTCAGTCTTGATAGCACATGTCAATGGATGGGATCTTCTGTGCAAGGAGGAAAGGTTGTAAACCCATGAATAATCAAGGAGCAGGTGCTTCTTGACCTGGAGGTAGAGCAAATGCCTTTTGTATAAGTGACGTATGGGCTCCCCCCCAGAAAATCAGGGCAGGAATAGAGACAGGGTCCAAGGAAACTGGAAGGCAGCTATGCTCACCACTATACCACCAACGCAGGGTCCAAGGAAACTGAATTGTAAAGATTTACATGGTGTATTGGAGAGTCCCTCCTGCTCAGAAATCTGAATGTGATCAATGGAGAAAAGGTGAGACAACTCAATAGTCAAAATTGTTGGGTAGCCAACAATGGATTTTACTTGTATGTAGTATGTTTATTTTGGGAAGAGATGGATGTTTGAAAGTGGTAGGAGTAGAAATCTGCTGGCTTTCTGAACCGTCCTTTCCTGTGTGTATTTTGGCCAAAGGGATTTGCCATCAATACCTCAGGTAAATCCTTGTTACAAACTCAGTTGCCAGAAAATTCTCACCTTTTCTCTCCTTTTATTAGGATTAGGGAAAGCATCAAGAATGAAAGCAAGTAGTATCTTATTTGGTTAACCAGTTTCCACCTTGGTTAGGTCAAAGTGGATTTTGTTGTGGAAACTGCACACATTTGGTAGGCTAAAATGGAAAGGTTACCAATCAGGAAACCCTAGTTCCAAGTGTACCATTCCCTAGCTCTGTGTGTGTGTGTGTGTGTGTGTGTGTGTATGTATGTTTTAACTTTAATAACGTAGTTTTATGAACTAAACAAATATACATATTTTAGCAAATAACTCATGTTTCCACTCTCCAGTGCAAGAGGTGGAACATTCCCAACACTGGAAGCCCCTTGGGTATCCCCCCCCCACCCCACCCCCTCAGATAACCCTGTAATGTTTTAGGCAGGTCATTTTTACCTCTTCAGTGTGATGTTAGGATCTATAACGGGATGGTGATAGCTGCTCTACTTTGCTCACAGGGTTGCGAGAATCAAATTAGTTGTGTCTGTGAAGGCACTTGGAAACTGAATAAAAGAGAGGATTCTGCTGAAGGTCTGGTTTAGTAGTGTCTTGTGCCAGTCTGGGTAGACACAGCTCAAGTGTTTGGTAAGCAGTAAAGGAATGGAATTCTGTTGTCTCTAAACTTGCATAGAGAATTATTCTTGAGGAAAAGTCAGTATATCAAATTCCTCAGAATCCCTCAGTATATGTTTATTGCACAAGTATTTACTGAGTACCTTCTATGTGCCGAGCGCCTCTCCCAGCCAGTGGGGATAACAGCAATGAACAAAACAGGCAAGGTTCATGCCCTGAAAACAAGTAGAAAATCATCTTTATCTTCTAATTTACATCATTTCTATCCTTGGATGCTCAGACATGTCTTATTCTCATCTACATTTGCTGGCCCTCCAGGTTTAAATTGAGAATTGTTCATAAGGCAGTATTTGAATTGAGATTAGACAGATGTCTATTAAAGGCTTAAGGTATTTATTTTTCCACTAATTCACAGTCTTTAAGGAGGATGTTTTGGTGCCAGATTGTTGTCAGCAATTGAGGTGGAATTTTTTGTCCTTATTGTAGCCAGTTTTAGCTGAAACAGCTTTCTTCTACCCTGCAAGGTTTTAAACTTTTATCCCTTCCTTTGATTTGTGTCAGGGTGAACCATTTGATGTAAAAGACTTGACTCCATAATCTTCCATCTGCCCTAATGCTGTCATCCGGAGTAGAGACTCAGCCAGTTCCACTTGATTCCTCCATGTCTGCCGTGGTACAGGAATTATACTCTGAACTCCCTGTGAGTGTCTCCAAAGAGCTTCATGCTGACCCTGAGCCAAGTGTGATTCCAGATGTAAAACCTGGAGCCTCAAGCTCTCTTATAAGTCAGAGTAGGGCAGTGCCCTTGGAGCTGCAGAGGACTCGTGCGGAAAGTTGTTGTGAAGAAACTTCTGGCGCCTTGGATCATGGGGGTGAGCCTGGGCGGTGTGGGCTGGTGGACTCCACAGCAGGAGGTTCTGTGGCTTCTGGGATCTTGGATAGGGAAGAGAAAACCAAGAGCATGGAGCTAAAGGTCTTCAGAGATCAAGGGGACCAGGCGGAAATTTTAAGAGACCCCTGTGAGGGAGCAAAGGAAGACCCACATCAACATTCCACAGCTACTGAAGAAAAGATCAGCCCAAGTCAGGTAAGGCATGAGATCTCAATTCAGATGAGTGTGAATGACAGCTTTCCAGAGTAACACTTCACATGATAAAGTACAGATGCTGACAGGTAGCTTATGATTTGTTCTTGAAACATTTCGAAAATGTTGAGTTTGATGTTAACTTTCTTTTGATGATTTTTTAAAACATTTGTGTCACATCAGACACTTGAAGAGAGCAAGTGCTTATCTAATGAAAAAGTGTCACTTCTCAGCAGCTACTGTATGTGGAATGTTGAGTCTTATGGTAGTCATGTGATATTTCTGCATCTGATTTTGAGAAATGATGGGCACTCATTCCTTAAGTTTTGGTAGCATCACAAGTAGGATGGAGGGATATGTCACAGAAATATCTCTTGAGGGACTCTGCTGACCCAGGTAGGGCTTCATAGGATGGATACCCTAGAGGGGTCTCCATATTTCAGGAGCTGGTCCTTAGCTTTGCAGGTCCAGAAACTTGACTTTTATTTTTTGGTATATCAGAGGTTATCGTCTCCAAAGGACTGACCCATGCTAATCTACTTCATGAGAGACTATAAATCAGAAAGCCAGTTCTTTAATTCACAGTGAAAAGTGGAATCATTACTTTGTAGGAATGGTCACACTGGCTGATCAGTATGTCTTCTCCCTGTAGGCAAGCCTACATGGAAAGTGAACTCGCTCTCTGTAAGTGTGAAATTAGAGTAATAGGGTTCAGGTAGGTAAAACTAATGATCAGTGAGCTGTGATAGCCTGAGGAACCTAGACTCCTAAAGGAATATACCTGCCAAGTACACTAGAAAACTTACTTTCTCCTCTGGATGGTGCCTTAGACCAGGGTTCAGCAAACTTTTTTCTGTACAGGGCCATTTTAGACTTTGTAGGCCATAGGGTCTCTGTCGGAACTACTCAGCTCTGCCCTTGTAGCATGAAAGCAGGCATAGATAATACATAAATGAATGAGTGTGGCTGTATATCAGTAAACCTTTTTTATAAACACAGGTGCTGGCCCATGGGTTATAGTTTGCCAACCCCCGCTCTAGACCCACAAATAAATTCATATTCCCTGGGCTTTCTGGGCTAAGCTCCATTTCCCACTATATAAATATGTCATTTGTTTACACAGGTTACAGGGCAAAATTGATTGTTGTTAATAGGTTTCATACATTGACTGTAGTTAGGAATAGGTGAATCTTTAGATAGCAGTAATTAAGTAACATATCAGATTTTATGCTATGATAACCTACCCTTAAAAATATAAGTGAGGTAACAGATTCAGGATCTAAAAATTTCTTACTTCTTGATATGGTGGGCTCGGTCTAACAAGATGAAAATTTTCTGTAATTTACCTAAATCTTCATGTAATATTTGGTATAAAATAAAAGTACGTATACATAAATTATGAAGTACATAATGAATACAGTATATATATATATATATATGCCTCCCAACCTAAGATCTAGAAAATTACTGTCCCTTTCTTCCTCCCAGCTCCACCAGAGATAAATACTATTTTGAGTTTTGTAAAGCAAAATGAAGTTTAATAGATACAAATGTAAGATTTTTTTACTTGGTTCCAAAAAGTGAACTTCATAAGTGAAAAAAAAAGCAGAAGTACTTTTGGAGAAACAAAAGAGCTATAGGCTTTAGCTAGTCAATTAGAATTAACTTTGTGGGATAGCCACCAAGAAAAGCCAATTTGCTCTTAAATGTACATGAACAGAAATGTGTTACCTGGACTGAGAAGTAGCAGTTGTAGTCTGTTGTGTGTTGGTTAGTCTATAGTTAGAATATCACACTCACAGGCCCCTCTCCCCAACCCAGCACTCAGATAAGCTCAAGAGGCCCCTGTGGTGGGGAGGACAGAGGGAAAGCAAGGAATGTGTCAGGGTTGGGGTCACTGGCCAAAGTGGATCCTGTCCTCTCCTCCCCATGCTGAGCCTGGTGTCACATGTATCAGGTGTAGGAAGAGTATAGAAAACCAGAAATGCACTCATGATAAAGAATTCACACTAATGACAAAATCTAAAAATACACCATTAGAGGCCAATTGCTTGGGTGTGTCCTATGAAAGAAGAATCAAGAGAAGCCTTCAAGAATTTGGAAAGCTGTCCAGCAGAAGTGGTTCTATTGGGCACAGGCTCCGTAAAAGACTTAGTGATAGCTCAGTCATCCTCAGGTCACAGGACCCTTTGAAAATCTGAATGAATGCTGCAGATCTCTCAGAAAAGCAGACTACTATTTCAGAAGGTTTGCAGAGCCCGGACATCCTTGGTCATCAATATAAGAATTCTTGCTAGATTGGCAAAACACCACAAACAGACAAAACACAATTGATGAATTAAACACGATTGATGAATTAGGAGAACATTTTGCAATGTATATCACAGATAAAGGACTTATCTCTCTAATATATAAAGAACTCTCTCTTTTTTAAAAAAGGTTTTATTTATATGAGAGAGAGAGTACACAAGAGGAGGGGCAGAGGGAGAGGAAGAAACAGGCTCCCTGCTGAGCAGGGAGCCCAGTGCAGGGCTCAATCCCAGGACCCTGGGATCATGATCTGAGCCAAAGGCAGACACTTAACCAACTGAGCCACCCAGGCACCCCATAAAGAACTCTTTTTTTTTTTTTTTAAAGATTTATTTATTTGACAGAGAGAGACACAGCGAGAGAGGGAACACAAGCAGGGGGAGTGGGAGAGGGAGAAGCAGGCTTCCTGTGGAGCAGGGAGCCCGATGCGGGGCTCGATCCCAGGACCCTGGGATCGTGACCTGAGCTGAAGGCAGACGCTTAATGTCTGAGCCACCCAGCCGCCCCTTAAGATTTTATTTTTAAGTAATCGCTATACCCAGTGTGCGGTTCGAATTTACAACCCTGAGATCAAGAGTCGTATGCTCTACTGACCAAGCCAGCCAAGCACCCCACTAATATATAAAGAACTCTTAGATTGAGGAATGGAAAACCCAATAGAAAAATGAAGGAAAGACTTGAATAGATGATTCATTTATGTACATGTGTGTGTGTTCGTGTGCTTGTTCTTAAACACATGAAGAGATGGTCAACCTCACTTATAATTAGAGAAATGTAATTTTAAACAGTTGAAATACCACTTTTTACCTATTAGACTGGAGAAAATGAAAAATTATAACATATCTGCTTGGCAAGGCTGTGAGGAAAAAGGTGTTCTCACAGGTTGCTGGTGGGAATGCATACTGATAACACCTTTCAGAAGAGGAATTTGGCTGCACCTAACCAGAAAGCATATGCTCTGACCTGTTGACCTAACCTTTTCAATTCTAGGAATCTACCCTGAATATATACCTCCAAATTATAGAAATACACATACTCAAAGTTACTGTTTGCAGCATTGCAAAATGTTGGAAGCAACCTAAATGTCCACATATAGGAGAAAGGTTGAATAAACCATAGTGTATGGTACATCTGTACATGGAACACTATGCACCTGTAATAAAGAATTGAGGAGGATTTCCATGTACCGATATGGCGTGATTTCCAGGTGTGTCATGGCTCCCCAAGACTACCTACAGGTTTGGGGATTCCCTGGAACTCACAGGACTCAGCACATGGTCATATTTGTAGCTAAGATTAATTTTAACAAAGGATATAAAGCAGTCAGCAAAGGGGAAGAATGGTGCAAAGTCCAGAAGATCTCAGGTGTTAGCTTCCAAGAGTCCTCTCCCACTGTAGTCACATACATACACATACTTCTCCAGGAACAAATTGTGACAACACATGTGAAATGTGGCCTACCACGGAAGCTTTTTAGAACCCAGGGTTTTTACTGGGTGCTGGTCACACAGGGATCTTCTGCCTGGCACATACCAAAATTCCAGACTTCCAGAAGGAAAGCAGGTGTTCCAACATATACCCCATTGTCATATGGATGCACCGAGCCACTCTTATCATTAGGGAATGTTGGAAACTCTCCCAAATATAAGTTCCCAGATGAGCGAAGGCAACCCTTGCAAGCAGGCCTTTCTCAGGATAACAGGCCTGCTAACTCTTTTCTCCAAACTGGGATATGCTGGTAAATGAAAAGAGCAAAGGGCAAGTAAACATCTATTGTATCCTCTCTTTCATTCAAGAAAGAAGGGGAGACAAGTATACAAGTATCTGCTTGTTTGTATAAAGCACACACGTGTACACATAGGAAGGGTAAACCAGAAATGAATGGGTGTGATTACCTGTAAGAAGCCACTGGGAGCAGGGTAGAGAGTGCGGGAATGGGACAGAAGGAACAGAAGGAAGTGTCACTTCTCTGAGTACATCTTTTTATATAGTTCTGAGGCTGTACCTGAAGAATAACTAACTAGACAACCAGGATGTGAGGGGAATCCAGAATTAAATAAAAACTCTAACAGATGATTCTTAACTGTATTACAAATAAATAATGAAACCACACTAAGGGAGGGGAGATAAAGAAGAAAAGTAACCCAAGTACCTTTGGGAAACAGTATTTTGACTATATACTTTTAAGTCTAAATCCAGTAACCCCCCCAAATTATTATTATTATTTTTGTTTTTTGTTTTTTGAGAGAGAGAGAGCATGCAAGCAGGGGGTTGGTGCAGAGCGAGAGGGAGAAAGAGAGAATCTTAAGCAGGCTTCATGCCCAGGGCAGAGCCTGATGCAGGGCTTGATCTCCTGACCTGAGATCATGACCTGAGCTGAAATCAAGAGTTGGACACTTAACTAATTGAGCCACCCAGGTGCCCCAAATTTTAGTAGATTTGTTTTTCACAGGGGTGTGACTTAGCAATTCCTAAACCACTGTATGTGTGTTCTAGGATTGAGCAAATAGGTAAATATTGTGGATAATGAGAGTGAGCCAGGCTTCTCACTAATAAAATGAAATTACAGATAGGGGTGGGTTGAGGGCTAGAATGAACCCTGTGGTGTGGAACTAGAATTGGAGTTATCAGTATGAACTTCCAGTTTTTAATATATGTAGATAGATAGAGAAATGCATACTATATATGTGTGGGTATGTGAGGTGGGGTCTAGATGGAGTGGGGGGGTTCTAGATACAGTTTTCAATATATGTAGGTAGATACAGAAATGTACTATATTTGTGTGGGTATGTGACGTGGGTGACACCTCATAGCAGTGAGTTCTTGGTTTCTAAATAACATTTTCCAATTAAAGGAACCAAGACTTTTTGGGAAAATGTTTTGGAGGCTGGCACAAGAGAAAATACAAGATGAGTGGAACAGTTTATGGCTAATGCTTAGAAAATTAGGAGACCTAACAAAAGGACACAGGAGCCAACTTGAAAGGACTCCTAGTGGCTAAGACTGGGACAATTTGAGCTTAAATAATGATAATAATGAATTATAACTCATAGAATAAAGCAGGTATCATGAGCCCATGCTGATATAAAATACTTGAATAAATAACTTGAAAAAAAAAGTTCTTAAAGAATTCTAGTTAATAAATATAAAAGGAATCATGACAAGAAATCTCCACCTGGCAACCATCACAGTAATAGTCATCTCAAGCAAGAATCCTCAATGGATGTTAAAACTAGTGGCTGAAAGTTTAAATGAGAAACAAGTATTTACACTGTCTCCAAATATCTCCCCCATAAGATACTTAGTAGTTACATAGTAACAGAATCATTACAACGTATGCAAAGGAGAAGATAATCACAGTGGAGAAACCTGACAGACCCCCACCTGAACCAAGTGTTGGAAGTTCACCTCCACAGGAATGAGACACCCCCCAAAGCCATGTACCTCTTGAGAGGATCCACCGAGAACCAACATCACTTCTGTGAGATTCCTGCCGCCAAAATGCATAACCATAATCTGATGAAACATCAAACCCAAATCGAGGGACTTTGTTTTCAAAAGTGTCAAAGTCACAAAAGATGAGTATCTGAGGAACTACCTCAGTTTAAGGGAGAACTTAAGGAGACATGATGACTAAATCATCATGGGAGCCTGGATTGGATCCAGGTCCTGAAAAAGGACTTTGGGAAGCCATTAATAAGAGTTGAGTAAATTCTATAGTTAATATTATATTAATAGCAGTTTGCTGGTCTTAATAACTATATGGTGGTTATGTGTAAGATAGTAACATTAAGGAAAGCTTGATGAAGACCACAGAAATTTTTTGAACGGTATTTGCAAACTATTTTTTAATACACCTGAGAAAAATTACCTCTAAATCAATTGTTTAAAAACATTAAAAATTTTTAAATATAATAACAGTAAAAACAACCAAAAAAACCCTTCTTATTTGAGGGAGACAGAATTTAAGTCAATAGGAAAGGTACTTTTTCACATCTAGGCCAGTTTAGAAATGGGTTAGGTGTGGGGAAGTCATGTTTATGAAGAGGCTGAATGACTGAATGCCCGGAATATAGCAGAGGGGGTTCTTGTTTGGACAAGCAACCTGAGAGCTGTTCTTTTCCCATCCCAAGGTTCTGTGATTTATTTTTAATAGCCTTTAGCAGCATTCCACAAAGTTCTTTTCCTTCGGCTATTCCTCATCTCAAACCAGCAAAGAGGCCCAGTTGGGCACTGCCTCGGGTTTGCGGCACAGTGAGTACTCAAAGATTACCACTTACCCACTCCTCTGTTCCCTCTGGACCAAAATCCGTCACGACAGGAAAAGTAGTGACTTCAGCAGAACCTGGCTCCAGCAATAAGAACTTGCTGTAATTGTGAAAGACAGACACCTAGGCTTCCAGGGCATGCATTGTATGAATCGAATGAATTTAACAGAGTCCAGTTTGCTTGGTGAATTTCCCAGTTCAAGGAGAAGGACTGCACTCATTTTTAGAATTAGAAGTTTGCACTTTCCTATATCATGATTTCTGATGAAGCCTAAACTGGTTTAAATTCACTTGTTTAATCATATTTAAAGTCATTATAGGTTTTTGTTGTTAAAAAAACAAAATGTGTTATTTTATGAAGCAACTTATTTTTTTTATTTTTATTTTTTTTAAAGATTTTATGTATTTGACAGAGACAGCGAGAGAGGGAACACAAGCAGGGGAAGTGGGAGAGGGAGAAGCAGGCTCCCTGCCGAGCAGGGAGCCCGATGCGGGACTCGATCCCAGGACCCTGAGATCATGACCTGAGCCGAAGGCAGACGCTTAACGACTGAGCCACCCAGGCGCCCGACTTATTTTTTTTTTCCAAAGATTATTTATTTATTTATTTGACAGAGAGAGACACAGTGAGAGAGGGAACACAAGCAGGGGGAGTGGAAGAGGGAGAAGCAGGCTTTCCGCACAGCAGGGAGCCCGATGCTGGGCTCGATCCCAGGACCTTGGGATCATGACCTGAGCCAAAGGCAGACGCTTAACAACTGAGCCACCCAGGCGCCCCTGAAGCAACTTATTTTTAAATGTTGGTGTTAAATTCTTTTTTTGCTTTTTTGTATTGTGGTAAACGCACATAACATAAAATTTACCATTTTAATCATTTGTAAGTGTACAGTTCAGTGGCATTAAGCACATTCATATTGTTGTATAACCATCAACACCATCCATCTCCAGAACTGTTTTCATCTTCCCAATCTGAAACTCTGTACCCATTAAACACTAACTCCCCATTACACCCTCCCCCCAGTCCCTGGCTACCATCATTCTCCTTTCTATCTATGAATCTGTCTACTCTAGGGACCTCATCTAAGTGGAATCATACGGTCTTTGTCCTTTTGTGACTGCACTTAACATTTTTTAAAAGATCCACTTAAAAAAATAAAATATTCTAACCATGAAATACTTCAATCATTGAAATACTTCAGTCGTGAAAAGGAGAACCAGCAAAAAATAATTCTTTCCTGCCTTATGATTGTGTCAAAAAGGCATAAAAGCTTATAATTAATAATTTGGTGCTTTGATCAGGAAACTACTCTGTTATTGAGGAGGAGAGAAGAAAGGCAAAAAGGAAGGAGGAGAAAGTATCAGAACAGGCTCAGTGGCGGGGACAGCTGCAAGAGTCAAACTGAATGATGAAAGAAAGAATTCAGTTCTGAACTCACTTGTAGGACAAAGGTCGACAGCTCTGGTGTACGCAGAGGTTACCAGCTAGGATCTGGACAACATTGGTATTATTTAAGAATAAGATAGAAAGAGATGGGTATGTGATATTCCACATAGATGATTTAACATTGAAAACTATACAGTGAGTGGTTGTTTCTTTTTTCCCCCTTCAACATATGCTTGTTCTTTTGTTTTTCTTGGTACTTAGATAAAAGCTGTAGGGTGTTTAAGTTTTTATATATTTTACTTTTTTTTTTTTTTTTTTTTTACCTCTCATAGTGGTTGATGTGCCTGCGTTGAATGTGTTATAAAAGCTTTGGTTCCAGGATATGATACTTTATTTGTGCTCAACACAGACACAGAAAAAGTTCTGATTGTCTGTTATTTGTTAGCTGCACACATGAAGAGTCAGTATACATTTTTGACAGATATTTGAAGCTATCTGGACAGGGGACATCCAGTGAGGACGCACAGTGGCTGTTGATCACTTGAACCATGTTATGCTTTTGGAGAAACTTGTTTTTTAATGGCGTGTTCATCGGACCCAATCTTGTGCAATTTGTATGGCTTCACTTAAATGAAAGCCCGTTGAACTAAATGCCCATTAAGCTTATTTACTTCTTACCCTAAGACTCTGTGATCCTACACGAAATTTGTGGTAGAATATAGGAGTTTGCTATTTGCCTAAAAGGATATCTTGGAAAAAATTCACATTCGGTGATTTAAAGGTGGAAAAAGTCTGAACTTCATGCTGTTAGTAGTAAAACCGGTGGCCATAACCTGTTCTCCAGGTCTGCAAGGGCACTGTTGTCCACACAGTGATGGTTTGCCCTGTAACATCTCATGTTGTTAAAAGTGACAGAAAATTGTCCAAAGCACCAGTGGTGTATTGCTGAGACTAAGATAGAACTTTCTCCTAATTATTATAGCAGTTCTCAGATAATCATTTTGGGGGGGGGGTTATTATCAAATGCCTTTCCCAGCTAAGGTGATCAGTGCTTTACTTAAAGTCACCAGTTGTTTCCCTGAATTGAAATACGTGAAGGAAAATTCCTTTTTAAGCTCTGTAAGGATGATTTAAAGTTACTGTTCTACAGCTGTTCCTTTCTAAATATGCAAGGGGTAGGAAACTGAAAGATCCATTTAGAGATACAAAAGTTTCTTTTATTTTCAGAGTATTCTTCACTATGAACATAATCATGGCTATTTCTACAAATGCCACGTAGTAGGAAGAATCTCATTTGCTGCATATTGTTGCCCCATCATTGCACACTTCAGTGTATAGACAGTCCCATCTGAAGGTGGGGCAGTCACTGCCCTTCTTACTCATCTGTTTCTGCCTCCAGCTCAGGAAGCTCACGTTTTGGAGGAGTTCAGTGGAGTCTGGTTACAAGCAGGACTCATAGCTCAGAGATAAATCAGGCCCTTGAGGAGCTTGTAACTTACCCTGCGTAAAAAGCTGAAGAGCCTGATGTATATTCATTTCCTTCCTTTAGATATTTGTGTTGTTCTCCTACTCTAAACTAGTCTCACAGAAATGAATCAGAGAATTGCATCTTTTCCAGGACATACAACTTTTAATGGGAAATAGATTACAGATGAACAGTAAGAATGGTTTTTCAAGACCTTTCTAAAATCTGCCACCACTTTGAAGTATCAAAAGTTAATTTTGATTCTAAGCACTTGGCAGGATAGTATATTGGATGTGCAAGGCAGAGAATCTGTTTGCTGTTGATTTGAAAATGAATTTGTACTGTTTTGTGGCATTTCTTACTTTATACAGCTAATAGAGTATTATAAACTATAGCAGTTACCTCATTTGATGGTGAAAGAAGATCTTGGAAGTTGATTCATTCAAAACAGATTTTGCAGAATCCAGGTGGAAGAGAAAATGTTTAGGACTCTACCTCTAAAAATCCTGAAAGTTAGAACATTTAGCCTATAAAATATTACAAGAAAAGGAAATTGATAAATTTCTGCAAGTGTTTATTATATGATTAGTTGACCTTGAGGGGGTTGGAGGAATGATAGGATCATTACGCTGCATGTCCACTGCTTGTAGGTGGGCTGTTCTGTTCTCTTATCCACACTTGAGGCCCACACTTGGTAGAGTTCCCACCTGATATGGAGATTACCCACCACTGTGGTGGTGGTAGTTGCCAGGTCAGGGGGGTCCTCGCATCTGACCTCAGCCTGACAGTCTGTTTTCTTTTCAACCCAGTCAATTTCTGATCATATTTAAGACTTCGAACTTTATAGGGCCTTCAGCCGTCTGAGGGTTCTTAACTCAGAACCTTTTAAGAGAAGTCAGCAAGGCAGAGGGAGAGGGGAATCACTTACTCCTAGCTTCTGCTTCTCTTCTTCCCTATTACAAATCGTGACTAACCAAGAAGAAGGGGACATGGCTGAAGCAGTTGGCTTGGCACTCCACCAGGGTATTTTGAGTCCTCCAGCTAAGAACCTTAGAGCAGCAGGTGGAGCAAAACTAAAATTCCAGCAGCCCCTCTAGGGGCAGGAGTCAGTATGGTTGGTTGTACAAGCTCATCACAATTCATTCTGAAGGAACTATATAGAACTTGTATGTTGCTGACCTGAGCTCACCTCTTACTTTGCAGGCCCAAAAAAGCTTAGTCACTCCAGATGACATCCTAGAATCTATTGGTGATAGTTCTATTTGGCTTTTCTCACAGAAAGGGATAACAAGTGTCTAAGATCTAATGGATGATGAGAGCTTCTGTTTATGGAACACCCAGTGCTGACAGGGTATCTTGCTAGGTGTTACTGTGGTCCCCATTATTCCTATAGCCAACTTAAGCTTGTTCTTAGTGCTATATAGCTAGTAGATAGGAGTCCTGAGGTTGGAGCAGAGCCCTGTCTGACTCCTCATCCCATAATCTTTTACTCCAGCACTCTGCCTTTCCCATAGAGTATTAACCTGAAAAAATAATTCTAACTAGCATCTAATGTCACACCCCATTCAGCCTGAGAACTGGAACATCAAGAGAAGTATCATTTTGGAGAAAGAATCAAATGTAACTACAAATAAAGATGTTTCCATAACGTCTTATTTTGAAATAATTTGAGACTTACAGAAAAGTTGCACAAATAGTACAAAGAATTCCCATATACCTTTCATGCAAATTCCTCACATGCTAACATTTTACCACATTTGCTTTTTTTTTCCTGAATAATTTGAGAGTATAGTTGCAGACATGTTGCCTAAATATTTCAGTGTATATTTCCTAGCAAACAAAGACATTCTGTTACATGACCACAGTAAGTTGATCAAAATCAAGCAATTAACACTGATCCAAGTATTTTTATTTAATCCACAGACCATATTCAAATTTGGCCAATTGTTATACTGATGTCTTTTGCAGCAAAAGAAAAGAAAATAGTTTTTTTGGTCTAGGAAAAATCTAGGATCACTTGTGGCATTCAATTGGCATGTCTCTTTAATCTCCTTTAATATGTAACAGTTCCTCAGCTCATGACCTCGACACTTTTGAAGAATACAGGCCATGTATTTTGTAGAATTTCCCTCAGTTTGGACTTGTCTGGTGTTTTCTCATGATTAGATTCTGGTTATGCATTTTGGCAGCAGGAATCCCACAGAAGTGATGCTGGTTCTTCTTGGTTCATCCTCTCAGGAGGCACATGGCTTTGGGGTGCTTCATTTCTGGGAGGTGAAGTCCATACTTGGTTCAGGTGGGGTCTGCCAGCTTTCTCCACTGCGAAGTTATTATTCTCCCTTATGGAATTATTAAGTATCTCCTGGAGAGATACTTTTGAGACTATGTAAATATTTCTGTTTCTCATTCAAACTTTTAGCCACTAGTTTTAACATCCATTGATGATTGTTGGTTGAGATCATTATTACTGTGATGGTCACCCAGTGGTGATTTTCTAATTCCATCATTCCTTTTATGGTAAGTAAGAGCTTTCTCTTCTCCTCCTTTACAAATAAGTTTGGTCTGGCATCATGCTAGAACTCATACTTCTTTGTCAAACATGGTGGTGTTACCATAAATTATCTGGGAGATACTTGTTTTTAAGTTCATGCTTTGCAAAAGTATTCCACACTAAGGGAATGAAAAAATAGTCCTGCTTCACATGTGACAGTCCATGCTCTCAGTTCAAATGATAATGTTTTTTTGTTTTGTTTTGTTTTTAAAGATTTTTATTTATTTATTTAACAGAGATAGAGAGAGAGCACAAGTAGGCAGAGCAGCGGACAGAGGGAGAGGGAGAAGCAGGCTCTCCGCTGAGCAGGGAGCCGGATGCGGGGCTTGATCCCAGGACCCTGGGATCATGACCTGAGCTGAAGGCAGCCGCTTAACCAACTGAGCCACTTAGGTGCCCCTCAAATGATAATGTTTTATTTCTGCCTGTATCCACTTTTTCTTGCCATTGCTTTTATCTTCCCTCCCCATTCTGGGTTCTGTTTCCACCACAGAACTTTGCCTAGGGTCCAAATGGCTTTTGCTAGCTTTGAGTTTGTTTGAAGTGCTATAAAAATTATCTAAAGATATAGTAATGATACTATTATCTGTAGATTTAGATGTGTACCATGTCAGTATCTTGCACTTACCAATTAAATCAGTGTGAAAAAAACCTTAAATCTTAGGGCAGGGGGAAAGAGGTGACTGAGAAGGAGAGCTTAGCATAGAGATCTTAGCTCTATCAGTGTCTCCTAGCTAGTAAACCTTCCCTCCTAGGGCTTGAAGCCATTTGCTGCCATGACGTGTACATTCTGCCACTGACCCCTCCCATTTTTCTGAATTTCTTCTGTAGGATAAAACTGGTTGTCATTGATGGTGTTCTCCTTTGCATGCTCTCCCTCCAGTGAAGGGAGATGAAAAGAAAAAATAGCGCTTCTAAGAAGTTTGGGAAGAAAATGCATACCTGATCTCTAGAGTGGTTGAGGATTGAGATACTTCCAGTTTGGTGATATTTTCCTTTCAGATGAAATTAAGGTTACGTTGCAGCAATGTGTTTCTTGATTCAGAAGGTATTTAATAGGGTCAGCATTTTAAGCCTCTGTTATTGTCCAGACCTCAGGAAACTTGGCTTTTCAAGCTCAAATTCTAGGGAAGTGGTAATTTTTATTGATTTTATTTCTTTAAATTTGAGGCTTCCTTCAGTTGCCAATCTTTGTGACTGCTATCAAATTTCCAGGAATCCTACTAAAGAGGTTTCTCAGACGGTAATTTGCATTCATGAGTTCGGGCATCTCTGAATCCTCCCTGACCACTGGATTTTCTTCCCGCAGGAAGACCTCCTGATGCAGTCAAGCAAAGAACGTTTATGCACGGGCTTCCCTGAAGACTGTCTGAGGAGCAAAGGTATTTATTTTTCTCTAGTCTTTTTCTTTTTCTACTTATTACACACTGTTTTAGTTCACAGTTTCTTTTTTGCATCAGGAATGCAGGTCCCTGCCTTGCAAGATAGACTTAACTGTAGAAATTCTTGATCTTGCCCATTGACATACTTGAAGACACCTAATATTATTGAGCAGTGCCTTAGGTTTTCTTGTTTTTCGTTTTAATTTTTTTAATTTATTTATTTGACAGAGAAAGACAGGAACATAAGCAGGGGGAGTGGGAGAGGGAGAAGCAGGCTTCCCGTGGAGCAGGGAGCCCAATGCAGGGCTTGATCCCAGGACCCTGGGATCATGACCTGAGCCGAAGGCAGACGCTCAACAACTGAGCCATCCAGGCGCCCCTTTTGTTTTAATTTTTTTTATTTTTTATTTTTTTTTTAAGATTTTATTTGAGAGGGAGAGAGGGCACGCAAGCAAACATGGGGAGGGGGAGGAACAGACACAGAAGCAGACTATCCGCTGAGCAGGGAGCCTGATGCAGGGCTGGATCCCAGGACCCTGGGATCATGACCTGAACTGAAGGCAGACACTTAACCGACTGAGCCACCCAGTTTTATGTAATGAATGAATATAAAGCCTCCCCTTTTATATAATGAATCCCTATCGATGTGAATTATTTGATTTTATAAAACTAAACTGCTTATTTGGAAAGGTTAACATGAATGGGGAGGAATTGACCCAGTCCAGTTGAACACTGTGGAGTGCATCCTGTTCCTGTTCCCCTGGACAGGGATGGGAGAAAGCGTTCACTCCAGGTCACCTGTCAAAGCAGTTTCATTTCCATTACTTCGTTTTGCTTCTCAAAACAATGAGTGGATATAGGCCTCTGAGATATCACCTTTAGATTGATTGATTGATTGATTGATTGAGGAGGAAGCTGAAACCCAAAGAAAGAGTGCTGAGCCAAGATTTTCTCCCCAGGCTGAAAATAATCTTAGGTAACTGTAGAAAGGACTGTGTCTATATATTATGCAATTAAAGTTGAATATATAGAGTAATCAAAACACACAAAAAAAGGAAAATACAGCAAGTATGTTTAATTATATGAACATTTCGTGATAAAACATCAGATTTGACTCTCTGCTTCTTGGCAGCCCAGACAGAAAAGGAAGCACAAATTGTCCTTATGAGAAAGGGTACTTGTCCCACTTTATCACCCTGCTTCCTGCTGCTGGAGATTTCTTCTGTGGCTCAAAGGCTTGGCTGTCCAGTATAGATTAAAACTCTGAGGATGAGAAATGTCCTTTTGTACATGTCTCACCCAGTTCCTAGGGCCTTACTTGGGACCATTTTAGCCCCCCACCCCTGCCCCAAATATCTT
Organism: Leptonychotes weddellii; assembly: GCF_054177405.1. Lineage (NCBI taxonomy): Eukaryota > Metazoa > Chordata > Mammalia > Carnivora > Phocidae > Leptonychotes > Leptonychotes weddellii. The sequence goes on from NC_138381.1 coordinate 59,967,614, forward strand.
TTCAGCAGGGCTCCAGTATTGCTATATTGAGTCTTTGGTATATATATATGTATTTTTTTTTTAAGATTTTATTTGTTTGACAGAGAGAGACACAGCAAGAGAGGGAACACAAGCAGGGGGAGTGGGAGAGGGAGAAGCAGGCTTCCTGCGGAGCAGGGAGCCCGATGCGGGGCTTGATCCCAGGACCCTGGGATCACGACCTGGGCCAAAGGCAGACGCTTAACGACTGAGCCACCCAGGCGCCCGAGTCTTTGGTATATTTTTGGTATATTTTCACCCACATCTTAGCACAAGTTTAGTGTCTATTTGTTGAACTACACTTTCATTTAATAACTAAACTGACCTTTAAACAGGAGAATTAGGGGGTGCCTGACTGGCTCAGTTGGTAGAGCATGCAACTCTTGATCTCGGGGTCATGAATTTGAGCCCCATGTTGGGCACAGAGATTACTTAATAAAGAAAAAAAAATTTTTTTTTTTAAAAAGGATGCCTGGCTGACTCGGTCAGTAGAGTATGTAACTCTTGATCTTGGGATTGTAGGTTCGAGCCCCACGTTGGGTGTAGAGATTACTTAAAAAAAATAAAATCTTTAAAAAAAAATAAAAACAAAAACAGGAGAATCAGTTATTTTCTATGAGGAAATCTGCCTTCTTAGACTTACCTGGTTACTGTCCACCTAAAAATCTGGTCTACACTGGACATGGATAAGATGAGTTCTTCAGATAAGCTACTTTGTGGCATTTTTCTTCCTGATCTAATACCATTCTTTAATGACTTAAATTGGGAAAATGAATTATTTTTCTTTCTCCAAAGCTGTGTGCAAGGTTCTCAGTTTTAGATGGAGGAACTTGAAAACAGCAGCTCTACTAGAGTTTTAAGCAGCAGTGACCTAGTGCCTGACTGTGATACGTTCTTCCATTCAGTCCCCAGAGAGCCTTCAAAGGTGTCCCTTTGTTACACATGAGGGAACAGCCTCCGCCCAAGCAATCATAGCAAGCAGAAAGGAAGGTTCTATGAAGGCAGGTCTGTGAAAGACATGAACACACAAGCTGCTGCCGATTTCAGTTAAACAGATACACATGCTGTCCTGTAATGTGGCCAGCATCTCAGTTCGCTTTGTCGGGGTTAAGGTAAAGCATCTGGCAACCTGTCATTTCCTACAGAATTGAGAAGTAAATGATGTTTCTTGGAAACTTGGTTGTACACTCCCTCTGGGAGCCCCAGCTGCAGAATTTTCACTCTGCTCCAGATCCTGGTCCCACACATTTTAGATGTAGATTTCCCTGATAAAAACTAGTATACCCTTCCTACTTTTGTTTTAAATCTCTGCTCTGTTGAATGCTGTGCAAATCGCTTATAGAGTTTTATTTATATTCCATTTTGCTTATTCTGAATGGGGGCACCTCAAAGGTCAGCACTGTGTGATAATTTATAAATTTGCTGAGGAATGAATTTGGGTCCCCTGCACTGAGGTGTTCAGCAAGTGAACCTAAGGCTGCCACACTCTCCCCTTGGTGTATTGTTCTTCCTTCTCTAAATAAATGTCCTGTTCACAGTACTTCCAAGTTAGTGTGATATTCAGAATTTTTAGGTTCTTTACAGTCATGTCTGCTGTAGCTCAGTTAGGTGAAATTAGAAGAAGCTTAATGCTTTAAAAGGACATTTGTGTTAACCAAAAGTCATCTTTAGTTAGTAGGATGCTATTTTGCAGATCATTCCTTATTTCTTGATTGCTGTAGGGCAGGCCCATGAGAAGTGGGCATGGGGGAACTGTGATGGGTGTTGGATGAGGGTCCATTTCACAAAGGGAGGGTGTCCTCCTGTCAGACACTCTGCTGCCTCTCCTCTTCTACTAGTGTGGCTTTTCGAATGTGGCTTTTTCACCATAATTCTGTTTAATATTTTACAGAATTGACATTATCAAGTTTTTTTGTTTGTTTCTGTTGTGGTTTTTTGTTTTTTGTTTTTTCCTGAGTTCCCTGGCTTGGTTTGGGAAGGTTGACTTAATTCTCACAGTAGCAATCTGCACGAAGGCTTATTTGGGAATTCTCTGAAGTAGGAGAGTCACAAGAAATTGGAAGAGAATTGGAGGGAATACATTTTGATGCAGAGGTGAAAGCAGTCAAGGAGAGAAAAGTTACCTTATATAATTTTTGGAACTAGATAGTTTGAATTATTCAGAAGAATTAGAGTTGAGGGCACCTGGGTGGCTCAGATGGTTAAGCGTCTGCCTTCGGCTCAGGTCATGATCCCAGGGTCCTGGGATCGAGTCCCACATCAGGCTCCCTGCTCCTTGGGAGCCTGCTTCTCCCTCTGCCTCCCTCTCTCTGTCTCTCATGAATAAATAAATAAAATCTTTAAAAAAAAAAAAAAAAGAATTAGAGTTGAAACAATCTTTTAAAGCCCTCTATGTCTGTCATACAAATAAGTATTAGAAGTAGATGGAAGAAACCCCATCGATAAACTCCTTATGCTTTGTATGAGTCTAGATTCTTGGACTTTATTGATTCTTTTTAATACATATAATTGGGAAAGAATATTTCCTGTTTATATTCCTTATTTATGTCATTGTCCTCCTATAATTTGCATTTTAGGGGGAGAAAAGTTGAAAAATCAGCCAGTACCACACCCATTTAATAGATAGCATGAAAGAAGTGTGGACATTTTGGGTACTGAATTTTTTTTTTACTTTCTTTAAATTAAGGTATAGGGACCCCTGGGTGGATCAGTCAGTTAAGTGTCTGCCTTCGGTTCAGGTCATGATCCCAGGGTTCTGGGATCAAGCCCCGCATCAGGCTCTGGAGCCTGCTTCTCCCTTTCCCTCTGCTGTTCCCCCTGCTTGTGCTCTCGCTCTCTCTCTGTTAAGTAAATAAATAAAGTCTTTTTTAAAAATTAAGGTGTAACTTAACCTACACTAAAATTCACCCTTTTTTGTGTGTACAACCCTGTGAGTTTTGACAAACACACTTGTTCAGTTATCACCACAATCAAGATATAGAACATTTCCATCACCCCAGTGATTTCTCAAGGCTTCTTTTATAGTGCATCCCTCTTGCCAGCCTCAGCCATTAGCAGCCACTGATCTTTTTTCTGTCCCTATAGTTTTACGTTTTCCAAAATGTCCCATAAATGTAATCATAGAGGAGAAGCCTTTTTTTTTTTTTTTTAAAGATTTTATTTATTTATTTGACAGAAAGAGATACAGCAAGAGAGGGAACACAAGTAGGGGGAGTGGGAGAGGGAGAAGCAGGCTTCCCGCTGAGCAGGGAGCCGGATGCGGGGCTCAGTCCCAGGACACTGGGATCATGACCTGGGTGGAAGGCAGACGCTTAACAACTGAGCCACCCAGACACCCCAGAGGAGAAGCCTTTGAGTCTGGCTTCTTTCACTTAGCATCGTGCATTTAAGATTCATCCATATAGCTGTGTGTATCAGTACTTCATTGCTGCTTCTTGCTGAAGAGTATCCTGTTGTCTGGTTGTATCACAGCTTGTTTATTTCCCATTGAGGGAAAGTTGAGTTTCCAGTTTGGGCAATTATGAATAAAGCTGCAGTGAATGCTTGTGTACGAGGTTTTGTGTGAACATGAGTTGTCATTTCACCTAGGTGAATACCTAGGCATGACACTGCTGGATCATTTGGAAAGTGTGTTTATTTTATAAGAAACTACCAAACAGTTTTCCAGAGTGGTTGTACCCTTTGGGACCAGTAGTACATGAGTTCCAGTTAAGGAGTTGAATCCGGATTTGGAAAGCCAGATGTTCAGTAGTCAGAGAAGCTGAGGAGGTGACAATAGCTTGTAGGGTTGTCTGCTGTCTTCCTACCTTTCGGTAGTCTTTGTGAGCCTCCACACAGGAGAGCTTCCACACAGGAGAGCTTCCTTTTATAGAAGACATTACAATATTGCTAACCCATTGCACATCTTTCTGAGGACGGGATGTAGGATATGCCAAAACAGATGTCATATTTAGTGTCCGCAGTCTAACCACTTAATTTTTTGATCCAGGAAAAGGTTTTGACAGAAATGCTATTGAATCCTTGTCAACCTCCAGCATGTCTGTCCCCAGTTATAGTTATATGGAAATAACACCAAAAAAAGGTCTTTTTTTTTTTTAAGTTTTTTTTTTTTTTTTTTTTTCATGAGAGACAGAGCGAGAGAGAAAGGCAGAGGGAGAAACAGGCTCCCAAGGAGCAGGGAGCCCGATGCGGGACTCGATCCCAGGACCCTGAGATCATGACCTGAGCCAAAGGCAGACGCTTAACCATCTGAGCCACCCAGGCGCCCCAAAAAAAAGTCTTTTAAGTTTTCTTGTATTACTTGTATTATGATTGGAGTGTAAGCACTTTTTAAAAAACAATTTTATTGAGATATAATTTACACTCTATAAAGTTCACCCATTTGAAGTATACTTTTCAGTGGTTTTCTTCTATACCCTCAGAACGCAGCCATAACCCTAATTTAATTTTCATCACTCCCTAAAGAAACCTGTTTGTATCCATTAGCATTCATTGTTCATTCCGTTCTTCCTTCTCCCCAACCTCTTCCAGCTACTAATCTGCTCTTGTCTGTATAGATTTGCCATTCTGGACATTTTATATAAATGGGGGCTGGTATTTTATGACTGCTTTCACTTGGCATAAAGATTTTTAAGGTTCATCCATGATCTAGCATATATAAGTGCTTCATGTTTATGGCTGAATAATATTCCATTGTATCCATTTATCTGATGGACATTTGGGTTGTTTCCACTTAAAGACTGGGTGGCTCAGTTAAGCATCTGCCTTCGGTTCAGGTCATGGTCTCCAGGTCCTGGGATCGAGCCTGGCATCAGGCTCCCTGCTCAGCAGGGAGTCTGTTTCTCCCTCTGTTCCTCCCCCTGCCCATGCTTGCTCTCTCTCTCTCTCAAATAAATAAATAAAATCTTAAAAAAAAAAGTTGGACGCTTAACTGACTGAGCCACCCAGATGCCCCAAGATTTTAGTTTTGATGAAGTCCAACTTACCAGTCTTTTTATCACTGTGTTTCAGTATCTTAGCTAAGAAATCATTACCAAAATCATGCAGATTTACTCTTGTGTTTTCTTCTAAGAGTTTTACAGTTTCACCTCTTATATATAGGTCTCTGATCTACTTTGAGTTAATTTTTTTGTATGACGTGAGACAGGGTCCAAATGTATTCATTTGCATGTGGATATCCAGTTGTCCCAGTGCCATTTGTTGAAAAGCTGTTCTTCTTGGTCCCTTTGTCAAAAATCAGTTGACTGACCATAAATGTTAGAGTTTCTTTCTGGATTCTCAGTTCTAATATCCTTGCTCTTTATTAAATCCATCCTGTGTCAGTGCTACACTGTCTCCATTACTGCAACTTTGCTTTTGAAATCAGGAAGTTTGGGGCTACCATCTTTATTCTTTTTCAAGATCATTACGTGTCCCTTGCATTTTCATTTGAGTTTTAGGATTAGTTTGTCAGTTCCTGTAAACATAAGCACTTTTTAAACTGTTGTTATAAAACAATAAATCTGGGGCCTTCAGCTGAGGTCATGAAATGCCTGTTTCTAAAAATGGGCTCATACCTCACAGAATATATTTTACCCTCCAGTATACCTAAATACTTTTTTTTAATAGGCCACATTTTCTTTATCCATTCATTCACTGGTGGATACTTAGGGTTGTTTCCATGTCTCACCCACCATAAGTAATGCTGGAATGAACATGGGGGTGCAGATATCTTTTCAGAATAGTGATTTCATTTCCTTTAGATGTATACCCAGAAGTGGAGTTGCTGGATGGAGTATACCTAATACTTTGAACAACTTCCCTAACCTTCTCATTCTTCATTCAGACAGCATCTATTATGTACCTGCTATGTGCCAAGGTCAGTGTTGGGTACTCAGTCCACAGTGATCATTAAGATCCTATTTCTGCCCTCAAATAGCTCCAGTCTCATGGAGGTGATAGATTAAACAAATACTTGAGAAACAATATCGCAGAGGTTTTCATAGAAATACTGTGCAAGGGAGTGGGAACCCAAAGGAGTGGCTAGCCCTAACCAAGTGTGGCCTCTGGCATGTCTAAGAGCTCTACATGTATTAACTCATCTTTACAAGTCCTGCAAAGTGGGTACCATCCTTCTCCCCATATTACAGAAAAGGACTGGGTCAGTATTCCATAGCCTTTAGGAAACTTTCTAATAAACATAACTGCCCAAACTCTCCTTTAAAATTCTTTGAGATTTCCAAGTCAGTGTGGTTAATTATAACCAAGTAAAAGAGTAGGTAGAGTATCCTTTGGCTTTCAAGCTGTACACAACCCCTGTTTTCCTCCCAGCCTTCAGTGTTACACTACCTGTGAAATGACTGTTCCCCTGCCTCCTCCCTAAGATTCTCAACTAAGTTGAGAACAGGTGTTCTTCTAGCGGGTAAGGGCTCTGAGGTAGAATCTTGCCTTAAGTGCCTTGCACAGTGAGTAGTTTGGGGATGGGTGAAGAGTTTTGCAGTTTTCCTGAGCAGATAAAATGAAAGATTCAACTAGGATGGTGCTGGACCAGCGTGGAAAGGCCCAGAATTTACATGAATGGCTTAGTGCCATAGTATCCAGTAAAGAGATACACTAAACCACTTGGGGTAAATGCGGTTAGAAATTCATGAATAGGGTAGAATTGTCTGCTATGATGTGGAAAGTAAGCTAGTTTCAAAAAGATAAATACTGTGTGGGGCATTAGGATTTCAAGGCCATAATATGTCAGTAATTGGAATCTGTGCAAGCTTGTGGAATCCAGTATGCATTTATCCATCTAGTATTTGTTGACTCCCAGTATTTTTAAACACTGTGTCCTATCCTAGCATAGTTATTAAGTTTATCATTTTAACTGTTCTCAGGTCCAGTAAGATAAGAAAGAAAGCAGAACAAAGGAAAAGCACTTTTTCTTTAAATGGCAGGCACTGTACCAGGTGGTGTTTTACATGTATTATTTAATTTAATCCTCAAAGTAGCACTGAGGTAAGTGTACTTCGTACCCTCTTTTTCAAAGGAGAAAACTGAAACTCAGAGAGGTAAGTAAGATCACAGAGCCCACCTGCCTTCAGAGTTGCTGTTCCTTCTCTCAGAATTGCTGCTCTCAGTACCAGTTGAGAAATGGATAGGGAAGCTCTAGGAAGACAGTATTGATAGCATTTGTTGATTTGACCTAACTATTCATTTATTAATTCCACAGATTTATTGAGTGCTGTTTTGTACTGGGTATTATGCTGGGCAATAGGGAAAGGAAGAGACCGAGACAAACATAATCCTTACTCTCATGTAGTTTATATTCTAGAGAATAATTATAGAGAATTATAATGATCTTTAGGTTGATTTGCATTTAGCTTTATCTGTTTAGTGCTCGTATTTTGTTATATATTGTGTGCATGCAAATACGCATATACACATATGCACATGTATGAGCATAACTGTGTTTTCTAAAAAGAAAGTAAGGATAAAAAACTTGTTTGTAGATTAACAAGTTTGGGGAATTTCTTTATGCTGCATCTTTTACCTAGAATTTCAGAGACACTGAACAGTAAAACTTCTTTATGAATTGCATTTACATTCTGCTCAAAAAGGTTTTTTGTTTTTTAATATTTCATAATAGAAAAATTTTAATTTATTGAAAAGTGGAGAGTATACTAAACCCACATGTATCTGTCACTCAGCTTCATAAATGCCAGCTCATGACTAGTCTTGTAGGGAAGCAATTACTGTAAGTAATTCAGTTCAGAACTAATATTCAACTTAAACATTTATCTTTTACATAGGTTTTACATAAAACTTATGTAATTACTTATGTAATTTATTTATGACTAACTTAGTATTATTCAAGTAATAAGAAGATAGTCGTTGAATAATATAAGCTGTTGTATTGTGGGTCTGCTTTATTAATGTTTTAGAAGGGAAGCTTCTTAAGACTCTGGATTACATGTATATCTCCATATTCAATTGTCCAGCTAAGTAAGTACATTTAAATAAGTAACACTTAGAGAAAGGCAGATGTTCAAAATTAGCCAAGTACACTTTTGGCCCTCTGTCATATTTTGCATAAAAGAACAAAACCAATGGTACAGTGCACTAACTTTGTAATTTGCTTTTTGAGTTGGGTCTTTTTTGTTGCTGTTGGTTGCATGATTAATTTTTTTATGATTGCATACTTATTTGGATTTATTTCTCTTGTGCTGAAGGAAATGTACAAATTACAACTGGAACTCTGCTAAAATCTGAAGAAGTACAAGGTATGAAGGTCAATGGGACTAAGACGGATTATAATGAAGGACACAAGAATGGCAATGTGAGTAAAGGTCTCTCAGCTGGGTGCAGCGAATACCCAGAAATAGACAAAATCATGACCAGTGGTGAGGTTTCAGAAACCAGCACATTAGTTTCCCTAGAGTCTTTAACCTTTGTGGACCCTGGATTAACAGAAGCAACTTCTAAAGAAAAAGAATGTGAAGAATTAAAAACTTGTCCTTCTTGGTTGTCATTGTTACCAGGGAGCAGTGCCATTTCCAAAGTGAACAATGGGAAGGAAGAGGTGTGTAATTTAAACCTTGTCTGTGAAGCAGATGACAATCACCAACAGATTCTCAGCCACCATAATGAAAAACACAGTTCTGCCCATGGCAGTCCCAAAGCCACGAGAAATGTAGTTGTTGTAGAACCCTTAGAAGAAAACTCTGGCATTTCATATTTCTCAAGTTTGTCTGGTCCAGAATCCAGGACACCATCCTTAGAAACAAGTGGTTTTGAAGGTGATGGCTTGCCAAAGGGATCTGCTGAAAAGACAGACAATTCCTGTTTTGATGGAGATGGTCAAAGCAAGAACGTGGCTACTAGAAAAGAAAATGAACAGTTTTTGAACCCCAGGAGTGAAAGAGGGGAACTCTTTCTTGTTAATGCCAGGCAACCAGAAGAGGATGCTAGTGGTCATTGTCCTGGTGAAAAAGAGACTGTTGCCGCCCCCAAAGAGAATATCCATGGTAACTCTTGTGTTCAAGGCAGTATCCATACAGACAGCCCTAGTTCTTCAGTGCCCGGTTCTTTCACTGAAGCCACAGAAGTAATGTTAAAAAAAAATTATCTGAAAATCACTTTAGACATTCAAGGTAGCTTGACAAACCATGAGGACCATAGAGAAACTTCTACTGATATGAGCCATTCAGGCAGACACTCTGAAGAGAGCAGTTTTTCCTCCTTAATGCAGATTGAAGAGCCAGAACAGACAACCACTATAGAGGCCAATATGGTAACTGAAAAGATTTACAGTAAAGACTCTAACTCATTCCGCTCCCAGAGAAATCTGGAAGACAACACCCAGTTAAGTGAAGCATCATATAATGAATTTCTGATTGAAAGAAAATCCCTTGTGAGTTTAAAGCGTGAGGACCACATAAGTCTTATGAATGAGATATCAAAACCCAAGAAAGATATTGCTCAGTTACCACCATCCCTAGAATTTGATTACAAACCTGAGTCAGAACAAGCTATACAGACCGCACAGGACAATAGTTCACATTTAGATGAACAGAACATAGCCTGTGAGATGAATAAACTTCCTTGTACCAATGAACTGGTTTTAAACAAAATAGAAAGTGAATGTGTTTTAAATCAAGTGCCCCTTAATTCTCAAGACCACGCGAAGTTGCCAGCTAACAAAGAGATGCCTTTAGCAACAAGCGAGGATTCCCAACAGAGCCATCACCCTCCATTAGAGGATGGAGCAGATGTCATTGCTCATACCCAAACCGTTCCCATGAAGACAAAAATGAAAGACATCGCTCCATCAGGTGACAAATCCTGTGGTGCCTCTTCAAACAACCCCACCTTAAACATCAAACCAGGAAGCCTAGAAAGAAAAAACGAACTGGCTGATTCTGGAATAGTCGATCTACCTTCCAGACTTCTCTCAAGCAAGAAAGAAGCAGCAGGCTTGCCTCAAGAGGTCTCTGTTATGGAATGTCAAAGTGTTCAATCTCAGGATCTCTCTAGCTGTCATTGTGTAAATAAAAATGCGCAAGAAAAGAGCGTGTGTTCTGCTTATGCTGCTTTTGAGTCCAGCAGAATCATCCCAAAAGTTGAAAACTCTTTGATGACCAAGTGTGAAGATGCATTTCAGCACAGCAATCACCACTCCCAAGGAAGAGAAGGCTCCACAGAAAGTAGCACGCATAAAGTGAGTTACACATCAGAGGGAAGTGAACTTGCTGGGGAAGAAACTAAAGGCAGCCTCCCGGGAGATAAGATGCGAAATGAAATGACAGGAAGCATATTAAATAGTGAAGCTTCAGACAAGACCATTCCCACCACCAGTCACACCCAGCCCAGCGAGGAATGGTTGGAAGGAAAGGAACAGGATGTACCTAAAGAGACTGTGTTTTGCAAGTATAACATCTCTGACTGTGCCACATCAGAACTAAACTTATCTGCAAACATTCCAAGCCCTGAAAAATTGTTGGACCAGTCTCTAACTGTTATGCTTTCCAGTTTCAAAAGCATAAGCCAAGCAGTTGAAACTCTTGATCAGAAAACAGATAAAGTCCTTGACTGCCAGAGTAACCAAAATAGACCAGATGAAGGCAGAAATGAAGATAAACCAGCTAAGGAGACACTAGATGGTGACAAGAGAGAGACTGTCACAGAACCTAACAGAGAGGTAAGCCACAACCAAAAGGATCTGCTAGTTAGTTCAGCCAGTAACAACCCATTGTCCAGTGGTAGTTCAAAGAAAGGCGATTTGAAAGGAGACTCTGAACATATTTCTGGTTGTGAGGAGTCCACAGATGGCATGGTAGACATCATCTACACGAACTGCAGTAATAAATCTACAGAAGGCATGTTAGACTTAAGAGCATCTAGTACCCTTGACGGTGGTGCAGGGCAAGATGGACTGACATTACAGGAAACCTCAGTGAGTACTCTTTCTCAGAGAAGAGAACTGAGTGCTGCATTTATCGGAATGATTGGCCAGGACTCAGATTTCCCAGATGCTACTTCCTCTACAGGGGAGCCTCTGGAAATTAAAAAATCATGTGAAGAGAAAGTATGCAGATCATTAAAAGATTGTGAAATGGAAATGTGTCCAGACTCTTGTGCCCATGAGCTAGAGTCTACTGCAGATCATGAACCAAATATAAGAACATTGGGTAGAGTAAATGTGTCCTTAGATTATAGTCATCATGAACAGCAAGTTAAAGAAGCATCCCTTAGAGAAACAAAAGGAATGATCAAAGGATCAAGACTGGAAATAATTTCTGAGTTTGACAAGGACAATACCTTTGGAAGTTCCTCAAAAGAGTTGCTGTCTTCTGGATGCCCAGATGAGAACCCTGTTCCTGTAGGGAGCCTGAAATCCATTGAGATAATGCCTTCGTATCTGTCTTCTCACAAAAATTCAGAAAGTAATGTTAATAGTGAAGAAACTGACCTGAAAAATCTTTTTAAACCAAAAGATGGTGAAATGCTTTGTGAAAACGTGGAGCACCACACAGTCCTGCTTGAGAAGAAGGAAGGAGAACCAGGGGATGGGAGTAATTCTGGTAAAGGAGTCAGAATAGACATTGGTATGCAAAATTTGCCTTTGACAATGGAAACAGAAACTAAGTTGAGAGGAGAAAAAACTGAAGAACATCAGAGGGGACCCATGGGTCACGTAACTGTCAGGGAAGAGTCTGAGGAGATGATTACCAGAGAGGCTGGTCATGGTGATAAAGGAAGAGAGATTTTTCAGTCCCATTCTAAATCCCAGAGGATGCTTGCTGATCTTGAAGAGCAACAAAGGCAGAGGGCTTTGGACTACATGTTGCAGAATGAAGAGGAATATATCCATCAAAAAGAAGCATACACGATATTGGAACAATGTACATCATCTGACATTTTACCGGATGAGCTGAAAGATAAGAACCAAGCTAAGTATTGCAAAGGTGAGTCCACCATGAAGAAGAAAATCACCCTAGCACAGCTGGCCACGGGCGGCAGTGCTGCACAGTTCCGAAAGTTGGAGGATCCAAAGGAGGAAAGCTTGTGTCATCCATTAAAAAGGGCCATGGAGTTGTACACAGGCCCTTGCCTTCGTGTTGCCCCTCAGAAAGCACAAGACCCCAACTCTGCTGGGTGTGATGAAATACACGGTGCCTTTGGGAACACTTCACACCAGAAAAGAGTGCTTCCCTTAAAGAAGCAGCCCCATCGAACATGTAAGAAAGTTTCCTGTCAGGAGCAACTCAAGATGGGGAAAAAAATAAGTAAAATCAGAAGTTCTGCCTTTTTAAAGAGTTCCTCTGAAACCATCCCCACAAAAGCACACCGATTTCTCAGTTCGTGTGCTGTGCCTGCACCCGCACAATCGGAACCCGGAACAGAACCAGCCAGGAGCTTAATGAGCCACATACCAAAGCAGAAGGTGACTCCGTGCCATCCCTTGAGGAGCCTGAATGTTAGGAAGCCTACCAAAGAATCAGCCTTACTCAGCAAGCTGTCCATTCTCGCCTCCAAACTGGTCCCAGCCACAAAGACCCAGAAACTAAGATACCGGCGTTGTTCCTCAGAACTTCTTCCAGTGGCTAAAAGCTACAAGCGGCTCAGATACAAAAGGCTTCTGGATGGCTTTTCATACAATACAATGCAGCTAAATCCATATTTGGCAGCTAGTGGATGGGATAAGACACCCAACAGTAAGCCCTTGGCACTTTATTCGCTAGAAGCCATCAAAATGAGCTTCATAGATTTGAGCAACAAGGTGCCATCACTGCTGTTTGGTTCCGAAATTTTCCCGGTATCTTTTCACATGAAATCGGGCTCTGAGTGCATGACCGAGTCCCCAAGGACTTTTCCTGAGCACTGTGCTCCAGCCAGGCTCACCTTAGGAGAGGCCCCCAGGTGCCTGTCTCAACCTCCCAAGTGGACCTTTTCTTTCTTCTTGTCCCACAGTTGTCCTGGGATGGCCACATTCAGGGAAGACACTGGCCTCCATGGTCAGGCATGTGCCCAGGCTCCTTCACAGTCTCCAGGTCCTCTCCAAGACTATGGAGGCACTGCCATAGTCCAGACCAGAGCAGGCTGCTCTGTTCTTGGCCTTCACACACTTCTAGCACTTTGTTCTCCTGGATGTTACCGAATCTGGACAAAAAAACGGAGCTTCTCTAGTCACATGCCTACCATGCAGAGGCTCTTCATGACCCAGTTTACACAGGGCTTAAAAGGGTTAAGATCTCCAGCCTCCATAGCAGACAAGGTCTTCTGTTCTCTTCCCTACTCGGTGGGCCGAGTGCTATCCATTTGGAGCCAGCATGGGCCTTCTGCCTGCCCCTTCGAAATCTCTACTCTTCATTCCACTCACAGCAAGCGGCAGCCAACTCTGAGCACCACGAGCAGGTAAAATCCATGTTTGCTTTTCAACCTCTGGGGAAAGTTGAGGGCTAGAAATGCAAGGCTATTTAGAGTTTCTGTGTCTGCATTTTCTGTTTACCTTGACAAATCTCTGCTGAGAAAATGTAGCTGTAAGTCTTAAGTGTAGACCCCTCTAATTTTCCTGCAGAATCTACCCCTGTATTTTTACCATTCTATGTTTTGTCCATGTCATTCGCAAACCATCAAATCTTTTGAATCTCTTCTTTTCTACCCATGCCCTCGCCTTCCAAAGAACACCATTACACGTCAAAGACTTATAAATAGTGACAAATAATGGCTTCTAGCTATATCTTATTGACAAAGTATTATACAGTCAGCAACTACTTCAGTGTTTGATGTATAAAGGATACAGAATAAGTACTTTTTTTTTAAGATGTTATTTATTTATTTGACAGAGAGAGAGAGCACAGCAGGGGGAGCAGCAGGCAGAGGGAGAGGGAGAAGCAAGCTCTCCACTGAGTGGGGAGCCCGATGCAGGGCTCAGTCTCAGGACTCCAGGATCATGAACTGAGCCGAAGGCAGACACTTAACCGACTGAGCCACCTAGGCACCCCCAGAATAAGTACTTCTTAAGTAAATAAACTAATTATGTAGGTATCACCAAATCTAGTTCATGAACCTTTGGATTTCTCTCTGGAGCAGAGAGGCTTCAAAGATTGACATTTACATACTATAGTTGTACAATTTATAGAATTTTAAGTGAGCTAGAGAAGAGTGGTTTGACCACTTAGAATAGTTGAAAATAATTTCACCAATATCATTTTACCTTTTTTTTTTTTTAAGTTTTCATTTATTTATGTTAGAGGGGGGGGGGGCAAGAGGATGATAGAGAAAAATCTCAGCAGACTCCCTGCTGAGTGCAGTGCCCTACACAGGGCTCAATCCCACAACCCTGAGATCATGACCTGAGCTGAAATTGAGAGTTGGATGCTTAACTGAGCCACCCAGGTGCCCCTCATTTTACCTCCTTATTGGAAATAAGAGGAGAAAGAATTAGACAGTTATATCCTAAGGATCTGTCTCAGACATAATAAATCCTCCTATTTGTAATCCCTCAAATAAACAGAAACTGAAATTTTTTTTAATTGGCCCTCATCATTGTTATAGTTTAAAAATTCAACACCAGCAAAGCCGTAAAATTAGGGAGAGGCCTTGTTCTTCATGTGTCTGTGCAGTCTCTTATGCAGAATCATTCTGTGTCACTAAAACGCTGTCTGGTGCATATTACAAAGTTCCCTGACCATCTTAGCAGAAAACTAACTAAATCAAAGGGTTTCAGAAAGACACCGCAGAACCTGAATGTGGCTGATGGAAATTGAGAGATGAATGATCTTCGAAGTACTTGTCCTGTAGTTAATAGAAAAATGTTCTTACAGTGTAGTCACAAAAAATACATTGGAATGAATCAAATTGTTTTATTTTTTTCAAAGATTTTATTTATTTGTTTAAGAGAAAGATAGCGAGAGAGAGCACAGCAGGAGGTGTGCAGAGGGAGAGGAAGAAGCAGATGCTCCACTGAGCAGGGAGCCTGACGCGGGGCTCGATCCCAGGACCCTCCCTGAGATCATGACCAGAGCCGAAGGCAGACGTTTAACTGACTGAGCCACCTAGGCGCCCCCGACTCACATTGCTTTAAATCATAGTATACTGCTTTTACTTTGGTTTGTCAGTATACCTCTAGAACTGCATAACCACGCTCTGCTCAGTGTCTGACATGCAGCTTTAAATTGTCTTACCTTCTCTATGCTGTGTTCATGCCTGAGGTTCGAATATAGGCCAGTTCTTTGTTGCACCCTGTGAAGACGTGCGGCCTTTGGCCCTTTTTCTTCATCCAGAACTCTTTTCCCTCCTGACTTTTCTGTTTCCTGGCATGGAATATTTTTTCTCTGCCTTCCTTCCTATGTCTAGCATTTTATTTTATTCTTTTTATTTTAATTTAATTCAAGTGGAATGTTGGGGTGGGGGGTGTTTCTAGGGACTTTTCCTTCTTGGCTCTAGAAGTGCGTTATCATATGCCTTGACTTTAAGTTTGGAAGTTTGCTGTTTTTCTAAACACACTTAGAAATATTAAGCATGATAAATTGAGTAACCCAATAAAGAAGGACTTAACAAATATTAAATTATGTTTCTATTGGATTTTTTTTTTTTTTTTTTTTTTACAGAGAGAGAAAGAGAGGAAGTGCACAAGCAAGGGGAGCAGCAGAGGGAGAGAGAGTAGCAGGCTCTCCGCTGAGCATGGAGCCTGATGTGGGGCTCGATCCCAGGACCCTGGGATCATGACCCGAGCCAAAGTCAGACGCTCAACCAACTGAGCCACCCAGGCGCCCCATAGGATTTTTTTTTTAAGTTTTATTTATTTAATCTACACCCAATGTGGGGCTTGAACTCATGACCCTAAGATCAAGAGCTGCCTGCTCGTCTGACTGAGGCAGCCAGGCACCCTCAAAGGATTTTCTTATTTGAACCTTCAGCACTCTCTAATGAAAGTTGAATGGGCTTCTTTTTTGCTGTTTTTATAGATGAAGAGCTTGAGGCACATGGTTTTTTCTAACCCAGATCAGGTTAGTGTTTCAGCTGAGCTAGACCTAGATGCAGGGTCTTCTGATTTCTGATTTGGTCAGCTCCTTCTCCAGTATACACCCTGCCTCTTTCCTTTTATCAGTACCTGTCAGGGAATCCTGAAGTAGTTAGTGCTAAACCTTCTAAAAATCTGAATTGTCTTTGTTTTCTAGACATTGAGCAAATCTACTACTTCTAAGAGGAGATGGATTGTTTTTATGGTCATCATACAAACCGCTCATTGATTAAACCTGTACTGTGTTCCAAATTTGGTAGAAACTGATACAGGTTTTACTTTGAGAGGCATTAAAAAGCTCTCCACCTTCATTTATTGATGTATCTATAAGTGATGAATACCATTGCTTCATCTATACAAATAAAAGCTTAATTACAAAGGAGTTAACTCTATTAATGGTTTTCTTCTACATAACCATGTTTTATGTGCAACTTGGCTTTAAAGAAAATAAGGTTTCTTCATAATCTTCTTTAAGGATATAGAAGTTAGGCTTTATTTTAATGGCATTAATAAAGAGATGAATAATACAAGATTTGTGGGGCACCAGGGTGGCTCAGTCATTTACCGTCTGCCTTCAGCTCAGGTCATGATCCCGGGATCCTGGGATCGAGCCCCGCATCGGGCTCCCTGCTCGGCGGGAAGCCTGCTTCTCCCTCTCCCACTCCCCCTGCTTGTGTTCCCTCTCTCGCACTGTGTCTCTCTGTCAAATAAATAAATAAAATCTTAAAAAAAAATAATACAAGATTTTTTTATCTGTGAATTATATTTTGAAATCTTTAAGATATATATTCAACAAAAGAAGCTGTAAGACTCAAAGCCATTCTTGTTCCCCTCCTTTCTCTTACTGTCCTCTCTTTATTCCTTTCTCTACCTTCTTTCCATATAAGTTAGAAAATAATCTTCCGTCAGCCTGCCTCCACTCCAGTGGTGGGCACATAAATGTAATGCTCAGGACTGGGGGGCTTTTTCTTCTTTCTGAGTGACTGACATTTCTTGTCTTCCTAGGGCCCCATTGAATAATATCATGTGCCATCAGTAGCATCAAAACCTTTGAGTACCCACAGTGGCATCAAAACTTCCCTGTTGTTCCACTGCCCTAACCTGTTGCTTTTGTACTTTTGCTTCACTTCAGCCACACCATGTTACCGTATGTGCCTCTTCCAGGCATGGAAGCTACTTATAATACCAGTGGCAGTCAGATGAGGTAAGCCTCCAGCAGCGCCTGCTACATAAGGGCTTGTGGCTTGCAGTGTGTGTGTGTGTGTGTGTGTGTGTGTGTGTGTGAGAGAGAGAGAGAGAGAGAGAGAAAGACAGAGACAGAGAGGAAGAGTGAATGTGCAAGTGAACACAGAACCTGAGAGGGCGCGCTAGCAGATGGTGTGGGTTGAGCATAGCATGATTCTGACGTCTGTTTTCCTTCCAAACCTGATCCGAGATTTAGATGCGTTTTATCATAAGTAGTGACTAAGGATGTGTAATCAGTACCATTTATTGAAAAAGAGTCAAAATCACTAGCCAGCTCTTTGTACCACAAGTTCCCTCTCAAGCTATCTCTTGGTCATAGAGCCAGCTTCATTGCCTTGATGGGATCGATCTCATTGAGCACAGTTCATTTGTTCAGTTCACTAAATGCCTTTTTCCTCCAAAAAGTCTCTTCCTTTTTACATTTTTCCTTATAAAACTTCTCTACACCAATGAAATGGATGGACCACATCCTTTTAATTTTTTAAATATATAGACACAGGCTGTGTCCAGAAATAACTAGAGAACAGGTTGGCTGGAAACGTCATTGCTGGAAAAAGGGAAGATCTTCAACCTTAGTATGTTGTTAAGAAGTTGAATGTGCCAAGGGAGAAAGTGAAACCCGTCTCATATTTTCCTTCTCTGTTTTTCTTTTCATGGTGCTAGACTAGAGCCTCCATTCCCTGCCTTGGTACCAAAGTCTTGCTTGGTAACAGACTCAGCTGTCAGCAAGCTCTTGCTTTCAGCCTCCGAGTTCCAAGTCCCTGAATTTGATGAGCTGGATACTGTGGCAGCGGCATGCCCCCATCCACAGAGCAGCCCTCCAGAACAGAAAGAGGTAAAGTGCTGATAGAGTCGAGGGCAATACTGGAAGTGTCCATCGAGGACCAAAGATCACATGATGGGTACACACAGGCCCCTGCGTGTCTTTGCTTATCACTGTTACCTTCAGCTGATTGCTGGAAATTACCAGGGCAGGAGTTTTTCTGCTTGGCCACTGAAGGCTACTCTGGATCTCTTAGTCTGCATTGTTTTCCAGAAACTTTTTTCTTGACAGTAGCATTTAACAGTATTTAGAGAGTTGGACCAAAGAGCTGCTTGCATTCAAAGATGAGTGAACAATGGTATTCTTCATTTTGCAGTCTCTCTCTGTCTCCAACAGTTAACAGGCTTTCATATTGCTTATCTCAATATCTGAGCTGAATGTGTAGATTCTCTTCTAACAATATAAAGGGAGTGGTTGCTGAGAACACTGTCAGCAGGAGTAAGTAGAGCTTTGTCATAAACTATGAGTTAGAGTCAACTGTAAACTGAGGAAGCAAAATCTTAGAGTGTCAAGAAAAAGGACTTTATGTATTTAAAATGTCTTCTAACTTGACCATCTTTCTTCTTAATCTTTAAAAATAGGCTGAGCCAGAGAAGAGGCCAAAGAAAGTCTCACAGATTCGTATCCGGAAAACCATTCCTAAGCCAGACCCTAATCTTACCCCCATGGGCCTTCCTCGACCCAAAAGGTGAGCTCCTTCTCTAATACACATAGGTTCACATTTTTTGGAAAATTGTTTGATAGAATATAATGACCTTTTAAGTGGTCATATACTCTGAGCTATTTATTATACTTCTAGGAATTAATCCAAAAGAATTAATTGATAATATGACCAGAGATTTATGTGCCAGGGATATTGTTCTGCATTCTTAATCATTTTTATCAAGCTCAGTATGCCAGATATTATGCTGTCCCTTTGTGTACATAGTCTGTTCGTCCCCTAGTGGTGCTGGGAGGTCAGCACCATTGTCACCCCCAGGTTTAGGTGAGGATGCCAAAGCTCAGTGGTTAAGACACCTGTGTTAGGCCATGGTGTCAGTCACATGGCTCAGGTGGTTTCTCTCTCACACAGTTTTTACCCAAACCCACAGCCCAAGCTCACAACATTCTGGTGCAAAATTGACAAGGGGCCTAATGTCATGAGGGAAAGAAGTTTAATTTTTTTTCTCTTTTTTTTTAAGAAAATGCCAGATGCATGCTATGTTCTATCTCATGGCCTTTAAAAACTTGGTTTCTAAAGGTTTATTTTTTATGACAGACATAATTGCTAACCCTAAAAAGGGAAGTGGAAAGAAAAAAAGGATTACCAAATTATGTATTTGATGTACTATACATTACCCAGACACACTATGAAAATACAAACATTTTATAAAAGATCTCCAGAGTTCGGGGCGCCTGGGTGGCTCAGTCGTTAGGCGTCTGCCTTCGGCTCAGGTCATGATCCCAGGGTCCTGGGATCGAGCCCCTCATCGGGCTCCCTGCTCTGCAGGAGGCCTGCTTCTCCCTCTCCCACTCCCCCTGCTTGTGTTCCCTCTCTCGCTGTGTCTCTCTCTGTCAAATAAATAAATAAAATCTTAAAAAAAAAATAAATAGATACAATTTAAAAAAAAAAAGATCTCCAGAGTTACATTTACTTGTGGTGGATTTCACTCCTTCATTTCTCATTGGCAAATAGAAGCCTAACAGTAGTCCCTTAAGTAACCCCAGGGTAAGTTATTGGACCCTCCTGAGCTTCAAGAATGTGTCTGTAAAGTGTAGTAAGAATTCCCAACACTTAAGACTGCTGTACAGTCCACTTGAGGAAAAAAATGTGTACTGTACCTATTATATTGCTTCACACAACACAAATGCAATAATTATTACTGTGATCATAATTGACGTTCTACTTTTCCCACATGGTTTTTGTCTTAATATATTTTATATTACAGTTCTTTTATTGATCATCCTACCATATGTCTTTATAAGAGAAATTTTTTAATATTTCAGATATCCTAGGTTGAATAGTACTTATTCTTAGAATGAAATAGGATTCAGGGGCGCCTGGGTGGCTCCGTCGGTTAAGCGTCTACCTTCAGCTCAGGTCATGATCCTGGAGTCCCTGGATCGAGTCCCGCATCGGGCTCCCTGCTCAGCGGGGAGTCTGCTTCTCCCTCTGCTTGCCGCTCCCCCTGCTTGTGCTCTCTCTGTGTCAAATAAATAAATATTTAAAAAAAAAAAAAAAAAAGAAATAGGATTCAGAATCAAATGTATTCTGTCTTGCATTTATATGTAGATATAAGTTCTAAAAAAACCTTTTTATTATAAATACGTAGTTGGGAGTGGAGAGAGTTTTAATATTGTAATGACATTCAGTCCTTTGAACTTCTTTCAAGTAATATGCCAAAAAATCACAGTGATCTATCATCAAATTATATTTAATGATTTACCACCTAATTTTTTTTGAAAGCAAAGGATTGAAAAATGCTGACTCACATAGGTTCTGTTACCAGGCATCGAAGCAGTGAGTATCTCATTGTATGAGCAACACACCAAAAAGATCTGACCAGTAAGTGTCAGATGCCCAAAAATTTGTATGCTGGTCTTTCACTTAGAGATACTTTATTTAAATCAATATAGTGAAAAAGGTTGAAAAAATAAGATTTTTAACAAACTTTAGCCTAAGATACCTAATAATAAAATGCTTTTATTCACATCCTCTTTTGTCAAAAAACCTTGAAGTTGTAGATTTAGTGCATTAAATTTATGGAAAAGCTTTGACATACAACTTTTTTTTTTTTAATATACTTGACACAATGTTACATTAGTTTCACATGTACAATATCGTGATTCAACAAGACTATACATTATGCTGTGCTCACGACAGGTGTAACTACCATTTGTCACCATACAATGCTTTTATAATACCGTTGACTATATTCCCTATGCTGTACCTACTCATTCCATAACGGAAAGCCCTAATCTCTCACTCCCCTTCACCCATTTTGTACATTCCCCCACCCCTTGACATATAACTTAATTGGCAAAGGCAGCTTTTATCATTCAAGCCCATCAGCCAAATCATTCTTACTTCCTAACTTTTGTTTTCCAACTCAAGTAAATGTGTTAATTCGCACTTATGAAAATCATACAAACCATTGAGAAATAAATTATGGAACACATCTTATAAGGTAAATTTGTAAAAGCCATAAGTCAAAATTAAAATCATGTAACAAATATAAATAAAAATTTATTTTAATAGCACATTATTAAAACAACATGGTAATGCTGTTTCTCATTACTGGATTTGTAATAAACCAATGTAATGTGTAGTTAGAATAATAAATTATGAAGTGAGAAGTATGGTAGAAAGCATAATATTGCTTCAGTAAATGTGTATGCATATATGAATCAAACAACGTTATTGGACTTTTAGGAACAATTAAGAGTCATGTAAAAAATCAGAAATAAACCTATTAATTTATGTAAATCTTAGGATTGCTTCAATATTTAATGTAGGAGAAAAATATATTATGAAACCAACTTGCATGGCAGTATCCTGTAATATTTGCTGCTGTTAACAGGGGTAGAAGTTATAACATTTTATAAGCTAAAATAAGATGAAGATTAAATAATTGAATTAAATATTTCTTTATGTGATTTTTTTAAAAGTTTATTCCTTTACTGAAGGAAATTACTTAAAATTTTTGTCTGTGGGTTTTACATACTTCATCTTCAAATGTTTGATAGTCCTAGTAAACATTTTGGTTATATTTTTTTAAAAAAAGAAAAATTGACTGTTGAGTGGAACTTTTCTTTCGAAGTGATAACAGACTGTCAATGAGAATTGAGAATAGTTTTGGAAGAAACATTGGGTATAGTTAAATACATGAACAAGCTATGTTGGTATTTGAAGCTCTTTTTCCTAAGTAGGGCCTCCTTCTGAAGGAGGCATTGTTTGATGATAATCAGGAGATAAATGAGGCAGGGTCACTCTGACAAACCCATTCTGCAGCATATCTGAAATCTGAATATTCTGACACCAGCCAAAGTACCCTATTTCTAAAGCCACTTCTCTCTTAATCAACTATATGTAATGGGGAAAGACCAGTCCCATACAAGTTTACTGCGCTTTCATTAATTACTGAAGGGGACTTAGCAAGATCAGGGATTTGATTCATATACTGAAATAGCATTCAGGATGGATAGGTGCTATTCTGAAAGAATTTGTGGGAATGGAGAACTCTGCATGATCATTCAAGGACACTTCTCAAACATATGACCAGAAGTTCTAGGAAATTAAAGATTAGGAGGTTGATTCCACTAAAACTGGGTATTCATGTACTCTGTGGCATGTCTTCTGGTATACTAGTGTGAATACCACTGGTATTTAGTAGCAACCTTATTTAGCTAGCCTCTTGGGGGTTCACGTGTCTGTCGGTCCAGTCAGACAAACTATACAGTATTTTAAATAGGGGAACTTTAATATAAAATGTTAAACTATAATAGGAGAGTAACCACAAGATGTACAGAGAATTCTGAGGGACCCTAAGACTGAGAGCACATACTCAAGGAAGGACAAACTTGGAAGAGGGGCCACCTCCCTAGGTTGGCATTTAGACTTTGTTGGAAAGGGTATGGTTGCAACCCATTAGCTTGCTCTGGGTTGCTAAGGCCAGAACTAGGCACTCAGGAAATAGCAACTTTGCAGGGTGCGGACAAGCTGAGGCAGGCAGGCATGCAAGGAGAGTGCGGGTGCTACTGTGTTGTATTTCTTTCAGGAGGGCCACAGGAAACAGACCTCAAGAAGTTGGGGTGTAGACTTATGGCCTGGAGGTCACATATGTGTCAGGAAGCATATGGCATGATCACCAGGCTAGGGTTGCCAGAGCACTGAAGGGACTGCATGCTCTGTCCACACAACTAGGGCTGAGCCCTCTCCAAATGCCCCCTCCTTGACATCCCAACAAACATGCACAATGACAGGGAAAAAAGTTTACCAGAACCAGGAAGAGAAACTCTTTTCCTCCTACAGTGTTCCCCAATGCCCACTTCTGCCAAAGCTTTTAGCATCGTACTTAACTATAAAGAAGAAATGCTTAAGAGTCCAAGATTCCATTTTCACAAGAGTAGGTACTGAAGGGTACATTTTGAGCTAAAAAGCAATAATTTGATAACTGGTACATGACAGCATACCCTACAAATTTGAATAGAATTCACTTGACCAAGAGCTGTTCCTTTTAAGGAGAGATTTGAATAAATGGAAAAGTTGTATTTAATGCAATCATATGGAAAAATAAAGAAGCAAGAATAGCCAGGAAAATTCAGAAAAGGAATGAAATAAGAGAGGTACTAATCCCAAGAGATATTACACTATATTGTAAAGTCTTAATAAATAAGAACAGTGTAGTGCCAGAGCAGAAGCATACAGATTGGTAAATTAAAGTAGAAAGTCCAGGAATAGACACAAATACATAGGGAAATTTAGAATGTGACAAAGGTGTCCCCTCAAATCAATGGTAAAAAGAAAGACTAAAGTGCTGTTGGGGCAACTGAGTAGCCATTTTAAGAGTAATAAACTTGTGGGGGGAGGGGCAGGGGGGCACCTGGCTGGCTGTCAGTAGAGTATGTGACTTTTGTTCTCAGGGTTGTAAGTTCAAGCCACATGTTGGGTGTAAAGATCACTTAAAAATAAAATTTGGCGGGGCGCCTAGGTGGCTCATTCGTTAAGCATCTTCCTTCAGTTCAGGTCATGATCCTGGGGTCCTGGGATCGAGTCCCCAGGTCAGGCTCCCTGCTCAGCAGGAAGCCTCCTTCTCCCTCTCCCACTCTCCCTGCTTGTGTTCCCTCTCTCACTGTCTCTCTCTCTGTCAAATAAATAAATTTTTAAAAAATCTAAAAAAATAAAAATAAAAAAATAAAATTTGGGGGGCACCTGGCTGGCTCAGTTGGTTAAGCGACTGCCTTCGGCTCAGGTCATGATCCCAGGGTCATGGAATCAAGCCCCGCATCAGGCTCCCTGCTCGGCGGGAAGCCTGCTTCTCCCTCTCCCACTCCTCCTGCTTGTGTTCCCTTTCTTGCTGTCTCTCTCTCTCTCTCAATTAAATAAAGAAAGAAAAAGAAGAAGAATTCTATCTAATGATTGGAGGAGTGATAGACTATTACCGTGTATGACCCTAAAGAAGTAGTAAATGTAATCAACATTTTTCAGTGGCTATTAATATTACAAAAAAGTCAACAACAGGTACCACAAGGTACACCACCATCTAAAAATCTTCCTATCAAAACACCTAAATCTGGGGGCATCTGGGTGGCTCAGTTGGTTAAGCGACTGCCTTCGGCTTAGGTCATGATCCTGGAGTCCCGGGATCGAGTCCCGCATCGGGCTCCCTGCTTGGTGGGGAGTCTGCTCCCTCTGACCCTCCCCTATCTCATGCTTTCTTTCTCTTTCTCTCTCTATCAAATAAATAATAAAATTCTTTAAAAAAAAAAAAAAACCAAAACACCTAAATCTCATTATGCCTCTGTATCTCAGTTGTCAATCTGTAGGAAATACCTGTAGTATTTCCCATATGTTTGGGTCAGAGGAATAGGTTAAATGATACTATGTGGGTGTAATCAAAATCTAGACTGTGGAAGCCACAGGTCAAATGACCTGGTTTCTTCACCAAATAAATTACAAAATTTAAAAAAAGGAGACAAAATAGAACATGAGTAACATATAAATTGAGATGGGTTTGATTGGGATTAAAAATTCCAGAGACCTGTGTTTGGGAGAAGGGTAAAAATATTGATGCACTTCAGTTTCCAAGTTAAATATACTTATTAAAATGCTTGCCAGCCAATAAAAGGGGAATGTATAATTTCCAAGCCAGAAAGGGGGGATAGAAAGTAAGGAGTCAGTCAAGGAGAAGAAAAACATTGGAAAGGTAGGATTAAAAGAAGCTGTAAAATATGATAATAGATATAAATACAGTTATATCATTGCCAGCAAGTATAGACAAAATTTCATAAAGCTGAAAATTGGCAGCCTAGAAATATGTGTTGTGCACATGAGACACATCTAAAACTCATTGCAGAAGGGCTGAAAGAAAAGAAGCCCATCGAGTTGGGAAGGCAGTCTTTTCTCTCAAGAGAGCGTGGAGAGGGGTGTCTGGGTGGCTCAGTTGGTTGAGAGTCTGCCTTCAGCTCAGGTCATGATCCCAGGGTCCTGCATCAGGCTCCCTGCTCAGCGGGGTTCTGTTCCTCCCCCTCCCCCTGCTCATGATCTCGCACTCTCTCTCCTCTCATAAATAAATAAAATCTTTAAGAGAGAACAGCATGAAGAACTTATTTTGGGGGCGCCTGGGTGGCTCAGTCGTTAGGCGTCTGCCTTCGGCTCAGGTCATGATCCCAGGGTCCTGGGATCGAGCCCCGCATTGGGCTCCCTGCTCGGCAGGAAGCCTGCTTCTCCCTCTCCTTCTCCCCCTCCTTGTGTTCCCTCTCTCACTGTGTCTCTCTCTGTCAAATAAATAAATAAAATCTTTAAAAAAAAAAACAACAAAACTTATTTTGTTCTCTTTTCAGGTTGAAGAAAAAGGAGTTTAGTTTAGAAGAAATCTATACCAATAAGAATTATAAGTCTCCTCCTGCAAATAGGTGGGTACATGAGTAGGACTTAATAGACTGGGAGGGCTTCTGAAATGATCGATGTAAATCTCCAATCCTTTCACTTCAGAAAGGGTTTTATGTTCAGTTATTGGAAATAACATGAATTGATATTTTTACTTCCCAGCTTTTGAACTGGGGTTGGTGGTAGGATGGGACAGGAACATGTGTTGAATGAGGTAGGTACAGAAAACGTCTTACTTCAGTTTGTACTTGTGTTTTTAACAAATAGGCCAGCTCTCTTCTTCAGGACTAATAATCATCAATCTTCAGATAGGATTACAAACCCAAATACAGAATGGATTTCATTGGCTACCTTCAAGTCTGAATTCAGTTTAAGTCAGGGAACATTTATTAAATTCCTGTTGTGTCCAGGTTGTAGCAGGAGAGTTCCAGGATTTTATCCTGTAAGGTGAACATTTGCTCTAAGTCATTTGTACAAGATTATTCATTGCAGCATTGCTAAATAATAGGAAAGGATTGGAAACAACTGAAAATATCCACTAATTGAGTTCTGATTAAATTATAATCCAGCCTTATAATGGAATGTACTATATAGCCATTGAAAAGAATGAATCAGGAGTGCCTGGGTGGCTCAGTCGGTTAAGCGTCTGCCTTCAGCTCAGGTCATGATCCCAAGGTCCTGGGATTGAGTCCCGTGTCGGGCTCCCTGTTCTGTGGGGAGTCTGCTTCTCCTTCACCCTCTGCCCCTACCCCCCACTCGTGCTCTCTCACACTCTCAGTCTCAAATAAATAAATAAAAATCTTTAAAAATTAAAAAAAAAAAAAAAAAAGAATGGGACACCTGGGTGGCTCAGTTGGTTAAGCATCTGCCTTTGGCTCGAGTCATGATCCCAGAGTCCCGGGATTGAGTCCTGAGTCGGGCTCCCTGCTTCACAGGGAGTCCGCTTCTCCCTCTGCCCCTCCTCCCACTCGTTCTCTCAATCCCTCTCTCTCTCTCAAATAATTAAATAAAATCTTTAGAAAAAAAAGAATGAGGGGCGCCTGGGTGGCTCAGTCGTTAAGCATCTGCCTTCAGCTCAGGTCATGATGCCAGGGTGCTGGGATTGAGCCCCATATCGGGCTCCCTGCTCAGCGGGAAGCCTGCTTCTCCCTCTCCCACTCCCCCTGCTTGAGTTCCCTCTCTCGCTGTGTCTCTCTCTGTCAAATAAATAAGTAAAAATCTTTAAAAGGAAAAAAAAAGAATGCATCAGATACCCATGTACCAAATTAGAATAATCTTAAAAGTTATTGACAGGGGGCGCCTGGGTGGCTCAGTCGGTTAAGCGTCTGCCTTCGGCTCAGGTCATGATCCCAGGGTTTTGGGATCAAGCCCCGCGTCCGGGTCCCTGCTCAACGGGGAACCTGCTTCTCCCTCTCCTGCTCCCTCTGCTTGTGCTCTCTCTCTCTCCGTCAAATAAATAAATAAAATGTTTTAAAAAAATAAGTACTGACAGGTCAGAGAGGCACAGTGCATAGGACAGTGTATGTAATTTGCTACCATTTGAGTAAGAGGCAAAAACCAAAGTGGAGGCGGGGCGCCTGGGTGGCTCAGTTGGTTAAGCAACTGCCTTTGGCTCAGGTCATGATCCTGGAGTCCCAGGATCGAGTCCCGCATCGGGCTCCCTGCTCGGCAGGGAGTCTGCTTCTCCCTCTGACCCTCCTCCCTCTCATGCTCTCTGTCTCTCATTCTCTCTGTCTCAAATAAAATAAATAAAATCTTTAAAAAAAAAAAAAAAAAAAACACCAAAGTGGAGGTTATATGTCATGGGTCAGCAGACTACAGGCCAAATTCAGCCAGTGGCCTGTTTCCTTTCTTTTCTTTCCTTCTTTTTTTGTTACAGTCTGTCAGCAAAGAATGGTTTCTACATTTTTAAAGGGTTGTTTAAAAACAAAAAAGAATATGTAATAGAGTCCTCTGTGGCTCATTAATTTTAAAATGTTTACTCTCTGGTACTTTATGCAAAAGGGCTATCTCTGATAATATATGCTTATTTATGCATGTCTGTGCATTGAATGACTTTTGGAAGGATACACAAAAAATATGCTGCTGTTGGCAACAGGGGCTGGCCTTGTATTCTTTACCCTTTTGTCCAGTTGCAGTTTTTTTACTCTGTGTTCCCATATTACATATCCATAAAATTTTTTTTTTTTCATACAAAAAAAGATACTGGCCAGAGGAAACAGCTGAGTAAGTAGTCATTAGTCATTTAAGCCCCAGTTGACCAGAACGGTTGGTGGCCCAGGAGATGTGCCATGTGAGTCGGTGTGGTGTTGAGTCTTTTTTGTGCTCTGCCCTCAGGTGTTTGGAGACCATCTTTGAGGAACCCAAGGAACGAAATGGTACGCTAATCTCAATCAGCCAACAGAAGAGAAAACGAGTTCTAGAATTTCAGGATTTTACCGTCCCACGAAAGAGGAGAGCTCGTGGTAAGGTCAAGGTGGCAGGCAGCTTTACCAGGGCCCAGAAGGCAGCTCTGCAGAGTCGAGAGCTGGATGCTCTGTTGATAAAGAAACTAATGGAATTGGAGACCTTTTTTGCCAAGGAAGAGGAGGAGCAGGAGTGACCATCTGGTTGTTGAGAAGCAATTCGGTTTGGGGGTCTCGATTTTAGATTTTCCAGGCTCCTTGGAAGAGGTTGCCTAATTTTGCCCTATCGCCCAAACCACTCAGAATGCAGTCCATGGATTTTTACCTATTTTGAGGTGCAACCTTTTTAGGAAATGGTGAAGGAGGGTCCTCTGCTTCTACTGCTGAGTACTGAACCTCAGGAATGCTCCCTTTCTCCTGGAAATGGTCCTGAATGACATCTGGCCTCCTCCCCTCACTCACCATCCTCAGGAGGAGGACACCGCACACGTTCAGTAACACTAGGATTCCAAGGACTCACAGCATTTGCACGTCTGTGTGAAAGTTCTGCGTTGTTTACGGTGGTGCTAGACCAAGATTATTTAGAGACGTGGCCTAGGGAGGGGGACCTGGCGTCCTGTCCTGTGTGGTCTCACCGGCTCATTTCAGTAGTTGAGGAAAGATGAGCTGTTGTGTTTCCTAATCCTTTGAGTCCGTCTGCCCAGAACTGTGTGTATGTGTGTGTGTGTGTGTGTGTGTGTGTGTGTGTGTGTGTGTGGCTTCTTCCCATGATTTTCTCCCCTCTGTGACTGTGGGTCACTAGTGCCAGAGGAGCCCGTCCAGGCCCCATTCGAAGTAAGTTGCACTTTTTAATGTTGTGGTGTTGATTATTTTCATTTGTTTTATTTCCTTTTTTTTTTTTTTTTTTTGTATTATTGCTGCATGTTTGGAGCCTTTAAATGTGATTTTAAAACAAATTTTTTAAGACATCAAGGAGAAAGACAATACACGTCTTCAGAATATATGACAGGCATTTGACCCAGCATATCAGTGCATAGTATGGGACAATGGAGAGACATTTTCCCAACATGTGTTTCAAGCAGCCCCTTCCCCATGTCCACCTTCAGTGTAACCATTAGAGGGAGTCCTTTTTCATCTGGGTTCTCATTCTTGCTCACTAAGTTGATGTGTTTATTTTAATGATGGAAGTAAGAGCAGGTTTTCCTCCCAACCATTTAAAAAATATGAACGTTGGGTGTGGTCTTAATGGGTTTTATCTGAAGTGGTAGCATATAACAAAGTTGGGTACAACAGCTCAGGAGGCGGTGATAAAGTCCAGCCCAGAGTGTTCGCAGCTGTCAGAGCAACTTGCTCCAAAAGTGGGGAGTGAGGACGTGGTTCAGGCCCAGTGATGCATCCTTGCAGTGGGATCATGAAATTCCACCGCCAGCCCTCTCGGAGGACACCATCTTATTGGGGGGGCTCCTGTGTCAAATTGGAAATTTTCCTGGAAATTTTGTGGAGTGCCAGAGTTAGCGGAGTTCCTTCATCTGGGCCCGCGGGAGTCTGTGGGCAGAAGGATGCTGTATGGATCAGCCAGGCCCAGAGGTGTCATTCCTTTTCCACTTAACTCCTGTGTGCCCTTGCCCTGCTTCCCCCGACCTCCTTCCCTTGTGTTTTATCTTTTTTTCTCTCTTGCTCTCAAAACAAAAGTTCAGAGAACTAACATTCCTTGGCTGGTAAGTGAGATGCTACACCCAGCCTCAGGACACTGGTCACCTCTTCCCATTCTCCTAAGAGCCACTGCTGGGAAGCATCCACCCATGGAGACTGTCAGAACTCCAGAGATATTTTCAAAGCCAGTCTGTTAGGGAAGAGCAAGTGGTGCCGTCCTGGAGTGTGTCTCCTAGGGTTCCTTTGTCTCCCCATTTGTGAGTGGGTGGGGAGATGGGGCGGGGGTGGGGGTTCTCTATGTGCCTTTCCTTTGCAGGTTGACAGTCTATGCCGCACTGGAGCAGAAGAACTGACATGAGCAAGAAAAAAAATAAAAGTGCCACATCTGTCTTCTAGGCCCACTGCCTCAGACATAGCATTTAGTAAGTGAAATACATACCTGGTGACCCAAGGAGGCTTCTAAGGTCATGGCCAAATAGCATTAGAAGAGAGCCACACTTCCACACTGGCTCTGAATGATGTGAACTAGATTCCGTCGTTCTACATCCGCTTTGCCCAGACTGTGTAGACACGACCTGTGTTTCACCTCAGTACCTCTCCCTTCCTGGGACAGGGTCCTTAGACACTAAATGCTTCTCTCTGTCTTTTTGCCTAAAGGAGTGGGATTAGTAATCCATTGCACCCTCCAACAGAGATTTTTAGGGAGTGTTGCTGGACAGCGTGCAAACTCCCAGCAACTCAACAGAGCCCTGTTTGCCAGCTCCGTTGCCAGTGTAGATGAGTCAGCAGTGCGGCAGCCGTGTCATCCGGCAGACTGAGGTTGAGTGGGCACAGCTGTGGCATCACCACCGTTACAGAGACACAATTTCAAGTTCGCCCTTTATAGGCATGGCACTTGGAAGAGCCAGGAGCAGTGATGTGGAACGTTGGAGGCATGGAGGAGGTGGAGGCCTGGGCTCTGTCCTTGTCCTGGCCATGTGGGAGAGAAGCAGCTCTGAGGCGGCCCTGCCTATCCTTGAAATTCTTGGCCCGCCCCCTGACTAAGGGGCCTTCCCCTGCTCCCAAGTTAAGAAGGGGCCCCCATTGCAGACTTGAAATTGCTTGCCTGAAGTTGATACATCAAGTTCTAGCCGCGCTCAGCCACACCTGTCTTAGCATCCATTGTCGTCATTGGCCTGGCCAGCTGCAACGCTCTGTGGTCCTCGGAGCCTGTGGAAGCTGCCCACTATGGGAGGCGTTAGTCGGCCGCTGGCACCCCACCTGCCCAGAGCTACTGGAGGTCTGCTGCTGGGGGCTGGTACAGTTTCTGAGTATGGGGACTTCCCACCCCAAGTGGTGGGAACTTACAATTAACTATAATTTACTCAGCTATAACTCAACTCCAGAGGTTTAGTGTTTTTAATATGGGAAAGAGAGGAGAAATCTCAGGTCCAATCAGGGTTCTGCCCATCAGCTTTTCACTGAAACTTCAAATGTGGGTTGTTGTTTTTTTATCTTTCAGTTTATAGCTATATTTGCCCCTCATCTGCTCCCCACCCACTTTCCCCTTCTCTTTTGGTCACCTTTCCAGCTTTATTTCTCCATTAGTTTAAATTTACCTCATCACCTATTCAAGCAAATTATGTCCACTTTTTCTTAGTGACCTTACTCTAAGAGCTACAGCTGAGGGAGGTACAGTGGAAAGACATGTAGCGTTTGCCTTACTTGGAGCCTGAAGAGCTTAGAAACTCATGCTGTGAATCCCAAAACTCAGCGCTCCTTCAAGAGCTGTGAAAATCATGACACTTTGTCACAGTTTTGCCTGAAAGGGTCTTTTGCATGGGCACCAGAGCCAACCTGAGGTAAATTCCAGATCCTACCCTCTGGGCATGATCCCTTCCCCCAGGGCTCACTCCCTGCCCACCAGACCGAGAGCATGTAGAGGATGCGGGACCGGGGCAGCAGAGCCAAGGCTTTGGTGCAGCCTAATGGAACGCACAGCCAGCGCTCCGTCCCCAGGCTGGGATTCCATCTCATAATACCATGTATGGTAAGATCCACGGAAGACCAACTTTTAGTCAGTGATACTTTTCTCCCATCACCTGAGGGAGGAGTATGCAGTTGGTGCTTTCTTAAATTCCCTTGTTTTGTTTTTTGTTTTGTTTCGGGAAGCTTTTCCCCTGGTATCATGGAAAGGACCTTTTAAACACCACGTTGTGGGTGGCTGTATCCAAAGTCTAAATAATTGGCCAGAGGTATGGAGTAGCCTTTCCTGGATTCATGCAAGGGAAGAGCTCCTTACCACAACTGCACTCATTAATGTAAACAGCTGGCTTCGGAGGAAGGCTTAGTTTTATGAAAATCAAAGTTTTATATTATCTAACCACAAATTGAGCAGCAAACGCTAATTTGATTATAAAGTGAGGGTCCCCATATAGCCCGCCATCTAGCACAGTATATACTCAGATTTGATGGCTTGTTCGTTGTGTGTCTTCATGAGCCCCTCCCTGGTGCTGAATTGGATCTGAATTCTTGGCGAGAGACCTCAGCATCTCCTTGGGCAGGTCTGGGCCAGTAAATAGCTGCCTGAAGTGTTTATATATTATCATGGTCAATAGTTCAGTGAAATTTGTACATTTTTGGTAACATTGGCATACAAGATGCCCCTGCATTTCCTTTTCTGTTTGGTAGTTTGTGACTCTAAAATTCCCACTGTTATGTGTGTTAATTTATGAAAATAAATTTTTTTTTTGAAAACCTTTCAAATAACTCTCAAGGCTGTTATCCTTAAAAAAAAAACAAACAAACAGAGGGGCACCTGGGTGGCTCAGTTGGTTAAGTGTCCAACTCTTGATTTTGGCTCAGGTCATGATCTCAGGGTTGTGAGATCAAGCCCCATGTGGGGCTCCGTGCTCAGCATGGAGTATGCTTGAGATTCTCTTTCTCCCTCTGCCTCTCTGTTCGCCTTCTCTCTCAAAATAAAATATTTAAAAAAAAATTTTTTTTAATCTCTGCACCCAGCATGGGGCTTGAAATTCAAACCCCAAGATCAAGAGTCACATGCTCTACCAACTGAGCCAATCAGGCACCCCTGTTACTTTATTCTTATGGCTTGGTAATAAGTTAAAATTTTACCTATAATGTCATGAGGTTTCACCATTTTCTGAGGACTGTCCTGTGCTCAGAACATGTATAAGACTCCACCTTTGGGTGACCTTCTGAGCCTGCAGTGAACCTTTGAAACTTTATTCAGTGGGGGAACACCTGGGTGGCACAGTTGGTTGAGCATCCGACTCTTGGTTTTGGCTCAGATCATGATCATGGGGTCGTGGGATTGAACCCTGCATCGGGCTCCATGCTCAGCAGGTAGTCTGCTTCTCTCCCTCTCCCTCTGCCCCTCCCTCCCTCCTTGAGCTCACTCTCACTCTTTCTCTCTAAAGGAAGAAAATAAATCTTAAATAAAATTTACTCAGTGGTCGCAAATTATCTCGTGACAGAATTTGGTATTTGGAAACCACTAAGACTTCCTCAGATCCGAGTCATACCAAGTGAAGTGGGGTTGCTGAGCAAGTATGTTAGGTATGATTTTTAAATCATACCTTAATTTCTCATTTGGCAGAGGCGGGGAGAAAGGAGTTATAAAGTCAAGTCAAAATATGTTTCAGATATTAGCCTATTTGGAATAAGAGCTTGACTTGCTAATGAGACTACAAGGGAGAGAGTATAAGTACATTCATTTACTGTAAAAAAGGTCTTGCCCTTTATCACATCCTCCTAGCTGTACATGAGGTTAGGCTATGATAAGTACTCCATCCTCAGCTCTCTAACCAATGGCAACTAGTGAAAGAATGACTGAAAACATGGCTCTCTAACACCACACCGACTTGTCCCAGAAAGAAGCTAAGAATCCTCTGTGGTGTCCTGCCCTCTTGCAGTGATGGAGACCTCATCTCTGCAGTTCCTTCTGGGACTTTGCTCGAGAAGTGTTCTAGAAAATTCCTAATTTTTTAAGCAACTGGTCATAGGTGAGTCATAACATCTTACACTTCCAGTGTCTTCCCCCTTTTCACGGAGGAGATAGTAGCAATTTGGATAGAACTTACCTACAGACTTTTTGCAGTTCCTTGAACAGACCAGGCATGCTCCCTTTCCAGGGCCCAGAATGTTCTCCCACGTTTCTACATGTTCCCTCAAATCTTTGCCTTCCCAGATCACCCTTCCTAAAGCTGTATCCCCTCCCATTCTACATCACCCTTATGATACTTTCTATTTTACAGCATTTACTACTACTTTGTACATCACTGTAATGTAAGCTCCTTGAGGTCAGGGACTTTGTTTTACTCACCCTGGGCTCTCCTGGCTCCTGAAGCACCTAACGCAGTGCCTCACATACACGGTAGGAGCTGCATAAACATGTCGTGGGGCTGCTTTCACAGAACTTGTTGCTGCACAGAGCCGGTAAAATCCTCTTCAATGCCCTGACTGAATATGTGAAGGCCATGTAATTCTTCTCCCTTCAAATACTCTTCAAGGGACCTGGCCTGCAGCTGCCCAGTTACATAAGGTAAAACTGGTCAACTCTTCTTTTTTTTTAGGATTTTATTTGACAGAGCACAAGCACGGGCAGTGGCAGGTGGAGAGGGAGAAGCAGACTCCCCACTGAGCAAGGAGCCCGATGCGGGACTTGATCCCAGGACACTGGGACCATGACCTGAGCCCAAGGCAGACGTTTAACCGACTGAGCCACCTGGGCGCCCTTGGTCGACTCTTCTGATGCCTGGCTCTGCCCAGCTCCGGCTGCAGCCACACTCACAGCTGGCCTCACGCCTTCTGATTGGCTGGAGCTCACAGGCGGGGAGGGGCCGGTTGAGTTACAGATAACAGAAGTGGCAAGGCAGTGGGGTCACCTACTTGGGAGGTGGTACGTGCAGCCCAACCTGGAGACTGCATCCCTGGCTCAAGGACATAAGTGCAGGGTGCTGGAAGACAGAGACTCCCATGCAGAGGAATCGTCTTGAGAATGTTTCTCCTTTTTTATTTTTTTAAGATTTTATTTGTCAGAGAGCGAGCACAAGCAGGAGCGGCAGGTAGAGGGAGAAGTGGGGAGCCCGATGCAGGATTCCATCCCAGGACTCCAGGATCATGACCTGAGCCGAAGGCAGACACTTAACCAACTGAGCCACACAGGTGTCCCAATTTTTCTCTCCTTTTTCTTTTGCTTTTTTTCCCAAAGATTTTACGTATTTACTTGAGAGAGAGAGCGAGTGCACAAGCTGGGGAAGAGGCAGAGGGAGAGGGAGAAGCAGACCCCACTGAGCAGAGAGCCTGACATGGGGCTCAATCCCAGGACTCTGGGATCACGACCTGAGCTGAAGGCAGACATTTAACCTATTGAGCCACCCAGGTGCTCCATTCTTTTGCATTTTTAATCTCAGACTCTTGAAGATGGTGAAATGGTCCTTGAAATAGTGCAAACACAGAGGCAAATATCCCAAAGCATTGCAGCAGTTGATGAGTCTGGCTGCCTTCCCCTACTGCTGCCTGCATAAACAGGCTTTGGAAAACACAATTTCGCCCTTGTCAGAACCACCTCTTAAAAATCTCTCCATTGCTTTCTCCTCACCCCCAAGTAAAGATAGTAACTACCATTGGGGCGCCTGGGTGGCTCAGTCAGTTAAGCGTCTGCCTTCGGCTCAGGTCATGATCTCAGGGTCCTGGGATCGAGCCCCGCATCGGGCTCCCTGCTCCGCGGGAAGCCTGCTTCTCCCTCTCCCATTCCCCCTACTTGT
>NC_138381.1:60003204-60038111 GCF_054177405.1 Leptonychotes weddellii
GGGCGCCTGGGTGGCTCAGTCGTTAAGCGACTGCCTTCGGCTCAGGTCATGGTCCCAGCGTCCTGGGATCGAGCCCCGCATCGGGCTCCCTGCTCTGCGGGAAGCCTGCTTCTCCCTCTCCCACTCCCCCTGCTTGTGTTCCCTCTCTCGCTGTCTCTCTCTGTCAAATAAATAAATTAAATCTTAAAAAAAAAAAAAAAAAAAAAAGACCTTGAATTCTCACAGCAGCTTGGAGTGGATCATTTTAATCCCCATTTTGTAGATGAGGAAACAGGCTTAAAGCCCAAGTCTCCTCCGGACCATGAGGCTGTGCTACCAAATGCAACATTTCCGCCTGTGCCTTCCTCTCCAGCCTCATTTCCCTTTGCTACTCCACCACCCTGAATTTCTTCTAGTTTCTCAGATCCTCCATGCTGTCTCTTTAAAGCTTTTGCAGGAAGCTGTCATCTTGGCCAGAGATATTCTTTCTCCCACCCCTTCGTTGGACTGCCTCTACTTCTTCAGGTCTCTGGGGGCTTCCCCCAGCCCCTTTCCACTGTTCCCACCCTCTGTACTGCCTGCTCACTCCCCAGGATGCCCCTCCCCTGTGAGCTTCAGGAGAGCCAGGTCTTGTTTGCTATCCCCAGCCCCTTGCACGTCCCTGGTACACTCGTGCTCAGTCACTGCTTATTGAACAGATCAACGTATCATGGCTTGCCTGAGCACTGTAGGACACAAAATAACCAGTCCTCTGGAAGGTCATTGACAGGTAGGAGAGGCAGACACATGGGTCAGGAACTGAGAGGAGACAGGCTGGCAAGTTTTAGGATACAGATAGAAGTGCTGTGGGGAGAGAAAAGACCTTTTTTTTTTTATTTTAAGGAATGTAAAAGTTGCAGAAAAGAGCAAAGAATAACAAAAGCACCCATATTTCCACCTTTCAGAATTAACAAGGATTAGCATTTTTCAAATTGCTTCCAGTCATTTTTTTTTTTAAAGATTTTATTTATTTATTTGACAGACACACAGTAAGAGAGGGAACACAAGCAGTGGGAGCAGGAGAGGGAGAAGCAGGCTTCCCACGGAGCAGGGAGCCCGATGCGGGGCTCGATCCCAGGACCCTGAGATCATGACCTGAGCCGAAGGCAGACGCCGGACGACTGAGCCACCCAGGCGCCCCTCCAGTCATGTTTAAAAGAAATAAAAGATTACCGATATCACCAAGGTCCCAACAGACTATCAGTCCCTGTTACATCCCTGGCTCCACTCCCTAGAGATAGCCACTATTGGAAGGTTAGTATTTGTGCCTCAGTGCCCTACCTCCTCTCTATCTGTGTCTCTGTCTGTCTCTCTCTCCATAAGCAACTTACAATATTATTTTTATACTGTTTTGTTTTGTTTAGTAAGCTCTGTGCCCAGTGTGGGGCTTGAACTCATGACCCCAAGGTCAAGAGTCACATGCTCTACTGACTGAGCCAGCCACGTGCACCTATATTGGTTTTAAGACACATTTATTCAGCATCATGATCAGACTATTACATTTAGCAATCAACAGTATGGGTGCAAAAAAAAAAAAAAATCTGTATTAAGACTTTTTATTGGAATGCTTCAACTTTATACAGAACAGAAACCAAAAAAACCTATTATACAATTAGTCACAAATACAGTCCTTGTGTCTTTTGCCCGTACACATGAATATTGTCTAAAACTTGTCTTCTTTGTAGCAGTTAGGTTCTGCCACCATGGTGTTTGGCTGAGTTCACAGATCTGTTGTAGCTGCCCTGTTACTTGTCTGGCTCTGCTCTCTTGCCAAGCTTTACTTCCTGCAGTAATCGACGCCTTCTCCCACTGCCATAGCTACTGCCAGAAGCACCGTAGCCACCTTGGTTTTGCGGTTTGGCAGAGTATTGGCTTCCAACACCATAGGGCCCAGAGCTTCTGCCTCCAAAGTGTTTTCCTTTCCTGGGCCCAGAATTTGAAGACTGATTGTTGTAATTGCCAAAATCATCATAGCTTCTGCCGTCTCCATGTTGGCTTCCATTCTTCCCAAATCCATTACAGCCGTCCCCACTGCCACCAACCACATGCAGCCACCACAGTCACCTCAGCCACTAACTACTCCATGTCCAAAGTTGTCATTCCCACCAAAACCGCTTCCACGACCACCACCAAAGTTTCCAGAGTCACTTCCACCTCTTTGGCGGGACGAAGCAGTAGCCATCTCTTGCTAGATAGGGCTTTCCTCACTTCACAGTTGTGGCCATTCACTGAATGGTGTTTCTGAATGACGGTTTGTCCAGGCAGTCGTGGTCATCCAAGGTCCCCAAATCAAAGTCTCTCTTCCTGCCACTGCCTCCGTCAGCCATGATTTCGATGATTTCAGTTTTCCCATAGTGTTCAAAATAATCTCTTGAGTGATGTCCTTCAGCATCTTCTTTAATGTCAGGTAAAGTGGGCACCAGGTCTTTGAGAATCTTCTCTTCGGCTCCACGACTCTCCATTCCACCCTCCCCTGAAGCACTCAGTGTTTGGATCTCTCATTACCACAGAGTCCGTGAGCATTCTGCCTTGCTCAAAATGGCTCCTCAGACTCATCAGTTGTTTCAAAGCTTCCACAAAGAGTTCTGCAGCTGCTCAGAATCTTTGGGAGACTGACTTAGGTATGCCAGCAGGAAGAGAAACTTGAACAATGCTTACTTGCCAGCATCCACAGACAGGATACGTATTTTGGTTTTATTATTTTTACTTTTTATTTTAGGCTCCACACCCAGCATGGAGCCCAACTCGGGCGGGGGGCGGTGGGGGGGGGGCGCCAAACTCTCAACCCTGAGATCAAGACCTGAACTGAGATCAAGAGTCCGATGCTTAAGCGACTGAGCCACCCCGGTGCCCCTGTATTTTGTTTTTAAAGTGCACCAATCGTCTACTAGAGTATGTGTCATTTAGCGTCTTGGTTATTCTCAATTGACATTTTATTTTTGAGACCTACTCAGGTTGATATACGTAGATATGGGTCATTGCTTCCCATTGCTGTAGAGTAGACCATCGTAGAAGCATAACTGGAGAATTTCTGCACCAGTAGGGATTCAGAGAGATGGCGCAGTCTACTGGAGGAGAGCAGGAATGGTCTGGGTCCTCTGCTTCAGGAAGGCAATGGCCAGACTAGGTTCTTTTGGAAAAGGACTTTCCAGTTAAGGAGTATGAACACATGCACATCACTAGAACAAAGATGTCAAAGTCTTGGTATCTCTTCTTGGCCTTGGAAGATAAAGAACTTTCAAAGTAAGAGACTACCTTCTCATTTAGCAAATTTTGCCATTTCCCTGTGACACTCCAGGTGGGTGTGATAAAAATAAGTGATACATCTGTTAACTCCAGAACTCAGAGGAAACTTTCTTTTAGAGAACTGGCTACCTCGGAATGTTAATAAGATTTTTGGCAAGATTAAGACTGAAATAAAAATGAGCAAGATCAAGTTACACATTTTGAAAGAACTGCTTTGGAAAGACAAATTGTAAAAATAATAAAGTTTAATAGAATACATTCTGTGTATAAAATCTAAATTAGATGAGCATTCCTAGTGTGTATTAGTGAGCTTTTGTTGCAATATTGCTGCATAACAAACCACCCTAAATTCAAGGGAGAGCAACAGTGAGCATTTACTATCCTGCTCTTGGATCTATATAGGTCAACTGTGGTTTGGCTGATCTAGAGTGGGCTCAGTTCAGTGGCTCTGCTTCAGACTTCAGGTCAGCTGGGTTTGGCTGTAGTTTAGGTTCTAGTGTGGTCCAAGTATCTCTCACACTCCTTGCACCAATAGCTCCCCAGAGCAAGAGAGCCAAGCCAAACCACACAAGAACATTGAAGGCCTCTGCTCTCCTCACATCATTCCATGCTCTGTTGACCAAAGCAAGTCATATGGCCAACCTCAATATCAACAGAGCAGGGGAAAATATTCTACCCATAGTGGGAAGAATCACAAAGCCACAAGGAAAAGAACATGAATGTAATACAGGGAGGTATGAAGAACTGGAACAAATGGGTAATAATTCAACCTACCAAAGAGTGTAAATAAGAAAACAAAATTGATAACAATTATGGACAGAAATAGACAAAAACTTGCTCTACCTGAGAAGTAATCTTATGAACAGCAAAAAATCTGCTTTGCCGAACAAGTTTTTGTCAGTGTTTTTGGCCCTAGCTTCAAAGTCACAAAAATGAAAATCTCAGCAGGGACTCTTGGAATTTCTTCCCAGGACTGCATGCTGCAAATCACTCAGATGTTAAAGCTCCCACAACAATGTAACAAAACTTGTATTTGCTGAATGGGGTCAAATGCCTTTTGCATTCCTCACATCCCCCTCCACCTTAGCTCTGGATTCACTTACCAGCAACAGAGTTCTATTGTTACCCTTCAGAACCCACATTGTTCCAGTATTCTTTGGAAGGCATAGGATTCATAAAAAGTCATCCTGGAAAATTGTTGGACAATTTGGGTGTAATAGCCCAGCCATTTCACTTACTTGACCCCGTGATCCTTAGAAAGTCACATGACCTTTTTAAAATGAAAGACTTACAGAAGAGCGATCTACCCACAGGCACTCTTGCTCCCTGCAATCCAACTCTACACAGCAGCCAGAATGAGATTTTTTTCTTAATGCATCAGGGCAAGGGTTTATTCCAGAGGCAACTGAATGAGGGGACAGAAGGCTGGCTCAAATCTGTCTGGAATGAGATTTTGGAGAAATCTTTTTTAAAATCTTTATTTTTATTATTTATTTTTTTTAAGTGATTTCTATGCCCAACCTGGGGCTTGAACTCACGACCCCTGAGATCAAGAGACTGAGCCAGCCAGGCGCCCCTGGAATGAGATTTTTATCTATCTATTTATTTATTTAAAATTATTTTCATTTTTATTTATTTTTTTTAAGATTTTATTTATTTGACAGACAGAGAGAGAGCACAGATAGGCAGAACGGCAGGCAGAGGGAGAGAGAGAAGCAGGCTCTCTGCGGAGCAGGGAGCCCGATGCGGGGCCCAATCTCAGGAATCCAGGATCATGATCTGAGCCGAAGGCAGACGCTTAACCAACTGAGCCACCCAGGCACCCCATAAGATTTTTTTTTTAATAAAACATTTTGCTTTTGAGATACTTGTAGATTCACATGCACATTCCGCAAGAAATTATAGTACAGAGAAGCCAATTTCCCCCAATGATAACATCTTGCAAAACTATGCAATATGACAACGGTATTGACATTGATACAGTCAAGATAACAGTACATTTCTGCTATGGTCTGAGCGTGTCCCCCAAAATTCATATATTGAAGTACTAACCCCTAAAGATGATGGTACTAGGAGGTGGGGCTTTGGGGATCTGCCTAATTATGAGGGTGGAGCCCTCATGAATGGGATTAGTGCCTTATAAAGGAGGCTCCAGAGAGCACCCTAGCCCCTTCCACCAGGTGAGGACACAACCGGAAGTCTGAAACCCAGAAGATGCCTTCACTTGACCTTGACCTAACTGGCATCTTGATCTTGGTTTACCAGAGTCCAGAACTGTAGAAAATAAATTTCTATTGTTTATAAAGTACCCAGTCTGTGGGTATTTTGTTGTAACAGCCTGAATAAGCAAGAGAGTTTCTATCAAGATACAGTACATTTCTTTCAGATTGGGTCATTTCTTTTTTAAGATTTTGTTTATTTGACAGAGAGACACAGCGAGAGAGGGAACACAAACAGGGAGAGTGGGAGGGGGAGAAGCAGGCTTCCCGCGGACCGGGGAGCCCAATGCGGGGCTCGATCCCAGGACCCTGGGATCATGACCTGAGCTGAAGGCAGACGCTTAACGACTGAGCCACCCAGGCGCCCCAGATTGGGTCATTTCTATTGTTCTATCTTCAAGTTTACTGTTGCCTCTGTCCCTCCATTCTGCTGCTGAGCCCATGCACTGAATTTTTGTTGTGGTTTTTTTTTTTTTAATTTTTGTTAGTGTTTTTTAGTTCTAAAATATTCATTTGGTTTTTCTTTCTTAAAGATGTATTTATTTGAGAAAGAGTGTGCACACGCATGCAAGAGAGGGGATGGAAAGAGGGAGAAAGAATCCCAAGCAGACCCCCCACTGAGCAAGGAGCCTGATGCGACCCCAACCTCATGACCTGAGTTAAAATCAAGAGATGCTGAACCAACTGAGCCCCCCAGGTGCCCCTGGTTCTTCTCTTTGCTAGGACTTTCTATTTCATTGTGAGGACTTACTATTTTCTTCATTTGTTTCAAACGTGTTTGTAATTATTCACTGAAACATTTTTATGATGATTGCTTTTAAAATATTTTAGTCTTTGTCAGGTAATTCTAACATCTCTGCCATTTTGTGTTGGTATATATTGATCAGTTTTTGTTTTGTTTTGTTTTGTTTTGTTTTTAATTCCATTTGAGATCTTCCTGGTTCTTGGTATGGCAAGTTTCATTGAAACTTTGACATTTGGGTATTATAAAAGACCCTGAATCTTATTGAGAACTTCTGTTTTAGCTAATTTCTAGTGATTACTGCCACTTAAGGGGAAAGCCAGGTTTCCCACTCACTAGCTTCTGTCACTACCTGAGGGGGCCCTCCTCACTAGTACTGGGTTGAGGTGGGAGTTCTGGCTCCCCATACGGACTCTATTGATGCCTCCCTAGCTGGGACGGGTAAGAGTGCCTCATTACTGCCCCACACTGGCCTCCATTGATACCACAGATTTGGGAGGGGGTGGCCTTGTTATTGCTGGTCAAAGGTGGAGAGTTCTGACTCTCCACTAAATGTCCTCTGACACCAGCCTACTGGGAAGGGCTAGGGAGCCTTGATCCTTCCAGGTAGGTGAAAGTCAGGCTCCCCACGTGGTCCCCATGATACTGTGGGGGTGAAGAGGGTGAGCTTGGTTACCTCAGGATGGAGATGGAAGTCCTAGCTCCCTACTTGACCTTCTCTGACACCAGCTGGGTGGGGAGGTTGAGGGGCTTTATTACAATTGCCGAAGATGGAAGTCTAGGCTCCCCATTCAGCCTCTGCTGGTGGGGGTGTAGCCACAGTTATCTATGGTGCTTGGCTGGAGTAGAATGGCTATTGTCCATTCTTTTCTGAGAGGCTCCCCCTTTCCTGGTCCTTTGGCTAGAGACCACACGCTTTCATTGGGGTTTTTTTTTTGTCTGTGCCCATAGGCATTTTCTAGTTGCCAACATTTTCAGCTCCAAGTCTGGAGTATATGAGGCAAAAAGAAACCCCAGGTAACTCACCACTATGTTGTTACCTGTACCCTGAGTTACCTAGTCAGTCGGCCTCTTTCTACCTTTCAGTCTTTTTGTATTTTATATACATGCCCAGATCTGGTTTGAAGTACTGTCCTGGGGGGTAGGGATAAGTACAGGTGGACAGTGTGGGCTACTCCTTGGATGCCTGCTGCAGTGGGTGGGGGTGGGGGGTATCCAGGGAAACCTTCTTGATCCAACAGTCCTGGGTCTCTGAAGAAGCTGTCCTTGAACGAACAAGGGGGCATCAGCCTCTCCACTCCTTTCCTTGGCCTCAGGGGCTGTTGCAGGTCAGGGGAGTGTCGGGAGACCTTGAAGAAAGACTGCTATGAAGACAGCAGCAGAAATGGGATAAATTCCTTTTGTTCAATGTCCTAATACCCAAAAGCATGGCGCTTTTATTTATTTATTTTTAGATTTTTATTTTTTTTAATTTGAGTGAGAGCAAGAGAAAGAGCATGAGCAGTGGATGGGGAGAAGGTAGAGGAAGGAGAGGGAGAAGCAGGCTCCCCACAAGAAGGGAGCCTGATCTGGGGCTCAATCCCAGGACCCTGGCATCATGACCTGAGCCAAAGGCAGATGTTTAACTCACTGAACCACACAGGTACCCCTCCTTTTTTAAAAAAATATTTGTTTACTTATTTGAGAGAGAAAGAGAGCGAGTGGGGGGGACAGGTAGAGGGAGAGAATCTTCAAGCAGACTCCCCGCTGAGCGCAGAGCCCAACGTAGGGCTCGATCCCACAACCCATGAGATCAGGACGTGAGCCAAAACCAAGAGTCAGATGCCCAATAGACTGAGCCACCCAGGCGCCCCCAGCATGGTGCTTTCTAAGAAAGCAGTTATTTCACCTTTTCAGCATTTGGGCCCCGGTTTAGGATCACTTGATTCTGCACAAACTGCTTTGAATCATTCATTCTACAAATATTTGTTGAGCACCTCCCATGTCCCATGCCCCATTGTAGCAGGTGCTAGGGACTTAATGAGAAAATAGAGGTATGGATTCTGCCTTCTGGGAGAAGGAGACAGAGCTAAGTGGTAATTTTTAAATTGTAACAATAGATAGACAATGACAAAGTGATGAGTGCTGGGAAGGAAAATACAGGGAGTTGATAAAGGCTCTCACAAGCTGCCAAGTCACTGTTTTTAGTGAGTGTTGAGTGTAATGTCACAAAACAGAAGTTTGCTCATAGAGTTAGTTGTACTTGGGTTACTCAAACCCACTTAACATTGATTTTTGGTTCTTCCTCACAACTAACAATTGATATAATTTCAATCTAAACAGCCTCTGCTTTACCACCAAAAAATCTACTGAGCTCAAATTATACATGCTGATTCCCCTTGTTGATTTGACTTAATTTTTCTCCCTGCCCCCCTCTCTCTGTGTCATAAATAAATAAAATCTCAATTTTTTTTTAAAAAAGGCCACCTGTGTGGCTCAGTCAGTTAAAATCTGCTTTTGGCTCAGGTCATGATCTTGGGGTCCTGGGATCAAGCCCCACATCCGGCTCCCTGCTCAGG
The DNA here is from genome assembly GCF_054177405.1 of Leptonychotes weddellii. Taxonomy (NCBI): domain Eukaryota; kingdom Metazoa; phylum Chordata; class Mammalia; order Carnivora; family Phocidae; genus Leptonychotes; species Leptonychotes weddellii. The sequence goes on from NC_138381.1 coordinate 60,011,988, forward strand.
GGGAGTCTGCTTCTCCCTCTCCCCCCTGCTCATGCACTCTCTCTTTTGCTATCTCTATCTCTCTCAAATAAATAAAATCTTTAAAAAAAATAAAAATAAAATGAGACTTTAAAGAGGTGACTCAGTTAAAATGAGACTGGTAGGGCCACCTGGCTGGCTCAGTGGTGCAGCATGTGACTCTTAATCTTGGGTCATGAGTTGGAGCCCCATGTTGGGTGAAGAGATTACTAAAAAAAAAAAAAAAGAAGAAGACAGAAAGAAAAAAAGATGATGAAAGATAAAATGAGATGTTAAGGTGGGCCGTAATCCAAATCTGAGGGCTGTTTTTATAAGAAGAGGAAATTTGGACACACAAAGGGACACCAGGAATATGCACACACAGAGGAAAGACCATGTGAGGACATTGTGAGAAGACAGCCATCTGTATAAGCCAAGGAGAGAGACAGCAGAGAAGCCAAACCTACTGACAACTTGATCTTGGACTTCTGGCCTCCAGAACTGGGAGAAAATTAGTTTACGTTGTTTAAGTCAGCCGCATCTGGGGTATTTTGTTATGGCAGCAGTAGCCGACTGATACACATCACTTACAGGAAGCCCAGCTAGGACTCCGACATTCTCAAAGCCCAAGCTTCAAGCATTGTATCAGGAGTGATGATATATGCTCCCCACCACACCCCCGGGCCAACTTGAGCACTATGCGCAGTAGGAAAAATCGTAGGGGCCGTGATAATGCTACGGCAATATCCCACAGCAATGTTCTAATTTTAATTTATTTAAAATAGGGAAAATATATAATTATAGCAACGAACCAGGCCTGGATTCCATTGTCAACACAGTTGTAAAATGCAATTTTTATTTTTATTTTTTTGTTTTTATTTATTTACTTATTTTTTATGGAGGAAGGGGTCCATTAAGGCAAAGGTGTCTAGGACTCACAAAAGCTATAATGCAGGGCGCCTGGGTGGCTCAGTCGGTTAAGCATCTGCCTTCAGCTCAGGTCATGATCTGGGGGTCCTGGGATGGAGTCCCGCATCAGGCTCCCTGCTCCACGGAGAGCCTGCTTCTCCCTCTGCCTCTCTCTCTCATGAACAAATAAATAAAATATTTTTTTAAAAAAACCTTCTTAAAAAAAAAAAAAGCTATAATGCACCGTGGCTACCACCATCCACAGCTTGCAAAACAGCTTTAAAAATTGAAAATTGAAGGGTGCCTGGCTGGCTGGTTCAGTTGGTGGAGCATGTGACTCTTGATCCCGGTTGTGAGTTCAAGCCCCATGTTGGGTGTAGAGATTACTTAAAATCTTTTTATTTTATTTTTTTAAGATTTTATTTATTTGACAGAGAGAGCAGAAGCAGGGGGAGCTGCAGAGGGAGGGGGAGAAGCAGGCTCTCCATTGAGCCGGGAGCCCGACGCGGGGCTCAATCTCAGGACCCTGGGATCATGACCTGAGCTGAAGGCAGATGCTTAAGGACTGAGCCACCCAGGCGCCCCTTAAAAATAAAATAAAAAAAAAAAAAAAGAAAATTGAATCTCAGGGGATTACAAATTCGTTCTTAAATCCTAGGCCAACTCTGCCCCCTAGTGGTGGTATGGAAATTTCGGAAGAAATGAATGCGCAGTAGCTGTTGGGTAATTCACACCTACCAGGGGCTTTGAGATTGTCCCATATCGTTTCATCCTCAGAATCCCATGCACTTAGTGATATTCAACGTCCAGATAAGTCACCGAAACTCAGGGTTCTTAAGGCATTTAACCAGGGTCACATGACTAGTTAGACAGTTGGTTTCCATCCGTGGCCCAACACTGTGGAGAAACCCGTTTATCCAGATTTTCCGTTGTTGAGATGGGCGACTCCAGCAGTGAGAATTACAGTAATGCTCCAGGTTTTCCAGTTTGGAGACAGAGAAGAATTTTTGGAGAGTTTTGCATGGTCAGCATCTTTCCTGCTGTCTGCATTTAGAGACAGACACTGTGCTTAGGGCTGTGATGGGGACTGTCTCTAAACGAAACTTAAGTTAATGTGAGTCTTCTAAGAAGGTTGCATTTTCGGGGTAGAGAAGAGATTTGACTTGGCTGCCTCATTCACATCTCTTTGGAATCACATCTACTCACACACCACCAGCGTCTCTGAAAGAAATTCACGTGGTGCCTCACCCCTCCCGGATATAGGAGCGGGTGCCTTTCCTTGCTGAAGGAGGGCCAGGGAAGGCAAGCACTGATGGGCAGGGAGCATGTTTTGGGTTTTTGTTGTTGTTGTTTTTGGTGTGGGTTTGTTTTTTTTTTCTTGGTGCAAAAAGTTGTTTTTATTAAAGCACGGGGACAGGACTCGTGGGCAGAAAGAGCTGCTTGGCAGGGAGCATGTTTTAAAGTTTGGGACTATCTTTTACTAAAACCATTCAGTTACCCATTTCTTTCTTTCTTTTCCTTAAGCTTGAAAAAGAGTAGGCTCTCTCCCACCCACCAGCATTACCGTAGAGATGGTGCTTTCAGGGGTTATTAATCGCAACTGGAAGGGCTAGAGTTTGGTTACTGTTGTCCAAGAGTCCCCTAGAAGCTACCTTAGGGGTAATTCCTTCAGTTTGGCTGCATCATGCAAACTGCATGTACCTGTTTCAGGTAAATAAGCTACTGCCATCCATCAGTTTCTCCTCTGCACCTGCTACATGAAGACAGCTTTTCCTGGGCCAGTGAAGATGGCCATAAGCCTGTAGTGAACTCAGCCTCACTGACTACACGTACCTGCCTGCAGGTCATGCTCCACACTTAGGTTGGCAACACAGCTTTGAAAAAACTGCAGTGATGTTCTCTAGGAGGCCAGGAGCTGGAGAAGAGGCCCCAGACACCTGCCTGCCCTCCTATAGTCCCCTTTTCCTATTTGCAGCCCATGTTTGTTTCTCATGCTGCATCTTCTTTGTTCTCCCTACGTTCTCTCCCATGTCCAGTCCCTCTCCCTTCTCTCCATTAAAGCGACACAATCTAGAATGTATTCATTATTTGAAAATGTTATGGGACAGGATCCCAAATCAGGGTCATATTGCCTTAAAATCATAGAACTTCATAGCTGGAAGGAGGCCCTAAAGATTTTATATGTAAAGATTTTACACACACATGTATATATTCTTAGCTCTCTCTATATACATACATACATACATATATTTATATATATGAATATATTTATATATGTGTGCATATATATTCTTAAAACTTAAGAGGGTTGGAATGCATGTGTGTGTGTTCTTAAAATATAAGAAGTTGTTGGGGCGCCTGGGTGGCTCAGATGGTTAAGCTTCTGCCTTCGGCTCAGGTCATGATCCCAAGGTCCTGGGATCGAGCCCCACATCAGGCTTCTAGCTCGGCAGGGAGCCTGCTTCTCCCTCTCCCTCTGCCTCTCCCCCTGTTCATGCTCTCTCTCTCTCTCTCTAATGAATAAATAAAATCTTTTTTAAAAAAAGTTGTATATTGGTGTCTTTTAATTTTGTTGTTGTTGCTACTCACTCTTGAAAAATGTTATGATTACCCTCATCTGAAAAATTGTGCTAGGATTTCTTTTTTGTTTGTTTTTAAGTTTATTTATTTATTTATTTATTTATTTTAATCCCCACACCCAATATGGGGCTCAAACTCGCAGGCCCAAGATCAAGAATCACATGTTCTGTTTTTTTTGGTCTGAGCCAACCAGGCACCTCTCTTCCTTTCAGTACGACTGGGACCTGGTGTGACAGTATATACACTAGAAGGAAAAGTCTTCATGTTCCTCACCTGTACCTCGAGCTGAGCTCTGAAAGGGTCGTTCCAGAAATGGTCTCTGGAAGAGAAAAGTAGAAAACGGTTTGTTTTCCCCTAAAACTTGTTTGGCTGTGGGACCAATCAGGGAGAAACTGGAGAAGTTTTCATGGAGCAAACTTCTTCAGCCAAGCTTAATCCAGTAGTTTTTGTATTTGTTTTTGGTTTTCTTTTTTTTTTTTTTTTAGGATTTTATTTATTCATTTGAGACACAGAAATACAGAGAGAGAGGCAGAGGGAGAGGGAGAAGCAGGCTCCTCGCCGAGCCAGGAGCCCGATGCGGGACTCGATCCCAGGACCCTGGGATCATTACCTGAGCCGAAGGCAGACGCTTAACGACTGAGCCACCCAGGCGCCCCCCTTGCTTATTCTTTTTTTTTTTTTTAAGGTTTTATTTATTTATTTGACAGAGAGAGACAGCGAGAGAGGGAACACAAGCAGGGGAAGTGGGAGAGGGAGAAGCAGGCTTCCCGCGGAGCAAGGAGCCTGATGCGGGACTCGATCCCAGGACCCCGGGATCATGACCTGAGCCGAAGGCAGCCGCTTAATGACTGAGCCACCCAGGTGCCCCGGTTTTCCCAGATTTCTTTCATTTTATTGATTAAATTATAATTTAACCACTGGAGAATGAGCAGAACTTACATTTCTCATTTGATAAGTTCTGACAAGTATACTCCTATGCAACCACCACTCAGATATTTCTGTCACCCCAGAAAGTCACCTCATGCATCTTTCCAGGGTAGCAACTGTTCAGTATTCCATCTCTATATATTAGTTTTGCCTGTTCTTGAATGTTGTATCATTGCAATCAGACAATATTACTCTATGGTATCTGACTTATTTTGCTCAATGTAATGTTTTTGTAATGGATATTTGGGTTGTTTCTAGTTTGGGAACCTTATGAATATAGCTGCTATATACATTCTTGTAAAAACAAAACAAAATCTAGTGGAATAAAGATGTATTACAGCATTAACACAGAGGGCAAAGATGGGGTAAATGGGATTTTGAAGGTTCTAAGATGCTGGCATTGATTAGGAATGAATAAAAGTACTAACTTATACTTCTTACCATTCTTTTGGCTGTGAAAAGTCAAGGTGGAGAGATTTGTCAGGTCCATGGATTGGGAGCCTCAATATTGTTATTCATCAAATTGATCTCTGGATTCAACACAATCATAATAAAAATCTCAACAGGATTTTTGTTGTTGAACTTGACAAACTGATTCTAACACTTTTTTTTTTATAATTTTTTTTTAAAGATTTTATTTATTTGACAGAGAGAGCACAAGCAGAGGGAGAGAGAGGGAGAAGCAGGTTCCCCGCTGAGCAAGGAGCCTGATGTGGGACTCGATCCCAGGACCCTGGGATCACTACCCGGGCCGTAGGCAGCCGCTTAACCGACTGAGCCACCCAGGCATCCCTGATTCTAACACTTTTATGGGAATGAAAAGAATCTATTTATAAAAGCCAAAACAGGGGTACCCAGCTGGCTCAGTCAATAAGAGCACGTGACTCTGGATCTCAGTGTGGTGAGTTCAAGCCCCATATTGGGCACAGAGTTTACTTAAAAAAAAAAAAAAGATTTACGATAAAGCAACAGTAATCAGTGAAACAAATAGAGATCATTGGAATCCAGAAATAGACCCACGTATGTATGGTCAGTTGATTTTGACAAAGGCAATTCAGTGGGGAAAGGAAAGTCTTTTCAGCATTAGTGCTGGAAAAATTGGATAAGTTTATGGAAAAATGAACCTAACTTCGTATATAATTTGAGATGAGCCATACATCAAAATATAAAAGATAAAACTGCAAAGTTTCTTTTTTTTTTTTTTTTTTGACAGAGAGACACGGTGGCGAGAGAGGGAACACGAGCAGGGGGAGTGTGAGAGGGAGAAGCAGGCTTCCCGCCGAGCAGGGAGCCCGATGCGGGGCTTGATCCCAGGATCCTGGGATCACGACCTGAACCAAAGGCAGACGCTTAATGACTGAGCCACCCAGGTGCCCCGAAACTGCAAAGTTTCTAGAAAAAATATGGGAGAATATCTTTATAGCCTTGGGGTAAGCACAGATTTTTTTAGGATTAAAAAAAAAACTGTAAAAGAAAAAAATTAATCACTTAATCTCCATTAAAATTAAAAACTTCTGCTTATCAAGAGACTCCATTAATGATATAAGAAAGCCAGCCACAGGCTGGAAGAAATACTTACAATACATATATCTAACAAAGAACTTATATCCACAGTATATAAACAACCCTGACAACTCAATAATAAAAATTCAAACAACCTAATTTTTTTAAAGATTTTATTTATTTGAGAGAGAGAGAACATGAGCAGGGGGAGGGGCAGAGGGGAAGGGAGAGGGACAAGCAGACTCCGAGCTGAGCGTGGAGCCCTATGTGGGGCTCGATCCCAGGACCCTGAGATCATGACCTGAGCCGAACTGACTGGGCCACCCAGGTGCCCCAACCTAATTTTTTAAATGGGTAAAAGACTTGAGCAGACTTTTCACATATGAAGATATATGAATGATCAGTAAGCACATAAAAAAGTGTTCAACATTATTAGTCTCCTGGATAATACAACTTAAACCATAAAGAGATATCACATCATAACATTAGAATGGCTAAAAATAATGTTGGTGAAAACGTGGAGCAATCAGAACTCACACATTGGTGGTAGGAATGTAAAATGATACAATCACTTTGGAAAACTTTTTGGCAAGTTCTTAAAAATTAGACTTCTATCTACCGTACAATGCAGGAATTCCAACCCTGAAGAAAAATGAAAACTTCTGCTCACAAAAATACTTGTAAAAGTAAGTTTACAGGGGCGTCTGGGTGGCTCAGTCGGTTAAGCCGCTGCCTTCGGCTCAGGTCATGATCCCAGGGCTCTGGGATAGAGCCCCACATCAGGCTCCCTGCTCAGCAGGGAGTCTGCTTCTCCCTCTCCCTCTGCCTGCCACTCTCCTTGCTTGTGCTCTCTCTGTGTCAAATACATAAATAAAATCTTTAAAAAAAAAAAAAGTAAGTTTACAGCAGTCTTATTCATAATAACTCCAAACCAGAACTCAAATTTCTATCAACAGGAGAAGGGACAAACTGTGGTGTGTTTATATAACGGAATATTACTTGGTAGTAAAAATGACAGAACTACTACATTAACATGATTGAATCTCAAAAACATGATTCTGGGAAAATGTGAGGTTCTATATCTTGACTGTGTTAGTGGTTGTATGGCTTGAATCATACTTAATATTTGTGCATTTCTGTGTATGTAAATTTTACCTAAATAAAAAAAGACAAACATACATGTTTTAATCTCTAGGGTAACCATTTAAAGACTAGTACAGAAATGATAACTATCAGTTATCAGAAGGGGAAGAGTAGAGTAATTAAGAAAGAAACTTGATGTATCCACAAGTAGGTGAGAAAAAAAGAGAAAAGAGAATATAGAACATTTGGCCAAATAGAAAATACATGTAAGAGAGTCTATTTAAATCCAAATGTATTGGTAATTTAATTGATGGACAAAAACTCCAATTGAAAGATAAATATTGTCAGACTAAATTAAAAACAAGACCCAGTAATGCTGCTTACGAAAGACACACTGTAAATATAAGGACACACAGAGTCTGAAGACATACTGAACACCAAACAAAAAGCAAAGAGCATAGCATAGCTGTATTAATATCAGATATAGTTAGACTTCAAGGCAAATAGCATTACTAGAGACAAATAGGGACATTGATAATGGTAAAAAAAAAAAAGGCAAATCCAGCAGGAAAATATAACAATATAGAATTTGCGTAAACATTGAAATAATGTTAACTAATAGAACTACAAGGAAAAACAGACAAATCTGTATTATAGTTGGAGATATGAACATATCTCTCTCAACTGATAGAACTAGTAAACAAAAATTAGTAGGTTATAGAAGATCTGAAAACCCGATTAATCCATTTAACCTAATTGAAATATATATATATATATTTTTAAAGATTTTATTTATTTGAGAGAGAGAGAATGAGAGAGAGCACATGAGAGGGGGGAGGGTCAGAGGGAGAAGCAGGCTCCCTGCCGAGCAGGGAGCCCGATGCGGGACTCGATCCAGGGACTCCAGGATCATGACCTGAGCCGAAGGCAGTCGCTTAACCAACTGAGTCACCCAGGCGCCCCCTAATTGAAATATATTTTAAAAATTAGACAGGGACACCTGGGTGGCTCAGTTGGTTGAGCGGCCAACTCTTGATTTTGGCTCCAGTCCTGGTCTTGGAGTCATGGGATTGAGCCCCACATTGGGCTCTGCTTTCAGTGTGGAGTCTGCTTGTCCCCCTCCATCTGCTCCTTCCCCTGCTCGTGCACTCTCTTTCTCTAAAATAAATAAATAAAATCTTAAAAAAAAATTAATCATATTTGAGCCACAAAGCAGATCTCAACAAAGGCAAAGGATTGAAATTCCAAGTGAGTTCTCTGAACACAGTGGAATTGTGTTAAATATCAATTACAGACAAAAATAAAACTAGATAAACCCAAATTCTTTTTAAATTAAGCAATACATGGTTATCTTAAGAGTCAAAGAAGAAATCATCAAATATTTTATTTATATTTTTAAGATTTTATTTTTAAGTAAACTCTCTACCCAATGTGGGGCTGGAACTCACGACCCTGAGATCAAGAGATGCACTCCCCACAGACTGAACCAGCCAGACGCCCCCACAATGTACTTTAATACATTGAGATGGGTACATATAGATTTGTTGAATCACTGTGTTGTACTCTTTAAACTAATGTAATATGTGAACCATTCTTCAATTAAAAAAATAATAATTTTTAAAAAAGTATTTTGGGGGCGCCCGACTGGCTCAGTGGGTGGAGCATGTGATTCTTGATCTCAGGGCTGTAAGTTCAAGCCCCACGTTGGGTGTAGAGATTACTTAAAAATAAAATCTTTAAAAAAAAGTATTTTGAACTGAGTAATATTGAAAATATGGTAGCCCAAAATAGAAGGTATAGCTAAGCCTCTACTTAGAAATAAGTTATAGCTTAAAATGCATATATTAGAAAAGAATGCTGAAAAACAAATGCTCTAAGTATTCTCAGAATCTTAGAAAAGGACAGCACATTGAAAGTAGAAAAAAAATACAGCTAAATAAGTACGAATAAAATAAGAAAAACAAATATATAATAGAGGAAATAAAGTTAAAATGTGTCCTTTGAAAACAATATTAATAAACCTCTAGCAAGACTGACCAAGAGGAGGAAAAAAAAGAGGGACTTCATAAATTCACCAATGTCAGGAAAGAACATGAGTACGTCACTAAAAATCCTATGAAAAAGAACATAAAGGAATGTTAGGGGGCGCCTGGGTTGCTCAGTAGGTTAAGCATCTGCCTTCAGCTCAGGTCATGATCCCGGAGTCCAGGGATCAAGCCCCACATAGGGCTCCCTGCCCAGCAGGGACTCTACTTCTCCCTCTCTCTCTGGCCCTCCCCCCTGTTCATGCTCTCTCTGTCTCACTCACTCACTCTCTCTCTCTCAAATAAATAAATAAATAATCTTTTTAAAAAAGAATGTTAAGAACAAGTTTGTGCCAATTAACTGAAATTTTAGATAAAATGAACAGATTCCTAGAAGAAAAGACAATTTACCAAACCACCACAAGAATAGAAAACCTGAACAAATACCACATCTATTAAACTTTTTTTAAGATTTTATTTTTAAGTACTCTCTGCACCCAATGTGGGGCTCAAACTCACAACCCCGAGATCAAGAGTTGCATGTTTCACTGTCTGAGCCAGCCAGGTGCCCCACATCTATTAAATGTATTCAATCTGTGATTGAATCTCCTTCCATGCCTATGTAGCTTTGCTGATGAACTCTTCCAAATTTTAAGGAAGATGTAGCACCAATCTTACGCTTTCCAGAGAATTGAAAAGGAGAAGTGCACATTCATTTATGATAACAAAAACCTGACAAGAGCAAAAGAAAGAAAGAACGAGAAAGAAAGGAAGGAAGGAAGGTGAGAGGGAGAAAAGAGAAGGAAGGAAGGAAGAAAGGAAAGAGAGAGAGAGAAATAGTCCATTCTCTCTCTCAATGTAGATGCAAAAAAACTAAACAAACTATTAGCAAATTGAATCTAGCGATATATTAAAAAGGATAATACACCATGACCAGCAACGCAAGGTTGATTTAACTACGAAAATCAATCAATGGACAAATGAATAGTCACAGGCAAAAGGATGAAGCTGGATCCTTACCTCACAACTTGTAAAAACTTAACTCAAAATGAATCAGTCTTAAACTATAAAACTCTTAGAAGAAAGCATAGGTGTAAATCTTCGCGACCTTGATTTTGGCGAATGATTCTTAGATATGACATCAAAAACATAAGCAACGAAAGAAAAAGTAGATAAATTGAACTTCATCAAAATTAAAAACTTTCATATTTCAAAGGACACCATCAAGAAATGAAAAGACAGCTCACAGAATGGGAGAAAGTATTTGCAAATCATGTATCTGATAAAGGAATTATATTAGAATATAGAGAAAGAACTCTTACAACTTAATAAAAATGCAACACAATTTAAAAATGGAAAAGGATCTGAATAGATATTTCTTCAAGGGAGATATGCAAATAGCTAATAAACACTGAAAAGATAGTAAACATCATTAGTCATCAGAGAAATGCAAATCAAAACCATAATGAGAGACCACTTCATATCCATCAGGATGGATGTAATAATAATAATTTTATTTTATTTATTTTATTTTTATTTTTTATTTTTTTTAAGATTTTATTTGCGAGAGAGAGAATGAAAGAGAGAGAGCATGAGAGGGAGGAGGGCCAGAGGGAGAAGCAGACTCCGAGCTGAGCAGGGAGCCCGATGTGGGACTCGATCCCGGGACTCCAGGATCATGACCTGAGCCGAAGGCAGTCACTCAACCAACTGAGCCACCCAGGCGCCCCAATAATAATAATTTTAAAAAGAGAAAATAACAAGGGTTGACCAGATGTGGAAAAATCAAAACCCTCATACACTTCTGGTGGGAATATAAAATGGTACAGCCATCTTGGGAAACAATCTGAACAGATTCCTAGAAATTAACAATTAACAGTTCCTCAAACAATTAACAGTGAGTTAACATACAAGCCAGCAATTCCACTCCTAGATATATACACAAGAGAAATGAAAATATATGTTCATACAATAAATTATATATGAATGTTTATAGCAGCATTATTCATAATTATGAAAAGGTAGAAATGACCCAAATATCCATCAACTATGAATGGATAGACAAATGTGGTATATCCATATAACTCACCCTTTTAAGTGTACAACCCAATGGTTTGTAGTATAGCCACAGGGATTGTGCAACCATCACGATAATGAATTACATTTCGTCACCCCAGAAAGAAACCCCACACCCTTTAGCTATCCTATGTCCCCCATTTCCACCTCCCCAGCCCTAAGCAATGAGTAATCTGCTTTCTGTCTCCATGGATTTCCCTATTCTGGATTTTCCTATGAATGGAATCAAATAATCTGTAGGCTTTTTTTTTTTTTTTAATTTATTTATTTAGGGGCACCTGGGTGGTTCAGTTGTTGGGCATCTGCCTTCGGCTCGGGTCATGATCCTGGGGTCCTGGGATTGAGCACCGTATCGGGCTCCCTGCTCAACGGGGACTGCTTCTACCTCTCCCACTCCCCCTGCTTGTGTTCCCTCTCTCGCTGTGTCTCTCTCTCTGTCAAATAAATAAAAATCTTTAAAAAAAAGTATTTATTTGAGAGAGAGCACAGGCAGGGGGAGGGGCAGAGGGAGAGGGAGAAGCAGGCTCCCCACTGAGAAGGGAGCCTGACACGGGGCTCAATCCCAGGACCCCAGGATCATGACCCGAGCTGAAGGCAGACGCTTAACCGACTGAGCCACCCAGGTGCCCCTAGACTTTTTTTTTTAAGATTTATTTATTTATTTGAGAGAGAGAGACAGAGAGAGCACGAGCAGGGGGAGGGACAGAGGGAGAAGGAGAAGCAGACTCCCCACCAAGCAGAGAGCCTGATGCAGGGCTGGATCCCAGAACCCCTGAGATCATGACCCAACCCGAAGTCAAATACTTAACGGACTGAGCCACCTAGGCACCCCTAATATGTGGACTTTTGTAATTGGCTTCTTTCACTTAGCATAATTTTTTTTTAAGCTTAATGTTTTCTAGGTTCAACCATGTTGTAACATCTATCAATACTTAATTTCTTTTAATTGCCAAATAATATTTCATTGTATGGACGCACCGTATTTTGCTTATCCATTCCATATCTATGTCATTTGATGGACATTTGTGCTGTTTCTACCTTTTGGATGTTATGAACAATGCTGCTATAAACATTTGTGTACAGGTTTTTGTGTGGACATATATTTTCATTTCTCTTGGGTATATTCCTACAAGTGGAAGTGCTGGGACATCTGGTGGTAACTCTATGGTTAATTGTTGAGAGATTGCCAGATTGTTTTCCAAAGAGATCGCATCTTTTCACATTCCCACCAGCGGAGTATGAAGGTTGTGATTTCTCCATACATATTCTTCTCAACATTTGTTATCAACTGACTTTTTATTATTTATTTATTTATTTTTAAGATTGTATTTATTTATTTGAGAGAACACGAGCAGTGGGGAAGGAGGGGAGGCAGAGGAAGAGGGAGAAGCGGACTCCTCGCTGAGCAGGGAGCCAGACTCAGGGTTCGATCCCAGGACCCTGAGATCATAACCTGAGTGAAAGGCAGATGCCCAACCAATGGAGCCACCCAGGAGCCCCTCAACTGACTTTTTTTTTTTAAATTGTGATAAAGTATACATAACATTTTTTTTTTTTAAAGATTTTATTTATTTATTTGAGACAGAGAGAGACAGAGAGCACATGAGAGGGGGGAGGGTCAGAGAGAGAAGCAGGCTCCCTGCCGAGCAGGGAGCCCGATGCGGGACTCGATCCCGGGACTCCAGGATCATGACCTGAGCCGAAGGCAGTCGCTTAACCAACTGAGCCACCCAGGCGCCCCTATACATAACATTTTTAAGTGTACACTTCAGTGACATCAAGTATATTCACAATGTTAGACAACAATTGCCACTATTTCTAGAACTTTTTCATCATCCCGAACAGAAACTTTGTACCCATCAACTTTCCAATCTCCCCTCCTCTCAGCTTCTGGTAACCTCTATTCTACTTTCTGTTTATAAATTTGCCATTCTAGGTACTTCATGTGGCATCATACAATATTTGTCCTTTGGTGTCTGGCTAATTTACTTACCATAATGTTTTTAAAGTTAATACGTGTTGTAGCATGTATTGATACTTCACCCCTTTTTATCACTGAATAATATTCCATTATATGGATTGATCACATTTTGTTTATCCATTTGTCTATAAATCCGCTTTCTGGCTATTGTGAATACTGCTGCTATAAACATTGGTGTACAAGTATCTGAGTCCCTGCTTTAAGTTCTTTTGGGTATATACGTAGGAGTGAAATTGCTGGATCATACGATAGTTCTGTGTTTAACTTTTTGAGGAATTGCTAAATTGTTTTCCATAGTGGCTGTACCATTTCATCTTGACACTAGCAATGCACAAGGATTCTAGGTTTTCCACATCCTTACCAACACTTGTTATTTTCCATTTTAAAAAATGTATAATCATTCTAATATGTGCAGATGTGAAGTTGGTATCTCATTGTGGTTTTGATGGGCATTTCCCTAATGACTAGTGATGTTGAGCATCTTATTAGCCATTTGTATGATTTTTTTGGAGAAATGACTGCTCATTTTTTGTCCATTTTTTAATGGGGTTGTTTGTTTTTTATCAATGAGTTTTAGAAGTTCTTTATATATTCTGCATATTAGATGCTTATCAGATATTCTCACTTTCTGTGGGTTATCTTTGAGTTTTCTTGATAGTGTCCTTTGGTACACAAAAGTTTTAATTTTGATTAGGTTCAATTGATACTATTTTGTTGTTGTTGCCTGCGTTTTGGTGTTATACGCAAAAAATTATCGAGTCCAAAGTCATGAAGGTTTCCCTTATATTTTCTTTTAAGAGGTTTATAGTTTGGGGCTCTGGGGTGGCTCAGTCGGTTAAGCGTCTATCTTGGGCTCAGGTCATGACCCCAGAGCCCCACTCCCCACCTCCTTGCTCAGCAGGTAGTCTGCTTCTCCCTCTCCCTCTGCCTCTCCTTCCCTCTCACGCTCTCTCTTGCTCTCTCTCAACTAAAAAAAAAGTTTTATAGTTTTAGTTCTTAAGTTTAGGTCTTTGATTTATTTTGAGTTACTTTTTGTATATGGTATAAGTTAAGGGTCCACTTCATTCTTTTGCATGTGGATATTTCAGTTTTCCCAAATGCACTTTATTTTGAAATAACCCCACCCCTCCCCTTTTGAGTTACTAGTCTCACTTGAATAGTAAAACTAATTCTATACTTTTTATTTTCTCTCTCATATTTTAAAGACCCATAGAAGGAGGTGTCTCACCTCCAAGAGGAAACGTGATGCCTGTTAGGCTCCCTGGAGGGGCTGATTGTGCACTAGCCGAGCTTAAATAACCACACAGAAATAATTGCGGGCATCAGGCAATATATCCTCTTGTGTCAAACGTCTGGTGAAGACAACTGTGATTAGCAGACTCGGGGAGGAAAAAATGGAGCTGTATTTCTCCAGTTTGGGAAAGTAAGAACGAGACACCGTGCACGCAAAGTGCTCCGAACAGAGCCTGGAACTTAGGAAGGGCGGAATAAATGGTAGCCGAGGGTGGATGCTCTTAGCTTCCCTATATGTAAATAAGGGAATTGGCTAAGTTGATACATTCTCAGATTTTGGGTGACTCATTTTCCAGGCGCATGAGGAAACGTACGACAGTGGGAAGAAAGAGAACTGGCGACATTGCACCGAGGCCCCGATTTAGCACAGCAGGAACCTACCCAACCTGGCTCTGGAGGTGCCCAAAGAGCTGGGCTGATGGGGCGGGGAGCAGCCGTAGGGAGGAGCTTAGCCGTCTCCGCCCACAGCCCACCGCGTTCCTCATTGGTCCTGTGAGCTCTATGCTCGTAACGTCACACGCATGCGCCACAAGTGTGGAAAGGGGGCGTGGCCCGCTAAGAAGGAGGAGACAAGATGGCGACGTCCGTGGGGCGGCAGTGCCTGAGGTTGCTGCGCGGGATCGAGCCGTGGCGGAGCAGGTATACTGTCTGGGGAGGCTGTCTCGGGGTGGGAGGCGGCCTGGGCCGAGCCGGAGTGCTGGGAGGAAAAAATCGTTTCTCTTTTGCGGGCTCCCTAAGGGTGGGTCGGGTAAAGACCGAGCCATCCACCTTCACGTAGAGCTCGGGAGCAGGTGCGACTGTCGGCGCGTAGGGAGGTCGGGATTTATTTAGGGTCTGGCCTAAGCGCTCTCGCTTTGCCCTTTCCAGCTAGGTGGAAGTGCAGAAGGGACCAAACAACAACAACAAAAATCCCAAACAAAACAGATGAAATAGGCTGCGTGCCCTCCGCTAGAGTCGAGGCTGGGCTGGACGCCCCTTTCGGGGTTTGTGTTTCTGGAACGGCAGTGAGATGTGGGAAGAGCTTTGGACTGGAAGTCGGGGGCTTTCGTTTCAGAGTCTTGGTCTTTGAATCAAGAGGTTGGATTCGGTAATCTCAAATAGTCTATAAGGAATTAGGGTCTTGGTTATTCTGGGGACTGACTCCCACCTCTTAGGTTCTTAGAATTGGAAGAGATCTGAGGGATCATCTAAATCCAGCTGATTTTCGAATTGGCGAAATTGAGGCCTTGAGTGGGAGAGGGACCTGCTCAGTTTTACCCAGCTAGTTAGTAGCAGAGCCAGGACCCTGACCTCTCTTCTCTCATGCATGGACCCCATGAGGGCATTTATTTTTCAGAAATAGCTTGGGAGCATTTGGACTCTTGGAAAATGGTTTAAAATGCTGGTAGCTATGACTCAGAGTTGGCTGCTTGTTGTCATTTCAAAGAGCGAGGGTTTGGGAGACGCACGGTGATTTTTGTTTTTCCGGCAGGGTTAATTTTGGCAGCGTTAATTTTGGCAGCGTTAACCAAAACTTGCTCTGTGACCAGAGGTGGTGGTGACCTGTTATTGTAATTTGGGGAAGTAAAAGGACACTGGATTTGGACTGAGAGGGAATAGTAACTGTGATTGGCCTTACCATGAAAGCTTTACTCTCCTATCATTGACTATTCTGAAATGGTGTAGTTCTCTCAGGAGGGGGCTCTGCAATGTGGTAACTGTTGGGATTTGGGCTGGAGGGTCTCTGATTTGATATTAATACCAGCTGTGCTGTTTATGAGTCAGCCATGAATTCAGCAGACCTGTGTCATGAGTTAAAAAGACTAAAAAATGACACTCCAGATATTTTTTTAAAATGATGTGGAGGATGTACTCACTCACCATCATTAAAAAAAGGGTTGGAGGTGGGGAGTCATACTTTAGTATCAATGGAGATAAATGAGACTGGATTTAGGTGCAGTGGTTGGAAGGAATGAGGATTTGGGCACAATAAGAACTTTTAATTTTCAAAGGTATTATATATTGATACACACAAAAACCAAAAAGACAGCATTTTCTTAAGTTTTAAGTAAAGCATGTCTGAGACATATAGATGAAAACCTCGTATTGCAGTTTTTCAGTAACTGGGTGATGTGTGGCAGGTGATAGAACAAAGAGAAAGCAACATCTTGGGTGATAATTAATGGCCACGTTTCCCAAACTTGTTTGATAAAATAGTAGGGTGGATGTTTATTAGAAATTGAGATTCCCAGATATATCCCCAACTTGCTGCCAAATTCGGATTCAGTAGGTGTAGTAGCTTGGGGCTGCAAGTGCCTCAGATGATTCTTAGGTTCAGGTAAGTATGGACTGAGTACCTAGGTAGTGGTTGTTTATGCAAGACTTTCATTCAGAAATATTTATGATATTCCGGGGTGCCTGGGTGGCTCAGTTGTCGGCTCAGGTCATGATCCCAGGGTCCTGGGATCGAGCCTCACATCGTGCTCCCTGCTCGGCGGGAGGCCTGCTTCTCCCTCTCCCACTCCCCCTGCTTGTGTTCCCTCTCTTGCTGTCTCTCTCTCTGTCAAATAAATAAATAAAATTAAAAAAAAAATATTTATGATATTCCTACCACTGCAAACCACAGTGCCAGGAACCATGAGGGAAGGGAGGGAAGAGAGGAATTATAAGATACAGTATTTGGAATAGGCTTTGTGTTAAAAGAACTTTGCAGTTTAGTAGAAGAGAGAGAAAACACTCAACACTAATACAAGATAGAATGTGGAATAAGGCCTTCAGAAGGTCTGCCAGTTTGTTTTTAGGAGAGCTTTCATAACTTCAGAAAGGAGAGATAGAAGGACTACAGTTAAAGCATCACCACCAGAGATGATGGTAAAGGATTTTATAACCATGACAGTATGGGCACAGACTAATCAGCATGGACATTGGTCATAGACAATTTTTTTTTTAAAGTAATCTTTACTCCCAACGTGGGGTATGAACTCACAACCCTGAGGTCACAAGTCACATGTTCCACTGACTGAGCCAGCCAGGTGCCCCTGGCCATAGACAATTGATAGAGCCATCCCAGTTTGTGCCACCTGAATATAAACTCTGTTACTTTACATATTTATTTATTTTTAAAGATTTTACCCATCCATTTGAGAGAGAGAGAGCAAGAGAGAGCACGAGCAGGGAGGAGAAGGGGAAGCAGGTTCCCCTCTGAGCAGGGAGCCCGACTCGGGGCTCGATCCCAGGACCCCAGGACCATGACCTGAGCTGAAGGCAGATGCTTAACCAACTGAACCACCCAGGAGCCCCTGAACTCTGTTACTTTAAATAATGGTAATATGTAACTAGGTGCTGGTTTTTCAAGATTGTCTCAGGTAATCTTAATGAGGTAGATCCTGTTTTTACAGGTGGACAAATTGAGGCTTAGAATTAATTACGTTTCTAAAGTCACACTTTTGGTGAGTGGCAGTGAGCCATACAATCAGACTTGTGTGCCCACTCATGGGCTTTAATCACCTGTTTGCAGGATGCTCGCATGAGTCACCAGCTAGAAGAGACATCTGATTGAATTTATCCATTCATCCCTCTGGGCTTAATTTCACCATTGAGATTGGAGTTCATAGTTCATTGTGAAGGCAGACAGACCCCTATGTTCATCAAGGGATATGGGCAGTTGGGGCACCTGGCTGGCTCAGATGGTTAAGTGTCTGCCTTCAGGTCAGGTCTCATCCCAGGGTCCTAGGATCGAGCCCCGCATCAGGCTCCTTGCTCAGCGAGGAGCCTGCTTCTCCCTCTCCCTCTGCCTGCTGCTCCCCCCGCTTGTGCTCTCTCTCTCTCCCTGTCAAATAAATAAATAAAATCTTAAAAAAAAAGGGATATGGACAGTAAACAAATAGGTAGAGGTATATATATATGTGTGTATATATATACACACACATACACTTATATACACACACACACATATATATATGTAATCTGTTCATTCCAGGTAGCCAGAAGTGCTATAAAAAAAAATAAAGGCAAGTAATCAAAGGGTTAGTGCTTGATAAGGGCAATGGTAGTCAGGAAGGCCAAACTCAGGAGGAAACCTTTTCACAGAGAACTGACTAATGAGGGAGTGAGTCACATAGAAGGGTGTGCCCAGTAGAACAAACAGCAAATGCAAGGGTGTGGGAAGAGGCAAAGTTGTGGGTACTAGGAGTGGCAACAGGAATGAGTAAGGAGGAGATGGAAAACAGCAGGATATCTGAGAATCCAGCAAGGACCAAGTACATGGGGTCTAGTTTTATTTTCTGTTTTGAAAAGATCACTCTGGGGGGCGCCTGGGTGGCTCAGTTGTCTGAACAACTGCCTTCGGCTCAGGTCATGATCCTGGAGTCCCAGGATCAAGTCCTGCATCAGGCTTCCTGCTCAGCGGGGAGTCTGCTTCTTCCTCTGACTCTCCCCCCTCTCATGCTCTCTCTCTCTCTCAAATAAATAAAATAAAATCTTGAAAAGATCACTCTGGTTGTTTTGCGGTGAATAGGATATAGAGGGCCAAGAATGAAAACTGGAGACTGGAGAACAGGCCTTCACAGTCATCTGGTAAGAGAATCAGTTGTCTTGGGCTTGGGTGTGAATGGTGGTGGCAGTGAGAAATAAAGATACACACACACACACACACACACACACACATACACATTTTAAGTTTATTTTTTTGGTATTCTCTACACTCAGCATGGGTCTTCAACTCACGACCCCGAAAACAAGTTGTATCCTCTTCCAGCTGAACCAGCCAGATACCCCTACGCAGATAAAAATATTTTAAAGGAAGTTTTCCTGTCTTGGCAGTGGACTGAATATGGATAGTGAGAAAGAAAGGACTTCTGTAAGAATGAATCTTAGGGTTTTGATTTGTGTAGCTTTGTGAAGGGTGATACCTTTTGCTGAGATGGTGTATTATAGTAATGTTGCTGTGGTAACAGATAAACCCCAGGATCTCTGACTTAACACAGTAAGTTTATGTCTTGATCTTGTAAAGTCCCAGTGAGTGCTCCTGATCAGTGCCGCAACAGTAATTCAAAGATGCTCCTGCTGTCTTTAGCACATGACTTCCCAAGTTCTGCATTTTTGTCTGCAGCAAGCAGGCTGAAGGGGAAAGCCTGGAGGTGGATGCCTGGGAAACCTGAATGGTCTTCACATTGGTTAGAACAAAGTTCTGTGGTCACACCCTACTGCAGAGGAAGCTGGGAAACACTATGTTTTGGGTGTCCAGGGAGAAGAAGTAGATTTGATAAACACCTGACTAGTCTCACCACAGATGGACACCTCTTGGGGGAGGAGCAGGTTGAAGGGGGGAGTTAGGAAGGGTTAGGAGTGAGGGAATCATCAGTATCTGGCTATTTAAAGACGTGACTAGGGGGATGGGTAAAATAGGTGATGGGGATTAAGCCATGCATTTGTTGTGATGCGCACCGAGTGATGTATGGAATGGTTGAATCACTATATTGTACACCTGAAACTATTATACTGTACATTATTAATTAAAAAAAAAAATAAAGGCAGGGGACTGGATGAGCAACTCTAGGAAGGAGTGTAGACAGAGAGGAGATTTGAACATTGGGCATGGCAACAGTTTGAAGTTAGGGAGAGACCAGAGAGGTAGGAGGAAAATCAGGGTCCCAGAAGCCATGTGAGAGATGTGGTTCAGGAAGGAGAAAAGATGACGAGATCAAGAGGTACAAACTTCTAGTTATAAAGTAAATAAGTCATAGGGATGTATAGTTAATAATATTGTGTGGCATACTTGAAAGTTGCTAAGAGAGTCCATCTTAAAAGTTCTCATCACAAGAAAAAAAGTTTTGTAGCTGTATGGCAACATATGTTAACTAGACTTACTGTGGTGCTCATTTTGCAATATATATAAATATTGACTCATGTTGTACACTTGAGACTAACAATGTTATATGTCAGTCATACCTCAATAAAAAAAGAAAAAGGGATCAGTTATGGCAGATGCTGCTGTGAGAGGTCAAATAATATGAGACCCAAGAAACATGCATTGGTGTTGGCAACACGGAGGTTGTTGGTGACCTTGACAAGAGGTGACAGGATAGGAACAAAAGCCTGGTTCAACAGGATTAAGAGAGGGTGGGAAGTGAGGAAGTAGTGACAGTGAACCTAGCTCTTTTTTTGTTGTTTTTATTTTTTTTAAAGATTTTATTTATTTGAGAGAGAGAGAGAACGTGTGCGAGCCAGGGGAGGGGCAGAGAAGCAGACCCCCACTGTGCAGGGAGCAGACATGGGACTCTGTCCCAGGACTCTAGGATCGTGACCTGAGCCAAAGGCAGATGGTTAACTGACTGAGCCACCCAGGCGCCCTTTTTTAAGTTTTTAATTCCAGTTAGTTAACATACAGTGTTATATTAGTTTCAAATGTACAATATAATGATTCAACAGTTTCATACAACACATGATACTCATCACAAGTGCACTCCTTAATCCCCATCACCTATTTAACTCATCCCTCTACCCTCCTCCCCTCTGGTGACTATCCATTTGTTCTTTGTAGTTATAAAGAGTCTGTTTCTTGGGGCGCCTGGGTGGCTCAGTTGGTTAGGCGACTGCCTTCGGCTCAGGTCATGATCCTGGAGTCCCTGGATCGAGTCCCACATCGGGCTCCCTGCTCGGCAGGGAGTCTGCTTCTCCCTCTCCCACTCCCCGTTTGTGTTCCCTCTCTGTGTCTTTCTCTGTCAAATAAATAAATAAAATCTTTAAAAAAAAAAAAAAAGTCTGTTTCTTGGTTTGTCTCTCTTTTTTTC
Source organism: Leptonychotes weddellii (assembly GCF_054177405.1). Taxonomy (NCBI): domain Eukaryota; kingdom Metazoa; phylum Chordata; class Mammalia; order Carnivora; family Phocidae; genus Leptonychotes; species Leptonychotes weddellii. The sequence goes on from NC_138381.1 coordinate 60,033,131, forward strand.
TTTTTTTGCCCTCTGCTCTTTTGTTTTGTTTCTTAAATTCCACATTTGAGTGAAATAATTTGTTGTCTTTTTCTGACCTATTTCGCTTAGCATTATACTCTAGCTCCATCCATGTCATTGCAAATGGCAAGATTTCATTCTTTTTTTATGGCTAAATAATATTCCATTATATATATGTGTGTATGTATATGTGTGTGTTGTGTGTATATATACATACATATATATACACACATACCACATCTTTAACCATTCATCAGATGGATACTTGGGCTGCTTCCATATCTTGGCCATTGTAAATAATCCTGCTATAAACACGGGTACATATATTCCTTTGAATTAGTGTTTTTTATTTTTTGGGTAAATATCCAGTAGTGTGATTACTGGATCATAAGTTCTCCATACTGTTTTCCACAGTGGCTGCACCAGTTTGCATTCCCACCAACAGTGCAAGAGGGTTCCTTTTTCTTTTTACAACCTTGTCAACACCTGTTGTTTCTTGTGTTGATTTTAGCCATTCTGATGGGTATGAGGTGATGTTGCATTGTAGTTTTGATTTGCATTTCCTGATGACAAATGATGAGCACCTTTTTATACGAATGTTGGCCATCTGGATGTCTTCTTTAGAGAAATGTCTGCTCATGTCTTCTGCCCATTTTTTATTTGGATTATTTGTTATTTGGGTGTTGAGTTTTATAAGTTCTTTATATATTTTGGATACTAACCCTTTATTGGATATATCATTTGCAAATATCTTCTCCCATTCCATAGGTTTCCTTTTAGTTTTGTTGACTGTTTCCTTCATTGTGCAGAAGCTTTTTATTTTGTTGTAGTCCCAGTAGTTTATTTTTGCTTTTGACCTATCTAGAACAAAGTTGCTACAGCTGATGTCAGAGAAATTACCGCCTGTGTTCTCTTCTAGGATTTTTATGGTTGAGAGTGAACCTAGCTCTTTTTAAGAGTTTGTTATGAAGGAGAGAAGAAAAGTGGGGTGGAAGCTAGAGAAGGATACATGATGGACAGTGTTTATGTAAGATTGGAGAAAGTACAGGATTTATATGAAGATAGAAATGATCCAGTAATAAAAGACAAATTGGTGTAATGGTGCATTTGCTGGGCTTTTTTTCCAGGAGCTCGGGCTAAGGCGGCATACAAGGGAGCCAAGCTCTGTGTTCTGGGGCAGGGCTGCCAAGGGGGAAGACCCACATGCAAGAGAAACCACCTGAGTGCTGTGTGTCTGGTTCCAATGGATAGACAATTCTCCCTGATTCATACCTCCCCCAGCCAAGGGGGGGAAAAAAAAGCCTGATTCAATAGTCTGCAAACATTCTTTTAGGTGGGGGGTTTAGCATTCATTCTGGAACACATAATACAGCAGTGTACAGAACACAACAATGTACTTTTAGTCAGTTTTTATACTTGTTCTAATTCTGTTTGGAAAGCAGGGCTTGAGGCTTTCAGCTTTTGTAGTGGGAGTTTCTAGTCTAAGAGATGACCATTGTTCAGTGGGCTGAAAGAAATTCGTCTACTGAAACATTGCTCTTCTTTGTGTTAGTAGCTGAACATCTATCTCTCTGTCCTTCGTGGTGCTGATTATCATGGCCCCATACTTTTTCTGCGTACAGACCTGACTCGCCTACTGGAGAATCAGAGTCATCACATTAGCCAAATTAGCACCATGCTGTGAGGGTGTTTTTAAGTCAATCATGTTTGCAGGATATCAATATAAGACATAACTACTAAATATCCATGAAAGTAAATATTATCGTAGGAAGGTCATACACGCAGTTCTGTTTTCCACAAAAGTGGCAATGTAGACAGTTTTATTTAATTATTGCTTCTATCCTAAAGAACAGCAGAAAAAGAAGCACGTACTGACAAGGACATAGTTTCTTTACTTTAGATTTCAGGTTAAATTTTGGGGAAACTGATGTGCTATCTGAATTGAAAGGGAGATATTTGCTCTTTGGTTAGGGGAGATCCAATTTTTAACTAAAAGTTCATGAATGTTTTCCTTGCTGGCAGTCACTTATTGCCACTGGGAAATTGTCCAGTTTCCCTGGTGAAGATGAAACAAAGAGAAACAAACTGAATCAGAAATAATGTTTTCTTAGCCTGGAAAGCTGTGAAAGTTGTTGGTAATTTTTTTCTGAGAAGGCTTGAAACCCATTCACTCTGTCAAACTAGCTTGACAAAATAGCAAAGCCACAAAAGAGAATTCAAAAATTCTAAAATAAGTGAGCCTTCCAGACTTGAAGTATATTAGAATAGTTCCACGTGTTTTTTTTGTGTCATTTTTTTTCCAGGCTAGACATTTAAAATTTAAAGTTTCAGCTACCAGTATTAGAGTCTTTAATGAGTAGGGGTTAGATGTTTACAAGGCTGTGTACAGTTGTTCTTTTGTGGTATGGAAACATATGGCTTTGTGTAAGAGTGCTGAATTACTGCCTATTATAATTTTATGCTTAATTAAGAAAAAATAACTTTATTGTGAAATAGTTTCAGACTTACAGAAAAGTTATAAAAATAATAAAATTCCCAAATTCTGTTTACCCAGATTCCCCAAATGTTGATTGCATTTGCTTTACTCTTCTCCCTTCCTCTCCTTCTCCCCTCTTTATGTGTATGTGTGTATATATATATATATATATTTTTTTTTTCCCTAGGACACTTGAGAGAAAGTTACAGATTTGACATTCCTTTACTATGAACTTCAGCCTTTTTCCTACAAGATCATTTTCTCACACAACCATAGTACAGTGGTCAAAACTAAGAAATTAACATTGATATAAGACTTATTGAATCTATACATTGAATTCAAGTTTTGCCAGTTGATCCACATTTAAAAAAAATTTTTTTTTTAGATTTTGTTTATTTATTTGACAGAGAAAGACACAGCAAGAGCAGGAACACAAGCAGGGGGGAGGGAGAGGGAGAAGCAGGCTTCCTGCTGAGCAGGGATCCTCAGTCCCGGGACCCTGGGATCACGACCTGAGCTAAAGGCAGACGCTTAACAACTGAGCCACCCAGGTGCGCCTAAAAAATTTTTTTAAAAGATTTTATTTATTTGAGAGAGAGAGAGAGAGAGCCAGTGAGCAGGAGCAGGGGGAGGGGCAGAGGGAGAGGGAGAAACAGACTCCTTGCTGAGTGGGGAGCCTGACCCTGGGATCATGACATGAGTCAAAGTCAGCCACTTAACTGACTGAGCCACCCAGGGACCCCAACATTTTTTTTTAAAGAATTTAAATAGATATATATTTTATTTATTTATTTGTCAGAGAGAGAGAGAGAGAGCACACAAGCAAGGGGAGCAGCAGGCTCCCTGCTGAGCAAGGGGCCTGATGTGGGACTCATCCCAGGACCCTGGGATCATGACCTGAGCCAAAGGCAGGCGCTTAACTGACTGAACCACCCAGGCATCCCTAAAGAATTTTTTTTTAAGATTTTATTTGAGGGAGAGCGAGAGAGAAAGAGGGAGCACAAGTGGGGGGAGGGGCAGAGGGAGAGGAACCCCTCCCCCACCTTGTGTGCTCTCTCTCAAATAAATAAATAAAATCTTAAAAATAATTTTAAGATAGGGGCGCCTGGGTAGCTCAGTCAGTTAAGCAGCTGACTCTTGATCTCAGCTCAGGTCTTGATCCTCAGGGTTGTGAGTTCAAGCCCCATGTTGGATTCCACGCTGGGCGTGGAGTCTACTTAAAAAAAAATTTTTTTTAAATAAATGTTTAACGGTTCATTTTTGCTTGATTATAGCCTCCTTCACTGTGAGAACACTGCTGTGAGCCACTTCCTACACTCCTTAAGGAAGCTGCCTGTCAGAGGCTTCTACACAAGTAAGTAGCAATTAGAAGTGACGCTGGCCTCTTTGTGCTTCAGTTTGCTATCGGTACACTGGGATAAACAGCTCCTATTTCATGGGGTTGTTAGTAGAATTAAATGACCTTATATCTGTGGGGTGCTTAGAATGTCTGGCATGTAGTTATCCCTGGAGCACATCGTTTTTACTGGCTGCCTAGTATTCTGTTGAATGACTACCATTTGGTGTCGGACATGTAAGTTGTTTCTAGGCTTTTTCTAGTATAGACATTTCTGTGGTAACACATCTTAGTGCAGCTTCAGGATAAATTTGTAGAGCTAGAATTGCGGGATCAAAAGATTTATGTATTTTACAAGTTGGTATTTAGGTCAGATTGCTCTTCAAAGAGGGTTGTTCCAGTTTACATGCGTATGAGCAGGAGGTGCTCGTGAGTACATCAGTTCCCCACACCCTCACCAAAACTGTGGATTATGAACTTTGATTTTGTAAGCAGCCATTTGAACCTGTATGAAAATGTCTTGTCTTTATTATCTAGATATCCTTTTTTTAAAAAATTTTTTACTGTTACGTTAATCACCATACATTACATCATTAGTTTTTGATGTAGTGTTACATGATTCATTGTTTGTGCATAACACCCAGTGCTCCATGCAGAGCGTGCCCTCTTTAATACCCATCACCAGGCCAGCCCATCCCCTATCCCCCTCCCCTGTAGAACCCTCAGTTTGTTTTTCAGAGTCCATCATCTTTCATGGTTCGTCTCCCCCTCCAATTTCCCCCCCTTCATTCTTCCTCTCCTGCTATCATCTTCTTTTTTTTTTTTTTCTTAACATATATTGCATTATTTGTTTCAGAGGTACAGATCTGTGATTCAACAGTCTTGCACAATTCACAGCGCTCACCATAGAACATACCCTCCCCAATGTCTATCACCCAGCCACCCCATCCCTCCCACTCCCCACCCACTCCAACAACCCTCAGTTTGTTTCCTGAGATTAAGAATTCCTCATATCAGTGAGGTCATATGATACATGTCTTTCTCTGATTGACTTATTTCGCTCAGCATAACACCCTCCAGTTCCATCCATGTCGTTGCAAATGGCAAGATCTCATTCTTTTAGATGGCTGCATAATATTCCATTATATATATATATATATACCACATCT
>NC_138381.1:60038611-60057939 GCF_054177405.1 Leptonychotes weddellii
TGGTAAAAAAAAGCCATGGATTCTATGTGCAGTATTCCCCTAGCCCTGGAGTTCTGCCGTTCTCACTGATCAGTAAACTTGGTCTTGGCTGGCTGTTCTTGCTGATCTTCTGGGGGAGGGGCCTGTTGCCGTGGTTCCCAAATGTCTTTGCCGGAGGCGGAATTGCCCCGCCCTTGCCCTGTTGGGGCTAAGTAATCTGCTCGGGTTTGCTCTTGGGAGCTTTTGTTCCCTGCAAGCTTTCCATACAGCTTTGGAGGCCGAGAGTGAAAATGGCGGCCTCCCAATCTCCGCCGCGGAGGAGCCGAGAACTCGGGGCCCCGCTCCTCAGTGTGCCCCCAGAGAAAAGCAGTCAGTCACTCCTGTCTCCCCAGTCTCCAGCTGCACTCCGTGCTCACCCGGCCTGTGACCGCGCGTTTCTGTCTCTGGCACCGGACCCCGCGTGGAGTCTCCAAGCCCAGCAGATCCCTGCGGTACGCTCCCGCGCCGCTCCTCCTGGGGGAGGAAGGGGAGTCTCCCCGGATCTGCCGCTTGTTGGGTCCCTGCTGGAGGAACAGGGGCCCGACTGTGCCCCGGATCACGGTTTATGGCAACCCCGAGCTGAGAGCCCGCGCCTGGGCTCCGTCTCTGCAGCCGGCTTCCCCGCTCCGATACCTGGGAGCTCTGCCGCACTCAGGCACCCCCGGTCTTTCTGTGACCCCGAGGGTCCTGAGACCACACTGCCCGGAGGATTCCACCCCCCGCTTAGCCACCAGAGTGACGTCCCTCAGCGGAGCCGACTTCTAAAAGTTCCGATTTTGTGCTCCGCGGCTCTATCACTTGACAGAACAGCCGGTGATGGAGGCCCCCTCCCCCGCCATCTATCCTCCCGAATATCGCCTCCGATTCACTTCTGCGCATGTCCTACTTTGCAGAAAGTGGTCGCTTTTCTGTTCAGAGAGTTTTCTGTTGAGTTTGTAGGTGTTCAGAATGGTTTGACCCCTGTCCAGCTGAATTCCTGGGACCAGACGAAATCCAGGTCTCCTACTCCTCCGCCATTTTGCTCCGCCCCTATCTAGATATCCTTTTTATTTGATTATACCAGAAGCCATTTTGAACTGTCCAGCGAAAGTACCTTGGGAATAAAACAGATTGGTTAATGAGAGTGAGAACGAAACGTTTACTCTGGTATTTAATAGCAGCACATCTGGGCGCTACTTAAGGACTTGCGAGCTGGAACACGTGGGAATCACGTGAAGGAAAGAAGGGGAGCCTCAAAAATTGAGACATAATCTTGGATCTGCAGAGAAGCTGTGCTTTTATAAGGTGACAGGCCCAGCAGGGAGGTGGTCAGTAGTGGAGGGCTGTCTCTACTTACTACTTCTTTTTGGAGAGGCACAGTAAGCCTTTGAGAAGGTGAGACATGTAATCGAAGAAAGGGTAATGTGGCCGGCAGCATTCAGTAGAGCGTGACTAGTCAGTCTAGGATGGTGGCTCACTGCAATATTGGAGGGGGGTACAACAGATCTCTTGTCACCAGATATTTCAGAAAGAGGAAAAAAAAGTTGCTTTATGGTCAGTCTTACTTGGTCAGAGGTAGAATATTTAGTTGTGAAGTAGTAATGGTTCATTAGGAATAATTAGAAGATGAAAGAGATTAATGACATCCACACTTGCTCATTAATAGAAGAAATAGCAACACCCAGAACGTGGTGGGGGGCTGGTGATTTCGGGAGCAGGGGGGTTTCCTCCCATTGGAAGTCAGAGGCAGTAAGAAGGGTATGCCCTGGTTTTGTATAGGATCCTGGGGATTCAGGTCTTGAGGTTTTGTTTTGATAACAGCATTTTTGAGATATAATCCACATACCATAAAATTCATCTTTTAAAAGTGCAATTTAGTGGTTTTTAGTATATTCAGAATTGTGCAACCATCACCACTATTTGTTTTAGAACATTTTCATTCTTCACCCCCCTCCCCAAGCTAGTAACAACACTTGACTCATTAAACTATCACTCCCCATTTCTCCCTCCCCCCAGCCCCTGGCAACCACTAATCTACTTTATGTCTCTATAGTATGTTTCCTGTACTGTACACTTCATGTGAATGAAATCCTACAATATGCAGCCTTTTGTGGCTGGCTTCTTTCACATCATGTTTTCAGGGTTCATGTTGTATTATGTGTCAGTACTTCATTCCTTTGTATCATCAAATAATATTCCATTGTATGGGCACACCACATTTTATTTATCCATTCCCCAGTTGATGGACATTTGGGTTGTTTCTAGTTTTTGGCTGCTATTGAACATTCTTGTATAAGTTTTTGTGTAGGTGTAGGTTTCATTTCTCTCAGAAATATCCCTAGTAGAATTGCTGGGTCATAATTGTAATTTTATATGTAACATTTTGAGGAACGACAAACTGTTCTACAAAGTGGCTGGCCCATTTTGCAATCCCACCAGCAGTGTATGAGTGTTCTACTTTCTCTACATCCTTGCCAACACTTGTCTTTTTGATTATAACCATCCTAGTGGGTATGAAGTGGTCCCTCACTGTGGTTTTGATTTGCATTTCCCTGATTGCTAATAATGTTGTATTGGTTTGCTGTGGCTGCTCTAACAAAGTACCACAGACTGAGTGGCTTAAGTAGTAGAAACGTACTCAGGTTGGAGACTAGAGGCCTGAGATCAAGGTGTCACAGGGCTGCTTCCTCCTGAGGGCTGGGAGGGAGAATCTGTTCCATGCCTCTGGTCTAGCTTCTAATGGTTTGCTGGCAATCTTTGGCTCATAGAAGCATCATCCTGATCTCTGCCTTCATCTGCACGCAGCGTTCTCTTCATAAGCATGTCTGTCTTCAAATTTTCCCTTTTCATAAGGACACCAGTCATATTGAATTAGGGCCCACCACGATGACCATATTTTATCTTACCTTTTTTTTTTAAGACTTTATTTATTTATTTATTTATTTGACAGAGATAGCAAGAGCAGGAACACAAGCAGGGGGAGTGGGAGAGGGAGAAGCAGGCTTCCCGCTGAGCAGGGAGCCTGATGTGGGACTTGATCCCAGGGACCTGAGCCGAAGGCAGATGCTTAACGACTGAGCCATCCAGGCACCCCTATCTTGTTGACTTCTCTAGAGACCCTATATCCAAGTAAGGTCACATTCTGGGTACTGAGAGGTAGGACTCAGCATGTGAATTCTGGGGGGACACAGTTCAACCCATAATAGATGTTGAGCATCTTTTCACGTGCTTACTGGCCATTTGTATATCCTCTTTGGAGAAATGTCTGTTCAGGTCCTGTGTATATTTTTTAAAATGGGTTGTCTTTTTTATTATTGAATTGTAAGAGCTTATGGGAGTTTGCATTTGAGTATATACTAGTATCTAGTCAGAATTGGGTCTGGATTGTAAAAGTAAGGTCAGAGAGTCCTGGGTGAGAAATGGTGCCTGATTCCCAATCCTGGACCTGGTGGTAGCCAGCCTGGCAACCTTGATCAGTTTCTTGACCTCTTTGTGATTCAGTCAGTGTTTTCGTCTTAAATTCTCTGGCTGTGGTGGCAGTTGAGGTGCATTGTAGTTTCATGGGAAAGATGCTTTTCCCTTGGGTGCCTGGGTGGCTCAGTCGTTAAGTGTCTGCCTTCTGCTAGGGTCAGGATCCCGGGGTCCTGGGATTGAGCCCCATATCGGGCTCCCTGCTCCGTGGAGAGTCTGCTTCTCCCTCTCCCTCTACTGCTTCCCCTGCTTGTTCTCTCTCTCTGTCCCTGTCAAATAAATAAAATCTAAAAAAAATTTTAAAAAATGTTTGTCCCTTACTTATTGGGAGAATTTGGAGACAGAAGGGTCTTAATAGTGACTTAAGGTTGCACCTGCCTATCAAAGATGCACTGATGTTTCCTGGACCTCGTTTTAGTGCTCTTTGCGTGACTCATCCCTGTCCCTTCTCCTAATCTCAGAATTTTCCTGTTTTTTGTTACAGATGCCAGAAGAGTCCACACTGCCCCTGCTCGAACCTTGTCTCTGCTGCGTCCCCTGCCCGTTCTGTTGGTGACAGGTGGCGGGTATGCAGGTTACCGGCAGTATGAGAAGTACAGGGAGCGAGAGCTGGAGAAGCTGGGGTTGGAGATCCCACCCAAACTTGCTGGTCACTGGGAGGTAGGACGAAGGTGGAACCACCTTGAGTTCTCATTTAGCACAACTGTCTGTCACTGTTTTAAATTGCCCCAAAATTGAAATATTTGAAAAAATGAAATGTGCTTTTTTGGAGCTCATGTCTCCAGTGGGTTTTTGGCCAGCTACAGACATTATGCCTTTGGCGTCATGCTGGGCTTCCTTTCTGCGTCCAGACCTACCCCTGGTCTCCCCAAGGCCTCTGAGAAGCAATTACCTGCTGTTGAAATCCTCAGAGTTCATGCCTCGTGTTGGGGCTGGCATCCCAGTCGTTCATGCCCTGCTCTGTCTGAGGATAAGCTGAAACGGTTGGACTTCTGTGATGTGGATGAGTTCTTACCAGGAACCAGACTGAAATAATCAAATTGCTTTGTTGTTATTGCTCACAATGCTTCCCCCACAACAGGGCCACACAGTAGGGGCAGGCTTGGATGTTATTGAACCATGTGTGACGTACAATGAACTGTCTTACTCATTTGTGCTCCAGTGGCCCAGGATGATACCTAACTCAGAGTAGACATTCAGTAAATGTTGAAATTGAATATTAAGGTGTAAATTTAAAAAATGCCTTCTTTTCAGCCGTAGTGTAACAGTTGAAGAATCTGAAATATCAATAGCTCTCATAGCCTGGGCAAAAGGAGGGGGGAGGTGAGAGAGACTTTATGGAATTTGGAATGATGCGTTTGGGTTTCTTCATGAACCTCTCCGTATCAGTAATCCAGCTCAGCTGAATCCTGTGGCCAGGGCATGTCGGTCCTGAAGGCGAGTCTCAACCATGTCCCTCAGTAGCTGTGTGAACTTGAACATGTCACTTGCTGTCTGGTCCTCTGTGTGACTATGCTATAAATAGTATAAACAACTATAAGGCGGGTTGGATTGGAACCCATCTGAGATTCCTTCTAGCTCTAGCATAGTTGATCTAGGAATATTTGTTGGCATTGGCATTACATGCTACATTATAGGCTTCCTCCCAAAATCCTATTTTGAATTTTGGTTTTGACCCTCTTCCTCCAGTAGAATCCAGTGTAAAGATTTCATCTGATTTCCAACAGTCCTGTAAAACTGTGACTTAGTCAGCTGGCCATACAGATCCAGATGTGGCTATTACCTAAGAGATACTTTTTTAAAGATGTTATTTATTTATTTGACAGAGAGATAGCACAAGTAGGCAGAGAGGCAGGCAGAGGGGGAGGGAGAAGCAGGCTCTCCCCTGAGCGGGGAGCCCGACGCTGGGCTTGATCCCACCTGAGCCGAAGGCAGCCGCTTAACTGACTGAGCCACCCAGCCGCCCCCAGATACCTTTTTGCTTGTCTATGTATATCTACCCTTTTTTTTGGCCTGTTCGTACATCTTGGACTTTATAGTAACCTCAGACCAAGAAAGAAAAAAGGCTTTTTGTTTTCTGGTAGTATATGACAAAATCCTTTTGGTGAAGGATTATTGTGTAGTATGTGAGTCACACTTTTTAAAATTTGCTGTACTCTATTTCCCATGACATTGGTGGTTTCCTCTGTAAATATGCCTTTTCCTTTAGGCTAATAAAGTACTTGTTAGACTGTGATCATATGACCCCACTCAAGTGTTAGACCCAAGGTGGCTTCTCTCTGACCCCACACATTTGCAGGCTGAGTCATCCCGTGACGAGTTCACATGCTTTCAGCAAATTCCCACCCATTTCAAAGGTCTTCCAATAGAACCTACATTTGGAAGAAATCTGTGACTTCCAAAATCATAAAAGACCAATGTCAGTAGTATTGTTTTAGCATTCACCATTTCTATAATTAGGATTACTGCCATGTAGGAGTCAGTACCTGAAAGATGACCATTTGTAAAGAGGACAGGGTTGATGGGCTTATAAATTCTAGGGCCTAGACAGTGACAGAACACTGGATCTGAATGGCCCAGCACAGCGTGAAATCTGAAGCCCTTGTGGGTTAAGAGCTGGGTTTCAGTTAGATACTGTTCTTTTGGTTGAGTAAAATGGCCACAGGACTGCTGGATTTCCAGGCAGGTTGCCAGCATTTCACTTTATGAAGGGGAAATGGTCTGGACTCCAGGTAGACATTGTAGGATTTCAGGAGAGGTAACAGGTCATGAGAAGGGAGAGTGCTGACTGGCAGTCGCAGACCGGATCTTAGTCCCTCCCCTGCCCCACCTAATCACTGTCTTCTCATGAAAAATCATCTGGTCACTCATCAGAATTGTTGGGGAGCTTTAAAAACTATGGATTCTGGGACGCCTGGGTGGCTCAGTCGTTAAGCGTCTGCCTTCGGCTCAGGTCATGGTCCCAGGGTCCTGGGATCCAGCCCCGCATCGGGCTCCCTGCTCGGCGGGAAGCCTGCTTCTCCTTCTCCCACTTCCCCTGCTTGTGTTCCCTCTCTCGCTGTGTCTCTCTCTGTCAAATAAATAAAATCTCTTTAAAAAAACAAAACAAAACAAAAACTATGGATTCTTTGATTTCACCCCTGGAGATTTAGAAAGTTTGGGCAAGGCTCAGGATCTTTGTTTTTGAAAAGTCCCTTCAGTGATTCTGATGATAAGCCAGATTTAGGAACCGTGGGCAGATGACTGTAAGGTTTCCTTCAGGGCTCTGATTTTAAGTGGCAAATGAAAACTTCTGCTGGTAATTTTGCTGGAATATAATCTCTTCATATCCCTGGGTCAAGTCTGGCATCTCTAGAGTTTGAAAGAGGACAGGCTGGTACTTATGCCAAGATGAGGCCCTGGGGCTCTTTAAGGAGTTATACCCATATCTTTCCTTTATTTCAATTTAAACCCTTCCTTCCTTCCTCTCCTTCCTTCCTTCCTCCCTCCTTTTCTCCCTCCCTCCCGTCCTCCCTCCCCTCCTCCCTTCCTTGCTTTCCCTCCCCTCCCCCTTCCCTTCCCCCTTCACTTCCCTTCCCAGCAGTATAGAAGAACTTCACAATCTCCAAAATCTGTTCCACCTCACTCACTGCAAGTTCCCCTCGGGGATGTGGGGAGAGGGCACAGCTCTCGCAGAGGGGCACCGGGGAGGTGGGTGTCGGACATGGTGTAAGACTTGAGCTCAGCTACAGCACCTGGGCGAGTTGTTTCATCTTCCTGGGTTCGTTCTTTCTTTCTTTCTTTTTTTAAAGATTTTATTTATTTATTTGAGAGTGAGAGAGAGATCATGAGTAGCGGGGAATAGGGAGCCTGGTGTGGGATTCAATTCCAGGACCCCAAGATCATGACCTGAGCTGAAGGCAGATGCTTAATTGACTGAGCCACCCAGGCACCCACTGGGTTCTGTTTTTATACATTTAAGAAAATGTTTCTGAGATCTTTGCCTGCTCTAAGAGTCATGTTCTTTTCATGGTAGGGAAAAAGCTCATGCAGTGTTTGAATGAAATGAAACCTATGTGTTTGCTTGATGGGATGAAGGGAATTCTGTAACTAGCAGCAAAGTTAGTAGCCAGTTGAGAGTGTTCAGAAGCATCCAGGTTCCAGCAGCTCTGCTCTTTCTCTCTTTATGTATATATGGCATCACTTTCCCCAATGGGGAAATAGCTTTGTCATTTATCTACTTATAAATATTAAATGTTCATTTTTTAAAAATTAGCGTTACAAAATATGACGAAATAGTGGTGACCCAGGGTCCTACAGCACACAGGAAACCACAGTTCACATTTTGGGGAACTTGGCCCTTCCAGGGTTTTGGGTATTTAGGAATAAGTATTGTTAATTTTTATTTTAAATGAGATAGTTTTAAAATTTTTAAATAAAACACAATCATGTACAAATTCAAATACTAATGAAGAGTTTTACATATAAAGAGGTCTTCCACTCTCTGCCCCTTCTACTAATCCCATTTCCACTCTCCAGAAGCAGACAAGCATTTTTATTTATTTATTTATTTTTAAAATTTTATTTATTTATTTGACAGAGAGAGACACAGCGAGAGAGGGAACACAAGCAGGGGGAGTGGGAGAGGGAGAAGCAGGCTCCCTGCTGATCAGGGAGCCCGATTTGGGACTCAGTCCTAGGACCCTGGGATCATGACCTGAGCCGAAGGCAGACGCTTAACGACTGAGCCACCCAGGCGCCCCTCAGACAAGCATTTTTAACATTAGTGTATTTTTGCAGAATGTCTCTACTTACATATTTTTTGGCTATTCAAAGGTGATTTAATTTTTTTCAGTTTTATTGAGAAATAATTGACATACATCGCTATGTAAGTTTAAGGTATCAAGCATGATGGTTTGATTTACATATATTGTGAAATGATTGCCAGAATAGATTCAGCTAACATCCATCATCTCTGTAGATACAATTTTAAAAAAAGAAGAAAGGAACAAAGAAAAATATTTTCTCCTATGATGAGAACTCAGGATTACCTTGCTTTATTTTCCTATGTGATAGACAGCCGTGTTAGCTACAGGGATCATGTTGTACATTCCATCCCTAGTACTTATTTCTCTTATAACTGGAAGTTTGTACTTTTTGACCTTCCAATTCCCTGTCTCCCCCCACTCCCTCGAGTCTGATCTCTTTTCCTCCGAGATTTTTCTTTTTTTTTTTTTTAACCTTTTATTTGGTTTTTTAGATTCCACATATAAATGAAATCATGCAGTATTTGTCTTTCTCTGACTTAATTCACTTAGCATAATGCCTTCAGGGTTCATCCATGTTCTTGCAAGTGTAGGATTTCCTCATTTTTTCTGGCTGAATAATAGTATTCTATTGTATGTATGTACGTATATACGTATATACACACAATTTGTTTATCTGTTGGACATTTAGGTTGTTTCCATGTCTTGGCCATTGTAAATAATGCTGCTGTGATGATTTAAGTTTTTGTTTTTTTTTTAAGATTTTTATTTGACAGAGAGAGAGAGCACAAGCAGGGGAAGCAGGAGAGGGAGAAGCAGGCTCCCCACTGAGCAGGGAGCCCAATGCGGGGCTCGATCCCAATGCGGGGCTCGATCCCAGGACCCTGGGATCATGACCTGAGTGGAAGGCAGATTCTTAACTGACTGAGCCACCCAGGCGCCCTGATGATTTAATTTTTTGAGTTAACTTTACTGAGGTATTTCCATACAGTAAAACATACCCTTTTAAACAGTTCATTGTTGCTTTTTAATTTTATTTAATTTTTTTATTCTTAAATTTTTTTTAAAGATGTATTTGAGAAAGAGACAGAGCGCAAGCAGGGGGAGGGACAGAGGGAGAGGAAGAAGCAGACTTCCCGCTGAGCAGGGAGCCCAATGTGGGGCTCGATCCTGGGACTCTGGGATCATGATCTGAGCCAAAGGCAGACGTTTAACTGAACGAGCCACCCAGGTGCCCCCTCGTTGTGTTGTTTTTTTTTTAAAGATTTTATTTATTTATATGACAGAGAGAGACACAGCAAGAGAGGGAACACAAGCAAGGGGAGTGGGAGAGGGAGAAGCGAGCTTCCCGCGGAGCAGGGAGCCCAGTGCAGGGCTGAATCCCAGGACCCTGGGATCATGACCTGAGCCGAAGGCAGGCGCTTAACAACTGAGCCACCCAGGTGCCCCTCATTGTTGGTTTTTTAATTGAAATATAGTTGACATACAATATTATATTAGTTTCAGATGTACAGCATGCTTTGACATTTATGTACATTACAGAATGAGCACCTGATAAGTTACCATCTGTCACCATACAGAATTATTACATTATTGATTGTGTTCCCTAGGCTGTACTTTACATCCCCATGACTTACTTACTTTATTATTGGAAGTTTGTACCTCTTAATTCCCTTCACCTATTGCACCTATCCCCCAAGTTCCCTATCCTCTGGCAACCACCATTTTGTTCTCTGTATTTATAAGTCTGTTTCTGTTGTTTTTTAAATTTTTTTTAAGATTTTGAGAGAGAGAGAGAGAACGAGAGTGCACGCGTGCACAAGTGGGGGAGGGGGAGAGGGAGAGGGAGAGGGACAAGCCGACTTCCCGCTGAGCCAGGAGCCGGATGTGGGACTTGATCCCAGGACCCCGAGTTCATAACCTGAGCCGAAGTCAGATGTTCAACCAACTGAGCCACCCAAGTGCCAGTCTGTTTCCGTTTTGCTTTCTTCTGTTTTTTAGATTCCACATATAAGTGAAGTCGTACAGTTTTTGTCTTTATTTCACTTAGCATGGTACCTTGCATGTACATCCATGTTGTCACAAATGGCAAGGTTTCATTCTTTTTTGTGGCTGAATAAGATTTCACTGTGTGTTTACATCTTCTTTATCTGTTCCTTTATCTGTGGACACTTAGGTGTTCCTATGGAAGCCATATCTTGGTTATTGTAAATACTGCTGCAGTGAACATAGGGGTGCGTGTATCTTTTTGAATTAGTATTTTTGTTTTCTTCAGATAAATACCTAGGAATGGAATTGCTGGGTTGTATGGCAGTTCTATTTTTAATTATTTGAGGAATCCTCAGACTTATTTCCACAGTGACTGCACCAATTTACATTTCCACCAGTAGTGCATGAGGGTTCCCTTTTTTCCACATCCTTGCCAATACTTATTATTTCTTATCTTTTTGATACTAGCCATTCTGACAGGTGTGAGGTGATACTGAGTTGTGGTTTTGATTTGCATGTCCCTGATGATTAATGATGTTAATTTCTGCCCATTTTTTAATTGAGTTTTTGGGTGTTGAGTTGTAAGAATTCTTTATGTATTTTGGATATTAACCCCTTATCAGATGTATCAATTTCAAATATCTTCTCCCATTCAGTAAGTTGCCTTTTCTAATTTGATGGTTTCCTTTGCTATGCAAAAGCTTTTTAGTTTGATGTAGTCCCAATTGTTTAATTTTGCTTTTGTTGCCCTGGCCTGAGGAGACTGATTCAAAAAAATATTGCAAAGATCAACATCTAAGAGTTTATGCCTATGTTTTCTTGTAGGAGTTTTATGGCTTCAGGTCTTACCTTTAATTTTGTATACGGTGTGATCAAGTGGACTGATTTCATTCTTTTGCATATGGCTGTGTAGTTTTCCGAGCACTATTTAAAGAGATGGTCTTTTCTCCATTATATATTCTTACCTCCTTTTATTGTAGATGAATTGACTGTGTAAGTGTGGGTTTATTTCTGGACTCTATTCTGTTCCATTCATTTATATGTCAGTTTATTGGGGCTTTTTAATAAATATATATACTTGTGCAATCACTACCACACTCAAGATAGGGAACATGTGCCTCTTTGTAGTCAGTATCCACCCATGCTTCCAAGGCAATCACTAATCTGCTTTCTGTCACTATGAATGAGATTTGTCTTTTAAGAAGTTTTAATGAATGGGATATACTCTTGTTTATGTGGTTTATTTCACAGCATGAAGTGGCGACCCATCCATGTTATTGTATTTATGGGATTTCATTCCTTTTTATTGCTGACTAGTACCTTACTGGGTGGATATAGCCCAAATTATTTTTAATTCTTCTTCTTTTGGTGGACATTTGGGTTGTTTGCAGCTTTTGACTATTTGTGTATGTCTTTATACGGGCATTTTTTTTTTTCATTTCCCTTGTGTAAATACCTAAAAGTACAATTACTTGGTCATAGGTAGGTGTATATTTAACTTCATAAGAAACTACAAAACTATTTTTAATAACTTTGTATTCCCATTAGCAATATATGAGAATTTTTGTGATTTTGCTAAATTCACTTATTCTGGGAGCTTTTTGGTAGAGATTTTCATTGTTGATTTACTACTTTTCATTTTAGACGTTCCATTTTAGAAGTTCTTTTTTATGTCTTCTCTTTTCTCTCATTAGGCTCATTTTCCTACAAATTCTGGAGCATATTGTGCTTGTTTATATAGCTGTCTCAATTTCCAAATTTCATCATCCTCCATTGTTTCTGGGTCTCCTTCTGTTGATGATTTCCCCCCCTTCCTGGTTGTTCCTTCTTCACATGTTTAGTGATTTTGATTCAGTGCTATACATTGTGAGCTTTACTTTGTTGAATGCTGGATTTTGTTGTTTTCCATCAAACACTGATAGATTTTATTCTAGTAGGCAGTTAACGTTATTTGTGGATCACTTTGATCCGTTTAGGCTTGTTTTGATGCTTTGTTAGGATAAATTTACAGTAGCCTTTACTGTGGACTAGTGTAGCCCTACAGCTGTACTAAACTATGACTCTTCTGGGCAGTCTCCTAAATGCTGGGAGTATTCAGTGAGTACTTTCCATCTAGCTGGTTGAAATGCCCATGTCTCCTGTCCTGTGTGAGCTCTGGGAATTGTTTAGCTTACAGCTCTCTGATCATTCTTTGTGAGTCTCATGGAATTTAACCCTAGATACACATGGCTTATTCCTCAGCCAAGCCAGAGACTCCACGGAACCCCTTTGTAGATTTATGGAGCTCTTGTCCTTTGTTTGTTTGTGTTTTTTTTAAAGATTTTATTTATTTGAGAGAGAGAGAGCACAAGCAGGGGAGGCGGCAGGGAGAAGCAGGCTCCCCACGGAGCAAGGAGCTCAATGTGGGGCTCGATCCCAGGACCCCAGGATCATGACCTGAGCTGAAGGGAGATGCTTAACCAATGAGCCACCCAGGTGCCCCTTATGGACTTCTTCTCTGCATAGCTCCTTCCTTTCTGGTTCTCCACCTTAGAGAACCTAGCTCTTTATTGACGTAGTCACTTGGTTTCATTACAAATAAGCAGAACTCATTTCAGCAGAGACACTTGGAGGGGTTTGTTTTTATCCTTAAAGGGTTCTAGAACCAATTCCAATGTGTGTGCTTGTGGGGTGCGGGGTTGTGTTTCACTACACCAACAAGCAGTGCTCTTGACACCAACCGGGTGTCCTACAATTTAACTCACTTCTGACATGGTCTGCCCAGAGATCGCATCAGATTTTACAAGTTAAGGGCTAAAGTCCTACAAGACTGTCGTCATTCCCCCCCTTCAGATGCCATCAAAAGTTGTCACTTGTGTCTCTGACTGGCTATCGATTGGAGGTTCTAACCACCCCCTCTTTGAGTTACAGGTTCAGAACTCAGTCCTACAAGACTGACTCCCTAACTCCCTTCAGATGCCAGGCGCAAGTCCAGGTGCTTCTGATAAAATGGCTGTAAATCGCAGGTTTCCACAACCTTCTTCTTAGGTTCAGCTAATTTGCTAGAACAGCTCACAGGGCTCAGAGAAACATTTTACTTGCTAGATTACCAGTTTATTACAAAGGATATTAAAGGATACCAATCAACAGCCAGATAAAGAGATACCTAGGTTGAGGTCCCGAACAAAGGAACTTCTGTTCTCATGGAGTTTGGGGCTGTGCACAGTGGCACATAGAAGCCTTCTGGTTCCCCAGCCTGGAAGCACTCTGAACCCCATCTTTTGGGGTTTTTATGGAGGCTTCATTACACAGGCATGAGTGATTAATTAAACCATTGGTCAATGGTGACTGATTTATCCTCCAGTCCCTCTCCTCTCCCCCACCCCCAACCTCAGGTCAGGGGGTGGGACTGAAAATTCCCCCTCTTCTTTTGTGGTCGGTTCCCTATCCTTACAGGATTTCCAGAAGTCACCTCATTAACATAAATCCAGTAGTGATTGAAAGGGAGTTGTTATGAATAACAAGACACCCATTTCATCTTTATGGCTGTCAAGTGATTGTAGGAGCTGAGGACAACAAAAGACCACACAGTATAACAAAAGATGCTCCCATTTGTCACTCAGGAAATTCCAAGGGTTTTGGGAGCTGTGAGCCAGGAACCGCGACCAGTTATTTATGAGAAATATGTTTTGCTCGAATGAATGAACAAATATATATTTTTTACAAAATAACGACTGCTTATAGAAGCTGTCACCACCCTTTAGGAGGCTCTCGTGCCCCTTTGCTGCAGTGATAAGGCACTAGCTGTCCTTCTGCCCCTGTGCTTTGAGTTCAGCCAGA
This sequence comes from Leptonychotes weddellii, assembly GCF_054177405.1. NCBI lineage: Eukaryota > Metazoa > Chordata > Mammalia > Carnivora > Phocidae > Leptonychotes > Leptonychotes weddellii. The sequence continues at coordinate 60,052,633 of NC_138381.1, forward strand.
GCCCCATTCCATCCCTGTGCTGCAGCCATCCAGCACGTCCTTTACGTGTGTTACCAGTGAGTTCGTTTTCCCCGCTGGCTGAGAGAAGTTTTGGGAGGAAAGGAGAGGTCAGAGGTCACATTAACATGAAACTGATGATCCATAATCTCTGGGGACTGCAGCTCGAGGAGAGGGCCTCGAGGAGAGGGCCGTGGAGATCACCCTTTCTCACCTTGCTTCTGTTGTGCACTGTGTGTCCTCATCGCCTCTACCGTGTGTGTGTGTGTGTGTGTGTGTGTCTTTGTGTTGGTCTCTACCGTGTGTGTGTGTGTGTGTGTCTTTGTGTTGGTCCGTGTGCTCTCCCCAAACCTCTCTGGCATCTTTCCCTTCTCCTCACCTTCTCCTGAGTCATTTTGCTGGTTTTTTCTGACTAATGGCACCCTCTCTTCCTCTCCTCACAGAAACCATTCCAAAATACTATGGTGTTCTGTGCTTACCCACAATCTTGGTCTCTTTATTCTCTCTCTCTCTTTTTTTTTTTTTTTTTTTACTCTTAAAATAAACTGGACTGTCTCAGCTCAGCCTGCCATAACAAAATACCATGGGCTGGAGAGGTTTAAACAGTAGAAATTTACTCTCTCACCGTTTTGGGTGCTGGGAAGTCTGAGATCAGGGTGGTAGCATGGTCAGGTTCTGATGAGAGCCCTCTTCATGGCTTGTAGACTGTGTCCTCACGTGCCACAGAGAGAGAACAAGCTCTCCCGTGTCTCTTCTTTTTAGGGCACTAATCGAATCAGAAGGGCTCTGACCTCATGACCTAATTATCTCCCAGAGGCCCCACCTCCAGTTTCACTCTGAGAGTTAGGACTTCAACATATGAATTTGGGTGGGAGACACACATAAAATTTACCATTTTAACCACTTCTAAGTGTACACAATTCACTGGTATTAAGTACATTCATAATACGTTTCCATTACCTCTGTCTATTTCTAGAACTTTTTCATTGTCCCAAACAGAAACTTTGTACTCACTAAACAATACTGCTGTTTTTTTCTCCTGCCCCCAGCCTCCACAGCCCTTAGTCACCACCGTTTCTGTCTCTGTGAATTTGCCTATTCTAGGTACTTCATATAAGTGGAATCATACAACATTTGCCCTATATTTTTCAAGAGATACCGTGTTGTAGCATCTATCGGAGTTTCATTTCTTTTTAAGGTTGAATAATTTTCCATTGTATGGATGAATACTACATTTTGTTTATCCATTCATCTGTTGATAGATAGTGGGTTGTTTCCACTGGGTTGTTGGCTATTGTGAATAGTGCTGCTCTGAACACTGGGTATACAATTACCTGCTTGAGTCATTGCTCTCAGCTCTTTTGGGTATATACCTAGGAGTAGAATTGCTGAATCATATGGTAATAAGTGTTTAACTTTTATTTTTATTTTTTTTTAAGGATTTTATTTATTCATGAGAGAGAGAGAGGCAGAGGGAGAAGTAGGCTCCCAAGCAGCAAGGAGCCCGATGCGGGACTTGATCCCAGGACCCTGGGATCATGACCTGAGCCGGAGGGAGACGCTTAACCATCTGAGCCACCCAGGCGCCCAAGTTTTTAACTTTCAGAGGGATTGCCAGACTTTCCCATGGTGGCCGTACCATTTTACATTTCCACTAGCAGTGCAGGAGGATTCCAGTTTCTCCACATCCTCACGAACACTTACTTTTGATGATAGCTATTTTAATGGCTGTGAGGTGGAATCTCAGTGTTGTTTTGATTTGCATTCCCTAATGATTAATGATGTACATCTTTTTCATGTGCTTATTGACTCTATATAGCTTCTTTGTTTTTTGTTTTTTTTATTAAAGATTTTATTTATTTATTTGACAGAGAGAGAGCGAGCGAGAGCAGGAACACAAGCAGGGGGAGTGGGAGAGGGAGAAGCAGGCTTCCTGCCGAGCAGGGAGCCCGATGTGGGTGGGACTCGATCCCAGGACCCTGGGATCATGACCTGAGCCGAAGGCAGACGCTTAACGACTGAACCACCCAGGCGCCCTATAGCTTCTTTGAAGAAATGTTTGTTTATTCAAGTCCTTTGCTCATTTTTACATTGGGTGGTTTGTTTTTTGTTGTTGAGTTATAGGAGTTCTTTGTATATTCTGGATATTAGACCCTTACCAGATATATGTATCTACAGATATTTTCTCCTGTAGACTGTATGTTCACTCTCTTAATAGTATGTTTTGATAGACAAAAATTTTTAATTTTGGTGAAGTTTAGTTTATCTATTTTTACATTTATTGCCTTTGTTTTTGGTGTCCTATCCAAGAAGTCATTGCTGAATCCAATATTATGAAGATTTTTTTCCTGTTTTCTTCTAAGAAAAATTTTAGGTCTTATGTTTAGGTTTTTGCTACATTTTGAGTTAAGGTGTTTTTTAATGGTGTAAGGTAAAGGTCCAACTTCATTCTTTTGCATGTGGTTATCAGTTTTCTCAGCACCATTTGTTGGAAAGACTGTCCTTTTCCCATTGGATGGCCATGGTACCTCGTGGAAATCTCCTGAAAGGGTATGGATGCTTACCACGGTTTGTGGTATGTGTGTGGCTTCTAAAACTACTGTACCCATTTGTAGTTGGCATTGTTAAGTACATGAACTACACTGGGTATTAACAAAACAAAAGTTGTCATAGACAAACATGATTCCCTTTTGTATTCACTCATTCGTTCAACAAATCTTTGTGTTCCATCTATACGCCAGGCCCTGCTAAGATCCTGGGGATCCACTAGTGAGTAGAACCAGAGCTTCTGTCCTCAGAGATCTTCCCTTAAGTGGGTGAGACAAAGAAGAAACAAATGGACACATGGACATGTCCAGTGGTTGAAATGCTATGGAGAAGACTTAAAGAGGTGATGGGCACAGATGTCTGGGCTAGGGTAGAGGGATTCAGGGAAGGAAGGAAGGTGTATCTCTCAGTATCACCTGAATGGCGACTGAAGGAGCAGAGGGGTGAAGCATTCAGGGAAGGAAGGAAGGTGTATCTCTCAGTGTCACCTCAATGGCGACTGAAGGAGCAGAGGGGTGAGCCAAGGGGCAGCTGAGAGGAGAGCAGTCCAGGCACAGTCTTGAGATGGACAGAGGGTGCTTGAGCCCTTGTGGCTGGAGATGCAGAGGGGAAGGCAGACTCCCATCCTGTCCTCTGAGTGAGGGTTGAGTGATCCATGTTCTGATTTGGTCGCTCTGGCTGCTGTGGAGGTGCATTGCGGGAGGGCTGGGATGGAGGCAGGGGGGCTGGAGGGGCTCTGATGGTATCCCAGCAAGAGAAGGTGGTGGCTTGGGTCAGAGTGGGAGCTGGGGCTGGGGGAAGGACTTGATTCTGGGTGTGTTTTGAGGGGAGAGTGGACAGGATGCACTAAGGGATTGGATGGGGGGAGGTGGGAAACGATTCAGGATTTCTGACTTGAGCAGATGGAGGGGTGGAGTAGCTCTTCACATAGAGCTGTGGAAAAAACAGGGAACAGCTAGACTCTGGTATGCTAATTCAAGTTGTAACTTGCTTTTCTTTAAATGCAAGTCTACTTCGGCATTTTTCTCGTTTGTTCTCTGTTTATACTGGATCAGAGTATTTGTAAATTTAACATTTACACGGAATGGCATGGAACAAGGAATCCATGCTCCTCCAGAAACAGGGCTCCCAGCCTTGTCAAACCACGAAGACACCCGGCCCTTAGAGCAGGAGCCAAGGTAGTCAGAGTGCTGGGAGTACAGCTGCTTCCAGGAGTTTTTTTCCAGGATGTCCTGGAAAAGCTCTGGGTTTGTGGTCAAAGTGCCTGTCAGTTAGGCTGCCCAGGCCTGGTGTTTGGCCTTAGAAAGGAGGGTGGTTGACACAGGTCTCTGCAGAGAGCTGGCTTTGAGTGAACTGCACAGGGGATAGAAGCCAGCCAGGTGTGCCTGGAGCTGTCACGCGTTCTCAGTTTGTGTGGCAGTTGTGATTCCAGATATGCTGTTTTGGTGTCCTCATTGTCAAAAAGGGAACCAAAACCTTCACAGGCACTTCTTAACAAGGGGGGTGGAAGGTATGTCGCATCTATAAACCTAAAGTTAGCAGGTGACATCGGATGTCAGGTGTGTGGGGCGGGTAGCGCATAGCTCTGCAGCCTGCTGACTCCAGGGTTTCCTGTGAACACCTAGGTGATTTGAGCTCCATGCAGGATGACATCCGGTGACAGACCCCCTTCAGTCTCTAACGTTTCCAGTGTGTCCTTTCTTCCTTGACTACTAGACCTGAGGACAGAGATGCGTGTGGTGGGAAAACTGGCCTGATGGACATGGTGGGCCCTTTGGGGAGGAAGCAGTCCTCCTGTCCCTCTTCCTGCAGGCCTCTGACCTAACTCCACGGAGAGGGGTGGGCCTGTGTGATTGGCAGCTGGCCCCTCCTGTCAGGTTCGAAGGGCTGTCCCCAGCCTGGAGCCGGGCCCTTGGGGGGTGCTGAATATCCCCGGCGGCGTGGTGCGTGGTTCGCAGAGTGGTTCGGTCCTGAAGCCCTCCGTGCAAAGCCCCAGCTGTGGGTGCCGAGAGCAGGCCTGGCTGTTGTGCCTCGCCTAAGAGCCGGAGAAGCTGTGTGTGGAATGTGGTCTTGGGATTTTCTCCCCAGTAACAGAATTTAGAGAATTTTCTGTGGTTTAAAGCAAACTCTTCCAGCTCTTATCCTGTGAACATTTTTGAACAGAGTAGAAAAGTTGAGAGAATAGAGTCACACCCACATACACACCTCTTGATTGAATAGCTAATGTCTTATCATATCTGCTTTGTCTCCGTGTGTGTATATATATACATATATATATTTTTAAAAATTTTTCTCTGACCCATTTGAAAGTACGTTGCAGTCATTATGAAACTTCAACTCTAAATATTTTAGTTTGTATCCGAGCATAACAACAGCTTGGTTTTGTTGTTCGGTTTTGGCCTGGCCATGGGGTTTGTGGCAAGGTCTGAGGCGTTCAGGGACCAGCAGCATAGACAATAGGCCTCAGTCAGGAGCAGCTGGGCCCGCATCCACGCTCACTCCCTGCATTAGCACTGTTTTCTTATTTCCAGCCTTAGTTTAGAACCTTAAAAATGTATGGTGCAGGGCGCCTGGGTGGCTCAGTTGGTTAAGCGACTGCCTTCGGCTCAGGTCATGATCCCAGGGTCCTGGGATCGAGTCCCGCATCGGGCTCCCCGCTCTGCGGGGAGCCTGCTTCTCCCTCTCCCACTCCCCCTGCTTGTGTTCCCTCTCTCGCTGTGTCTCTCTCTGTCAAATAAATAAATAAATAAAATCTTTAAAAAA
>NC_138381.1:60058439-60129964 GCF_054177405.1 Leptonychotes weddellii
GGGTGGCTCAGTTGGTTAAGCGACTGCCTTCGGCTCAGGTCATGATCCCAGGGTCCTGGGATCGAGTCCCGCATCGGGCTCCCCGCTCTGCGGGGAGCCTGCTTCTCCCTCTCCCACTCCCCCTGCTTGTGTTCCCTCTCTCGCTGTGTCTCTCTCTGTCAAATAAATAAATAAATAAAATCTTTAAAAAAAAAAAAAATGTATGGTGCAGCATTCCAGTTTGTGAAAAGGAATGAGGACAGATAAGCCTGTGCCCACACATCACCCCGTGTCCTTGCTCCTGCCCACCTGCCGGAGCCCCACTGGCCGGCACTCGGCATGCCCCTCTGTGCTGTGGTGTCTGTGACCACCCTGGACAGTATTGAACATGGTCTGCACTTTTTACAACTTTATATAATTATTATAGCTTTTATTTTTCTTCTCTGTAAACAGGCTGCTATTAACTTCTTCATAAGGTTGTTAAACGAGAAGGATATATGTGTAAATACCTCGTCCCATGCTGGCAGGGAGTAGAGATTCAGTACATACAGGCACACCTCATTTTATTGCAGTTTGCTTTATTGCGCTTCAAAGATAATTGCGTTCTTTTTACAAATAGGTTGGTGGCAGCCCTGCGTCCAGCAGGTCTGTCAGTGCCATTTTTCCAACAGTGTATGCTCACTTTGTGCCCCTGTGTCATATTTTGGTAATGCTTGCAATATTTCAAACATTTTCATTATTATATTTGTTACGGTGATCTGTGATCAGTGACTGCAACTTGCTGAAAGCTCAGATGATGGCTAACATTTTTTTTTTTTTTTTTTTAGATTTTATTTATTTATTTGAGAGAGAGAAAGAGAGAGAGCAGGAGAGGGGGGAGGGTCAGAGGGAGAAGCAGACTCCCTGCCGAGCAGGGAGCCCGATGTGAGACTCGATCCCGGGACTCCAGGATCATGACCTGAGCCGAAGGCAGTCGCTTAACCAACTGAGCCACCCAGGCGCCCCGATGGCTAACATTTTTTAGCAATATTTTTTAATTACATACATTGCTTTTTTTTTTTTTAAGATTTTATTTATGTATTTGAGAGAGAGCACGAGCCAGGAGGGGTAGAGGCAGAGGGAGAGGGAGAAGCAGACTCCCCACTGAGCAGGGAGCCCGCTGTGGGGCTCAGTCCCACGATCCCAAGATCATGACCTGAGCTGAAGGTGGATGCTTAACCCACTGAGCCATCTGGGCACCCCATGTACATTGGTTTTTTAGACATAATGCTATTGCATATTTAATATACTAATATGTAGCATAGCGTAAACATAACTTTTATATGCACTGGGAAATCAAAAAATTCATTTGATTTGCTTTATTTTGATATCTGCTTTGTTGCAGTAGGCTGGAACCAAACCTGCAGTATCTCTGAGGTATGTCTAGACTGTTTTACTTCTTACCTAATAGGTGTTGAGGAAACGTGGATGTTGAAGTGCGCAGTCAAGTTGGCAGGGAAGTCGATCACCTCACCCGCTCACGTACAGTTTACACCCCAGCTCTGTCTTCAGAGAATCTTGGGCTCATTCAAGGGCAGAAGGGTGTATCGGGCTTCGGGGCCCCTACCTGGGAGGAACTGTGGCAGCCACTCCCCTAGGTCGCTCAGCCCAGCCAGGCCCCCCTTCTCCATCCTGCGCCTCTTCCCTGCCTCCCCCAGCCCAGGGACAGCTCTGCCTGTACCTCAGCACTTGGGAACTACCTGCCTCTGAGGCTTTGAGCAGCAGTGTGTGGAAGAGCCCAGGACTCTGCCCAAAGAAGATGAGAAAAAGACAAAGCTGAGCTCTGGGGCTGGAAGGAGTCCAGGGTGGCTGACGCAGACACCTTCAGGGCCCTGTGGGGCACTTTCTGCTAGGCTGTTCTGCCACCAGTCACTTTCCTTTATCATGCTGCAGACTGCCCCTCCTCTGGGCCCCCTCTTCCAGGAGCTGCTGGTGGGACTGCTAAGAAACATCTGCGCATTTGAGGGGGCTGTTTGGCAGGGCTGGGAGAAGCTTTCAGAGGAAGAGATCTCCTGAGGCCGCGTCATGCTTGTCCTGGCTCTTTGTCCAGACTTTTGCGAGGGTGCTAACTTGCCCATGGCTTCTTGCGCCAGCCGTGAGACCAGCCATTACTGGTCTTCCTCAGGAGGCCTCTCCTGGCCCCCAGGGAATGAGAAGTAGCAGACTGCACCTGCCACGCCTGCCCCACTGTTACCTTCATCCCCCGGCACAGCAGCGCATGAAATTCACTCAGCATGGAGCTGCAGGGGCTTGACGGACCGGGGACGCCTGTCCGCAGGTGCCGGTGGCCGAGTGGCTTGGGGCCTGCAGAGCCTTGAAGTGGCACTAGGTGGCACTCTCACACAGGGGAGTCCCAGCAAGGTGGGAGGACCCAGTGTGGCTGGAAGGGACCTCATTCAGGGTGGGAACCTAAACTTACCAAAGGATTTTTGTTTTTCCCAGAAATCGTTTTTAACTATTGTCTGGAATCTAGAAGGCATTTCCTTACCGAAACATACGTGGTGGAAGTCAGACTAGAAGGCTGATCTCAGGACAGACCTGTGGGCTGGCTTACAAGTTTTCTAAACACCAGTCTGCCCGAGAGGCTTACAGTGGTTAAAAAGGGACTCCGGTAGACGTGGGGTGGCCTGTTGCTCATTTTACAGGGAGAGCATTGGTGTTCCAAAGGCTGCTTAGCAAATGAGAACCTGGGCTTTTGTCTTCCTCCCCCCGAGTGTAACTTGGACTAGGCCTGGTCTGGAAGTGCCGGCAGCTTTGGGGGAAGTCAGAATGGTCCTCCAGGATCTTTCTGGTTCTGGAATTTAGTGTTGCCAGGATTCTGTGTTATCTTCCTGTGCTTTAACTCCTTTTTATCCCGTCTTTACGGTGTGTTTGCTTGGAGCTCTGGGGTGAGAAGGGGTCTTAAGCCTCACTGAGGCTCAGAGAATGCTGTGGGCCCAGACTAGGAAACTGCGAGGTGCAGCCCATGTTGGGTATTCACCAGCCGTGTGCTGGAACCTAAGTCCCAGGGGGGCTCCCTGCTTCCGTGTTCCTCCTGTGCATTGTGGGTGTCCCAATATTATGGAAGTCCATGAGGAGGGACCCTGTCTTTTGGCCTTCTCCCCGCTGCAGCATCCCAGGTCTGTAGCTTGTCACAGAGCACTTGCTGGGATGGACCCAGATGAGGACAGGTGCACGAATTCCTCCCACCCCCCTCGAGGCCAGAAGGAACTTTTTCCTTACTGTGTCTGGTTCCCTGGCCTGGCCAGATTTTGTGTGGCAGGGGTTTTGTATGGTAGGGGTGTCTGCCTGGAGGAGAGGGGGCGGGGGTGGGACTGGGGGCAGCTTGTACCTTCAGGATGGCAAAGAGCCAGGACTTAGATACTGTGTGTGTGCTTCAAGGGCTAGAAAAGGTGCCTGGAGGTGGCTTTCTGCTCAGTCCCAGGAAGCTGGCCCTGGGTGAGGTCAGCCGCATGTGGAGGCCTGGGACTATTTACCTGGGTCGGGGTGGGCAGGGAGGACGGTCCCGGCCCAAGAGGTGTTGCCAGGAAATCCCGTGACCGGCGGGGGCTGGTCCCTGGGCCGCAGCCCCTCCTCTTAAAGGGGCCCTGGGCACGGTGGCTGGGCCTGGCTGGAGGGAGGAGCCGTCTGTCTGCCGGTGTCCGGTATCCGCCCTTTGCCCCCGCCCCCAGGCGGTCTGAGTGGCCAAAGCCGAGTCCCCGCCCGCCGAGGCTTCCTCCCCGGAGCGGTGCCTCCCTGAGAGTCGGTGCCTGAAGCCCAACGGAACGGGACCACCTGCGGGTGAGTGAGCCAGTGAGCGCCCGGAGCCCGGAACGGGCGTCCTGGGTGCCCGTCGCCCCTTGGAACTGCGGGACCCTGGGCCGGAGAGCCCACCCCACAGTCTCCATCCCATTGTGGGCTTCTCCTGCCCCACATGGTGGGTCACGGGCCGCTCCGGATGAGCTCATTTCCGCCGCGTCGGGTAGCATCTCCTGGCCCTCCAGCCGAAAGGGGAAATGCTGGGCTTGGGCTCCGTGTCCCCTCCTGCACCGGAGCTCCGGGTGATTGCCTCAGTGCTGCCCACGGGGCCTGACTGGCGCCAGTCAGGGAGGGAAGCGGCCCTGTTCCTGGGTGGGACCGGAGGTGTTCCCAGTTCCTCACCCGAGGGTCGGAATGGGGGTGACACGCTGCCCTTCGCAGAGCCCCATCCCGGAGAGAAGATTCCTTTCTTTGGGAGATTTAAGGAAGCCCAGTGCTGTGGGGAGTACCTTCCCCCGCCCTTCCCTGGCCACCGGCTTTAAAGAAGCTTCTCTGGGCCCTTCTGCTTCCTCTTCTCTTGCCCAAAGCTTCCCCAAGATGGCTCGCCCATTTCACCTGGCGAGAATCCATTTTCCCTGTTTCCTCTTCCTGAAGTCTTATCTGCTTCTAGCCCTGGAACACAGGGAGGAAGGGTTGGTGGCCCCCCTGGACACAGCTTCAGGTGAGCTGGGGGAGAAGTGGGCTCAGAAAGTCAGGCAGGGGGGGTGCCTGGGTGGCTCAGTTGGTTAAACCTTTGCCTTCCGCCCTGGTCATGATCCCGGGGTCCTGGGATCAAGCCTCACGTTGGGCTCCCTACTTAGCCGGGAGCCTGCTTCTCCCTCTCCCTCTGTCCGCACCCACCCTCCCAAACTCCTGCTCTCTCTGTGTCTCTGTCTCTCAAATAAAGAAATAAAATCTTAAAAAAAAAATAAATAAAAGGAAAGGTAGGTAGACCTAGGACTTGGGGACTCTGAGGCTTTCTGCTGAGGCTTCAGGAGTGACACTGGCACCCAGTGAGAGTTCCGCTCAGGGGGCAAGAGCATATTTCTCAGTGTCTCTGGTGGGACCTGTGCCTGGCTGTGCCTGGCTGCAAGGCCCTTGGTGCTCAGGGAGTGCTTGTTGGGGGCAGACAGTCCCGACTCTGTCCCTGCCTTCCTGGCCTTGCCCGACTCAAACCTGAATCCACCAGAGTCCAAGGGAACCAGGCAGGAGCCTGCCTCCCGCCAGCCCCCACCCCCACACCTCTAGCAACCGGTAACTGGCCTGGGGCCTGGGTCCATCCATCTGACTTCAGTTGGAATGTTCCATTCCACTGAGGGGGTAGTGTTGCCTTCATCACAGGCTGTGAGGGTAGATGGGGACATTGAGCACTGCTCGGGTGTGAACCCCCAGAACAGGACATCTAGACAAAGGTGACCCCCCCCACCTGGTCCTGTTGGGCCACTGCTCCTGCTCAGAAGGGCAGCCACTGCCCCCGTGGTTTGGGCTCTTTCAGAACTGCTGCCTCTACCCTGTTCCTTCTATCTTGCCAGTGGGAGCAAACCTCCGTCCTCCCAGAGTGTGGGTTTGGAAACGGAGGTGAAGTGCTGGGAGTCAGGTCCAGGATGAGGATGCACCAAGGTCTAGGGTGGAAGTGAGGCGTGGTGTCTCTGAACAGAGTAGAGTTCTGGGCCAGGGTCACTGCTATGATCTGAGCCTCGAGGGAGTGAGCAGGAGTGGCCCTTCCCATTTTCCAGATGAGGAAACATAGCTACAGAGTACCTGTGACTTGCAAGGCCCCTCCCAGCTCTCAGGGCCGGCAGGGCAGCCAGGACTGCAGTAACTGGATTGTCCCCTCCCCTACCAAAGCCTCTGAGCTCTCCTGTGCATTGTGGATGGCCTTTAGGCCTTGTGATAACTTTAAACTCCTACTGGTCACAGCTCACAACTCTTCTTCACAGAGTGTTCTTGAGACTGGGGAGAGAGGGAAGGTGTCTGTACTTCCTCAACTCAGGGTACCCTCCTTGCAGTTTCCTCATCTGGGCCTGAGCCCCTAGTCCCACTCCGGGGAGCTAGAGAGCGAGCATTGACTTGGGCTCCAAGGGTCATCACAGGTGTGGGGGCAAGTGGGGCACTGAAATGGGGAGGGCGGGAGCACTGTTGGCCTAGGAAGTGGCTCAGCCTTTGGGAAGCATGAATGACCCTTAGGGACCCCCTTCCCTCCATCCTGCAGCTTTGAGCTGGACAGAGGGTGCCAGGCCTGTTTCCTGGGGGACAGATGAATTCATTTCTGCTCCCTGGGGACCTTCTAGGGCCCATGCATGGTGATTTGGAAGAAGCCTGACAGTCTGGTCACTGTCCCATTTCCAAAGAGGAAGAGTGGTGATGGAGACAGGACTGAGGGCTAAGGACATCCTGCCAGCCCTTTGGGGCAGTTTCTAGAGTCTCTAGGATAGCAGCAACTTGGGCCAGCCTCCTTGAACACCCCTGCACTGCAGGAGGAAGGGTGAGGGCCCACCCTGCCCTAGCCAAGTCCCTGGACTGGACGCCCTGGGGTGAATGAAATGGGAGAGGCATGCACAGAAATCTACTTTGAGGACTGGAGGTTTCGGGCCAAGCTCAGTTTGTGTACGGGCTCCGGCAGGTATCTTTCTGGCAGTGTGCTGCGGGGGCCGCTGCCCCGGGTGGTAGGCTAGTGAGGAAGATGGGCAAGAGGAGACGCGGGCTCCTGTCCTCTCCCACAGGGCCTCATTGGCCTCACTGTGAGTCCCAAGTGTGCACTCAGTCCGAGCTCTCTAGAGTGGGGGAAAGAGTGCTTGGGAGCCAAGCGCCGTGCCCGACCCTGCCTGCCTGTCACACCTTGGGGCCTGTTTCCCTGGGGAGCTGACAGGGGGCCAGTGTGGGGCCCCGTGGCCTGGTGGGCCTTGGAGGGGCGGGGTGTGGGCTCAGTACGTGGGCGGTATAGTTGAGGTGACCCGACCAGGTCGGGATGGGATGTCATGGATGGGAAAGTTAGGAGGCTTAGCATGGGTGGGAGATAGACACGGGGGTGTCCATGGGTCCCTGGGCCTGGCCCTTGGGACGGAGGAGGCTTGTGTCCATATGTGCTTCTGGGTGAGGCTGGGTGGTGGGCACCGTCCCACCTGGCTCACCCCCAGTGAGCTGTCCTGCCACTCAGGCGAGTGGCCTGGGGAGCTGATCTCTGCCGGAGGGGTCTGGGCCCGGGGTGGCCCAGGCCTAGCCACTTGGTCGGGGCTGGAAATCCATGCTTACTTCAGACCTTAGTCTTGGCTCTCACTGTACTCCCAGGGATTTGACTCTCCAGGGGCTAGCATTTTCACCTCTGGCTGAGGTGACTTTGCCAGGGCGACATTTCACCCTTGTGTGGGTGGAGCCGTGTCCGAGTGGAGCCTCTCGCTCTTGTCAGTCGGTTGGCTGTGTGGGGGGTCAGCATTGGCCTGGGACTGTGTCCGCGGCTGGGTCAGTTCTCTGCCTTGGGAGCTTCTCTTGGGGCCCGAATCTCTGCATCTAAAGATGGTGGCAAGGCACCTGTCTATCCCCTGTAGCCTACAGTTGGGATTGGAGGCCAGGCTGAGGGGGGCCTTGACTATCCCTGGGCTTAGACAGCAACAACCGTGGAGTGTTTGTTCTCCTTCCCTGTTATCTGTGAGGGCCTTGTGGAGGCCGGGTGTATCCTCCCGTCCCAGATTGCCAGGCAGGGCCAAAGTGCTGTCCAAAGCAAAGATGGGGGGGTGCACACTGGTTTGGGCTTCAGTCCTGGTTGGTTTTCCCTCAGGTCAGGTCACGTGTGTGCTCGTCTGCTGAGGAGGCCTTGTGGGGGTTGGTACGGGGGTGGGAGGCTCTGAGGCCCCGGGGGGCAGTAAGGAGAGAGCTGGAGCAGGTCAGATGTCCAGCGTCTCACCCTCTGTGCCTCTCCTGCCTTCCTGCTCTCTCATTCCTCAGATGCTACTTCGGCACCTGAATGGAAAGTGGGTCAGGGAGGGAGGGGCTGCCCGAGCCACAGACCGGCCGACGCTGGGCTCCCGCCTGGAGCACAGGACTCAGGTTCCCACTTGTGCTTCTTGGGCTTGTAGGCGCCTGGCCCCTTCCCTGCCATCAGTTCACTGGAGCAGGCCGGTGGCCAAGCCCGGGGACAGAGCGGGCGGAGGGCAGGGGCTTGTGTCCCAGGCGGCAGGCCCCCCTGCCGCTTCCCGAGCAGGTGTGACCAGTGCCTGTCTTTGCAATAGCCCTGACCTCTAACCTGCGCCCCGTGAGCCGGCGGGACCCAGGCACGCCGGGAAGCGGCCCACCAGCCACCAGGCGGCCAGCCCGAGGAGTGGTGACAGCGCAGGAGCTTCTGGCTTGGGGGGAAGGGAGGAAGGAGGAGAAACAAAGGCGAGTGTGCCTGGTGCCGCCCACCATGTGTCAGTCAGAGGCACGGCAAGGACCTGAGCTCCGAGCGGCGGCGAAATGGTGAGATGCTGCCGCCCCCGTCCTAACCCCACTGTGCCCCGCCACGACCTCCGGAAGGTCAGAGTTCACGTCCAGCAGCCCCGCAGTGGAGGTGGCGGCAGGGGGCCAGGGGATCAGCCCCCGAGGCTGGAGGGGCCCGGCCCAGGGGGCCTGAGTCGGAGAGCCCGCTTCAGGTACCTGGGGAGGCGGAGCGGGCTGGTAGCCTTCTGTCTGCTGCATCCTAATTGCTGTTCCCAGGCCCCCACCCCGGGCTTCCCCCCGCCCTCCGCTCCGGGAGAGGTGCCGCTCTTCTGGGATTGGTCCCTGGGTTTCTGCAGTGATCAGGGCGGGTGGGGGAAGCCCTGGGGACAGCAGGGATTTGTTCAGCTTTGCTTGGCCCATACCCCCTTCCCGGACCTTTTGAAAACACGGTGGGGTAGGGTGGGAGAGAAGGAAGACAGGGAGCCTGGTGAGCTGTGGAAAGAAGCGTCTTCCATTGCAGTCATCGAACAGCAGGTGCCCAGCCATCAGCTTGGTTCTCCCGTTTTTTCTTTTTAGTATCAGCTGAGATGCTTCTTTGTTCCTTGGTTTTGTTCAGCAACCTAAGGCAGAGGACATGGCTTCTCTGAGAGCACAGAGGCGCAGATGGGAGCCTTAGATTATCCAGTTGAATGCAGTCTTTTTGCAGATGAGGAAACTGAGGCCTGGGAACCTTCTCAGTGTGGGTGGGAATATGGTCTCCTGGTGGCTGCACTGGGCCTCAGGAGCATTTCCTAGTGCCTAGGCATGGGACCAGGGGACTTGGATGTCACTGTTGTATCTCGGGAGGCCACGGTTTTGGTGGAAAGGCCCACCCAGCCTCTGAGATCCCCACGAGGCTGAGCCTGTGCTGAATGCACTGAATTTGGGCTGGTGGGGTCTGGGGAGAGAAAAGAGGAGCCTGGCTCAGGTGTGTGACCCCAGCAGACCTGGGAGGTGGTCTGAGGGCTGGTGGGGAGGTTCCTCCCTCCAATCTCTGGGTCTCTTTTGGAGAACCTGATCTGATGTAGAAAGACCAGGCAGGTGGGTGGAGCTTTAGCTGTTTCGTGGGGGGGGTGTGTTTACAGGTGCATGTTCGTGGGGGTTTTCCTTTGGGATCTTGTCAGGCCCAATCCCTTCGTTTATCAGATGAGGAAACGAGGCCTAGCGCCAGGAAGAGATTTTCCAAGACCCTGCAGTGCAGTGGTTGCTCCCTGGTGCCTCTCCGGGCAGAGCTGGCCCCAGGAGTGGGGGGGAAGGGGGCTGTGATGCAGGCTGTGCACCCCATCTTCCCTGTGCTGCCCCCGATTCCCAGTCCTCCTTAGCTGGTAGGCAGGTGGGTGAGACTGGGATGAGAGTCTGGCGAACAAAGGCAGCGGAGCCCCCACCTCAGCCTGGGGTTGGGTTGAGGGACCACGGCCAGTGCTGCCGGACTCCGCGGAGAGGCAAGCTTGCCGAGGGTGGGCCGGGGCCTCCCAGACCCTGACCGCTGACCTGGCCATGCATGGACATCTGCTCTGCAGGTTGCACTTCCCTCAGCTGGCCCTGAGGCGGAGGCTGGGACAGTTGAGCTGTATGTCCAGACCCGCCCTGAAACTGCGCTCCTGGCCCCTGACGGTCCTCTACTACCTCCTGCCCTTCGGTGCCCTCAGACCGCTCAGCCGGGTGGGATGGAGGCCCGTGAGCAGGGTAAGTGTGCACAGGCTGCTGGCCCGGCTCCCCTCCACACCCAAGGGCGGGCCTAAGGTTGGGATCCCGGACACAGAATGGAGGAGACAGTTGTTCGATTAGAGCTGATGGTGTGGGTGCTGAGCCCTTGGGATGGTCATTTTGACAGGCAAGCTGGTTGGGAAGGCCAGGCTGGTTGGTGGCCCTGAGGGCTTGCTGTACGCTGCCTCTTCTCCTTGCCTGCATTCGTGCCCTTTGGGGGCTCTGCTTCTGGAAGGAACCCACACTGGGCATTCAGAAAATGTGTCTGATTTCCTGTGTTAGGGCAGAAGAGAGCTCAGAGGTGATTTTGAGAAGAATGCAAATTAATTCCTGGATGCCAGAGGGTGATTCAGGAAGCCTGGTGCCTGTTTGGGCCCCTTAGGGTGTTTCTGGACTTGGTAGCCCCAGGCAGGGCTGGGTGAGGGAGCAACCTGGCCGCAGCCCTGAGGGCTGCCCGGCTCCCTGGCCCTGGGTCTCTGGGCAGGCTGACCCCAAGCAGGGAACCCTGGGCTCTGATGGGCGTCAGCTAGAAGAGTTTGGGGCGCCACTGACTGAGTACACCGTAGAGGTGTTTAAACTTGGAATGAAATTGCCTTTACACCCTGGGGACTTGGTGTCTGGGTCAGGCTGACAGGCCCCAGCTGCCGGTTAGAGGCAGGTCCTGCTGTGGCGGCAGCACCTGAGGCTTGCGAGGCGTCCCCTTCCAGGTCGCCTGGCCCCGAGAGTTTGGCTGGGGGAGGCCCGGCGGGCGGGCTCTGGTGACCGTGGTTCAGCGCATCTGGTGTGGGGGTGCCCTCTGCTTCCTGGTCGGACCAGATGCGCGCTTTGGGCTGTAGAGTCCCACGCGCGCCGGGGCCCCCGGCCCTTCCTGCTGCAGCCTCTCCGTGCAGGTGGCAGAGCCGGGCACGCACCGCCTTTCCTAAAGAAGGACCGCGCTGGCCGGCCTCCCCTTGGGGACGGTGCGCAAAGTGCGTAGGGACTGACGCCCCTGAGTTTAAGTCACTGTGTCGGTCTCGGCCAGTACTCGGTTTGTGAGAGTGGGAAGCTCAGTCTGGTTCCTGGTGGGCAACAGCCACATCACAAAGCCGTGGCGGGGTGCCCCGGTCTCTGGGGCCGGGGGTGGGGGGGGCGCTGGGGGGCACGCGGGGCCGTCGCGCATCTGCCTGTCTGTGGCCCGCAGGTGGCCCTGTACAAGTCGGTGCCCACGCGCCTGCTGTCGCGGGCCTGGGGCCGCCTCAACCAGGTGGAGCTGCCGCACTGGCTGCGCCGGCCGGTCTACAGCCTGTACATCTGGACGTTCGGCGTGAACATGAAGGAGGCCGCCGTGGAGGACCTGCACCACTACCGCAACCTCAGCGAGTTCTTCCGGCGCAAGCTGAAGCCGCAGGCCCGGCCCGTCTGTGGCTTGCACAGCGTGGTGAGGCCCGGCCCCGCCCCGCCCCCCCAGAGATGGGATTCTTGCCCCTGCCTTCGACATCCGGTCCCTGCCGTCTCTGCAGGTGGCCCGTGGGTTCTCCTCCCAGGCTGGGCCCCGGGGAGGCAGAGAGCCTGCCTCCCTAGTAGCAAGACTTTCTCGGCCCTTCCAGATCAGCCCGTCAGACGGGAAGATCCTGAACTTCGGGCAGGTGAAGAACTGTGAGGTGGAGCAGGTGAAGGGGGTCACCTACTCGCTGGAGTCGTTCCTGGGTCCGCGCACCTCCACGGATGACCTGCCCTTCCCGCCAGGTGGGTCATTGCCTGGTGGCAGCCTTGCGTGGCTGGGCTGGTCCTCACCCAGGAGGACGGGAATGCGTCGGGAGGGAAGGGCCAGCGATTGCTGCGCGGAGCTTTGGGGCCTCCCTGAGGACTCAGGTGCTTGTCTGAGAGCCGGGCCCTCGTGTCTGTCTCCCGCAGCCACCCCCTGCGGCTCCTTCAGGAACCAGCTGGTCACTCGAGAAGGGAACGAGCTCTACCACTGTGTCATCTACCTGGCCCCCGGGGACTACCACTGCTTCCACTCCCCCACTGACTGGACCGTTTCCCACCGGCGCCATTTCCCAGGTTGGCCCAGAGCCTCACGCCTTTTTTGGTGTCGAGGGACCGAGGCTCCACACTTGGGGTGCTGAGACTGGGAGGTGACTGCTTTAGTCTGGCTGGGTGGGGGCGGCAGGGGGCAGCCTGGGGCCTAGCCCACTCAGCATTTGGAAGGAGATGGGTGGACGTGGGGCTCTGGGAGGCTGGTCTTCTTGCCGGGTGTGGAATGGCAGTGTCCCTGCCCCCGCAGGCTCCCTGATGTCCGTGAACCCCGGCATGGCCCGCTGGATCAAAGAGCTCTTCTGCCACAACGAGCGGGTGGTCCTCACTGGGGACTGGAAACATGGCTTCTTCTCACTGACGGCTGTGGGGGCCACCAACGTGGGCTCCATACGCATCTACTTTGACCGGGTAAGCAGAGCCAGGCCCAAGGGCTGGGCCGCTTGGGGTCCCCCCAACCCCTTCTCCCGTGGAGCCAGGTCCGTTGGGACCGTAAGTTCTAGAAGGGCATGTCCCCGGCCTGGCCCTGTGGAGCAGCTGCCCCGAGGAGGGGCTGGGCCCTGGGCTCCTGCTCTGCCAGCTCCGGCCCCAGATGTGCTGTCGCTTGCTCATCTGGAGATGGCTGGACAGGGAGGGGGTTCACCTCCCAGCCTGCACTTTGCTTCTGCTGGGAACCCAAGGGGAGTATGGAGCTCAGGGTGGACCATGCTGATTGGAAGCCGAGTGTCTGAGGGGGTACCTAGTGCCCCCCCTTCCCCGAGAAGTGGGGGGCGGGGCTGCCTTTCCTTGTGTCAGCTTGTGGCTGCCCCTCGCCTGCTCGGGGTGCTGGAGAAGAGTGGGGTCTGATTCCTCTATGTCCCCCCCCCCCCCCCCCGGGTCCCGGTTCACAGCTGCTATTGGGGACCGTTTGGTTAGGCTTATGGGCCGAGTTGCTGTCCCCAGCTCCCTTTCCAGGCTGGGTTGGGGACGGGGGGACAGGCAGCAGAGAGGCGTTCTGGGTCCAGGAGCAGACGCCACACGCTCTGCCCTGGGCCTCCTGCAGGACCTGCACACGAACAGCCCGCGTTACAGCAAGGGCTCCTACAATGACTTCAGCTTCGTGACACACGCCAACAAGGAGGGCATCCCCATGCGCAAGGGCGAGCACCTGGGCGAGTTCAACCTGGGCTCCACCATCGTGCTCATCTTTGAGGCCCCCAAGGACTTCAACTTCAAGCTGAAAGCGGGACAGAAGATCCGGTTCGGAGAGGCTCTGGGCTCCCTCTAGAGCATCCTTCTTGGCGGCTGAGGAAAGCTACTGAGGGAGCTTTCTAAAGAGAAACGGGAGGGTCTTTTACGGGGAGCCTCCACGGCTGTCTGGGGCGGGGACAGTCTCAGGGCTACGGGGCCCGGCCATGCGGGACCTGGCTGACTAGTTCCTGCCGTTCTGAGGTGTGGGTGAGGTCAGAGCCCCTGTCGGCCCTGGACCTACGTCGTCCCTCTTCCCACCCTCAAGAGAAAGAACAGTTGCAGGCCAAGATGATCTCAAATTCCCTTTTGGAGATTTTTTTAACCTACTGTATAAACTGGAGACCCTACATCTCCTGGCTGGGTGTTCAGTTGGTCTTGATTTCTGTTGTAAGACAGAAGTGGTTATATACGTTCTTGCTGCTCTCATCATTGCTTTTCAGCCTCCCCTCTGCCTCCCCTGCACTGACTGGGCTGTGCTGCCCCCAGAGCAGCGCCATGTGGCCTTTAACACAATGGCTTTCTGTTCCCAGTTCACCCCACCCTGCTTGTTTGGGAAAAGCCGTCTCCTTGCACTTGTGGCTGAACACCTCCTCCTTGACTCCGCCAGCATCACACGAGGGGGACTGATGGCATGGCGTTTGACCGGCCCTAGTGAGTGAACTTGCAGAGCTGGCGAGTCCTCTTTCCAGTAGGCAAGACCAATTATTGAACCCCCCGCCCCCCCCGCAGTGGTGTCCAGAGTGAATGGACAGGCAGGTAGTGGCGGCCAGGGAGGGCCAGGGGAGAGCTCGTTCCACCCCCCCCCCCATATCCAGACCCATAGAAACATGGTAAGTTGCTGCTATTGATTGAGGGGTTTGTGTTGGAGGCAGAGGAAGGAGCCTTGGTGTATTGGGAGGGGGGCGGATCAGTGCCTACAACACCTTTCCCCAGGTAACAGGTACACGGTCCTTAGGGAGCCGCGGATGGTGGGGGCCAGGGTTCAGGTTTCCCGGGGATGCTGTGAATTTCTCCTGCAGGAGAAGCCATTTGAACTCTTTCAACTGTATCAGTAGCACAGTATTTTTGTATGAAAAGTGGGAGACTTCTGACCAGTAACTCATTTAATTGCAACATTTTGAAATAAAAAATAAAACTCATTGCAGCTTTGCGTTCTGTTCCTGGAGGTGGGCTGAGGCCTCCCCGGGCCAGTGACTAGCACAGAGCCTGCCGCAGGGCCTGGACGCGCGCGATGCAGGCGCTGACGGGCTGGCGTTGGGCCTGGAGCTCAGAGGCCAGCCGCTGGATCTGCCGCTCCACCTGGGGGATGGGAAGGGGAGGCTGAGTGGAGCCCCAGGGCCGGGAGGGCCAGGGTGGGAAGCCCTTCGAGGTCTGCCTGGGGCCTCACCTCCTGTAGTTCTTCCTGCACCTGCCGCTCTGCTTCCTGGTCCTCCGGCCTGGGCTCCTCGTGGCTCAGCTCCAGCCACAGGCGCAGGCTTCTTGCTTGCCGCTGGCAGGACCTGCCCGAGGGAGACAGCTGCTGCCAACCTGGCTGGGCCCTTGGCTGCGCCTCCAGGTGGGGAAGTAGCGCATCTACTTTGCAGTGGGGGAGAGGGCGATTCTGTTCCGCTGCAGGCCTCCACCACCCAGCTCCGCAGGCACCGTGGGTGGGCCTCAGGACACCCCCTCCCCAGCCCGCCCCAAGGACCCTGGCAGCCCACTCCAGAGAAATAGCTGGGGTTTTTCTGGGTCTTACGAGAGGTTCTGCTTCATGGTCTGATAGTCCTGCAGTTGCTGCTGGATGCCCTCCAGCTCAGCCTCCAGGTCCGTGGGGCCCTTGGTGACAGAACAAGCTGGATCTCGACCACGGTCCCGGCTAGGCCAAGGCTGAATGGAGGGATCCCAGGCATCGGGACCGGCCCGGGCACCCTTGGTGCTGACAGGCTTCAGCTGCACACCCGCGCTTGCAGAGCCAGGCCCGCCGATGCCTGTGAAGTCCCCAGGAAGCAGCAGGCCAGAGTGAGGGACACTGGCTGGGGATGGCGAGGCCTGGGCTGTGAGCCCAGGGGTGGTGGGCTGTGCAGACGCCTGTGAAGGAAAGATGGATGAGCACAGAAGCAGGGAGGAAGGCTGGGGGAGAGGCACCCAGGCTGCCCACCGACCAGCTCACCCAGTCCAGGCCTGGCCCTGCCCCTTTCTTCAGACCTGACATGAGAAAGTCCCGTAGGCAGCCCAAGAACACCCCACACCCGTGCAGTCCAGTCGCATCCCTGACCCAGGGCCTGGCTTGGCACCGGCCCCGCTCTGAGCTGGGCCCCTGCACTTCAGCGAGGAAAAGTGGTCCAGGGCAACTGTCCTGGGCAGACACATCTACAACCCTCCATTCCCTTCTGGTGACCATGCCCCCTGGTAACCATTGACCAGCTCTCTGTGGGCATCAACTCTTGGGGGGCCCAACCCTGCCGCTGTTTCCTCTATTACTGAGCACTCGTGCCTTCTTGCACCCCCTTGCCATCTGTGCCCAGACTCCATCTTGCTGTCCCATGCCCCGGGGAGCCACCGCCCCCTTCCTCCCAGGAGCCATTCTCTTCGGTTCCCAGGGTTTTACCTTCAACAACTACATTTCAGACTCTCAGTTTTGCTCTCCAGCCCTGACCTCCTCCCCGAAGGCCACACTCAGAATCTTGTTGCTTTATCCCAAATTGGACAGGTTCAAGACAGACTCTTCAGGCTTTACCCCAGACATGCCTCTCCCCCCACCCCCGTTTTCCCTCTTTCAGTAGAACTCATTATTCCTGGAGTTATTCAAGCCAGAAACCCAAGAGCCATCCTGGATTCCTTCCTCACCCTTATCAAACCCATCGGCGCAGGTCCTGCCTAGTCTGCCTCCCACTGGGGGCTCTGCCCACAGCCCAGCCACACCTAATCCTGGCTCCCGGCACCTTCTGCTGGCCCATGGGATCACAGCTGCCAACCGGCCCCCACCACTTTCTACTTAAAATCCAGATGCTTCCCCTGGGCCTGCAGGACCCTCCATGATCTGCAGTGTCTTCATCTATGTCCGGGGCTCTTCTTCGGTCTCCACCTCTGGGACATAAGCTTCACAAGCCGGGGCCTCAGCAGCCTTTCCCTACTGTGTCCCGAGGACAGGGGCGCCTACACTTGGTGAAGGCATGAGCGGCCTCCCTGCACCTTCCCGAGCCGGCAGTGCTCTGGAAGCAGCGAGTACCGCTGTGGTTACAGCACCGAGTGCGTGAGGAACAGCACCGAAGGCCAGGCCGAAGAATGTGACCCCAGGTGACCAGGAGGACTTACCCTGGCAGGTGCTTGCACCCCACGTGGCATGAAGGACGAAGGGGGCAGCAGCTCTGGGCCTGTACTCAACGTGGGGGGCAGCCTCGGGCCAGGGTGACCCGGCAGGGCCCCGGGCTGGGGCAGGGGGCTGCTTGGGACCAGTGCTGTCCAGGCCACTGGCAGGCAAGGCCTCGTCAGGGCAGGGCCTGCGGGCTGGGCCACACCTGGGTCGCACGCCCTCGGTGCCTCAGGCCTAAGCAGAGGGACAGCAGGAGCTGGTCAGGCCATGGCACCCGCCTGAGGAGCAAGAAGGAAAGGAGGCCACCCACCCTAGGACCACACAGCATACCCTTTGCCCCCGAGGGTGCCACACCCCAGGGGCCTCTGGCTCGGCACCGGCTCCAGCAGGAAATGTGGGCGTCGAGGCTGCTTTCTTGCCAAGCGGGCAGCATTGCTGGGAAGAAACACAGGCCTGTTCCTCTCGGCCGCCTGGGGCATCCAGTCCGACCCCCTCCAATCTTACAGGGAAACGGGGGGCCAGAGAAGGAAAGGCCCTGGCCCAAGGTCAGCAGGCGAGCTGGAGTGGGCCTGGGCCACAGAGTACTTCCCGTAATTCCAATGAAGTGAGCCCGATGCCATGGGGATGCCTCGCCCGCCTCATTTCATCTGACCTCTGCAGCCACCCAGTGACACGGATGCTCCTCCCACATCAGAGGGGGAGCGGGCTCGTCGGGGTCAGGCCCTGTCGGGGTCCGGCAGCAAGGGAAGCGGAGCGGACTGAGGCCCAGGCCAGTCCCCCACCCCAGTGGTGACCTCTCCACCAGGCTCAGGCAGTGCTGGTCACTCTGGGAGCCGACAGCTGCATCAGCTGGCTCTGCGGGGACGAGCCAGGTCACAAACAGCGGGGCCTCCTAGAGGAAGCCCATTTCCTGGCTGGAAGGGGAGAAGCAGGGAGACTGGCAGGTCTGGGGGCATGAGGGTGGGGCTGCCCTACAGCCGATTCCTTTTTTTAAAACTACATGTTCTCTCCCCCACGTGCTGCAGGAACAGAGGCTGAGGTCCCTTCAGTTGGGCTTGATGGAATGGGAGAGTCAGGGTCCTGCTGGAGAAAGGGGTCCACGCCGCTCAGCTGTGACCCTCCCTCCTCGTGTAGTCCAAGTTTTTGCTCCAAGCAAGAAGCAAGGAGAAGAGGCGAGGGATGGGCTACTCACAGCTCTAGGAGGTGGGGGTCCCCAGCAGCCAGAGACAGGCTGCCCAGAGCTCCTCGGGGCCCATGAGGATCTCGTGGCTTCCTGGTCTCCAGGGCGGCATCCCCAGCCCCAGCCGCGACACAGGTGGAAAGGGGTCTGTCAAATGTCACTCTCCTGCTGGGCATGGTGCACGTGAGGGTCCGAGGCTCCCTGCCCTGGCCCAGAACCTTCTGTTTCCAGAGCATGGCACAGTGATGGACCGCACGGTGGAGACTGTGAGCTGCCTGCAACAGGCCTCTGGTCAGGTCCTGCCGTGTCCTACCCACTCCCCCGCGAGAAGGGGTGGGGGACCCCTCACCTGCACCTGCTGTTGGGCATGCAGCTGCTGCCGGAAGGCCTTCATGCCGGCTGCGAACCGCAAGAGGTGTGTGGCGCCCTCCTGGAGAAGCTGCCGGTGGTAGGCCTGTACGGCCCGCCCCTGACGCGCCTTCTTTCTCCTCCTTTCCAGCACAAAGCCCAGCCACGCGGCCCACACCTCCAGGGCGAGGAGGAGATGAGGCCCAGCTCTCCCTGCTTAAGCCTCCCCCCCGCCCAGGGCTGGCCCCACGGCCCAGCCTGCCGTCCACCGAAGCGAGGTCCTCTCCTGGGAGAGGCAGGGAGAGCAGCGGGGGAGCCCCCGTTACCTTTGCCTGTAGTGAGAAGGACCAGAACCACAGGGCCCGGGCTGTGCCCTGCTGCTCGCGCCTCCTGTTCGCCAGCTATGGGCCGGAGAGAGAAGATCATGGAAGTTTTGCCCTCAGGGAGGCCGCTCTGACCACGGGGTCCTGGTCACTCTGAGACCCTTTTCTAGCAAGGTGCTGCCCTCTCTCCACTGGGAAGGGCCCAGCGCTGCCTGGTCCTGAGGCGGTGGACCAAGGAGTGCGCCTCTGGGAAGAACAAAGGCAGAGCCCCGGGGACGGGAGCCAGCGGGGGCAGCGTGCTGGGCACGATGCAATCCGGCCTGGTGTTTTATCACGTCCTGGGCGAAGACTTAAAATGCATTCATATTAATTTTTGGATATTACCCTAAAGTATATTTTAATGTGACACTGTAGAAACAGGGCCCTGAAGTGCCTTGGGCTTGTACAGGTCACAGGTGGAAGAAACCGGGCAGTGCCGGGAAATGACCGGGGGGTTGGGGGAGCCCTGGGACGAGGGTGGAATTAAACATTTTAAATGTGGGGGCACCTGGTGGCTCAGTCAGTGGAGCATAAGACTCTTGATCTTGGGGCTGTGAGTTTGGGCCCCATGTTGCGTGTAAAGATTACATAAATAAAAATAATAAAAAAGTTAAATGTCGGTTCAGGAAGCAGTGGGAGGGGAAGGGGCTTCTCGCTGGCTCCCACCTGTTGTTTCCACTGGTGGAAGCAGGCCCGGCTGCGGGTCTGGGCCAGGAGCTGGGCACCCCGCCTTTGCAGGAGCTGGGGAGAGAGCAGCTAAAAGCAGTCAGGGCCCCGTGTGCCAATCACCTGGGTGCAGCCTCGGCGTGAGAGGCTCCGGGCCCAAGAGAACTGTCCTCCCATCCCCACGAGGAGTCTTGGACGAAGCCAGGGCCTCCTGTATGAGCATCGAGGTGACTCTGGAGGCCCCCCAGCTCTGACACCCCATGCTTCAGGATGAGCCAGGTTTCTCTACTTGGCCATCTTTTGCCTGGAGGAGACCCGACGCAGAGGCTGGCTTCCCTCAGCCTTCCCAGAAAGGCCCCTGCAGCCTTGTACCCGCAGGACCCCAACCACCCAGCATCCTGGCGGTCGTGGGTTTTGCCAGAGAGCCCTCCTCTTCCCCAGGTGGTGGTCTCCTGCCTGGGAGCCGCCGCCTGCCTCACCCGCTTCCTGACACAGCCCAGATGGTGCGCCTTCCACCGGGCCATGGCCTGCCGCAGCCGCCACCGGCCGTGATGCGCAGCCGCCCTCCTGAGTTGGGCTCTCTGCTGGGCCGCCCTCTGGCCTCGGTCCCGCCAGCGCCGAAACCACGTCCTGAGACAGCCTAAGGCAGATCCAAGTCAGAGGTCGCTCTTATGGGAGGGTTTCTCCGAATCAGTCTGCAATGGTCAAGGTTCGGAGAGCTGAAAAGGTCATGTGGGGATAGAGCTGGGCTGTTAGCCCACACTCGGTGAAACAGCCACGTGGGGATGGTGGCCACTCTATGACATCAGCTCTGGCCACCTTCAGTGGCTGCGAGAACCCCGGGGGCCGGAACCTGGGCTGCTGTGCCCCCAAGGGTGGGCCAGAAGCACCAGGCTGTCCACGGTGGCCACGTGTCTGCAGCGCCCCCGTGGAGCGGCCCGCAGGATGCTGCCGGACACGCAGAGGAGGAGACCCTCTGTCCGAGGGAGTGGGGGGCCATGGCCCTATTTGGCCAGGGAGGAAACCAAGGCTCAGGGAGTCCAAGCAGCTCCAGCCAGGCCTGGGAGGAGGCACGCTGTCTGCTGGGCCGAGTCGGATATCCTGAGCTCTGCAGGCAGGCAGAGGCTACGGCATGCGTTTGTTTCTGTGTCACCAGATTCTCTCTTGAGGGAGAGCAAGCACTTTCTGCTCTTTTCCTTTTAGGTTTTTCCCTTTTCTTAAGCCCTGAGACAAGTTTCTTTTAGAGACAACAGAAGAGGGTTGGTACCAGGGCACTGATGCCAAGATGGGGTGTCCTCCGGGACCTGCTGGAGGGGGCAGGGAGGGCAGGTTTGCACGCCAGGAGGCGAAGCCTTAGGACCAAGTGCTGATGCTTCCTGGATACTGCTTCAAGTGGGTACCTCTCACTGGATCCTTACAACAACCCTTGGCAGGTACTATTATTCTCATTTTACAGATGGAGAAACTGAGGTTCAGAGAGGCCTTGCTGGGGCCGCACAGCCAGCATCTGACCCTGCCTGTAGGCTCTCTGTTGAATGTGTCTTACGACACGTCGCCCTGAGCTCGTCCTCCTCCAGCACCCACCCCCTCCCCTGGGCTGCCAAGGCGTGCCTGAGACTCGAGGCCTTAACTAAGCCCAGAAAGGGTTCCACAGGTACTGAGTGTGCATCTGCTATGTGCTGAGAACACAGTGTCTTGCCACTGGTCTCGCAAATCCTTTGTACCACCTGTACCGGACACAGCAATCCCAGGGCCGCCTTCTACGGAAGGCTGCCTGCCCCTCGGTCCTGCAGACAGCAGCAGCTCCAGGCTGCACCCCATGCCTGTCACCTCTAGCACCCGCTGTGGCCACCTGACCCCCCACTGGCAAGGCCTCTGCAGTGCCGGATGCCAAAGCTCTGTCCACACAGGCCACGGAATGGGCTGAACCCCTCAGCTTCTCTCTTGGGAGTGACCTGGAAACACAGCACTGGTTTCTGGGGTGAGGGGCAGCTTGAGGACACAGAGAAGCCCATTAGAGGTGGAGTAAGTGTGGGATGTTTGACCCCACGGTTCTGTCTAAAGGAAAGCAGAGATGTGTGTTTATCCACATAAAACACTACAGTCAGAACCAAACCTAAGCTGATCATTTTCTGTCCTGAAGCAAACTAACAACTTGATCTGTTTTCCCTATGGTCCGATTTAAACCATTCCTGTTTGTTTTCATTTCCGGTTGTATTTTCATTTATTCTAACCGCTGGCTGTCCCCTCATATCCCTACTACAGGGCCATGAGTCTCAGTTTCCCTGCATCTCATCTCTGCTCCTGTCTGGACAGTCTTCCCCAGGCTGTTTGTATAGCAGGGAGTCAGGCTGTCCAAGGCCACTGCTCCCTGAACACACAAGGGCCCGCTACACAAGGGGGCGGACACCCCCCCAACCTTGACTCCTTCGTAAGAATCAGATATTAAGCCTCGGTCTTGCATTTGGACATCAACTGGTTGGCACCTGGCTGGGAAGAGAATGCTGTGATGTGCTGGGTTGAATGGTTACCCCTCCCAAACCCGGAACCTCATCCTGAACCTCAGAACTGTATTCGGCGAGACGGTCAGTGCAATCAGCTGACACCATCCTGGGGGAGGACTGGCGGCCTTCTAAGAGAGACGCAGATGCAGGGAAGACAGCCCTGTGCCCACAGAGGCCAAGGCTGGAGGGATGGGTCTGCAAGCCAAGCAACACCAAGGACTGCCAGGGCTGTCAGGGGCTGGAAAAGGCAAGGAAGGATTCTCCCCTCCAGCCCTCACAGGAATCATGGCCCTGCCGACACCCTGGTTTCGGACGTGGCCTCAGAACGCCGAGAGAACAATTTTCTGCTGGTGGAAACCTCCCAGTTCGCGACACTGTTATTTAGCCACAGGAAACTCACACGTGTGAGAAGAATACAAAGACCGAGGTGGAGCAGATGGAACACAAGACAGTTCTGTGTCCTTCACAGCCCTCTTCCCGGCTGCCAGGAAGTCCGCTTACCCTTATCCAGCACCTTCCGGGCCTCCTTGATGGCACAGTCCTCCTGCTGTCGGTAATATATCTGCACAGATGCAGCCTCCCGCCACTGCACCAGGACCTGAGGGGCAGAGGAAGAGCACATCCTGACTTCCCGGGACGCCCAGCTCTGCGGGCGGCTCCTCACGGAACAAGGCCAAGCGGGGACACGGCACTCACACACATTCCGGAAAACGCCGGCCAGTCGTGCAGACCCCAGGCCGCGGACCCAGCCCCCGGTCCCCACAGGAGGCCCAGTACTGCAGGTGATGGACTGTTCTATAGAAGCAGTTAAACTTCCAAGCACGCCATCAAGAAGTCAAGGCATCACATGGGCTTTTGTTCTATTACGTGTTAAACGAAGCTATACGTTACACGCCTGCAGCCTTTCAAACTGAGACACACACGAAATCACACCAACAGAACACTTTAAAAAGAAGTCAAGCAGGGCGCCTGGGTGGCTCAGTTGGTTGGGCGACTGCCTTCGGCTCAGGTCATGATCCCGGGGTCCTGGGATCGAGTCCCACATCGGGCTCCCGGCTCAGCGGGGAGCCTGCTTCTCCCTCTGACCCTCTCCTCTCTCATGCTGTTTCTCTCTCGCTCGCTCTCCAATAAATAAATAAATAAAATCTTTAAAAAAAAAAAAAGAAGTCAAGCAGCCGGGGTTGCTGCTCCCCGGCTCCTGAGGCACAAACTCCATTCCCTGCAAAAAAAAGACTTCCCTTCCGAGCCCTGAGGCCAAGCAGAGTCCCGACCCTCCTTCTAGGGCTGGCCCCGGAGCTTTTCCGACAACAGACTAGGCCTTGATTTGAAGTCATGGCTCCTCAACCTCGGGAGGCTTCCGGGTTGTCAGGACCAGTCTCCCCTGGCCTTCCAGCAGGAGAACCGCTGCTGTTCAGAGCTCCCGGCATGATGCTTTTTTCTAAAACAGCCCCCGGTGCAGGGACCACTTCTGTCCCTTCATTTCTGAGTCCCCCCTGGTGTGTAACACCCCTTCCTCCCACAGTCGTGTGCTGGCATGCCCCCCCCTCCCCGGCGCATAGGACAGGCGCCACCACGCGGCCTTTGGGGGCCACTTCCCACAGATGATGACCAACAATCTCGTGTTCCTGGAGTCCGCGAGCAGGAGTGCGCATCCTCTGACAGATGAAGAGACGGAGGGCATGCTGACTTAGTTTGTCCCAGTGGGAAATTCCGCATGTGTAGCAAATACTGGTTCTGATAAGAACCAGTCTGCTCACTGTGTTTTTGTTTTGATGGATATTAGTGCATAATCCAGTAAAAAAATAAATAAAACCCGACTAGCTCACACGGCTGTTATGTGTGCATGGAGGATGGTGAGTGAGCCCACGCCCTGGGTTCCTCGTTCAGTGCCTAGCTTTGGGGCCACCCCCTCGCAGCAGCAAGGTCCCAAGCCCTCCTGGGCGACCAGCTAGTCTCCGCATGCCTCACCTTGGAACACAAGGTTCGCCGGTAGTGAGCGCTTGCTCGGGAGGTTTGCTGGGCTTCAGTCACAAGGGCCAGGGTGTTCTCTCTCCAGCGACGGAACACACACCTGCGGGAACACAGGCCGGGGAGATGGGGTGACACTAGTGCGGAGAGATGGGGAGGTTTCTGTGAGTCATTCCTGCTTCTTCAGCCCACTAGTGCCTCAATCGAGGATGGACTCTCGTACCTGAGAACATCAGTCTCACCAAGAGCCACGTGTATGCCGACACAAACACACGGCTGGTGAACACCCGCTCTGTGCCAGGCCCTGGGGGAGCACCGGGGGCACCACGGTGAACAAGGCCAAATACCACGTCCTCGCTCACGTACATGACACACAGCGGTGACCAGGTAGTGACGGTAGAGGCAAGTCATGCCGCAGTAGGGCAGAGGGAGACGGGAGGTGGCAAAGGGCCACCGGAGGCCCAGCACCATGCTTGCTGCTGAGTTAGTTCCGTCACTCTGTCTTACTCCCAATGTCTGAGGAGCTGGATGGGCACTTCCCCGAAGGAGGGTGGAGGTGTTAAGTCCACAAGGCCCACCACCCACAGGCAGCCTGGAATACCATGTGCTGAACAAATCCGGAGCGGGGGAAAGAGTGGAATGAGGGAGGCCTGCCGGGAAGGAGAGAGTGAGAGCTTGGTTTAGCAGGACCTAGAGGGCGGGCTCCTGCTGGAGCTGGAGCTGAGAGCGCGAGTGACCTCCAAGGCTGGGAGAGATGCCTCTGGAATCCGTGAAACGCCTGGAGGGCCAAGCCGGGAGGCACCTGAGTGGGCGCTGAGGCCAAGGGAGTCCCTGCAGCTCTGGAGCGGGAGACACTGAATCGTGCACGGGACCGCACAGTGTGGAGAGGAGCAGGACAAGGGGGAGCTCACGCACATGTCTGGGTGACAGCTGCCTCCGCAAGGCCCCAGTCTGCACGCAGCAGCTTCGAGACACGCGGTGACCCGATGAACGGAGTGCCTGCTGTGCAAAAGCCCCAGCCAGGCTGCGAGCAGCAGGAGGAGCCTGGCCCGCCCGCCTTCTGGCCCTGGTCGGGACGCCCGGCCCTGCCTGGGTCTGGACGGAGCGCCCCGTTCCTCAGGCAGGGCCCGGAGACGCGGGGGACTCACCGAAGCAGCCGCCTCGCGTGCTGCCTCTCCCTGGCCGCCACCTCCTGGAGGACGCTCCGCACGCGGCTCTGGTACGTCTGCGGGAGAGCGAGAGGACTGGCGGCCTGGCCGGCCCGGCCCGCGTCCCTCCGCAGTCCCGGGCCCGCCGCGCTCACCCCGGAGCGCGCCGAGTCCCACGGCCAGAAGAGCACCCGGACAACAGGGAGGGGACGCTCGCTAAGTCCTCACTCATAAGTCAAGCCACTGGGCTCCTGCACAAGCGGCCGCTTCGATGCGGAGGCTGGTGCCCCCAGACTCTTTTTTGCTGTGCCGAGCAAGGATACAGGGGCTTGGTCCCGTGGCCGTGAGACCCGCTGTCCGGGGC
The DNA here is from genome assembly GCF_054177405.1 of Leptonychotes weddellii. Classification (NCBI taxonomy): domain Eukaryota; kingdom Metazoa; phylum Chordata; class Mammalia; order Carnivora; family Phocidae; genus Leptonychotes; species Leptonychotes weddellii. Next base: position 60,083,469 of record NC_138381.1, read on the forward strand.
ACGCGCTCTGGGAGGTGCAGGAGAACAAGGGAGGGACACAAAATCCACCCCCCGCAGCCCCGCCCGAGGCCAGCAGCCGCCCCTACCGCCCAGGTGCGCAGCGCCCCGCGCAGCAAGGTGCGCCGGTGATGCAGGCGGGCGCGCGTCAGCTTCCGCCGCTCGGCAGCGCGCAGGGCCAGGCCCTGCGGACAGAGGGAGGGCCGGGGCCGGGCGGGGCTCAGCCACGCCTCATCTTCCACCGTGGGGTCCTCGCCCCCCACCCCCAGGCCTCAACTAGCAATAGGTATCTCTCAGGGGTTTTGTGGGGTTCCGATGGGGCAAGTGCCTGACTTAGGGTAAATGCTGAAGCATTTTTACCCAGAGGAGAGTGCCTGCGAATGGTTAGGCCAGGACTTTCACGTTCAGTGAGTTCGGCCCAGCCTGTGTCCCAGGCTCAGAGGCAGGTGGCCGCCACCGGGCTGAAGCCAGGCCCACGTGTCTGCTCGGAGACAGCTGACACACAGCCCCACCTGTCCACAACCACGTGCCAAAGCCTTACCTCCTTCCACCTGTCCCAGGCCTGGCGCAGGAGCCGAGCGGCCTGGAACTCTGCAGCCAGCACCAGGCCGGTCTTCCTGCGGGGAGGGTTGGAGTCAGCACGCAGCCTGGACCCGGCCAGGGCCCTTTCCACGGGCACCCCTCACAGTCCCTGGCCCCTGCCTAGCTGCTCTGAATCTGGTGGGGAGGGAGGAATCAAGACCTTTTCTGGGGGCGCCTGGGTGGCTCAGCCGGTTAAGCGTCTGCCTTTGGCTCAAGGTCATGATCCTGGGGTCCCGGGATCCAGCCCTGGGTCGGGCTCCCTGCTTAGCTGGGGAGTCTGCGTCTCCCTCCCCCTCTGCCCCTGCTTGTGTGCTCACTCTCTCAAATAAATAAATAAAATCTTAAAAACAACAACAACAACAACAACAAAACCTCCTCTGAAGAGCTGCCAAAGTATTTGGGCTCTCCCCTCAGGAAAGTGAGCACCTAATTAAATTCTTGCAGCCAACCTGACAGGGCTCAAGTACACTGAAGTACATTCATGTGCTGGCGACTCAGGAGATTAAAGGTGGCCAGAATTTGCAAGTGGGGGAGATCCGCACAGCACACAGTGGATGCAGAAAGGCATGAAAGCAGGCCCGGGTCTGCAGTGTCCTTGTGGGCGGCCTGCCCCGCCCTCTCTCCAACCACATGGTGGCAAAAACTGCCACAACCTGCCCCTGGGCCACAGCTGCTGGTCCCGGGGGCTCAGCAATCCTGACACGGGCTCATCAGTCTATCCCCTGGCCATGGTCCCTCTGAATGGGCCCCAGTGAGTGGGATGCATCCAATGGGTAGGACCTCAGATCCATGGAGCATGTCTGTCCCTAGTCGAGTTCCTGAGATCCTCTCACTACAGCCCTGCTTTGTTACAGACTGTATTAGGCAGAACTTCTGGAACTTAGAACCAGAGTCTAGGCTAACACGACCCTCCGACGGGCACTCAGAGCTGAGGGTGCTACCACTATGGTCAAAGCTGGCCCAAGAGGGGAAGAGCTTCTGGGGCAGAAGCAGCCCCTCACTCTGTCCTGAGGCCTCGGGCACTGTCCCTCCAGATGCAGAAAGCCCTCCTGAGCTGGCAGTGGTGGCGGTGGGCCCAGGCCGCTGCTGTCCACTGTCGCTCCTGGTGACGTGCTGCTGCCTGCTGGTGCCACGTGGACCAGGACCTCTGCAGGAGCTGCCGCTCTGAGTGAAGGATGGCCTGGGGCAGGATGGCGGGAAGAGAACAGAGTGGGTCAAGCAGCTGGGGGTACAGAAGCCGGGAAGAATCTCTGGCCACAAATACTGACCAAGGCAAAAGAAATGGGCATTATGGAGCCGCCCTCGCCCAGAAGCCATATGCAAACTCCACTGACAAAGGTAACAGATGCCCCAGGCCCTGCCCTGCATCGTGAGTCCTGGTCACAGGCAGGACGCCCTACAGTGTGGGTCTGGGCTCTGGGCGACGTCCCGAGCAGAGGCGGCAGTGAGTGCAAAGCTTGAAGCAGGTCCTGCCCGTTCCAAGCACCTGCTCAGGGACGGCCACTTACCATTCTCTCCGCCAAGCGGTTTTCTCGATGCTGAAACATTTTCTGCCACCAAATAGCAAATACTTGCTTCTCCAACGTCTCCCTAAAAAGATAAATAATAATAATGATAATAATGGGAAACAAGGCACTTAAAATAAAACAAAATCACTACAAAAAAGAATAAGAAGTCCCAAATATTTGGGTTTTTCCTCTTAGGCTATTAAGAGGTGGATATGTTGAGATGGGGAGAAAGGAAAGAGAAAGGGAAGGAAAGCAGACAGCAGTGGGCAAAAAACCCCACAAACAACCCAATACTCTTCAAGTTCTTTCCGGTGTCAGCCAAGCATTCATACAGTAAGAATGAGACTGACTTCGAGACCCTGGCTCTTCATCAGTTCAGTTCCGCACCGAATTACCAAGAGTGCTCAATGATCAGTAGTGAAAGCCTTTCTAGTCCGTGCTGACCGGCCAGGCTGCTGCTACCCAAATCCTTGGGGGGAGCGGTTAAAAACAGAGGCCACGTCTTCAGGGCTGACTGCGCAGGTCTGAAGTGGGCCCCAGGAAACAGTATTTAAAACAAGTGTTCCATGTGAGGTAGACAGGGAGACAGGTTTGAGAACCACTGTTCTGTCTCCTCTGCCTAGGCCTCCCTGCTCAGCATGATGACGGGAAGGCCTGCAAAGGCAGCGCTGGGACAACTGGTCAACAGCCACTAGGGGCTGTGAGTTGGCAAAACCATGGGACAAAATATATGCGGCAACTGTTTTCAGGCCCTGGACAAGAGGCAACACAGACTGTGACCCTCAGAGTTGAGAAACAAGTACAGTGAGCCCACTGAGGGCACGTGCTAAACACCCGGGGCAGGGGGACGGAGTCCAAGCAGAGCAGGACAGTCTCACTGAGTTGAGGCAGAGACTCAGGGATTCAAGACTGAGTCCTTCCCCTGAGTTCAAGACTGCAGGGGAAGGATGTATGGACACCTGTGGCCTTCCTGAACCTGGGCAGGTAGAGACCTCGCCCTGCCTCAGAGACATGCTCACATATACCTTGCACACTCTGCAAGGGCAGCACCCAAAATCCCGTGTCAGCCTGGTTGGCAGTACAGGCAGGCTCTGTGAGGCCTAGCAGAGTGGCCTCTTCAGGGTTGGCTGCTGGATGGAGATTACCAGAGGCTGGAAAGGGCTGGGAGATGGAGTTCTGGCCCAGTCTGAATGGAGAGACTTTGCTGAGAACCCCAGAATTCAGCAAGGCTGAGCCTCAGGAATAAGTGCCATGCCCTAACTCTGAAGACAAAAATCAAAAAAGACCCACACATGGAGTGCCCGGTAGAGCATGCACCCCATCTCAAGGTGCAACTCTTGATCTCAGTGTTGTAAGTTCAAGCACCGCACTGGGTGTAGAGATTATTTAAAAAATAAAATCTTAGGGGCACCTGGGTGGCTCAGTCGGTTAAGCATCTGCCTTTGGCTTGGGTCATGACCTCGGAGTCCCAGGATTGAGCCCTGCATAGGACTCCCTGATCAGCGGGGAGTCTGCTGCTCCCTCTGCCTCTCACCCCACTTGTGCTCTCTCTCTCATTCTCTCTCAATAAATAATCTTAAAAAAAAAAATTAAATCTTAAAACACACACACACACAAAACCCACACAAAGGAAGAATAGAACCATACTCGATAGGATCAACAGGAATCACCAGAATAAACAGCAACCACTGCCTTACAGAATAAAATGCAAAACCCTTTAAAGGAAAAACAGCTGTCAACAAAAACAATGACCCAAATGCTGGAATCAGCAAACACTTAAAAACAGTTATTAAAGTTTGTGTACTTAAGTGAAGGATTAACAAAATTAGTTACCAGACACGGAATCCTGGCAGAGAAATAGAAACTATAAAAAAGAACCAAATGATTTGGTGGCTCCTCAAAAAGCAAACATAGAATTAGCATTTGATTCAGTAATTCCACTTCTAGGTATACAACCAAAAGAATTAAAAGCAGAGACTCAAGCAGATGTATTTACATTGATGTTCACAGCAGCATTACTCACAGTAGCTAAAAGGTAGAAACAAGTGTCCATCAACATACAGATGAACAAATTGTGTATATCCATACAATGAAATATTATTCAGCCATAAAAAGGAATGAAATTCTGATACATGCTATGACATGGATAAACTTTGAAAACATTACGCTAAGTAAAATAAGCCAGGCACAAAAGGTCCAATATTACACAATTCCACATATATGAGATATCCAGAATAGGCAAATTCACAGACAGAAAGTAGCTCAGAGGTTCCCAGGGCTGGAAATAGATGGAAATGGAAAGTTAGTATTTAATGGATATAGAATTTGTTTGGGATGATGGAAAAGTTCTGGAAACGCATAGTGATACTTTATGCCACTGAACACACAATACACTTAAAAATGACTAAAATGGTAAGTTTTATGTTATGTATGTTTTACCACAATTGGGGAAAAAAAAAAAGAAAATTCTAGAACTGAAAAGCACCATACCTGAAGGAGAAAAATCACTGGATGAGTTACAAATAAGAAACTGCAGGATATAGATCACTGAAGACTTTCTATTGAAAGATCAATAGAAAGTATCCAATCTGAAAAACGGAAAGAAAAATAGAAAAAAACTAAACAAAGCCTCAGTGACCTGTGGGACAATATCACTGGTTTAACATAGTGTAATTAGAGTCTAAGAAGGAGAGAAGAGAGGATATAGGGCAGATAAGTTATTTTTTAGAGAGAGAGAGTGCGCGCATGCGTGTGCATGGGGGAGCGCAGATGAAGGGAGGCAGAGACAATCTTAAGCAGGCTCCATGTCCAGCATGGAGCCCGATATCATGACTCTGAGATCATGACCTGAGCCAAAATCAAGAGTAGGACACTTAACCAATTGAGCCACCCAGGCACCCCAGGGCAGATAAATTATTTAAAGAGATAATAACGGGGTGCCTGGGTGGCTCAGGAGGTTAAGCGGCTGCCTTCGGCTCAGGTCATGATCCCGGGGTCCTGGGATCGAGCCCCATGTCGGGCTCCTTCCTCAGCAGGGAGCCTGCTTCTCCCTCTCCCTCTGCCGCTCCCCCTGCTTGTGTGCACTTTCTCTCTCTCTTTCCCTCTCTGTCAAATAAATGTTTAAAAATAAGATAAAATAAAAATTAAAAAATACAAAATACAAAAGGTATAGAGTTAAAAAGTCAGTGGAGGATATGAAATGTAATACTAAAAAATTCTAAGTGAACAGGGCAGAAAAGGAGAAAGAGAGAAACAAAAATCAGATGTAGGCTTCTGCCCAACCACACCAACAACTACATTAAATATAAATGAACCACACACTCTAATTCAAAAGCAGAGATTATCAGGAATGCCTGGGTGGCGCAGTCAGTTGAGCATCTGACTCAGATTTGGCTTGGGTTGTGATCTTGGGTGTCGTGGGATCAGGCCCCGAGCTGGGTTCCACACTTGGTGTGGAGATTGCCTGGGAGACTCTCTCTCCCTCTCTCTCTCCCCCTTCCAACCCCTTCACGCTCACTTGCTCACTCTCTGTCTCTCAAATAAATCTTTAAAAAAAAAGTAGAGATTGTCAGACTAGATAAAAAATTAAGACATAGCTATATGCTGTTTATAAGAGGCAAGCTTTATTAAATATGAAGACAAATAGAGTGGGAAAGGTAAACCACATAAACTGTAAATACAGAAAAAGCTGGTGAGGATATTTTAATAAAAGTCAAAGTAGACTCTGAGAAACGAAATATTACCAAAAATAAGGAGGTTCATTTCAAAATGATAAAAAGGGACCATTCATGAGGAAAACATAACAACCCTAACTGTACACGGACCAAATAACAGATTCCAAACACATGAAGTAAAACCGATAGTATTACCAGGAAAAATAGATAAATCCATAATCATAGCTAGAGAATTTTAATACTTCTCTCTAGTAATTGATAGAACAAGCCCGCCTGTAAGGGGGGGTGCCTGGGTGGCTCAGTCGGTTGAGCATCTGCCTTCAGCTCAGGTCATGATCCTGGGGTCCTGGGACTGAGCCCCACATTGGGCTCCCTGCTCAGCGGGGAGCCTGCTTCCCCCTCTCCCCATCCCCCACCCCCCGCTTGCGCTCTCTCTTGCTATCTCTCTCTCAAATAAATAAATAAATAAATAGAATCTTTAAAAAACACACCTTGTCTGAGGAAAGCATCCACATCCTAGAGACTGACTGGAAAGCCAGGGCTTTGAGTGAACACACTAACCTCTGCCTCTACATTTCTCTTCCTGCCTGCTCCTACCTATACGTCTTGGGCCTGAGCCATGGCCTCCAGCCCAGCCATCCCACCTACAGACTGGCTGCCACCCACCGCCCATGTCCTTCTAGCCTGTCCATTTCTCCTGCCTAATGGAGTTTTGTGCAATTCGGAGTTTTTCCATGAACTGATCCTTGTATTGAAAGAGCCTTTAGGAGATTTATGTTAGAAACCAAGGACCTCCCTTCAGCTCTGAACAGGTTTTTCCTTCGATCCCAACACAAAGATTTATGGACCTTTCTAGTTGACTCAGATTTGTGGATGGCATCTCCCTTTCCTATTCTACATTCTTAGTCCTATGTTAGCTTTACATCTCAAATGGTGAAATGTAATCAGTCCAATAAAACACGAAATAACCATGAAAAAAACAACAATAACAACAAAAACCTGTAAAGATACAGAAAATTTGAAGATGACTACCAACCAACTTGTCCTAAAAGACATTTATAGAACATTATATCCAACAACTGTAGTATAAATATTCTTTTAAAGTGCACATGGGAAAAAATAAAGTGCACATGGAAGGTTCACCAAAATAGACCACATATATTTGGCTGAAAACAAGTCAACACATTTCAAAAACTGAAGTTATATAGGTGTTTTCTAGCCACAATGGAATTAAATTAGTAATTAAAAACAATAATGCATCAAGAAAATTCCTATTTGAACATCAAATAACATATTTCTAAATAAACCACAGGTCAAGGAAGAAGTCACAAGGCAAATTAGAATATATTTTTAGTTGAATGATAATATAAATACAGCATGTCAGAATTTGTGAGATAAAGCTAAAGCAGAGAGAAACCTTATAGCTTAAAATTTTCACAAGATTTAAAATTGATAATTTACCGCCAACAACAAAAGAATGGGTGGGCACACCTGGTTGGCTCAGTTGGAGGAGCATGCGACTTTTGATCTCAGGGTTGTGAGTTCAAGCCCCACGTTGGGCGTAGAGATTGCTAAAATAAATAAACAGATAAACTTAAAAAAAATGGGTGATTTGTGCTTCCATCTTAAGGTTAAAAAAACAAAAGGAAGGCAAATTAAATCCAAAGTAAGTAGAAAGAGGTACAAAATAAAGAGCTAGAATTAATGTAAGAAAAATATACAGTAAGAAAAGTAGCAAAAGTTAAAAAAAAATCAAAAACCCATGATAATTCCTTGCAAGACTGATCAAGAAAAAAAGAGAAAAAATACAAATTACCAAAATCAGGAATATACAAGATGGTATCATCAGAGATTTTATAGGCAAAAAAATAATAAGGCACTTTCATGAACAGCTTTGTGCCAATATATTTGACACTTTGGACAGAATAAAAAATTCCTTGAAAAACAGAGCTTACCAAAACTGACATGAAAAGAAACTCTTGGTAGCTCTATATCTATTTTCAAAATGAAATCTGTAATCAAAAACCTTTCCATAAAGGAAACTCTAGGTCCAGATAATTTCACTAGCAAATTCCATAAAAAATTTAAAGAAATACCAAAAACACACATTACAAGAAAACTACAACCAATATACCTCATGAAAGTACATGTAAAAATTTTTAATAAAACATTAACAGATTAAAATCAGCAACACGTGAAAAAGATAATATATCATGGCCAAGTGGGGTTTATCTCAGGAATACGGGGTTGATTTAACATGTGAAATCAGGAAAACCATACGATCATCTTAATAAATGCAGAAAAAGCATCTGGCAAAATTTAATGACCCTTCATAATAAAAACTCTCAATAAACTATGAATAGAGGGGAACATTCTCAATCTAATAAAGGGTATCTATAAAAATACTCAATGGTGAAATACTGTCTTTGTTTTCCCCCTAAGATTGGAAAAAAGACAAGTATGTATCCTCTCATTACCTCTATTCAATACTTCTTTTTTTTTAAGATTTTATTTATTTAATTGACACAGAGAGAGGGAAAGGAGAGATGGAACATAAGCAGGGGGAGCGGGAGAGGGAGAAGCAGGCTTCCTGCTGAGCGGGGAGCCTGATGCGGGGCTCGATCCCAGGACCCTGGGATAGAGTCCCACATCGGGCTCCTGACTCAGCGGGGAGTCTGCTTCTTCCTCTCCCTCTGCCTCTCCCACTGCTCATGCTCTCTCTCTCTCTCTGTATCTCTGTGTCTCAAATGAATAAATAAAATCTTTAAAAAAATAAAAAATAAAAAATAAAAGCATACAGACTGGAAAGGATAAAGTAAGTTGTCCTTATTTGCATATGACAGGATTATTTATGCAGAAAACTCTATGTAATTAAAAAAAAAGAGACAAACCATTAAGTAAATTTAGAAAGGTCACAGAACAGTTTCAGTTGTATTTCTATATACTAGGACAAACAGTTGGAAAATGAATTTAAAAAATAATTCTATTTACAATAGCATCCAAAAAATAAGGTATTTAGGAATAAATTTAACAATATATACACAAAACTTCCATGCAAAGTTACAAAACACTGAGAAAAATTAAAGAAAAGCTACATAAATGGAGAAGTTCATGTTCATTTATGGGAAGTCTCAATAAGCTTGAGATGTCCATTCTCCCCTAAACATCTATACTGATTAAGTGCAATCCCAAAGAAAAAAAATATCCCAGGAGGAATAAAGTTGAAGAACCGATTTCAAAACGTGCTATAAAGATACAAAAATCAGGACAGTATGATAATGGCATAAGGATAAACAAACAGATAAATGAAACAGAAGAGAAAGTCCAAAAATAGATACAAACTTTTAAGGAAAACTGATTTTCAACAAAGGTGCCAAGACAATTCAATGGGGGAATGAAAAGTCTTTTCAATAAATACTGCTGGAAAAACCTGAAAAACAAAAAAAAAATCCTTAGCTCTTACCTCATGGAAAAAATTCAAGATGATCACAGACCTAAATGTAAATGCTAAAACTTTATATAAAGCTTCCAGAGAAAATGTTGGAAAGTATCTTTCAAGACCTTGGGTGTGGGCAAATATTTTTTAGAGAAAACCCCAAAATCACTAATCATAAGAGGAAAAATTTGGGGAACTTGACTATAACAAACTTAAACATTTCTGCTCAACAAAAAATACTATTAATTCATTTCAATATATATATATAGCCCATATATAGATCCCACCCTGTGATCATTTCAACATACATATAACATACATATGTAAAAAACCACTTTGTTCTCAATAAAAAAAAATACTGTGAGAAAATGGAAATGCAAGCCACATTACTGGAAAATATTTTTCTTTTTCTTTTTTTTAAGATTTATTTGAGAGTGACACAAAGAGAGCACGTGAGCATGGGGAGGAGAAGTGGGGGAGGGAGAGAGGATCTCAAGCAGGCTCCCTGCTGAGCACGGAGCCTGACACTGGACTCTATCTTCGGACCCTGAGATGATGACCTGAGCCAAAACCAACAGTCAGATGCTTAACTCACTGAGCCACAGACACAGATAAAGCCAGCTACAAGGAAACATGGTTTTTCCCAAGGCCAGGCAGCAGTTGTAAAATGCCACCAGGGCCTCTTTTGAGTGGTTACTGCCTACTTACCAATGACGTCCCAGACAAGCTTTGCCGCTTTCACTTATTCCTGAGGGTACACATAATAGTACTCCCTAGTGAACCCCACTTCTCTTCCCTCCTAATTTTGCCTCAGAAATAGCGAGCAATCCAAAACCAATCCCTGTTTCTCTTTCCCCTCTTCTGAATCCTTTTGCGGGAACCCAAACCTTACAAATTCCTTTCCCTCAGGAAGGGCACCATTCCAGAATTCCTGTGGAATTCCCTCCTTCAAGGCAATCAGTCTGACTCGGTAAAACTACAGGATTTTGATCATGGCTGATTAGGCCTTAAAAAGATGCTCTGCATTATGAGTCAGCAGGGAAATGAGACGGCACTCCCCATCCACCAGGATGGCTCAATTAGAAAGACTGTCAAACCCAAATGTTGATGAGGCTGTGGAACAACCAGCATTCTATCTGCTGGTGGGTGTATAATGATGTGACCCCTGTAAGAGTAAGCCTGTCCCCACCCTGTGAGCCAGAGTTAGCTTCTAGGTATCTACTCAAGAGAAATGAAAACAACCCACATAAATGTTCAGAGCAGATTTATTCATAATGGCCTCAAACTGGAAACAACTCATATGTTAAAATGGATCAAAACGTTGCCTTATATTCATACAATACCACTCAGCAAAGACTGAATTACTTCCTGACAACATGGCTCAATCTCAGAAACATTATGCTGAACTTTAAAAGAAGCCAAACACAACAGAACACTTACTGAATGATCCCATTATTTAAAGTTCGAAAACATGCAAAATTAACCTGGGAGGATAGAAATCAGAGCAGTGGTTACCTGTGGGGGGGTGGGGTGGGAACTGACTGGAAGGGGGCATGAGGGAACTTTCTGGGGTGATGGAAATGTTCTAGACCTTGACCGGGCTGTTGATTATCCAGGCACACAATTTGTGAAAACTCATCAAACTGTTTATTTAACATCTGTGCCTTTCACTATGAATTTTAGCTCAATTAAAAAAAAAAAGACAAATCAGTCTTGTCTCATTCTCAGAATACTATTTCACTGGTAGGTTAAGAAACTACCATTTTTAGTCATAATTCATGAGATCCCACTATAAATTCTGTCCATATTCCTAAAATATTAAACAAATACCCTAGGAGTTATGGAAAGATAGAACATACATACTTTGGGGGAACTCTGATTTGCTAAACTCCAAACCAAACCTATGATTATTCATTTACCAGGAGAGTCACACATCAATTCTAGCGGTTGGATGGAAGGCTGATATTTTGTGCTGCCTTTCTGCTTGTATTCCCCATGGATTATTTCACTTCTCATGACAACCCCATGAGATAGGACTATTATCAACTCATCTCCATTTTACATTTGAGGAAACAGGATCAGAGAGAGAGAGAGTGGCTTGCGCAGGGTTACGAAACTGGCAAGCAGAAGAACAAGGGTCTGAACTCAGGCCTCTCCAGCTTCCGAGCAGGGCTCTCCATCACTCTGCTCCCTCATGAGCTGAAGGCAGGAACCTAAAAAACTTAAGTTTTCTAAAAAGATCCAACTAAACCAAAACAAGATAAAATCCAGATCAGGCCCTGGTTATCCTTCAAGTCTCCTGGCTACTCCCTGTCTCCAGTTCACCCATCACCCTTTTGTCTCAAGAATGATACCCAACAAAAATCCTTTTGGAAACTCCTCTTGGCTATTTTGAAAGAACCTTCAGTTTTTGAAAATCCCTACGGCATGCCAAAATACGAAAGAAGCAACAGAATCAATCATGCCTTTGTAGAAGAAGCGAAGGAGTGTGTGTGTGTTTGGTAGTAAAGCATTTTTCAAGTGGAATCTTATATCAGACCTCAGTACAGGAAGTAGGTAAAGGTGAAGTCACTCTCTCTGCAGACCCTCGCCAGCCTCCAATTTCCCATGGCTACCCTCTAAAAGCTTCTCTTTGGACTTTGTAGTGAAGGACTCCTGGAGTTCTGGCTGATCCCCTCAGACTAGCATTCACACTCCTTCAAAGTCAAGATCACTGCAGCTTCTCCCAGTGTCCCTCCCATGTCCCTCCCTCTCGTCTCTTTGTCCTAAACTGATGGGACACTGTTCTCAGGGCAATCTCCAAAACCATCACTTTACTAGTTACATGCACCTGCTCAAACATCTGTTATCTTTTTATGGGCTTAGGCAATCCCCTCAGTCTGGCCCTCCTCATCCTGCCCACTCCTGCCATTCATCCTCACCCCCTGGCTCACAGCATGCCTTCCTCCAGGGACTTCCCTCAGCACTAGCTCTGAGCTCTAGAAGAACTCGGGGCTGACCTAAGTGAGGACATGTGGATCTATTCTCTGGAACTGTCCTTCAATTGTTTCTTGTGTATCAGTCTTACCTCCTCACAAAGATTGAAAGTTTCTACAAAGTCATCAAAAAGATCTTCCTTTTGATCTAGCAGGAAGTCCCTGGAGTCAAGGAGATCTGAATTTAAACCCTGGCTCTGCCACTTAGTGGCTTATTTACATGGGGGAGTCATTAGTCATCTTGAGCCTGTTCTCTCAGGACTGCTGTGAGAAGGGAATTATTAACGAAGTTGATGATATCATAGGCGAATGAGCTTATATATTTGTTTCCCTTTTCCCACCACACCATGCCCACCACAGTGGCAGACACACAGTCAGCGATTAATAATTTCTTTGTTACAATTCTGCCAAAATGCAGCAAGGACCTGCTCTGGGCAAGTTTGTCTCTGCGGGAGCAAAAAGACGTAGCTCTGCTCCGTGCCCGTCTTAATTTTGTTGACGACTATATTTCAAGACTTCAAAAAGCCAGGTCTGGCAGAACAGGAAGCAAGCATTTCAGGGCAATCACACTCAAGAATGCTTGCCAAGGCAATGCAAGGTCCAACCGCACTCTGATCCAGAAAGCTAATGGACAGATTTACTGGAGCTCACACTGGCTTGCAATGAGGACAGGGGCGTAATAAAACTCAGGCTGTTCTGAAAGCACTTGCAATAAAGACGAGCAAAAGCTTTCCCAGGGGAAATGCTGTCTGGCTCTTCCTGCTAGATGAAATCAATGAGCCCACCTAATTGGAAAACCAGGAAGAACCAGGGCCTAGGGGGCTGGGAGGCTGAAAAACACCACCAATGGCCGTGTGGGCAGCAGAACAAGCCCCGAGAAGCCTGCCCAGACAGGAGCGACACTGCATACCTGTGAAAGCGTGCTGCTCTCGCGCTGAGGACACTTTCCTGCTGGTGCCATCGCCAGAATCTTCTCCATGTGCGGAAGGCCGCAGGCAGGACTCTCTGCTTGAAGTAACTGTCTGCTCTGGACCGCAGCCGCTGCAGTATAACAACAAATGACCTTTATTTGTACTTTATATTATATTAAAAAAATGACCTTTAAGGGTTGCACTCTAGAGGGAGGGTTGCTTTCTACACAAAATTGAGAAAAAGATTAAAATCCTTTTTTTTTTTTTTAAAGATTTTTTTTTTTATTTATTTGAGACAGAGAGAATGAGAGAGAGAGAGCACATGAGAGGGGGGAGGGTCAGAGGCAGAAGCAGGCTCCCTGCCGAGCAGGGAGCCCGATGCGGGACTCGATCCCGGGACTCCAGGATCATGACCCGAGCCGAAGCCAGTCGCTTAACCAACTGACCCACCCAGGCGCCCCAAAATCCTTATTTTTAATCTTTGTCGCCATGAGAGGTGAAAAATGAAATACGACGGGTAAGAAATTTTTACTCTAGGTTAAGTATCTCTTCACATACTTGTGTGTGTGTGCGCACACACATATATACATGTATGTATCTAAATGCTCTGTCCTATGTACTAAATGTTCATACCCACTCCCTATTTTACTATCTGACTGCCAGTGTTTAACTCAGTGATATACATGGGCTTTTTGAACCTTAAGAAATTTATCAGTCCTGGGGCGCCTGGGTGGCTCAGTTGGTTAAGCGACTGCCTTCGGCTCAGGTCATGATCCTGGAGTCCCAGGATCGAGTCCCGCATTGGGCTCCCTGCTGAGCAGGGAGCCTGCTTCTCCCTCTGACCCTCCTCCCTCTCATGCTCTCTCTCTATCATTCTCTCTCTCTCTCAATAATAAATAAAAAAATAAAAATCTTTAAAAAAAAAAAGAAATTTATCAGTCCTTTGTCACGTGTATTATCAACATTGTTCCCACCCTGTAATATATCTTTTGATTTTATTTATGATGTTTATTTGTAATACAGATTCTTTAAATTATTATGTAATTATGAAAGGCTACTACTATTTTACTGTTTATCAGCAGGAAGACAACTGACAAAAAAATATATATATATGCTTCCATGATCCAAAACTCTGGGTGGACAGAAGCATATATGTACTTGCGGCACTTTTTAAAACAGGACCTCAAATTCTTTGGATTTCCTCCTTCACTGAGAAGTCCCCCCCACCCCCATTGAATCTGGGCAGGACGGTGACTGCTTTGACCAATAGAGAATGGTGAAATGGCCATGTGACTTCTGAGGCTGGGTCACAAAGGGCCATACAGCTTGTGTGTTGTTCACTGGGGCACTTTTGGAGTGAGCAGCAACACAGGAAGTCTGACTACCCTCAGGCCACCATGCTGTGACGCAATCCAAGCCTCTTGGAGAGGCCCAATGTAGGTTCTCTGGTTAACTGTCCCAGATGCGCCCAGCCTTCGAGTTATTCCAGTCCAGGAACCAGCCATGTGAGTGAAGAAACTTCCTAGAGGATTCCCTGCCATTGGAATCTTCCCAGCTGAGGCCCTAGTAATCATGGAGCAGAGATCAGCCATCTTTACTATGTCTTGTTTCAATTTCTGACCTACAGAACCCATAGGTATAATAACACGGTTATTGTTTTGTAGTTTTTGTTTGTTTGTTTGTTTGTTTTATTTATATGACAGAGAGAGACACAGCAAGAGAGGGAACACAAGCAGGGGGAGTGGAGGAGGGAGAAGCAGGCTTCCTGCAGAGCAGGGAGCCCGATGCGGGGCTCGATCCCAGGACCCTGGGATCATGACCTAAGCCGAAGGCAGACGTTTAACCATCTGAGCCACCCAGGTGCCCCAAACACGGTTATTGTTTTAAGCCACTGAGTTTGGGGTGATTTTTCACATAGCAACAGATAACTGAACAGTAAGCATATGTGTGTGTGTGAATATATGGTATACATACTCCCACACACATGGAGGAGAAAAGATACCAAATTTACTTAACAAATGTTATTTTAAGATTACGGGTGTTTTAGTTTTTTTTCTTTTATCTCTTCCTACACTTCTCAAATTACAATGTCTATATATTGCTTTTGGGCATTTACATTTTCAAATGTAAATAAAAGTAGAAGCAACAGTATAACGAATCTCCATAACTTACTATCCAGCTTCAATATTTGGCTAACATTTTGCCATTCTTTCTGTATTACTTTTTTTTTTTTTTTAAAGATTTTATTTATTTATTCAACAGATAGAGATAGAGCACAAGTAGGCAGAGTGGTAGGCAGAGGGAGAGGGAGAAGCAGGCTCTTCGCTCAGCAGGGAGCCGGACGTGGGGCTCGATCCCAGGACACCAGGATCATGACCTGAGCCAAAGGCAGCCGCTTAGCCAACTGAGCCACCCAGGCGCCCCTCTTTCTGTATTACTTTTTAAAAAGAAAGAAACCCACAATAAATAATATTTTTATCTTTTCCTGAAATAGAAAGAACTGATGTTCTCTTTAAAGAGCTTGATGTTCTCTGATGTCATCTCCTTAGATGACATTCAGATTGTTAGCCAAAGATTTGAAAAAAAGCAACAGCAACTAAGCAGGGCTCTTACTATTTTTCAGCCCTTCTATATTATGCAGAAAATGCAAGAGCAGTGTGGAGAGATAAGAACACTGACCCTTGACCTTCCACCACTGCTGGGCCCCAGTGTCAAGGGGCTCTTTTTCCAGGGGGAATATAAGGGACTCTCTGCTTCTTTTCCACCTTGAATACATACAACCTTTCGACCCTGGCACTCAGTTTCTTTTTCTAAAAGGTCTCTACCTTCTGTTAAGCTTACATTAAATGGGCTTAAGAAACCAAGTGGCAATGTCCTTTCAGAAACAGCCACATCATCCAAAGGAATGTCAAAGGATGCAGCAATTCTAAGCATTTTCTAGGTGTGGAAGGCAAGCCATGCACTAGGCTGGCGCCAAGAACTGAGATGATCCTTAGGAAAAACTCTGTAGCAACCCAAGGCAATTCGTCTGTCTGCTCACTCGTTTGTTCATTCATTCATCTAAATATTAGTTGGCAGCTACCCTTTGTCCACATTGTGCTAAGGAGAAGAAAGAGACAGGGTCTGCCCTCAAGGAGCTCACAGTCTGGCAGGGAGAGGGGCCGGGAAACACCCAGGCGCAAAATACGCTGACAAAGTCACAGGGGGTTGGGGGAGGAGGTGACACCGGAGCTGAAAGGGTTGGAGGGACAGAGAACTGCACGTATAGTGAGAAGCACATTCAGGGAAGGACCGGCAGCTTAACTGCCCAGAGCACAGCTGGGAAGGAACAAAGAGGTTGGTGACAGGAAAGGGTGGAGAAGTAACCAGAGACCGGCTCCCACAGAAGTTTGTACACCTTGCTAGAAAATTCAGATTCTCTCCCAACACTAGGAGAAAACAGCCAAATTCTTTAGATTCCCGTGTGAGACTCTAGAGGCAGATGGAGGAGGGGGTGGAGGGGGCAGGATTTGCTTTGTGTCCCGCCCCCCAACCCCGTTTCACCAGGGAAGGCCAAAATGAGGCCTGGGCAGCACACTAATCCCTGCAAGGCCCATGCAGACAGTACCCGTTGAAGACAAACTCCCCCAAGCCTAAACGCGGCCTCCAAACCCTTCTTGGTTCAGCACTCCAGACAGCTGCGGCGATCATTCCAGCTGGCCTGCAAGATCACACTTACTTGCCATCCTGGCGTTAAATTACAAGGCCTGTGGGAGCAGGAATTTTGTCTGCTTTCTATCAGGCACAGCGGCTGCTCAGTGAGTCTTTTTCTTTTTTCTTTAAGATTTTATTTATTTGTCAGAGAGAGAGCATGAGCAGGCAGAGTGGCAGACAGAGGCGGAAGGAAACTCCCCGCGTAGCAGGGAGCCCAATGCAGGACTCAATCCCTGGACTCCGGGATCATGACCTGAGCTGAAGGCAGACGCTTAGCCGACTGAGCCACCCAGGGGTCCCTCAGTGAGTCAAATGAAACTGAAGCTAGGGCTCCCGGCTGGCTCAGTCAGAAGAGCATGCGACTCTTGATCTCAGAGTCGTGAGTTGGAGCCCCACATCAGGTGTAGAGATTACTTAAATAAATAAAGCTTAAAAAAAAAATGGAACTGAATCCTTTCTCAATCTGCCTTTACTAATTCGCCAGCTTGATCCCCATGTCCTCCCGCCTGCTGTGGGTACCTGTCTCACACTGTTCAGCACTGAGAACACGGCACTTATGTTCTGTACTTTTCCTAGTATTTCCTGAGGGTTGGCTAAAAGAGTAAATGAGTAATGATGTGAATGGAATGGCTAGTAAGAGATCATCACTCTCAGAGAGCACCTGTGTTTTCACAGCAGATGAAGGAATGGGGTTTACGCAGACTTTCCGCTATCACTAGAGGGACCGGGGGGAAATACCTTTGAGCTTTTCACAGCAGCACCAAGATCTCTTAGCAAAGGTCTTTTCCAAGAATCTTTCCAAAGCAAATGGGTCCAAGAATGTACGCCTGTGGAGTTACTTGCAATGAACTACTCCATACCTGCTTGTATCGCCTCTTCTGAGTATACTGTAACCACGATTTGATACACTTGCGTAGCAACGTTATTCTGAAATAAAACACATAACATAACACATACTGCCTATTGCACATTCAAGTTTGGGGTTTTAAAAATGTTGTTTGCTTTTTTAAGATTTTATTTATTTATTCATGAGAGACAGAGAGAGAGAGAGAGAGAGAAGCAGGCTCCCAAGGAGCAGGGAGCCCGATGCGGGACTCGATCCCAGGATCCTGGGATCATGACCTGAGCCGAAGGCAGACGCTTAACCATCTGAGCCACCCAGGCGCCCCAAATGTTGTTTGTTTTTAAGGCCAGAAAATCTGGGTGTAGTTAACATCTTCAGCGTTAAAGGCACACTATCAGTTTCACTCTAGGAAACAGGGAAAAAGGAACTTATTATTTAACACAAAATCTGTCACCCCTGATTTGGGGCTAAGCTTGCCCCCAAATTTTGACAATTTTCTTATAAACCTAATTAGACCACCAAGCACAGTGTCTCTGGAACTTAGGTAATATGTATGAAATCCCCTATCATAAACTTTCTGGTTTTATGACCAAACTCTGGGACTTGTGGAGGACCACCTGGGTCTGTGACAAGCTTTTTCCACAACTGTGATACCCAGAGTGAGAACTTCATTCAGTTCTGTAAACCAGGATTTAGAATAATGATAGACCCTGGTAACTCCATATTTAAATATTGAGATTCTCACCGACTCATTAAAAAAAATGCTTCAAAATGGGACCTCTAACTATGTGAATTCAGTTGATTGTATTATTGGCTGGGGGGAAGGTATACTGAACATTTCTGGCAGCAAGAAAGTGAAGAGTGGTTACCTCTGAAGAGTAAGACTAAGGGACTAGAGGGAGGGATCCAGGCAACTTTTATTTTTCACTTTATACCTACCTTCCTATACATTGGGTTTTCCTCATAGACATGTGGTGCTTTTATTTAAAATTAGGGACACCCTACACTCTTCAAGACAAAGTCACAAATACCCACTTGCCTGAGCCTGCTTTTTAACACTATCAGTGCTTGAATTCTAAGATGTGAATGTCACTAAAGCCTGAAGGATTGAGGCAGGGAGCTAGCAGACACATACTCCAAACTACGGTGACCAAGAACCAGTACAAACATCTTTATTCTGCCTCTCACCTGATCAGCCAAAAGGAAAATGCAAACTTGGGAACCACTGGTTTACAGCAGGGCCTTTCTGAATCTACTGAGGAATGCATGGAAGGGTAAGTGCCCTCTCCTGGAGAACAGTGAGTCAGTCCCTGGAAAGCCCAAGGAGAAGGCCAAAGTCCCCACCTGCAGTGGTCCCAGGCAGCACACAGTGAGGGGAGCTGCTCTCTCTCTTCTCTCTGCTCAATCCGAGTCTGCCAGAGGTCCCAGAACCTGTGCAGCAGCTGAAGCAAAACAGAAAAGAAATGGAAGTTTATTAAGGCAAAAGGTAAAATGATCTCTCTTGACCTATTAGCAAACGCTTGCCCCAAGAGACTATTAGCTCCTCCAGAGGAGGAATTTTATCTCAATTTGGAGTACCCAGCATATAACAGGCTTACAAAATAATTATGGCTAAGCTATAGGGAGCTGTTCTAGGCTAACATAAAAGGCAAAAAGATGAATTTTCCAGTCTATGGAAATCAGAATGAAGAAGCTGAAGCTATTCCTAATCTGGGCCTCATAGAAGACAATGCCATTTTAAAAGTTAAAACTGATCTTATCACCTATTACTGCTCATGACGTAGTCTTGCCAAAAAAAGTGTTTAACTTCAATCTAATCAAGCCCTTAGATCAAACCTCTAATTTATAGGAGCAACGTTTAAGAAAGGAAAAATCAAATGACATCAAATGGAAACAGATAAATTGAGAATATGGAATATTGTATTGTATAAGGCCAAATAGCCAGCCTTCCTATTCCAAAACTCAGTGTCATTGAGGGGGAAAAAAAAAAAAAGTATACATTATGCTAAGTGAAATAAACCAGTCACAAAAGGGCATGTACTGTAAATATGAGGTCCCTAGATTCATAGAGACAGAAAGGAGAAAGGTGGTTGCCAGCTGCTGGGGTCAGGGGAGAGAAGAATGGGAAGTTATTGTTTAATGGGGACAGAGTTTCAGTTTTGCAAGATGAAACAAGTTCTGGAGATGGATGGTGGTGATGATTGCACAATGTGAATGTGCTTCAAGTCACTGAACTGTCCTCTCAACGATGGTTAAGATGATAAATTTTGTTATGTGTATTTTACCACAATTAAAAAATAAACGTGTTAAAGTGGGGAGGACTATTATTAAGAGCCTTACAAGACATGACCAAATACAGTAAGTCATCAGCCCTTAGTCGAATCCTGGTTTGAAAAGGGACATTTTGGGGGTAACTGTGAAAATGTGGATATGGCCTGGGTATTGGATAAAATTAGGGAATCACTGTTTGTTTTGTTAGGCATGGTAACAATACTGTGGTTATGAAGGAAAATGTTATTTTTGGGCAACGCAAGCTGAAATGTTTAGGTGTAATGTGTCACGATGTCTGTTATTTACTTTGAAATGACTCCGCAAAAAAAAAAAAATGGAAGTAAATATTAACAATTGGCTAGTATTTGAATTTAAATGGTAAGTATACAGGTGTTTATTCTACTATTCTTTATATTTTTATGTACGTTTGAACATTTTCATAATGAAAAACAAAACAAAAAAAAACCCCATCCTCCTACACCCAGAAACATGATCTATAAGTAGAGATAGAACCTTTGTTGCCCCTCAGGTAAACCAACCACTGAAGACAACAGACTTACAGTGCAAATACAACCAAAGCCGCCTGGAATGCAAGACTCAGAGTGTACTCCCTAGGTCAGGGTTGGAATCCACAGTCCCTGACCTCTGAGTCAACTATCAAGTTTCTTAGCAAACAGAAAAAAAACGGGATTAAACTAGGGAAAACCAAGGGTTACTCCCTCAGCTGGTAGGGCTACCTAGAGAAAATGGACACTAAGATTTTGGAGTCTAAAAGGTCTGGACAAATCTCGAAGCACAAAGGTTAAAAGAAAAGACAGTGGACGTCAGAGGTCCCTCTATACAGATGACCCTCACCATGATGTCATACTGCTGGTGAGCGAGATTCCTTCTTATTTGCTGGAGATGGGCATGGGTCACATTGTCTTTTAGGGCTCGAAAACAGAAGTGCTGTGAATAGAAGGAAGGACACAACCAGTTACAAATCAGCAGCGTCTGTACAAGTAAGAGCAGCGCCCGAGTCCAGGAGCGAGAGGCCCCAGGCACGTATGTTCACAGCTGCTCCGGGGTCCCAGAGCATTTCTCTGCTTCGAGATTCAGCTGGAGTCCGCTACAAGCCAGCCCGCACAGTAGGCCCTTCATAGGTAGCTGTCGAACTGTTCCCCGCCATCCATCCACTGATACTGCCCAGGAGCAAACACACCGTCGCCTCCGACCAGGACAGATCCCCGTGGCCAAGATGGGAACACGACGGACAAAGGTTAAAAACATCAACTTTGCCTCTCAGAAAAAGAGACGTTTAGCTTATGGTAGTTTTTCTTTTTAAAGCCATGTTGGGGGTGGGGTGGTCCAACATGCACACTTAAACAATTCCAAATGCAGTTCTGCAAGAGCAGAAGAGAAGGAAGAGAAGGAAGCCTTGGTGAGTAGGGGGGTTGGGGTAGTGGCAAGACGTGGGACTGGCTCCAGCTCCATCAACACCGCCTGACACGTGACCTAAGCAAAGCCCTGGGTTCCAGTTTTCTGAGACAGAAGTGAAGTGATCAGGGGTTTTCATATTGTGCTCTGTGGAATCGCAGAGGCACCTGAAAGTGTTGGAAGACCTCCTCAAGTGGTGAGGGTGCAGGAAAGCAGTGGTAGAACAGGGACTGCTCCCAGACCTTGCTTCATCCATAGCATCTCTACTTTGATCGATTTTACAGATTAGGCTCCCAACATTAAAAAGGGAGTCCGCCTTTGGGGTCATGAGTTCAAGCTCCACATTGGGGGTAGAGGTTACTTAAAAAAAATAAAAATAAAATGAAGGGGCGCCTGGCTGGCTCAGTCAGTAGAGCACGTGACTCTTGATCTGGGAGTTAGGAGTTCGAGGCCCATGTTGGGTGTAGAGATCAATTAAGAATAAAATCTTCAAAAAAATAAAAAGGAGGCCTGCCATGTTTTTAAAAAAAAAAAAAAAAAGGACTAGATGACTTCCAAGATTCCCTTATAGCTCCAGACCCCTCTGATCCCACACCATTATCCTTTCTGATCCAAAATGAAAACAGGGACACTTGCAATGGAACAAAGCTCCATGAGTGAAGCTAATCCCATAACCAGATACACCTGAACAGCTTGCTGTGCGCCTGGGTCCTCTAAACGTGGATGCCTGAGCAAGGCTGCTAAGTATTTTTGAAGCACCTACCCTGTGTAGATAGGCTTTCTGTTATAAGGTGTGTGTTCTCCTTACCACATACTGTATAGCTTATAGAGTGATTTTTCCCTCCAGGTTCTCGAACATGGTAACTTCACATCTTGGACTTCAGCCAGTTGTGCTGTTAAATATTAAACACTAAAACTTTGGTGGTTCCTGCAAAGAAAAAAAAAAAAAAAAAGAGCCTCAAGAGGCTTCCATGCTCCTACCAGCAAGCTGCGCCTCCTGTGTTCTTCCGCCACCTTCCACTGGGCCGCTTCTTCGGCATACAGCAGCACATCTGCAGGGAGTTAAGGCCTCTCATCTCAAAACTGTCCCCACCCTCAGACACTGCGGTCCCAGGGACCCACTGGAAGGGTCTTGGCTGTGGGGGATACCAGGCGTGCCAGGTGGGCTGACGTCCACCTCCATCTCCTCCTGATGACCCAGGGAAGAGGACGCAAAGGGAAACTGTATGAGTAGCTTATCAAACAGTTTGGCCTTGTCCTTCTCCCCTCTGATGCCCATTTGATGACAGGCAAAATAGCTGAGATAAATTGCCACAGATTACAGTAAACATTTCCAAATCACCCCATCTAAAGCATTCCTGTCTTCCTGCCTCCTCTGTTTTGGCACCACAACCCAGTCAGATGTTTCAGCTAAAAACCTTGGAGTTATTTTCAAACCTTCTCCTCCCACTCCCTCCATCTACTGGGCTGCCAAGTCCATCTGCTCTCCTCTGAAATCTCTCCTGCTCTTCTGTCCCCGCAGGGCATCCGACTTGGCCCTCACACAGACTGGCAAGAGTCTTGCATATCTGCTCCCCCCGAGCCAGCTTTGCCCCTGTAATCCAAATCTGTCCCCTCAAGTACAAACCTGCTGCATCGCTTCTCTTCTTACACACCTCCAGAGGATCCCCAGTGCCATCAGGAGAAAGCCCAAGCTCCCGAACATTGCACGCAGGGCCCTACACGCTGGCCCCAGCCTGCCTCTCCCCACGCTGCCCTACTGCCATCTACGCCCCCTCAACTCACGACAGACCCCTGTCACCATCCATGGGTCTTTTCCTCACCTCTGCCTGTGTAAATGCCATTCCTTCCACCTGAAACACCCTTCCCGGCTTCTCTGCTAGGTGACCTTGTCATCCTCTAGGACAAAGTCAACTCGAATCTGCACAGTAGCACTCGCAGGATGTGACACACGCCCTTCTGACAGCACTTACCACACCACACTGCGCAGCCCCATTTTCATGTCCCTTTACCCCACTAGACAACGAACTACTGTTCGTCTTTGAGTTTCCCCATATTCCAGAACTTAGGCAGGAGCTTAAAACAAAGCGTAGAGTCTGATGAACAAATGACCTGCGGATGGCCATCTCCAGTTCGAATCTGCACAGCTGGGCAGGTACTGCAGCAGGGGCAGTGATCGAGAACACGTGCACCGGAGCCAAAGGCCTCGGTTTCAAACTCCCAGCTCGGCCAACGACATGCTGTGATTTTGACAATCATTCAGCCCCCCCTGAATCTCTGTTTCCTCACCTGTAAAACAGGGATAGTAACATCTACTCCATGGGGTTGCTATGAAGATTAAAGAGGTAATGCTTAATGTCTGCACATGGTAAAAGACAATGGAAGCTAGGATCATAATGTTAGGGCTGCCAAGAAAAAGACCACCACACCTATTTCCACCACCTAGTGGGTAGAGAAAAGCAATGAACTGACAACATAAAATTCAGGATAGTGGGATTACCTCTGAAGGGGAGGAAAGGGAATGCAATCATGGATGAGACAGAGTATTAGCAGTGTTCTAATTTTTAAGTTGGGTGGTGGGTACAAAGGTGTTCATTTTATTACTATTCATTAAACTGTAAATGTATGTTACACATACTGCTGTGTAAGCACACTTCCAGTTAAACAGAAAATTTTTAAAAAGAAATCAACAGATATCAGGACTACCTCATATTGTTCAGTAATCGTTTCCCGCATATCCCCGGCCCTTTGTCTTAGAGGCTGTTGCGCGGGCCGGCTGTGGTGGTGGACAAGGCTGGGTGGCTGAAAAGGATACAGTGTTTCCAGTGAGTGAAGGCCCGCCGCAGAGCCATCCTCCGGGCCAGCCCCTCCACCTGGGCGTGCTGGGCGTACAAGCTCTCCTTCCGCTCCCAGGCCCACTGCCAATCACAGAAGTGTGTCTGGAGCATAGTGACCCGGTGGAACCGCTCAGCCATCTCTGCAACAAAGAAAATCACTACGTGCTGCCCCCTGCAAGGCTGAGAGATGAGCTGGAAGCATCTTTAAGATAAGCTGCACCCTACTACTGACACTCGCCAGGGATTTGAGGCTGTTCTTACAAAGTATCTTAAAATAAAAGTTTTTTTAGGCATGGGAGGGTTATTTGAAAGACCTTCCTACACCTCTTCTCTCCAAGGAAAGAGAATAGGTCTGTGATTTTAGGGAGAAGGATGCTATAAAATCAGTTATATCAAAAAGTTGAAGCTTCTAGTTAACTCCTGAGGAGCAGGAATGGCAGCTGCTGTTTTCAAAGAAGACTCTTATTTTGCCTCTTAATGCTGATGTCTCTCGGTAGGACTTGAGGGACTGAGTCAATGACACAACGTGGTCACCATGCTGGCAAAAGTGTTTCTGAGCTTTAAGCCAGGCTCACCCTGGCTGCCAGGTCCCCTTCTTTTAACACTAACTAGCCAATGGCCTGATGAACTAACTTAAGTCCAGGAAGTAGGAGGGAATTGGTCCTAGACTTCAAATGCTGAAATGAGAGGCACATTAGTCTGCAGCTTATCATGCTAAAGAGCTTAATGTCTTTGGCTCCAGGCTTGGGCAACCAGACAGTGGGTCTCCGCCGTTATCCTCAGACAGACACAAACTCAAACTCAAACTCTCCCAAGAGACAGCGCTGGCCTGGCAACCCAGGAGGTTTCTGCAGGGAGCCTGAGGTGAAAGCCAGCCAGCGTCTAGCACACTGCTTGACTCACTTATGTGTGGGCTCAAGAAACCAAAATACAAAAGGTACCAAGGATCGTGACCTACGTATTATTACTTGTGAACGCTAACTGGGAAACTAAACCATAAGAATAGTGTTAAAAAATATAATGGTTTACTGCTGTCATTGTCCATGCCTACAGATAATTTATTTTGTATTTTTGAATAAAAAGACATTTGTACATTCCTGATAACTGAGCGCAAGAGCCATGTACCAATGTACTGCTTTCAACTTAAATCACTGAGGCATTTTTTATTACTATTCTGTTAAAATCAGGATTTTAGTGTTTGCCATCACCAGATAAAAAGTTAAGAAGCAGCCTTTCTGTGGAGAGTAAGAATAACTGTGTACAAAGTAGAGAAATATCCAATTATGTGACAACCTCTGTGTAATAAAACTTTGTTTAAAGTTAAAAAAAAAAAAAAATCAGGGACTCCTGGGTGGCTCAGTTGGTTAAATGTCTGCCTTCGGCTCAGGTCATGATCCAAGATCTGGGATTGCCCGGGTCTGGGATCGAGTCCCACATCGGACTCCTTGCTCAGCAGGGAGACTGCCTCTCCCTCTGCTTGTGCTCTGACAAATAAATAAATAAAATCTTAAAAAAAAAAATCAACATCATAAATCACATGGATTGCATCACTGGGGAGAAGCAGAAACAATCCAAATTATCTATCGATAGAAGAATGGCTAGATAGTATATTAAGGTAGACCATCCTACAAAATGCAGACAATCATTAAAAAAAATAACATTTATGAAGACTAAAGATATAGGAAAACATTGTTAGTTGTGGGGAAAAAAAGGAAGATACCAAGTTGTACGTATCATATTAATCATAATAATCATAGTATTTATAGGATAATTAAACCCTATTAAAAATATATGTAATAAATAAAATCTTAAAAAAAGGGGGGGCGCCTGGGTGGCTCAGTTGGTTAAGCGTCTGCCTTCGCCTCAGGTCATGATCTCAGGGTCCTGGGATTGAGCCCCGCATTGGGAAGTCTCAGAGGGGAGTCTGCTCAGAGGGGAGTCTGCTTCTCCCTCTCCTTCTGCCTCTCCCCTGGCTCCTGCTCACACATGCTCTCTCTCTCCAACAAATAAACAAACAAACAAACAAACAAATAAACTCTTAAAAAAAAAAGTGTGGAAGAAAAGGCCAGAAGGAAATAAATGTGAATTGAGGATGATTTATGTTTCTCCTCAATCTCTTTTTTTCCAAAATTTGGGGAATATGGTTCTCTCTCTCCTTAATAAATTAGCACCACTGGCAGAAGAGTGGAAATTGTGATGTGCCCCTCTGTCTCCAGAGCCCGGGAGCTCACCGTTCCATTGTCTCTTCACTCTGCGGACCCTCAGGTATTTGAGCCAGGCCTTCAGGGATTTCCACTTTTGCCAGTGCTCATGGTGTTTCACTGCGGAGATCATCTTCCATCTCTCCCTCTGGACATGTAGGAGTTGTTCCCACCACCGTGACCAGGCCTGAAAACCAGAGGAGAGGCGGGAAAACAGAGGTGAGGTACACCTGAGGGAAAAGAGAAACAGACACACTGGAAAAGCTAAAACTAGAAACAAGGACGTGGCAATCCCCAAGGAGGATCATGATCTATGGAAATTTGCAGTGAAGGGCTCTTTAAGAAGGGCATTCTACTTCCAGAAAGTAACTTTTTTCCTGGGTTAAGAACAACAAGGGAAAAGAGGAATAATAAAATCAACGAGTAGACAAGAAGCAAGGACAATCCAAGGGGTGATATACTTAAATCAGATCTGGGACAAGTGAGGGTCTGCCTTTTTCTTCCAAGTGGGAGGAAGCCTATGGTCTCAGGCACATTAGTTTCTGGGAAGAGTTAGCTACAGAAGCTAAGGGTCTACGGAAGGATTCCCTCAAGACGATAAATGTGTACCCTCAGCTAAGTCTTCATGTTTGCTTGGTGATATGCATCCCTAGTTTGCATATCTCAGATGACAAATTCATACCTTCTTTCCTTAAACCTATAATACCTCTTTCTCCTCTCCTTCCTCTCAGCTGAATACCATTCTTCCATTTCACCAAGAAAATAAAAGCAATCAAAAGAGCATTTTCTCAAGCTCCTTCCACATCCACCCACCCACCTGCCCACAGGCTCTGACTTTTCTCTGCCTCCTCTGAATAAAGTGTCCACGCTCCCTTCAATCAAAAGTCACCCCCAGTATGACTACATCCCATGGTCTCTCACCTTCTCAAGTTTATCACTGGCAACTTCCCCCTTCTGCATCATCGGTTTTCACCCTCTACTAGGTTTTCTAAAGCAGCATATGAATGTGTTACTATTTCTCCCATCCTCAAAAGCAAATTCCTTCAGGGATACAACCTCTGACTGGATCCTGGACCTGCCTCTAAAATAGCAATAATCTATGGTTTGAATATGAACCATATTGTAGATATTATCATATCAATATTGAATGTCTTGGATAAGATGATATTGTGATTATGTAGGAGAACATCCTTATTTTTAGGAGATATAAGCTGAAGTATTTAGGGTAAACATTTATGTTGGCAACTTTAAAGCCACTCAGAAAATGTAAGAAATACATTGATATACTTAAAGAAAGCAAATGTGGCAAGATGTTAGCAATGGGTTAAACCAGTAAATACAATATCTACCTTTTCTGTCATTTAGTATTTGTCAAAAATAAAAAGTTGGGGGGAAAAGATTACGGTCACAGAAATACTTTGTGAAAGGAATAAATCAGATTCTTGAGCAAGCCACCACTAGATCACTTTGCCATCCAGCTAACACTTGAGTTCTTTCCTTTCCTTTCCAAACTCCTCAAAAGAGCAGTCTATTTTCTAATTTCTCTTCCCCGGGCAGGCTCTCATGAACCCTCTCCCCATCAGGCCTAAGGGAACTGCTCTTTCCAAGTGCATCAATGATCTCCACATTGCTCAATCCAAAAGTCAAATCCCAATCCTCACCCTCCCTGACCTGCCGGAAGCATCTGATGCAGCCAATCAAGCCTGTGGATTCTCTGGGCTACCGACAGTCTCGCCTTTATTCCTCCCAGGCTGGGTCCCAGGACCCCTCTGCTAGCTATACTTACTCCCTTTGTGCTTTCACGCAGCCTCATGACTTTAAGTACCAACTGCAAGCCAAGGACTCCCAAATTTACATCTCAGGTCTCGACCCATCCTCCATATTCCCCAAATATCCAACTGCTTCCTTCACAGTTCCTTGGGGGATATTCAAAAGGCCTTTCAGGCTGAAGATGTGGCACTCAAAAAGGAGCTAATCCTTCCAGACAAACCTGCTTCTCCCTCTATCTTCCCCATTTTACTAAATGGCCATTCCACTGTTCCAGTTACTCAGGCCAGAAATCTGGAGTCACCTTGGATTCTTTCCCTGAAACTTCAGGTCTTAACTATCTATTAGCAAGTCCTGTCAGCACTACCTTCCATGTATACCCAGAATCCAACGCCATCTTGCTATCATCCTTGTCTAGAATCTCACCTGGGATTTTGTGGTTTTTTTGTTTTGTTTTGTTTTTTTATTTTATTTATTTAATTGACAGAGAGAGAGAGACAGCGAGAGAGGTAACACAAGCAGGGGGAGTGGGAGCGGGAGAAGCAGGCTCCCCACGGAGCAAGGAGCCAGATGCGGGGCTCGATCCCAGGACCCTGGGATCATGACCTGAGCCGAAGGCAGTCGCTTAACCAACTGAGCCACCCAGGCGCCCCTCACCTGGAATTCTGTAATAGCTTCTTGCCTGTTATCCCTGCTTTCATCCTTGATCTTCTATGGTCTATTCCTAACACAACAGCTGAAATCAAGGCCCCCCCCCCCCGCAACAATTTAGACCTATGGCTCCTAACTGCCTCTGACCAGAGTCACGTAGCCCTTACTTACCGTTTAAAAAACCTGTAAAAATGCCTCCGGGATAACACAAACTTGCCTTTCGAAAAGTCTGTGGGATGCTGTTCTGCCTGAGATAACTGTAAACACAATGTGCTGTGTTGGCATGAAAAAAATAATAACAACTTGCAGCTTAGTGATAATCACGGGATGTAGAACTTTTGCCTTTGTACTCTAGAGAAGACACTGCTAACACCATCTGCTAAGAATGTTTTACAGTTCTAGGCCCCTAAAGTGGAACGACCGGGTCCCTGAAGCAGAACGACCACCTCACTACAATCATCCTGAAACCAGACAGGGAGATGCCAGAAGGGAGAAGATGATCAAGAAGGGAAATGTTATAGCTGACCTAACCCTCATCAATCAGCATGATACAAGACCCTGAGACCCTTCCCCTGAATTTCACCCTTTAAAACCACCCGCTTGTAAGCCAAAAGGGAGTCTGGGACTTTTGAGCATCAGCCCTGTTCTCCTGGGAGGCGCCACAACAGCAAATAGTCTATCTTTCTTCACTGCAAAAGCCTGTGTTAGTTTTTATTGGCTTGCTGCACACCGTATGGATGAACTCTCACGTGGTTTGCTACAAAGCCAGAGCGATCCTTTTTGGTTGTTTTGGTTATGTCACAATTCCATCCTTTTTATAGGACATTTTTCCTTCCTGCCTTTTTTCCTCTTTCATGCCACCAATTTCTTTGAGAAACTAGGTCATTTATCCTATAAAATGTCCCACACTTTAGGTCCGGCTGTCTCCTCAAGGTGTCTTTGACTTGTTCCCCTGATCCCTGTATTTCCTGGGAACTGATAGACAGATTCATGTTAGGCTTGGCTGGAATCATGTTCAAATTTTTAGGCAAGAACACTTCTCAAGTGGTGCTGGGGACCTCCCATTACCTCACATCATGAGGCACATCACAGCTGGCTGCCACCATTTTAACAATGTCAAGGCTGTCCATGGCTTCAGATGATGGCAGCCTGATCCCTCCATTTTATTTCCCCACTGTCTTCCCACTCTGTGGTTGCTGCTTAGATCCATTTTCTCATTAGAGGTGGCAAACCAGCAATTTTCTCATTCTAGTAATCCTTCTGTAGCTACTAACTAGAATTCTATAAAGAAGCCTACTCTCATTAACCCTCGGGTTTTGCAAAGATATAGTTTATATAGGCAAGGCAGGAAAAATGCTTGATTTTTGCCTTCACTAATTTTTAAACTGAGTTAATGCTCTAACAACCCAAATATGTGACCAGTGAGTTCCTTCCCCTCCCCTCATTATACACGCATGAATTTTTATATATTTGATGTGTTTTCAATTCACTGCAGTCATTACTCTTCTGGATGTCCCAATTGTTCTATTGTTAGTCTATGAAAGTCCTTTGGCTCCTGAGTCCTTCTGACACAAGCCCATTAACCTTTGTTAATGTCCTCACTTTCCAGCACACTATATCCTAGGCCTATGATGTGCCTGATGTGCATATCCTGCTGTAGACCAGGAATCAGCCATTTCTCCAAAAAGCCTCTGTTCCTTTTAGCCGGGAAAGAACAGAGCCCACAACTTGGGCACTGGGAATACTAAATGCCATATATTCTGCTGCTCATTGCTTCTAACTTTTCCATAAACGAAATGAGAAATACATTTAAGGTTAAAAAATGTCCTAAGTCTCTACTGATATTTACAGTTCCAATCTCGGATTATAGGGCTTTTATCTCATTTCTTTTATATTTGTAATCTTTTCCTTGACACTGAAAATCATGATTCCTAATGACACTGCCATGGTTACTTGCTTTATCTCACAATGTAGCTATAATAGTTTCAACATGACAATTCTAACCCTGCCACTCATAATAAAGCTAATGAATGCAGGTTTCTGATTTCCTAGCAGTTCTTTGTGTCCTTAGAATGCATTCCACTAGGGATGAACAGTCAAATATTGTATTTTAAAGTTACTTGAAGTAATTATTTTCTCTGTGTAGTCATGGCTACAAACTTAAGTTTGTTTCAGTGTGTCTTAAAATTCTGGGGATCACTTTCTTCCTTTTTGATTTACTGTGGTTTTTTTTAATTATATAAAATATTTCTATGGTTCCAAAGTTTAAATTGTATAACAGAGTAAATTCACTAAAGTATTTTGTTCCCACACTGTTGCCTCTATCCCAGTATGGGTAACCACTTTTTGTTAGTTTTGGATTTATTTTTTCCATTACTTTTTCTTGAAAATATAAGACGCACACACACACATACACACACACCCTTTCCTCCCCAAAGGCAGCACATAATGAACCAGAGGGATCCCATTAAGAAGTAGGTGTGATCATATCACCCTCACTCAAAGCCAGCAGCTTCTCACCCCCACTGGAATAAGAACGTAAAGCCTTTATGGGTGCAGCCTGCAAGGCCCTGGGGTGTCCTCCTTGTTACCTCAGGACCTAATCCTTCCTACTCTCTCTCTCTCATGCTCATCAACGTATCACAAGATATATCAAGTTCATGGATGGGATGACTCACATTATCATAACCATGACAATTTTCCTCAATCTAATGTAAAAAGTCAGTGCATTATAATAAAAATCCTAGTATGCTTTGATGTGGAACTTGAAAGTTGATCCTAAAATTAGTAAGAAAGAGTAAAGAAGAATAGCCAAGATGATTTTTAAAAGAACAGGAATAAAAAAGATCATCCTTTTCCATATATAAAGACTTAAGAGATAAGGGAGCCTGGCTGGCTCAGTCAGAGGAGCATGGATGGGACTCTTGATCTTGGGGTTGTGAGTCTGAGCCCCATGTAGGGTGTGGAGATGGCTTAAATAAAACAAAAGACTTAAGAGATAGATCATAAAAGTAGGAATAGTAATAAACAGCTAGCATTTACTGAGCTTTCCATATTCCAGGCATTGCTCTAAGCATATTACATTACATATTACATTAATATTGCTCTAAGCATATTACTTAATCCTCAACAACCCTATGAGGAAGGTACTATTATTATCTACTTACAGATATGAAATCTAAGGTGTAGGGAGGGTAGGTAACTCATTCAAAGGTACAAAGCTAATAGCAATGGAAGCAAAAACCTGCGCAGTCTGATGGAAGAATCTGCTTGTTCTTACCTGCTTCATTAAATCACAATTAAAACAGTGTGGTATTGGCTCAGAGACAGAAATACAGACCAATGGAACGGAGAGTCCAGAACAGACCCGTGAAAAAATGAGACCCTGCTCTATAATGAAGGTAGATTGATAATCAGTATAAAAAAAGATAAAGGATGGATGAATCAGCAAATAGTGCTACAGCCATTAATTATCCATATGGAAGATGACAAACTGAGACCTTTTTCACACAATTTGTAAAATTAAACCCAAGATGTATTAAAGACCAAACTGTAAGATACAAGAATAAATTAGGCTAGGTTGAAATTAATAACATCTGCATAAAAAAAAAAAAGGCACCATAAGCAAAGCAAAAAGACATGATCCTGGAGTCCCGGGATCGAGTCCCGCATCGGGCTCCCTGCTCAGCGGGGAGTCTGCTTCTCCCTCTGACCCTCCCCCCTCTTGTGTGCTCTCTCTCTCATTCTCTCTCTCAAATAAATAAATAAAATCTTTAAAAAAAAAAAAAGCGATTTACTCTTATGTATAGTAGCAGTCACTTCTTTTTTTCCTCTTCCCTGTTATATTCTCTATAACTGACTTGGCAAACCCAGAATACCAAGCGGACCCAAAAAGTGACAGAAACTCAAAGTATATCAAGGGTCATAAGAAAAGCTTCACCACAGCATCGTCTTGGTACAGATGTTAGGCCTTTATTACGGACCAAAAGCCAGTGGCTTCCCCTAATATAAGCAAAATTATATATAGAAGTCAGGTTTTCGGGGCGCCTGGGTGGCTCAGTTGGTTAAGCGACT
The DNA here is from genome assembly GCF_054177405.1 of Leptonychotes weddellii. Taxonomy (NCBI): domain Eukaryota; kingdom Metazoa; phylum Chordata; class Mammalia; order Carnivora; family Phocidae; genus Leptonychotes; species Leptonychotes weddellii. Next base: position 60,116,306 of record NC_138381.1, read on the forward strand.
GCCTTCGGCTCAGGTCATGATCCTGGAGTCCCTGGATCGAGTCCCGCATCGGGCTCCCTGCTCGGCAGGGAGTCTGCTTCTCCCTCTGACCCTCCTCCCTCTCATGCTCTCTGTATCTCATTCTCTGTGTCTCAAATAAATAAATAAAATCTTTAAAAAAAAAAAAAAAAAAAAAAAAGAAGTCAGGTTTTCTTTACAGTCTTAGTTTCTTTTCTGCCCTCCTTATTTTCCAACTTGATGTAGGAAAACAGTAACAAGGAAATAAAGAATATAATGCTGTTTCTTTAATCATATTTATAACTAATTCATAAATCCCTTCCCAGCACCACAATTAGCAGATGCGCTATGCAAACCACTGGTAATCACATTCAGCATATTCCTAATAGCAGCCTCTATCTGCTGAGCCCAGCCTTTCATGTTGCTTCTGTCCTCCACCCCTTGCCCAGCCCCCTTCGCTGCAAGGAGGGCCCAGGACAGAGGCAGCAGCATGATGGCCAGCCTTCTGCTTGGGAGTCCAACCCCACCCTCTGGGTGTGGGGCTTGACGACATGGACAGAAGATACCAAAACCACAGTCGGCTGCACCCACCTGCAGCTGGAGGCTCAGGGCCCTGTGCTTCACAGCTGACGCAAGCAGGGCATGGCCCACACGCACCTGTCCCAGTTGCTCCCTCCACTGGCTCCACCACAGCCTGTCAAAGAACAAATCAAAGATGGAACCAGTCAAAAAAAAGCCACCCAGAAAAGAGAAGGGCAGTGAGGGCTGGGCCTTGGACCCTCGGCTCAAGTCCCTATTCCTCACTGTGCCGGCCATCTTAATTGACATTGGTTGGAGCCACTGCTGAAAAAAACGAGAAATAGTTCTAGAACAGCCAATTAAGGGTTGGAAACTGATGGTTCCTAAGCTTCCAGCCTTAGAAACTATAGATATGCTCTATTTGGAATTACACAGGTTTAAAAATATATATTTATGAATTATTGCCAACATTAAAAAAAAACAGGAGATTTTATAGAATAATCTGCAAAAAACATGGCTTTTAGATTTCCAGTTTTGGCTTCTTTTCTCCTTATTTTCTAATTAGCTGCAGGAAAATAGTAGTGAGGAAATGAGAGTTTGCAACCTCTTTTTTTCACAGAAACACTCACTTTGCCTGGTTACTCTAACCTAGCAAAATCTTTCTGTCCTCCTAATCTGGGCCAGGCTTAGCTGCATCACTCACTTCAATATCTCAAACTATCTTGCATTACTACTTATCTTTTTAAGCATTTAGGGAATTACAAGTTCCCTGAATGCAGCCCCAGCACCCAGTGTAGTACTAGGAACATTTTAAGCTCCCAATAAATATACACTGAATAAATAAAATTATGTAAAAATATTTTCTATAGACTCTAATAGAAATGCATACTTATTAAGCATTTAAAAGTATTTGCCAGGATGCCGGGGTGGCTCAGTTGGTTAAGTGTCTGACTCTTGATTTCAGCTCAGGTCAAGATCTCAGGATCCTGGGATCGAGCCCCCCCATATTGGGCTCCCTGTTCAGCGGGGAGTCTGCTCCTCCCTCTCCTCTCTCTCTCTGCCCCTCTCCCCAACTCGTGCTCACGCGCGCTCTCTCTCTCTCAAGTATCTTTTAAAAATTTGCCAAATAAATTTTAAATAAAAATAACTTAAAGAAGTTATTTAAAATAAAGAATTTTAAGGTGTACTGATGTTCTGGATACTGTGCTAAATACTTTAGAGATTACCATATTTATTTCCCATGACAACCCTGAAAGACACTTAATGGTGTGCCTGTCTCACACATAAGGGAAGTGAAATGTGGAGAAGTGAAAGGACCCAACACTGCATGTTGTAACATGGATTTGAGCTTGTCAGTCTAACTGCAAAGCTTCTGCCCTTATCCATACTATATAGAGGGTCTAGCTCTTTTGAGCTTTTAATATGCTGCCATTCAGGACACCAAAGGACCACCAGAGATAATGTACAGTGGGATCAGTCCCATTATAAAGCAGCTCATTGTTACACATGCTTGGCTTTCAAAGTCATCTAACTCATGTCTCTCCAAAGTGTGGACAGTGCTGACGAAAGGCTGTGCAGAGCAGTTAAGAGCATGGGCTTTGGCATCAGAAAGATGGGTAGGTGAGCCCTATTTTGCCAAATACAACTTATATGAGCTTGGGCAAGTTACTCAACCTTTCTGAGACTCTTTGTGTATCTTGGTCTTTACAAAAACAGTACTTAGTTTAGTTTATGGTGACGATTATATGAGACTTTACATTAAGAAAATTAACACACACAAACTTAACACAGGGTTTAGAACATAGTAAGTACTCAATTAGTGTTACTTCTGATTGTGTGAAACCTGATTGTATAGTGGAACAAGCTGTCAATAAATATTTATTAAGCATCAATTATGTTTGAAACACTGTTTTTAAGGTGGGTTTTTAATGCTTCGTAAAACAAGGCTGAGGTAAGATGATGGCTGCTGATCTGTAGGGCAAAGGAGTGCACTCACCACAAAATACTCTGCTGCCTAAACTCCAGGGCGGTGGTCTGCATCTGAAGTTTGGTTCTACGAAAAACCACGTAGATCAGCCAGGACTTCCAGGCCTGCCTCATCTTTTGCCTTGCATCTAGATGCACCAGAAAGATTTTCAAAGAGGAGTAGGGAGAGATACATTACTCTGGGTTATGATAAAAGCTCATGGGCTCTCTGTATTCATCCCTCCTTTTGAAGATCTAAATTCCTCCAGCCTTCAAGTGCCCCCTGGTGGAAAAGTTGTGAAGCTCTACAAAATAAATCAGGATGCAAGTACACGCGAAGAATGGCTACGTAAGTGATGACATTTACAAAACGCAGGAAAATCAATATACTGCCCTGTCCAGAAATCTTTTGTCTTACAGCCCTTATTTTTAGAGATATGTTCCATAATATTTACAGATAAAATGATATGAAAACAAAAAGCAGAGAAGTGAGACTGGTCTGAGTTGGTAATTGTTGAAGCCGAGTGACAGGTACATGGAGGTTCATTATTCCATCTTTCAATTTTGTAGATACGTAAAATTTTCCACAGTAAAAAGTTAAAGGAGAAGAAGAAATCATGTCATAAAACTTGCTGTTTGAAACAATAAGCAACACAAAAGAAAAGGATACCACGTATATCTATTTGGAAAACAGAATAAAAGGGATCAGTAATGATCCTGGAGAAAAGAGACTTTACTAGATACAGAAACTGCAAAGGTCCACAGGTCTCCCTTTGCGGTAAATCCCATTTTTATTATCAAAGTCTAATGAAATAAATTTCTGTTCTTTTTAGAACAAGAAGGAGAAAACAAAAAAAAAAATTTTTTTTTTTTTAAGATTTTATTTATTTATTTGACAGAGAGAGACACAGCGAGAGAGGGAACACAAGCAGGGGGAGTGGGAGAGGGAGAAGCAGGCATCCCGCCGAGCAGGGAGCCCGATGCAGGGCTCGATCCCAGGACCCTGGGATCATGACCTGAGCCGAAGGCAGACACTTAACGACTGAGCCACCCAGGTGCCCCAGGAGAAAACAAAATTATGTCAACCATTTTCGGGTCATTCTCCAAAATGTGGTCAATACAATGAGAGCTATATTTATGTTTCATAGCAACTGACAAGTCAGGTCAAAACATGGTCACAACTTAACATGTAGCTTCCTCAGGCCCCTTGGGCCACACTGCTGTGGTTTAAGAGTTTGGGTTCCTACGTGAGACAAACCAGGTTTGAACACTGAGCTTGTCACTGAGCTGAGTAACCCCGCAAAGTTCCTCATCTGCAAAATGGCGCCTTCCTTAAAGGTGTGTTTGCCAAGAGTAAATGAGATCATCGATGAAAAGTGTCTCCAATAAATGCAAGCTGTTATTTTCTGAGGGTGGTACCCAAGAAACTGCAATAATGGTCTCTGCCATGATTCTGGACAATCTGAGAACCATGCTTCCCTAAGGCCTGAAAGTACTTGTTACTTTTTTTACTTAACAGTGCAAGAGTGACTGAAAACTATAGAACACTCATGAAAGAAATTGAGGAAGACACAAAGAAATGGAAAAACGTTCCATACTCATAGGTTGGAAGAACAAATACTGTTAAACTGTCTATGCTTCCCAGAGCAATATATACATTCAATGCAATCCCTATCAAAATACCATCAACATTTTTCACAGAGCTGGAACAAATAATCCTAAAATTTGTATGGAACCAGAAAAGACCCTGAATAGCCAAATGAAAGTTGAAAAAGAAAGCCAAAGCTGGGGGCATCACAATTCCAGACTTCAAGCTCTATTACAAAGCTGTAATCATCAAGACAGTATGGTACTGGCACAAAAACAGACACATAGTTCAATGGAACAGAATAGAGAACCCGGAAATGGATCCTCAACTCTATGATCGACTTTTTCAACATAGCAGGAAAAAATACCCCATGGAAAAAAAACAGTCTCTTTCAACAAATGGTGTTTGGAAAATTGGACAGCCACATGTAGAAGAATGAAACTGGACCATTTCCTTAACACCACACACAAAAATAAACTCAAAATGGATGAAAGACCTAAATGTGAGACAGGAATCCATCAAAATCCTTGAGGAGAACACAGGCAGCAACCTCTTTGACCATGGCTGCAGCAACTTTTGGCTAGACATGTCTCCAAAGGCAAGGGAAATAAAGGCAAAAATGAACTACTGGCACGTCATTGAGGTAAAAAAGCTTTTGCACAGCAAAGGAAATAGTCGACAAAACCAAAATATAACCTATAGAATGGGAGAAGATATTTACTAATGTTTTATCAGATAAAGGGTTGGTATCCAAAATCTATAAAGAACTTACCAAACTCAACACGCAAAGAACAAATAATCCAATCAAGAAATGGACAAAAGATATGAACAGACATTTCTCCAAAGACATACAAATGGCCAGAAAACACATGAAAAAATGCTCAACATCACTCAGTATCAGGGAAATACAAATCAAAACCACAATGAGATACCACCTCACACCAGTCAGAATGGCTAAAATTAACAAGTCAGGAAACAACAAATGTTGGCAAGGATGCCGAAGAAGGGGAACCCTCCTACACTGTTGGTGGGAATGCAAGCTGGTGCAGCCACTCTGGAAAACTGTATGGAGGTTCCTCAAAAAGTTAAAAATAGAGCTACCCTATGACCCAGCAATTGTACTACTAGGTATTTACCCCAAAGATACAAATGTAGTGATCTGAAGGGGCACCTGCAGCCCAATGTTTAAAGCAGCAATGTCCACAAAAGCCAAACTATCAAGAGAGCCCAGATGTCCATCGACAGATGAATGGCTAAAGAAGATGTGGTATATATATACAATGAAATATTACACAACCATCAAAAAAATGAAATCTTGCCATTTGCAATGATGTAGATGGAACCAGAGGGTATTATGCTAAGTGAAACAAGTCAATCAGATGACTTATCATATGATTTCACTCATATGTGGAATTTAAGAAACAAAACAGAAGAGCACAGAGGAAGGGAGGGAAAAATAAAACAAGATGAAATCAGAATAGGAGACAAACCGTAAGAGACTCTTAACCACAGGAAACAAACTGAGGGTTGCTGGAGGGGAGGTGGGTAGGGGGATGGTATAATTGGGTGATGGGCATTAAGGAGGGCATGTGATGTAATGAACATTGGGTGTTAAATACAACTGATGAATCACTGAACTCTACCTCTGAAACTAATAATATACTGCATTAATTAATTGAATTTAAATAAAATTAAATTTAATAAAACAGTGCAAAAATGAACAGACACTCCCTGAGGTCTGTAGGCATGGCCTGAGACAATTGTCATACGTCAAGAAGAACTCTTCCTTTTTAAAAATTTATTTGAGAGAGAGAGAGTGCCCGCACATGCACACAAACGCATGCATGGGGGGGGGGGCGGCGGAGTCTTAAGCAGACTCCATGCTCTCATGACTCTGAGATCATGACCCTGAGATCACAACCTGAGCCAAAACCAAGAGTGAGACACTTAATGGACTGAGCCACCCAGACAGCTCCAGAAACAACTCTTTTTATCTGAAGAATTCAAGTGACTTTGCTTTCTACTCCATAATACAGCTGTATTTATTATAACTGCAAATAATATAAGATAGCAGAATGCATATTCCTCAAATAAATATGGAATATTCACAAGATAAATGTTCTAAAACAAACAAAATAAAACAAACCTTAACAAATTGTTTAACAGAACTGAAATCATACTAAGTCTGTTCTCTCATTCCTAATGGGGTAAAGTAGAAAATTAATAAACATATTTTGAACTATTTCTATAAATATAGAAAGGTATTAGAAAGTCCCCAATAGGGGCGCCTGGGTGGCTCAGTCGTTAAGCGGATGCCTTCAGCTTGGGTCATGATCCCAGAGTTCTGGGATCAAGTCCTGCATCGGGCTCCCTGCTCAGCAAGAAGCCTGCTTCTCTCTCTCCCACTCCCACTCCCCCTGCTTGTGTTCCCTCTCTCGCTGTGTCTCTCTCTGTCAAATAAATAAATAAAATCTTAAAAAAAAAAGAAAAGAAAGAAAGTCCCCTATATAAGACTAAACACACTTCTAGATAATCTGTGGGTCAAAACAGAAGTCTTAATGGAAATTAGAAAACATTTCTCAGGGACGCCTGGGTGGCTCAGTCGGTTAATCAGCTGACTTCGGCTCAGGTCATGATCCCAGAGTGCTGGGATCAAGTCCTACATCAGGCTCCCTACTCGGCAGGAGGTCTGCTTCTCCCTCTGCCTGCCATTCCCCTTGCTTGTGTGCTCTCTCACATGCTCACTCTCTCTCTCTCTGGAAAATAAATAAATAAAATATTTTTAAAAAGGGGAAGAAAACATTTCTTACTGAATGAAAGCAGAATTGCAAATATTAAAATCTGTGGGGTGCAGTTAAAGCCATGCTTAAAGATAACTTTATTACAGTAAATGCTTGTGTTAGAACAAAGGAAAGGTCTCAAATCAATAATCTCAGCTTGCATCTTAAGACACTAGAAAAGAAAAAACCAAATTAAAATCAAACCTTGCAGAAGTGAGAGAATATAAAAACAGGAACAGAAATCAAGGAACTTGAAAACAGAAAAACAACAGAGAATGAATGCAGAAGCTGGTTATTTGAAAAGAAGGATAAAACTAATAAAGCTCTATCCACACTTACCAAAAATAGAAGGCTAAAGACATAAATGATCAATATTAGAATGGGAGGAGCTACCACTACAGACCCTGCAGACATTAACATTAAAATGGAATACTTCAAATGACTCTATACCATAAATTAAACAACATATTTACAATGGACCAATTCCTTGAAAAACAAATTACCAAAACTCATTCAAGAAGGAAGAGGTAACCTAAATAGTCTTACATCTACTTAAAAACTTGAATTCAAAGTTCAAACTTCTTTAACAAAGAAAACTCCAGGCCCAGATGAGTTCACTGGAGAATTTTACCAAATATTTAAGGAAGAAATAATACGAATTCTACAAATCCTTTTTAGAAAATAGAAGACGATGTAACACTCCCAACTCATTCTATGAAGCCAGTACGACCCCGAACCAAAACCAGACAAGGACATTATAACAAAAGAAAAGTACAGGCCAATATCCTCATGAACACAGAGGTAAAAATCCTCAACAAAAAAATTAGCAAACTGAACCCAGCAATAGATAAAGAATGGCATTAATCTGAGGAATGTAAGGCTGGTTCAAAATTTGAAAATTGCTCTGTTTCACCATATTAATGGACTAAAAAGGAAAAGCAGTGAATCATCTCAATAGATACAGAAAAATCATCTGACAAAATTTAATGCCTCTTACTGATAAAAATGCTCAGAAAACTAGGAATAGAACTTCCTTAACCTGACAAAGGACATCTACAAAAAACCTACAGCTAACATCATATTTAATGATTAAACACTGAATGCTTTTCCCTTAAGATCAGGAACAAGGCAATGATGTCCACTCTGACCACTCCTATTCCATATCTTACTGGAAGCTATAGCCAGTGTAATAAAAATAATCTGGAAAGGAAGGGATAAAAATGTCTCTGTTCGGGGCACCTGGGTGGCTCAGTCATTAAGCGTCTGCCTTCGGCTCAGGTCATGATCTCCAGGATCCTGGGATCAAGCCCCGCATCGGACTCCCTGCTCCACGGGAAGCCTGCTTCTCCCTCTCCCACTCCCCCTGCTTGTGTTCCCTCTCTTGCTGTGTCTCTCTCTGTCAAATAAATAAATAAAATCTTTAAAAAAAAAAAAAAGTCTCTGTTCACATATGACTTAACTATCTGCATAGAAAAATCCCTTGGAATCTACAAAAAAGGTCCTATAACCAATCAATAAACTTATTAGCAAGGTTGCAGGATATACAAGATCCATATGTAAAACCATAGAACTTTTAGAAAAAAACACTGGAGAAAATCTTTGTGACATTGAAGTAGGTGGGGTTCCTAGATACAGTATCAAAAACACAATCCATAAAACAAAAAAATAATAAATTGGACTTTTTCAAAACTAAAAATTTTTGCTCTGCAAAGACACAGTTAAGAAAATGAAAAGACAAGGAAAAAAAAAAAAAGAATGAAAAGACAAGCCACATTCTGGGAGAAAGTACCTGCCAATCATGCATTTCACAAAAGACTTGTAACCAGAATATATTTTTTAACAAAACTCAACAAGAACACAACCAATTTAAAAGGACAAAAGATCTTGAACAGACTCTTCACCAAAGAAAGAGATATAAATAGCAAGTAAGCATAGGAAAAGACACTCAACATCATTAATCATTACATAAATACAAATTCCAACCTTAATGAAATACTTCCACACACCTATCTGTATAGTTAAAATTTTATTTTAAATGACAATACCAAGTGCTGGTAAGATGAAAAACAAGTAGAACTCTCATAAATTGCTGGTAGGAATGCAAAGTGGTACAGTCATTTTGGGAAACAGTTTGGCAGTTTCTTATAAAGTTAAATATACACATATTGTAAGATCCCAGCAATCCTACACCTAATCACACCAGAAAATTATGCCTAGATAATCTACCCAAGAGAAGTATTCATATGGAAAACTATACACAAATGTTTATGATTTATTATTCATAGTTGTCTAAAATTGCAAACAACGCAGATGTCCTTCAATCAGTGAATGGATAAACTTTCATACACTCCTACTATGCAGTATACAGAATACTACTCAGCAATATAAAGGAACGAACTACTGATACATGCAAAAACTTGGATGAATCTCAAATGCATTATGCTAAGTGAAAGAAGGCAGTGTCAAAATGCTACCTACTGTATGCTTCCCCTTATATGCCGTTCTAGAAAAGGAAAGTCTATGGTGATAAAGAACTGGTTCATGGTTGCCAGGTATCAAGCGTGGAGGGAAGGTGCTACAGAGGGTTAGCACAAGGTCAGGAGTGATGGAACTTTCTGTCTCCTGATTGTGGTGGTGGTTACACAACCATGCATTCCTCAAAACTCAAAGAACTATACACCAAAAAGAGTGATTCCTCCTTTGTATAAATTAAAAAGGAAACAAAAACATAAGCAGCTTACCAGCTCAATACTGAAACAATGCACCTGGTGCTGTAACTAAGAGGCTTCAGCTTCTTACATTCTGGGAAAACAGACAAGGGGAGGAAGAATCCACTGTGCTGGGGGAGAGAAGGGAACATAACATAGGGAAGATGATATTTGAAATGGGCCTGCTGGAGGAACTGCAGGGGCAAACATGGAAAGATATGGAAGTGCACATCCAGTGTGGCAAGGGCATAGGGTGTATGGAAGGTAAAGAAGAGAAAGGATGAAGACCCTGTATGCTATACCAAGGAGTGTTGACTTTATTAGCAAAGAGGAGCCAAATGCATTTGTATGCACAGGAGTGACATGATCTCACCTATGTCTTAACACTATTATAGCTATGTGGACAATGAGAAGGGGGAGAAAATAAATGCAGGGAGATGAGAGAGGAACTTATAAAACTCTGGGGAAAAGATGAGGATTAATCGGGCAGTAGCAAAGAAAAGATGAGGGCAAGGGACATGTTGGAGAGCCATATTATGAGCATAGATAAATGACTGATGTGAGGCATGAGAAGTGGATAGGCCATGCTTTAGTAAGGCTTCTCACTTAGCTAGGAAAAGTAGGAGGAAATGCAGGTCTAAATGTGGGGCAGTTGATAAGTTGTATTTGTAAATTGCTGAGTTTGAGGCGCCTGCAAGGCATTCACATGAAATGGGTATGAGGCAGCTGCTAATGCAGACTGCACTATCATTTTGAAACTCAGTGCCTTTTTCTCTTAGACTCCCAATATGGGTTTCTGGACTCACCTCAAAGAGGAACCAGATGCTGACCAGAGCTAAACTGGCCACAAGATCATGAAGGGGCAACCTGGACACAGAAGACCAGAAGTGGAGGCGCCTGGGTGGCTCAGTCGTTAAGCATCTGCCTTTGGCTCAGGTCATGATCCCAGGGTCCTGGGATCGAGCTCCGCATCAGGCTCCCTGCTCTGCGGGAAGCCTGCTTCTCCCTCTCCCACTCTCCCTGCTTGTGTTCCCTCTCTTGCTGTGTCTCTCTCTGTCAAATAAATAAATAAAACTCAAAAAAAAAAAAAGAAGATCAGAAGTGAGCACTGCAACTTGACACATGACAGCTAAACAGACAGCCACCCCAGGTGCTGTAGGAGGGCACGAATAGCCAGTTCACAGAAATCATGCTTAAATGAGTTGTAGGTGCCATATGGAAAAAACCATAGGGATATGACTATCCAGGAGATACAGGAGTTCTTGCTCAGAGATGAAGATTCTGGATAATAGGGGGGCGCCTGGGTGGCTCAGTTGGTTGAGCAGCTGCCTTCGGCTCGAGTCATGATCCTGGGGTCCTGGAATTGAGCCCCGCATCGGGCTCCTTGCTCCGCGGGAAGCCTGCTTCTCCCTCTCCCCTCCAAAAAAAAAAGATTCTGGATAATAGGAAAGGGGATCAAACAAATGTTCCCTTTGACCTGGTGTTATTTTCTCTCAGAGATAATGTGCTTGTCTTCCCAAGAGCTTCTGTAAAAGTAAATGTGGGCTCTCAGGAAACTAGGAAAAAGAGAGGGGCCTTCCTCAACCTGATAAAGAATATCTACAAAAAGCCTTTATCATACTTAATGGTGAGAAACTCAAAATTTTCCCACTAAGATCAGATATAAGGCAGAAACGACCCCTCTCAACTACTCCTTTTCTTTTCGAAGATTTATTTTACTTATTTTAGAGAGAGAGAGAGAGCGGGGGGGAAGGGTCAGAGAGGAGAGAGAAACACAAGCAGATTCCGTGCTAAGTGAGGAGCCCAAAGCAGGGCTCGATCTCATGACCAACCATGAAATCAGACCTGAGCTGAAACCAAGAGTTGGACACTCAACAGACTGTGCCACCCAGGTGCCCCTCAACTACTGCTTTTCAACATCATATTAGAAGTTCTAGCTAATGCAACAAGACAAGAAAAAGCAATAAAAGGTATAAAGATTGGGAAGAAAGAAGTAAAACTGTCTTTTTTCACAGGTGACACAACTGTCCGTGTAGAGAACCCCAAAGAACTGACAAAACAAACAAAAAGATTCCTGGAACTATTAAGCAATCCATAGCAAGGTTGAGATGAAAAGTTAATATACAAAAGTTAATTGCTTTCCTATATACCAGCAATGAACAAATGGAATTTGGAACTGAAAGCACAATACCATTTACATTAGCACCCCCAAAAACGAAATACCCAGATATAAATCTAACAAAATATATACAATGTCAATATGAGGAATACTGCAAAACTCTAATGAACAAAATCAAAGAACTACATAAATGGAGGGATATTCCATTTTCATGGATAGGGAGACTCAATATTGTCAAAATATTAGTTCTTCCGGGGCGTCTGTGTGGCTCAGTCAGTGAAGTGTCTGCCTTTGGCTCAGGTCATGATCTCCAGGTCCTGGGATAGAGCCCCACGTCGGGCTCCCTGCTCAGTGGGGAACCTGCTTCTCCTTCTCCCTCTGCCTCTCCCCCTGCTTGTGCTCTGTCTCTCTCTCAAATGAGTAAATAAAATCTTTTTTTAAAAATGTCAGTTCTTCCCAACTTGATCTATAGATTCAAAGCACTCCTAACCAAAATCCCCGCAGGTTATTTTGTGGATATCAACAAACTGATTCTAAAGTTTACATGAAGAGACAAAAGACCTAGAATAGCCAACACAATATTAAAGGAGAACAAGTTGGAGGAATGACATTACTGGAGTTCAAGACTTACTATAAAGCTACAGTAATCAAAACAAAATTATATTGGCGAAGGAACTGACAAATAGATCAATGGAACAGAAGAGAGGGCCCAGAAACAGAGCCATGTAAATACAGCCAATTTATCTTTGACAAAGGAGCAGGGGCAATACAATGAAGCAAAAACAGTCTTTTCAACAAATGGTGCAGAAACAACTGGACTTAGACATGCAAAAAAAAAAAAAAAGAATCTAGACACAGATCTTATATTCTTCATAAAAATTAACTCATAATGGACTACTGACCTAAATGTAAAACACAAAACAATAAAATTCCTTGACTTAAATAACATAGGTGAAAACTCAGATGACCTTGGGTATGATACAACACCAAAAGCATGATCCACGAAAGAAAAATTTGATGAGCTGGACTTCATTAAAATTAAAAACTTTTGCTTTCCAAAGAAATGTAAAGAGAATGAGAAGACAAGCCACAGACTGGGAAAAAATATTTGCAAAAGACACATTTGATAAAAGACTGTCATCCAAAATACACGAAGAATTCTTAAAACTCAACAAGAAAACAATCCAATTAAAAAAATGGACAAAAACACCTCAGCAAAAGTATACAGATGGCAAATAAACATATGAAAAGACGTTCCACATCATATGTCATCAGAGAATACAAATTAAAACAACAAGATACCACTACACACCTATTAGAATGACCAAAATCCAGAACACTGTCAACACCAAATGCTGGTAAGGATGTGGAGCAACAGACACTCTCATTCATTGCTAGTGGAAATGCACAGTAGTACAGTCACTCTGGAAGACAGTTTGGCAGTTTCTTACAAAACATAGTCTTATCATATGATCCAGCAATTGCAATCCTTGGTATTTATCCAAAGGAGCTGAAAACTTAGGTCCATACAAAAACCTGCACATGGAAATTTATAGCAGTTTTATTCCTAACTGCCAAAATTTGGAAGCAACCAAGATGTCCTTCTTAGAAATGGATAAATAAATTGTGGTACATCCAGACAATGGAATGTTATTCAGCACTAAAAAGAAATGAGCTATCGCCAAACTATGGAAAGAGCCAATATGTCCATCAACGGATGAATGGATAAAGAAGATGTGCCATACACACACACACACACACACACACACACACACACACACACACACAATGGAATATTATGCAGCCATAAAAAACCCGAAATCTTGCCATTTGCACAACGTGGATGGAACTAGAGGGTATTATGCTAAGCGAAATAAGTCAATCAGAGAAAGACAAGTATCATATGATCTCACTGATATGAGGAACTCTTAATCTCAGGAAACAAACTGAGGGTTGCTGGAATGGTGGGGGGTGGGAGGGATG
>NC_138381.1:60130464-60233219 GCF_054177405.1 Leptonychotes weddellii
TGTTAAAAAAAAAAAGATAGTAGGAAGGGAAAAATGAAGGGGGAGAAATGGGAGGGGAAGACGAACCATGAGAGACTATGGACTCTGAGAAAGAAACTGAGGGTTTTAGAGGGGCGGGGGGTGGGGGGATGGGTTAGCCCAGTGATGGGTATTAAGGAGGGCATGTATTGAATGGAGCACTGGGCGTTATACGCAAACAATGAATCATGGAATACTACATGAAAAACTAATGATGTGGGGCGCCTGGGTGGCTCAGTCGTTAAGCATCTGCCTTCGGCTCAGTCATGATCCCAGGGTCCTGGGATCGAGCCCCGCATCAGGCTCCCTGCTCCGCGGGAAGCCTGCTTTCCCCTCTCCCACTCCCCCTGCTTGTGTTCCTTCTCTCGCTGTGTCTCTCTCTCTCAAATAAATAAAATCTTTAAAAAAAACAAAAAACTAATGATGTAATGTATGGTGACTAACATAACATTAAAAAAAAAAAAAAAAGAAATGAGCTATCAAACCATAAAAGATATGGAGGGACCTTAACTGCATATTACTAAGTAAAAGAAGCCAATCTGAAAGGGCTATATACTATATGATTTCAATTACATGACATTCTGGAAAAGGAACAACTATGAAGATAGTAAAAAGTTGCTGGGAGTGGGGGTAGATGGGCGTCTGGATGGGCACCCGGGTGGTGCAGTCGGTTGAACATCCAACTCTTGGTTTCTGCTCAGGCCATGATCTTGGGGTCATGGGATCGAGCCCTGCGTTGGGCTCCATGCTCTGCACAGAGTCGGCTTGAGATTCTCTCTCCCTCTCCTTCTGCCCCTCCCACTCATGCTCTCTCTCTCTCAAATAAATAAATCTTTAAAACAGAACAAAACAAAAGTTGCCAGGGGGATGATATGAGCTAAATAGGGAGAGAGAGCACAGATTTTTAGAGCAGTGAAAATACTCTGTATGATACCATAATGGGTACATGTCCATAGAAGGTACAACACTGAGAGTGAACCCTAGTGTAAACTATGGACTTTGAGTGATTATGATGTGTTGATGGGAGTTCACTGTAACAGATGTACCACTCTGGTGAGTGATGTTGATAGTGGGAGAGACTACGCATGCGTGGGGGAAGAGGAGTATATATACATATATATGTATCTTCCCCTTAATTTTGTGCTATGAACCTAAAGAAAACTGCTCTCAAAAAATTAAGTCTTCATAAAAGAAAATCAAATAAATGAAGGCATTTTCTTTAGACATGTACTTCCTTGTCTCACCATGATTCTCGGCTCTAATGTACTTGGTCCTCATCTCCTGCTGCTGATGCACATAGGTCCTCCAGGTCTGGAACATCAGGTTGTATAAGTAATATCTGAGGAGGCCAAAAAAAAAAAGGCAAATGGCATTTCTTTCTTTCGTTCCTTTTTTTTTTTTTTTTTTAAGATTTACTTATTTGACAGAGCAAGAGAGAGAGAGAGAGCAAAAGACAGCGAGCTCACAAGCAGGGGGAGTGGCAAGTAGAGGGAGAGGGAGAAGCAGGCTCCCCACTTGAGCAGAGAGCCCGATGTGGGGCTCGAACCCAGGACCCCAGGATCATGACCTGAGCCGAAGGCAGACGCTTAACCGACTGAGACACCCAGGTGCCCCTACTTTCTTTATTTTTTAAAGTGTATTTATTTATTGGGGCGCCTGGGTAGCTCAGTCGGTTAAGCATCTGCCTTCGGCTCAGGTCATGATCCCAGTGTCCTGGGACCGAGCCCCGTGTTGGACTCCATGTTCAGCGGGGAGCCTGCTTCTCCCTCTCCCTCTGCCTGACTGTCTGCCTACTTGTGATCTCTCTCTCTCTCTGTCAAATAAATAAAATCTTTAAAAATAAATAAAGTTTATTTATTTATAATCTCTACACCCAACATGGGGCTTGAACTCACAAACCAGAGATTGAGTCACATGCTCCACAGACTGAGCCAGTCAGGTGCCCCAAATGGCATTTCTTTAAACCAAAAAAACTCCTAATTCAATATAACCAGTCCATTCTGTACTCAGAAATTAACATGGATGCTTCTGATACAAAAAAGTCATATCTATATCTTAAGCTAAAATCTTATTTCACACAGTCACAGTGAAATCTATTCTCCTTGATGGAGAGGCATTCTCCTCACTTTACAGTATCATTAAGGAAAAACAGGCTTGAATTACCTGAGAATAACTTCACCTTCAGCATTCACAAAGCTGTGACATTTAGAGTGACAGTCATATCTTTATCACCTTAATCATCCACATTATGTAAAACATTACCTCTCCTTTTCACTAAACATGGTCAATGACACCTTTCCTTTGTCTTTTCCTTCTCAATACATACACTATACACTTTAAGACTGTCAGTCCCTCCGTATTTTCACTATCCTATTTCCTAAGACTTGATTTCATACTCTACAAGCTTATTAGAATGATTCAACATTGTCTTTATCTTATCTGAAATATCCACAAATCAGAAACCCTGACCCAAAGAACCTAAATAAAGAAGTGATTATGAGAGTAAATGCTATTTTTAAAAGACACACTGTGTAAGATACATTTTTTTATTGTATAAAAAAGGTATAAAATGTGGATTTGATATAATTCCAATTTTTACTTTTTCCTCTACTTGTCCCTGGGAGTACTAATGTCAGGATTTGGTTTTTTCTCTATTTCTATTTTCTTAATGTCCCATACTGGGCATATATTTTCTCCTATAATCAATAAAAATTAAAACAACTTATTATTTTAAAAAAACAGAACACTCTTCTTACAGAATATATATAGTCATGGAATAAAAAGATCATAGTTAATAATCATTTGTTTATTATTTTTTGGAAACTTTGACCAGCAGGGAAGTATGAGGATTTTTAGAAATCACCAGGGTACAGTGAAAGTTGCCAATAAAAATATAAAATAATACAGATGTTGTTATGAAGCAGAAACATGTTATGTTTTAAATAAATCAGTACCCTTAACTATTAAAAAAAAAAAAAGAACACTCTCAGAATTAGAAATTATACAGAAGTGAGAGTCAGTGAGAAAACCCTATTCAAACCATTAATATGACCAACACATAATGGTTACTTAAAGAGGTGTCTCTATATGTGTGTGCCCACATGCACATGTGCTTGGGTTTAATTTAGGACTTTGATCTTACTTATTCTAAAAAGAATTTGAAGAAAAACAGAATAGGATTCAAAACCCTTCTCCAGATCAATGTGATCCATCACATTAACAGAATGAAAGAAAAGAATCACAGGGTCACCTCAAAAGATACAGAAAAAGCATTTGACAAAACTCAACAATCACTCATGATAAAGACATTTAACAAATTACGGATAGACCAAACATATCTCAATATAATAAAGGCCATATATGACAAGCCCACGGCTAACATCATACTCAAAGAAGAAAGGCTGAGAGCTTTTCCTCTAAGATCAGGAACAAGACAAAAGTGTCCACTCTTACCACTCCTATTCAACATAATACTGGAAGTCCTAGTCAAAACAATCAGGCAAGAAAAACAAACAAAAGGCATCAGAATGGGAAAGGAAGAAGTGAAATTGTCTCTATTTGTAAGTGACATGATTTTATATATAGAAAATCCTACAGACTCAGCCCCAAAACTATTATATTTAATAAAAAATTCAGTCAACTTTGCAGGATACAAAATCAACACACAGAAATCAGTAGCATTTCCATACACGAACAGTGAACTATCTGAAAAACAAATCAATTCCATTTACAATAGCATCAAAAACAATAAAATATTCTATAATAAATTTAACCAAGGAGGTGAAAGATCTCTATTCTGAAAACTACACAACACTGGCAAAAGAAATCAAAGACACAAATAAATGGGAAGGTATCCCACATTCATGGATTGGAAAATTAATATTATTAAAATGTTACTAAATTATGTAATTTAATTACATAATTAAATATTAGTTAATATCACTAAAATATTAAAACAATACTACCAAAATCCATCTATAGATTCAATGTAAGCCCTATCAAGATTCCAATGGCATTTTCTACAGAAGTAGAACAATCCTAAAATTTCCATGGACCCACAAAAGACCCAAAATATCCAAAGCAATTCTGAGAAAGAAGAACAAAGCAGGAGGCATCACACTTCCTCATTTAAAGCTATACTATAAAGCTGTATTAATCAAAGCAGTATGGTACTGGCATAAAAACACACCAGTGAGGGATGTCTGGGTGGCTCAATCAGTTAAGTGTCTCCTTTCAGCTCAGGTCGTGATCCCAGGGTTCTGGGATTGAGTCCTGCATCGGGCTCCCTGCTCAGCGGGGAGCCTGCTTCTCCCTCTGCCTGCTGCTCTCTCATTCTCTCTCTCTCTGACAAATAACAAAATAAAATCTTAAAAAAAAAAAAAAGAAAAATCTTACTTTATAAAAAAAAAAAAGAAAAGAAAAGAAAAAACACACCAATGGACAGGAACAAACCCAAGTATATATGGTCAACTAATATCTGACAAAGGAGCCAAGACTACTCAATGGAGAAATGACAATCTCGAAAAATGGTGCTGGGAAAATTCAATATTCACGTGTAAAAGAATGATACTAGACCCCATCTTAAACCACTCACAAAAACTAACTCGCAGTGGATTAAAAACTTAAATATAAGACCTGAAACCATGAAACTCCTAAAAGAAAAAACAGGAAAAGAGCTCCTTCATATGGGTCTTAGCAATGATTTTTTTGAAATGACACCTAAAGCACAAGCAACGAAATAGAACATAAACAAATGGGACTACACCAAACCAAAAAACTTCTGCACAGCAAAAGAAACAATCAACAAAGTGAAAAAGATAATCTATGGAATGGGAAAAAAAATATCTGCAAACCATATATTTGATAAAGGGTTAATATCCAAAATATATAAAGAACTCATACCACTTGATGGCAAAAAAAAAAAATAAAATAAAACCCCCAAATAATTCAATTAAAAAATAGGCAAAGAAACTGAACAGACATTTTTCCAAAGAAAATATATGAAAGGCCAACAGGTTCATGAAAAGATGCTCAACATCACTAGTCATTAGGGAAATGCAAATCAAAACCACAAGGAGCTATCACCTCACACCTGTTAGCACGACCATCATCAAAAAGATAAGAGATATCAAATGCCGGCGTGAATGTAGAGAAAGGGACCCTTGTGCACTGTTGATGGGACTGTAAATTGCTACAGCTATTATGGAAAACAGTATGGAGGATCCACAAAAAATTTAAAAGTAAAACTACCATATGATCCGGCAATTTCACTTCTGGGAATATATCCAATGTAAATGAAAACACTAACTCGAAAAGATATTTGTACCCCTATGTTCCCAGCAGCACTATTTACAACAGCCAAGACATGGAAACAACCTAAGTGTCCACAGATGGGTGAATGGATAACGCTGTGGCAGATACAAACAATGGGATAAAAAGCAAAGAAATCCTGCCATTTGTGGCAGCATGGATGAACCTTGAAGGCATTATACTGAGTGATTAAGTCAGACAAAGACAAATACTGTATGATCGCACTCATACGTGGAATCTAAGAGCAAACACAAAAAACTCATAGAAAAGGATCAGATTTGTGTTTACCGGAGGCAGGGGTGGGAGAGGGAACTGGAGGAAAGTGGTCAAAAGGTACAAACTTCTAATTGTAAGACAGAGAAGTACTGGAGATGAAATGTACATGATGCCTATAGTTACCACTACTGTATGATATGTATGAAAGTTGTTAAGAGAATAAATCCTAAGACTTTCCATTATATCTAAAAAAAAAAGTGGTGTTTTTTTTTTATTTTATTTAT
Source organism: Leptonychotes weddellii (assembly GCF_054177405.1). Classification (NCBI taxonomy): domain Eukaryota; kingdom Metazoa; phylum Chordata; class Mammalia; order Carnivora; family Phocidae; genus Leptonychotes; species Leptonychotes weddellii. The sequence continues at coordinate 60,136,293 of NC_138381.1, forward strand.
TTCAGAGAAAGACAAAGAGAACATGAGTGGGGGGAGGGGCAGAAGGAGAGGGACAGACTCCCTGCTGAGCAGAGAGCCCAATGCGGGTCAGATCCCAGGACCCTGAGATCATGACCTGAGCTTAACCAACTGAGCCACCCAGCTTTTTTCTTTTTTTCCCATTTCTTTTTATTATATCTGTAGGAGATGATGGACATTAACTAAACTTACTGTGGTAATCATTTCACAAGTCAAACCTTTATGCTGTACATCTAAGACCCATACAGTGATATATGTCAATTATATCTCAATAAAACTGGAGGCAAAAAACTTTTTTCTTTTGGGGTGCCTGGGTGGCTCAATCGGTTGAGCGTCCAACTCCTGACTTTGACTCAGGTCATGATCTCAGGGTAACTGGATGGGGCCGCATGTCAGGCTCCCTGATCAGTGGGGAGTCTGCTTGAGATTCTCTCCCTCTCTCTCTGCCCCTCCCCCTGCTCACACTTTTTCTCTCTCCCTCAAATAAATAAGTGAATCTTTGGAAAACAAACAAACAACAAAAATACTTTCTCCTTTTGACTAGAAATGTGCTAACAAGTAACTATTTAATAATGTGTATCAGTAAAATTAAAGTAATATAACATGAAACCTGACCTGTAGTGACAGTCTGCTCGAACACAGAGTTTCCACTCTCGCTGGAAAACCCACCACTCTTCTTTCCATTCTTCAAAGACCTTCCGAAGTATTCTTTGCTCATAGTAAAACCTTCAGCAATGAACAAAAATCAGAAAGATCCATGATGATGTGGGAGCTGATATTTATTTCCAAATTAGTTTCATATTGCCTTTACTTTCTCACAGAAAAGTGTGGCTCATTATATATATATATATATTTTTAAAGATTTTATTTATTTATTTGAGACAGAGAGAATGAGAGGGAGGAGGGTCAGAGGGAGAAGCAGACTCCCCGCCGAGCAGGGAGCCCGATGTGGGACTCAATCCCGGGACTCCAGGATCATGACCTGAGCCAAAGGCAGTCGCTTAACCAACTGAGCCACCCAGGCGCCCTATTTTTTTTTTTTTTTAAGATTTTATTTATTTGACACAGAGAGACACAGCAAGAGAGGGAACACAAGCAGGGGGGTAGGGAGAAGCAGGCTTCCTGCGGAGCAGGGAGACCAATGCCGGGCTCAATCCCTCAATCCCAGGACCCTGGGATCATGACCCAAGCCAAAGGCAGATGCTTAACGACTGAGCCACCCAGGCACCCCCATGGCTCATTATTTGACAACACCAGAATAGAATAAAAACAGATATTTTTCAGATCAGAACGACTTAAATTAGAAAGAAAGCTAAAAAATGATATACAATAGATCTTACCAATTAAAGAGGTTAAAGTAAAATAAAAATCTGACTTTCCAAATACCACAAGTGAGTTGAGAATTATTATCCAGTTTTTTTTTTCCCTTCATCAGACTAAAAATATTTTTGATTAGTAAAAAGTGGTAGCTACACTTCCCATTTACATATACAGGAGATTAAAAATTATAAGCAAATGCCTAATGGTATTCCTAGTACTTACAGGAACAGAGCATATTAGTTTAACTGAAATCTGGCCAGAGGAGTTATAAAAACAGCCAAAGGGAGGTAGAGGAAATAAAGAGGGGCCAAAGGCGATATAAAGAAAATAAGAGCAATGGCAGATTGTGTTGATGCTAACAGGCACTGTTCGAGGTGACTGATAACTCAAGAACTCTGTGCCTGCCAGTCACTTTGAATTTCTATTCATGGTTCTGCAGGTTACTAACATGTTCTTCCTCCTCAGCACTCATGGTTTCTAAAAGACTAGCTAGCAAAAATATACATGAGGAAATTCACTTCACTATTGTTCATAATAAAAAAAAGAGAGAGAAAATTACAACAAATGCCCCTCAAAAGGGGATAGGTTAAATTCAATCAATGCCACCTAGTCATTTTTTATGAAGTAGAGCTAAGTGATACTGAAATGGAGAGATGTTCCAGAGAAGGTGTTAGGTGAAAAGATAAAGCTACCTAATAGTATGTATGACACCATTTTTAAATATTAATTTTTTTGTATTTCCAGTACCCATATGTTGGAATTAACGTAATACATACCCAATTTAAATATATTTACATATGTATATAATGTATGAACACATATTTGTATACATATATAAAAACTTATCTACGTGTATATGCATGCACTGTGTGTACATATATAAATGATTATATTATACATATTAAAAGCCTGAAAAGGTTTCCAGGATACCAAACTATTACCAGTGGTTATCTTTCAGGGAGAGATTATAGGAGACTGCTGTTTCCTATTACACATGTCTATAGCTTGAAAAATTTTTTAAACAACTTTGCTCATGATTTTTAAAAATTTTAATGGAAAAGGGGCGCCTGGGTGGCTCAGTCGTTAAGCTGCTGCCTTCGGCTCAGGTCATGATCCCAGGGTTCTGGGATCGAGCCCCGCATCGGGCTCCCTGCTCCACGGGAAGCCTGCTTCTCCCTCTCCCACTCCCCCTGCTTGTGTTCCCTCTCTCTCTGTGTCTCTCTGTCAAATAAATAAATAAAATCTCAAAAAAAAAAGAAATTTGGGGTGCCTGGGTGGCTCATATGGTTAAGTGTCTGCCTTCAGCTCGGGTCATGATCCCAGAGTCCTGGGATCGAGCCCCACATCAGGTTCCTAGCTCAGCAGGGAGCCTGCTTCTCCCTCTCCCTCTGCCTCTCTCCCTGCTCATGATCTCTCTCTTTCTCTATCTCTGTATCTCAAATGAATAAATAAAATCTTTAAAAAAAAAAAATGTAATGGAAAAGAACCACTCGCATTTGCATATGTACTTCCTTCTCCCATCTACTACTGTCCATCTACCTCCTTCTCTTCCCCAAACCCCACTAAAATAACAGCATAGATATTTCGAAAGGTGTATGCCCATAAAGACGGAGAATAGGAGGAATGATGGTAGACAAGAGTTGTCAACAAATTTTAGATGCTAAGGTGACGCCTGGGTGGCTCAGTCGGTTAAGCGGCTGCCTTCACCTCGGGTCGTGATCCCAGGGTCCTGGGATCGAGTCCCACATTGGGCTCCCTGCTCAGCGGGAAGCCTGCTTCTCCCTCTCCCTCTGCTTGCTGTTCCCTCTGCTTGTGCTCTGTCAAATAAATAAAATCTTAAAAAAAAAAAAAAATTTTAGATGCTAGAGAGCAGGCAGGCGAGTAGCAACAGAACCAACAGATCAGAGAAAGCAGAGGAACAACTAAAGGTCCTGTGCTGAGGGAATCAAGGAGCAACCAGCTGGTGGCACAGACATCAGAAAGGCGGGGAACATGAGGCATCAGGAACAGGGGGGCCCCGGCTGGAGATGAAAACATAGGATTGTTGGCAAGCTTGGGCATAAGCAGCAGTTAGGCCCCTAGGTCCTGTTATTCACCCAAGCAGAGACTCAGGTTTCTCTCTGGAGAGGCTGAACAGAGGGCCACTGGACTGCAGGATACCAGGCAGAGTTCTGGAGAGGGTCTTCAACAGAGTCCACATACTCAACAGTGAGACCCCCCCACATTCCCTCTCCTCTGCCTACAGCCAAGCTTATAACCACCGCCATCCACCTCCAAGCCGCTCAACCCTAGAAGGAGTTTGGAGGATTGTTCTCCTCTGGGGAAAACTGATCAACCTAAGGGAAAGGCTTTTATTATTATTTTTTAAAGATTTTATTTATATGAGAGAGAGTGCACAAGCAGGGGGAGTGGCAGAGGGATAGAGAGAAGCAGACTCCCCGCTGAGCAGGGAGCCTGATGTGGGGCTTGATCCCAGCACTCTGGGATTGTGACTGAGCCCAAGCAGACGCTTAACCTACTGAGCCACCCAGGTGCCCCCTGGGAAAAGGCTTTTAGATACTGACAGCTGGAGGTTCCCCAGTGAAACTGTCTGGTCTCTGCCTCAAAAACAAAGTAAAGTTTTCAATTTACAAGTCCCTGTGCATACATAGAAAAGCTTCCAAAATTAGCATTTTAGTGCCTAACTCTTAAATATGAACAGACAATAAAAAGATCTTTTCACATTCAGGGAAAGGTTCCCATATGAGACAGTCACCAAAAGCACAGAGAAAAAGGGGGCTCAGGAGAAACAGACAATATAAGCAAAAATCTTAAAAACAAATTGCTACATTAACCTCAAAAAATTATGATGTAGTGACCTCAACGAAAACAATTTTGGTGGAGGGGTAGAATCTAAAGACTAGTGGGATGGATTTAAGAAAGACTACAATACGTGTTGGAGATAGAGTATGGCCAGGGGAGTTGATGTAAAGGGGAGCAAAGAGATGGAGTGCTAGCTGCAGGAGGACGTATGGTCAGATTTTTTTTTTCAGATTGAGAGAAATAAGGGTATATGCTGGTGCAAATGATCCAGTAAATGGCAAAAAACTGATGCAGAAAAGAGAAAAAAACTGCTAGAATAATGTCCTTGAGTAGGCACAAAGGAAACAGTGCAAAAGCCAAGGATTTTGCCACAGATGAGAGCAAGGACAGTTCACCTGCTTAATGGTAGAGAAAGCAGCTTGCACAGTGACAGATGTTGGCGGTGTGTGGATGTGAGGGAGGGAGCTTGTGCGGGTTTCCTCTGTTTCTTTCTTTTTTTAAGATTTTATTTATTTGAGAGACAGAGTAAGTGAGAGAGAAAGCACACGAGCAGGGGCAGAGGGAGAGGGAGAAGCAGACTCCCCGCTGAACAGGGAGCCTGATGTGGGGCTCCATCCCAGGACCCTGAGATCATGACCTGAGTAGAAGGCAGATGCTTAACCAACTGAGCCACCCAGATGCCCCTCTTCTGTTGTTTCTATTAAGAAAATAGGAAGGGGGCACCTGGGTGGCTCAGTCGTTAAGCGTCTGCCTTTAGCTCAGGTCATGATCCCAGGGTCCTGGGATCGAGCTCCGCATCGGGCTCTCTGCTCGGCCGGGAGCCTGCTTCTCCCTCTCCCACTCACCCTGCTTGTGTTCCCTCTCTAGCTGTCTCTCTCTGTCAAATAAATAAAATAAAATTAAAAAAAAAAATAGGAAGCAAGGCCATTAGATAAGAATGAGGAAGAAATCTTGATGAATTAAATACTGTAGAAGGACCTGACTGCTTTACCTACCTCTCAAGTTAACCAAAAAAACTTTGTTCAGATCTTCTCTTCAGGAAAATAGGTGACTACCTCATATTTAAGACTACCTTATATTGGACATATACTGCATTATTTTTGCCCTACTAATTCGATGGTCATTTTGGCTCAGTTTACTAATGATAAAACAATGCCATTTTATAAAAGTTAAAACAATCTCCAAGAACATAAAGGCATTATTCTGCATTTTCTTTTTTTTTAAGATTTTTTTTATTTATTTATTTGAGAGAGAGAGAGAGTGAGAGAGAGAGCACAAGAGGGGGTAGGGTTAGAGGGAGAAGCAGACTCCCCGCCGAGCAGGGAGCCCAATGTGGGACTCGATCCCGGGACTCCGGGATCATGATCTGAGCCGAAGGCAGTCGCTTAACCAACTGAGCCACCCAGGCGCCCTATTCTGCATTTTCTGGTATGAATTAATTCTCCTCTAATATTCCTAAACCTGAGGAATAAATTACATGAAAAAAAGACCAAAACAAACAAAAAAGCAAACATGTCCAATCTTCCCCAAAGTAACAAACAACCCACTTGATTTAAAAAGAGATTACAGGGCGCCTGGGTGGCTCAGTTGGTTGGGCGACTGCCTTCGGCTCAGGTCGTGGTCCTGGAGTCCCGGGATCGAGTCCCGCATCGGACTCCCTGTTCGGCAGGGAGTCTGCTTCTCCCTCTGACCCTCCTCCCTCTCATGCTCTCTGTCTCTCATTCTCTCTGTCTCAAATAAATAAATAAAATCTTAAAAAAAATAAATAAAAAAAAATAAAAAGAGATTACAGGGGCGCCTGGGTGGCTCAGTCGTTAAGCATCTGCCTTCAGCTCAGGTCATGATCCCAGGGTCCTGGGATCGAGCCCCGCATCGGGCTCCTGCTTGGCGGGAAGACTGCTTCTCCCTCTCCCACTCCCCCTGCTGTGTTCCCTCTCTCGCTGTGTCTCTCTCTGTCAAATAAATAAATAAAATCTTTTTAAAAAAAGAGAGATTACAACTTGGGGCGAAAAAAAAAAAATCCTAAATTTCTAAGTCAACACAGTATCAGAATTCTAATTCTGGTAGATGCTTAGAGAACAAGCAGTATTCTTACTCTCTCATTTTACAATTTGAGAAACTCAGGCCCAGAGCTGTAACTTATCCCCAGATCAAACAATTAGCTAGGGTCTGGGCTAGGACCAAAACTCAGGTCTCCCAAATTCCAGTCCAGTATCTTTCCTTCAGACCCTGCTACCAGTCAAGAGCAAAGAAAGTAAAGATTATAAGGGGATGATTTTAAAGCAGTATGGCAGACATCGGTCACCGGCTAACCCAACACCCACTGTCAGGCTCCTGCCTCCTCACAGGCATCTGCTGCAGAGGAAGCTGGGAGAGAAAGCTTGGATTGGACATGTTTGCTTTTTTGTTTGTTTTGGTCTTTTTTTCATGTAATGTGGCAAAAGGCAGCCAGTGACACAGCTCTGGACAATGAGGCAGAGCAGAATGCAGCTGAGGGTTTCCAGGAAAGTTTTGTTTTCCTGAGTAAAAGACAGATCTGACACCACCCTTCCCTACTCCTTCCTGTGTAAAACAGACAGTCATTTTGCAACTATGCAGTGTCATCTCTGAGGACAAAGGGCCATATGTTAAAAATGGTGAACTCGAAAGGTACTGAAAGCCTGAGTCTTTGATGGCCTCCCTGAGCAGCTAAACCAAGACCAACCTCCAAACTGCTTATGAAAAAAAGCAAATCCCAATTTGTTAAAGCCACTGTCAGACTTTCTCTTACTTAGAGTCAAATGCATTTCTAATATAATCAGCATTTCCCAAATACTGTGACTATAAATGGGTATTACTTAAACAGACATTTCTAGTTAAATATGGGTCAAATATTAAGTTAAATAAAATTAAGTAGGAAAAGAACTTGGGGAAGATAGTGGAGCGGACAACATAGTTTTCCAGTCCCTGAATCCCCATAAAACACACAGAGCAACCATGTAGCAAAACCAAAAATTCATGTATCAATTACAACAAAACCATGGGACAAGGTATCCCCATAAAATCAAAATGCAAGCAGGTGAAGACAAACCATCCATAGTCAAAAGACCTGCATGGTATTAACATTTCTACAGGAGGAAGAAGGAGCAATGAGGGTGGCATCTAAGGAACCTGAGAATGGGAAAACCCCAAAACAGCCAATAAGTAGTCACTGCAAAGTGCAGAGGCCCCATGTGAGACTAGCAGCTGAATCTGAGAGTTTTCTCCTTTCCACTACCAGGGCTAATGTAGACAGAATTGAAACAGTTGGAGCAGTCCTGCCCCTAGTCTCAGAACCAACATGCCAGGCTCCCTTTTAGGCCAGAGCTTCAAAATGAAGAAAAACTGCTGGAAGTAGAATAGAAATTGAGCAAGAGATGGACAAGAGAGACAAGGAAAGAGAGAATCAGACCAAGTGTTTTAGGGGAATAGATCCAAGATATCCCATAGAGCAAGCTGCCATATTTTTTAATACTACAAATGAGACAGCAGTGGGAGCTCTGTGAAATAGGAAAGTTAACTGATCTTGCCTCACTCTAAAAAGTTCAGAAAGATCAATTCCACATAAAAATGAGCAATAAGGGATGCCTGGGTGGCTCAGTCGTTAAGCATCTGCCTTCAGCTCAGGTTATGATCTCAGGGTCCTGGGATGAAGTCCCACATCGGGCTCCCAGCTCAGTGAGGAGTCTGCTTCTACCTCTCTGCCTGCCTGCCACTCCCCCTGCTTGTGCTCACTCCCTGTGTCAAATAAATAAATAAAATCTTAAAAAAAAAAAAATTAACAACAAAGTATTTGAAGTCAGATCCTATACAAAGTTATTGAATGGAAAAGGAAAAGGAGAATAACATGCCTATAGATAAAGAAAGTATGAAGGAAAGATGTGTCCACAAAACAAAGCAAAAATACAAAACCCTGTCACCTATTATCTCAGAATGAGCTAAAAGACTTTAAGAAAATAAATCCAGGGACGCCGGGGTGGCTCAGTCAGTTAAGAGTCTGTCTTCGGCTGGGGTCATGATCCCAGGGTCCTGGGATCGAGTCCCGCATTGGGCTCCTTGCTCAGTGGGAAGCCTGCTTCTCCCTCTGCCTGCCACTCCCCCCTGCTTGTGCTCTCTCTAGTGCGCTCTGACAAATAAATAAAATCTTTTTAAAAAAGAAAAGAAATCCACACCCAGCCATATCATATTAAAACTCTGAAAAATAAGATAATGAATCTTCAAAACAGCAATAAATAGACTAACGACTTACAAATGGAAGTCTTAAGACAATGAAATATCTTCAAAATGCTGGGGAAAAAACTGGCAACTCAGATTTCTCTAAGCAGTGAAATATCCTTCAAAAACGAAAGTGAAATAAAAACATTTTTTTGACAAAATCTGAGAGAATTCATCACAAGCAGATCTATTCTAAAGCAAATGATGAGGATATTCCAATGACAGAAGGAAAATAATCACAGATGGAAACCTGGAGACATAGGGGGGAAGAAAAGAACAGGAAGGGTAAATATGTGACTAAATCTAAATGAATATTAGCTGTATAAAACAAGAAAAAATAAATGTTTTGCAGATTTTAAAATATAAACCAAATTAAAATACCTTACAATAAGGGCATATAAGTGGGGAGGGGGACAGACAGAGTTAAAAGTGTTCTAAGGACCTTGCCTTGTTTGGGAAGAGGGCAAAAGGGCCAATTAACATTAGACTCTGATAAACTAAAGATACGTATTATATTCTTTAGGGCAATCACTAAAAGAAGAATAAAAGTTTGGGGAGGGGGAATAAATAAAATACTCAACTGAATTAAAAAACAACAACTTTATTTGAAGGTACTGAAAAGCTACCGAGGAAGTGAAAAAGGACAGGGCCAAGGTCCAGGAGAAGAAGGAGAAGCAGAGGTGAACTCTGTCTAACATGTGCAGCTGGATAGACTGCTGCCACCCTGGAAGCTTCACTGGCAAAGCCGCACCAAGATGGGAACAGCACAGACCCCCACAGGGTATGCGCACAGATTTCAGGGAACATCCACAGGCCAAATTTGCTTAAAAGACTTTGAATGAAAAGATCTGGATGATGTTCCAGATTAGGAAAGCCACAATGTTAGAAAAATGAAACAAGAAAGTTTGTAGTAAGGGAAGAGTTGAGGGCTTAAGAACCCACAACATTTCCCTTTTTAAAAAAATGCCTACATGTCAGTGGCTGCCAATTCTTCCTCTGAAATCTACCCTACACTGGCCGCTTCTCTCCAAACCCACCAGCTCCTGCCTGTGTCCTTGACCCTGGTGGCTCCCCATTGCATCAGCTCTTCGCTCTTTTATGCTGCCGCTGAAGCAATTTTAACCAAAACCTGCAGTAGGGGGCAGTGGCCTATACACATTCTCTCGACTAAAATTTCACTCCCCTTGCCAATGCCAACTTTTTCCCCAGGTTCTGCCCTAGATCAAGTCAATGTGGTCAGTCTTGACAGTGCCCTGAAAGAGGTTATCTACTTCTTTTGATCAAACTAATATACGTTAGATGACCATTATATCATATGCCTGCTGGAGGCTTGGGGGTGGGGAGGGGAAGAATGTAACACATACCATAACAAAGGTTACACATGGGCTTAATACAAAACAAAAACCTAGAATGAACTCAGAGAAGTTTGGTGTTCTGAGCTAATACTACCTGGCTTTAGAGGGAAATACTCTTCCAAAAGTCATTCGAATCCACAAATATAAGAACTTCCTGGCCACGCATCTGAAAGAAGGAAAGAAAGGATATATACACATTTTAAAACTCCATTTGACTTATTTCATCAATTTTCTGGAAAGCAGAGGGAAACTAAGGTCCCCCGGGGAGAGATGCTAGCATGAGTCAAAAGGTGAATCACAGCTAATCTTGCATCAAATAGAGCATAGGATGGGACAGATTTATAAAGCCAAGATCAAGCAGATTGTTTTTATTATTTTTATTTTTATAAGTAATCTCTACCCTCATTATAGGGCTCCAACTCACAACCCTGAGATCAAGAGTCCTATGCTCTACCGACTGAGCCCGCCAGGCACCCCCCAAGCCGATTATTTTTGAAAAATATTTTCAATATAAAGTCTTTTGTCACTGAAGACTTCAGAGTTGAGGAAAAGGAAGTACATGATAATGTTTTTATTCGTATGATTCTTACTGCCTAAAACACCTAGCAAATGCCCACTTACCTGTCAAGGCTGATCTTCAATGCTTGCTCCTATGTAAAGCCTTCCTGGACCTTCCCCAACCCAAACACGGTGAGTAGCCTTGTCCCCTCAACACTCTGATCCAACCGTTAGTAAATATAATGTTATGACACCAAATCACAGTAATCAGCTCACAGGGGACCTGTTGTTCCCTCTGCACTGTGAGGCCCTGAGAATGGGGACCATGTCTTATAGGATCCCAAGCACCTAGCACAGTGCCTGGTACACACACAAAAAAGGTGGTTTGTCTTGGCCAGTTTGTTTCCAGGTTCAGCTTGGAACACTCTTCTTCCTCCTATCCTTTATCTGGCTTATTCTTACATTAACCTTTAGGACTCATCTTAAACCCCACTTCCTCCAGGAAGTTCCTCTGGCTACACTAGTGGGGCTGATCTAGCCATGTGGGCCTACAGCACCACATCCTCTCATCTTATAGCATTTATCATGCTTTCCTGGTGTGACTTAACAGTCTGTTAAGCCAACATGATTTTAAGCTTTCATGAGGTCATAGGCCAGGAATGTCTTATTCACCTTGTATGCTCAGCATCTAGCACAACACCTAACCAAGTAGGCACCTGATAAAAATTTTTTTTGTAGTTTTATGGTTTTATTAACACAAATACAATATGTACAGAAGCTGTCTATTCATTTTCTTCACTGCGCAGCCTGGCATTGGGATTGGTGGCTCTGATGGTCAGATGGGCTGCTCTTTCCACAGTGGCTTTGTGGTTCTTAGAGGAGATACCGTGAGCAATCCCTGCACAGTAAGATTTGTTGCACATCCTCACCGCTTCAACTCCTTGACGCTGTGGACTAGGAACTTCCAGAAGCCACTGGACAGCATGTGCTTGGTATTCTTGTTGCTCCCGTAACGTATGTTGGGCATCAAGATCTGGCCCTTGAATCTTCTGTGCACCCTACTGTCAATGTCTCTGGGTTTCCTCCAATTGCACTTAATTTAGACATATCTGGTGCCTCCTCAGGCAGCGCCAAGGAAGAGAAAGCCTGATAAATTTTTGTTGAGGGTGCCTGGGTGGCTCAGTTGGTTAAGCGTCTGCCTTTGGCTCAGGTCATGATCCCAGGGACCTGGGATCGAGCCCGGCATCGGGCTCCCTGCTCAGCAGAGAGCCTACTTCTCCCTTTCCCTCTACGGCTCCCCCTGCTTGTGCTCTCTCACTTTCTTTCTCTCTTCTCTCTCTCTTGCTCTCAAATAAATAAAATCTTTAAAAAAAATTTTGTTGAATGAATAAATGAATGCCTTTGATAGACCTAATCAAAAGTAGTGGAAAATGACAATTTTTCTCAGAGTATGTTTGGACTTTTTCTGGAAGACTCTTTATAGCTTACACATTGTGGAATGTGAATGAAAACACAGAATGACAGACTTTAAGTGTGCAGATTCCTAAATATCATTTTCTTCTGAACATCCTGCCACAAAGAGTAGGCATCAAAGTCTCCAACTAACTGAGACAGAAGAATAGGAATCATCCCCTCATTTTCAGCAAGGGAGAACAATGGCAAAGCCACTGCAGGCAGGTGACAACTTGCAAGCTCACCTGATACGCAACTCTCGTAACCGGTTCCTTTGGGTCCAACCACGTGAGGCATGATACTGAACTGGATGACTGGCACTAGGTATCTCACTCCACATCCCAGAGAAGGCAGAAGACTTCTGGTTGGTCAGTATCTTTGGAGGATAAGTTTTCTTAACTGCACCATCCTTAAAAGACCTTAAATTTGAGGAGCAATGGGGAAAGGAGAGAATCAAATTATCTCTGCATGTGATGCAAATATCTTTTTTTTATAAAGATTTTATTTATTTATCTGACAGAGACACAGCAAGAGAGGGAACACAAGTAGGGGGAGTGGGAGAGGGAGAAGCAGGCTTCCCGCAGAGCAGGGAGCCCGATGCGGGGCTCGATCCCAGGACCCTGGGATCATGACCCGAGCCGAAGGCAGACGCCCAACCGACTGAGCCACCCAGGCGCCCCTTTGATGCAAATATCTTTTAACAAACAAGTGAAATAGATAAGCTCAGTGAGACAGACTGATAGTAACTATGCTTCAAGGACAATAAGCAGTTCAGTCTCTGATAGAAATACCTGCCATTCACAATGGTGTGTCCAACATCCCTAAGGCTACCCCCTAGATTCAGTGATGATTAGATCGAAGGGCTCACAGGACTTAGCATATAGTTGCACTCATGGCTATCATTTATTACAGCAGGAGGGCACAAAGCAAAATCAGTAAAGAGAATAGGCGCATGGGGCAAAGGCTGCTGGAAATCAGGTGCATGCTTCCAATGGTGGAGTCATGTAGGATACCCTTAATTCCCCCAGCACCGAATTATGTGAACACATGTGAAACGTTGGCTACCAGGGAAGCTTATTAGAGACTCAGTGGCCAAATTTCTTACTGGGGGATGGTCCTACAGGCACCCTCTGCCTATCACATACCAAAATTCTAGATTTCTAGAAGGAGAGCAGGTGCTCAGTATAAAACAAATTGCACAAACAGTTCAGGCACAGTTAACTACCCTTATCAGTCAGGGAACGGTGAGAACCCTCCCGAAATCTAAGTTTCTAGACACCAGTCAAAGGCCAACCTTGTAAGCAGGACTTTCTAAGGATAGCAGTCTCAGGCCTGCAATGTTAATTCTTTTTTGCATGCATGGAAAACAAACATAACAGAGAAGAGCAAAAAGGAAAGTGAGTTCTTTAAAAACACTGATAAAATTGACAAAAAGTCAATGAAACTGATCAGAGAGAGAGAGAAAAAGCCAAAAACCAGCATTAGGGGGGAAACACATCATTACAGATCCTAAGAAATATTGTAAACAACTCAATAAAAATAAATTTGAAGATATAGGTAAAATGGATAAATAGCTAAGAAACCAAAACTTATCAAAACTACACATGAAGTATAAAATGTGAACAGTCCAATAACCATTAGCAAAAACAAACAGTAGTAAAAACCTTCCCGCAACAAAATCCTCAGGCCTAGATGGTCTTGCTGTCAAGTTCTACCAAAATGTAAAGAAAAATTCATGCCAATCTCACATAAACTATTCTGAGAATTGTTTTATTTTTTTATTCTATTTGAGAAAGAGAGAGAACAGACGAGGGGCAAAGGGAGAGGGAGAAAGAGAATCTCAAGCAGGCTCCACACACAGTACTCAGCATGGAGCCTGGCATGGGGCTTGATCTCACAACCCTGAGATCATGACCTGAGCCGAAATCAAGAGTCACACACTCAACCAACTAAGCCACCCACGCGCCCCCTGAGATTTCATTTTTTAAAAAAAGAACACTACCTATCCCAAATCTACATAAAACCAGGTGGTTTTAGGAGACTAGCCATAACCTTAATACAAGACCTAACAAGGAAATTTTAAGAAAGAAAAATTTACATCAATCTCACTAATGAATACATATGTAAAAATTTAAACAAAGTATCAGCTAACTCAAGTCAGCAACACAGAAAAAGGATAATACAATATGATGGAAGCTTAATTCCAGAAAGGGAAGGTTAACATTAGAAAAATCAACCATTAAGACAATCATATAATCATTTCAATAGATGCAGAAAAGACAGTTGATTAAAAAATATTCAATATCCATTCATGACAAAAAGTCTTAAACTAGGAAAAGAAACCTTAATCTGATAAGGGCTACCTAAGAAAAACCTACGCAGATACCATACTTAAGGTGAAATACTGATAGCTTTCCCCTTTGAGATTATGAACAGGACACGTAAGACCACTTCTATACAACGTTGTACTGGAAGTTCCGGCTGGCAGAGCAAAGCAAAAAAAGAGAAATTGTAAGTCATTAAGACTGGAGAGGGGGAATAAAGTGTCATTTTGCATATGACATGATTATGCATGTAGAAAACCCAAAAGAATCTACAGGTAAATTACTAAAATTTGTACAAGTCTAGCAAGACTATTTGATACAAAAACAATATAAAACATATATATACAGTTGATTCTTGTTATTTCCAGTATTATATTCTATAAAGCCACCTCAAATATTCTGTGTCATGGATTGGAAGAATCAGTATTGTTAAAATATCCATACTACCCAAAGCATCCACAGATTCAATGTAATCCTTATGAAAATTCCAGTGGCATTTTTCACAGAAATAGAACAAATAATCCTAAAATATGTGTAGAGCCAAGAAAGACCCTGAAGAGCCAAAGCAATCTTGAGAAAGAACAAAGCTGGAGACACCACGTTCCCTGATTTCAAATTATATTACAAAGCTATAGTTTTGTTTTGTTTTTTTAAAGATTTTATTTATTTATTTATTTAATTGACAGAGAGAGAGAGAGAGAGAGAGACAGCGTGAGAGGGAACACAAGCAGGGGGAGAGGGAGAGGGAGAAGCAGGCTTCTGGCCGAGCAGGGAGCCTGATGCGGGGCTCGATCCCAGGATCCTGGGATCATGACCTGAGCTGAAGGCAGTCGCTTAACCAACTGAGCCACCCAGGCATCCTACAAAGCTATAGTTATCAAAACAGTATGGTACTGGCATAAAAAGACACACAGATCAATGAAACAGACTAGAGAGCCCAGAAATAAACTCACGCTTATATAGTCAACTAATTTATGACAAAGGAACCAAGAATATACACAGCGGGGAAAGGACAGTCTCTTCAATAAATGATATTGAGAAAACTGGACAACTATATGCAAAAGAATAAAATTTACACCATACACAAAAATTAACTCAAAAGGAATTAAAGACTTGAATGTAAGACCTGGAACCATAAAACTCTTAGAAGAAAACATAGATAGTAAGCTCCTTGACATTGGTCTCAGTGCTGATTTTTTTGGACTTGACACCAAAGGCAAAGACAACAAAAGCAAAAATCAACACATGGAACTAAAACGAAAAAGCTTCTGCACAGCAAAGGAAACAATCAACAAAATGAAAAAGCCATCTACTGAATGAAAGAAAATATTTGCAAATCATATGTCTAATAAGGGGTCAATATCCAAACTATATAAAGAACTCCTACAACTTAATAACAAAAAACCCAAACAATCCAATTTAAAAATGGGCAGAGGGCGCCTGGGTGGCTCAGTTGGTTAAGCAACAGCCTTCGGCTCAGGACATGATCCTGGAGTCCCAGGATCGAGTCCCATATCAGGCTCCCTACTGAGCAGGGAGTCTACTGCCTCCCTCTGACCCTCCCCCCTCTCGTGCTCTCTCTCTCTTACTCTCTCTCAAATAAATAAATAAATAAATCTTTAAAAAAAAAAAGGGCAGAGAATCTGAATAGACATGTTTCCAAAGAAGACATACAAATGGTGAACAGGTACATGAAAAGATGCCAGTATCCCTAATCATCAGAGAAATGCACATCAAAACCACAAGGAGATACCACCTCACACGGGTGAGAATGGCTACATCAAAAACACAAGAAATAAGAACCATTGGCAAGGATGTGGAGAAAAAGGCCCTTACACTGTTCATGGGAATGCAAACTGGTGCAGGCACCGTGGAAAATAATGAGTTTCCTCAAAAAATTAAAAAGAGACCTACCATATAATTCACAATTCCACTTCTGGGGATTTATCTGAAGAAGGAAAAAAAATACTAACTCTAAAAGATATACACACCCCCATGTCCACTGCATTATTTACAATAGCCAAGACAAAGAAACAACCTAAGTGTCCACTGACATGTGAATGGATAAAGAAAATATGATATGTATAGAAATATATATATATATACACATATATATATATACACAATAGCATATTCTTCAGCCATAAAAAAGCATGAAATCCTGCCATTTGCAACAACATGAATGGCCTTGAGGGCCATTAAATGAAACAAGTCAGACAGAGAAAGACACCATATGATCTCCCTTATATGTGGAATTTTAAAACAGAACAAAATAACAAGCTTATAGACACAGAGAACAGATTGGTGGTTGCCAGAGGCAGGGGTGGAGGTGGGGGGTCAAAATGGGTGAGGGAGTCAAAAGCTACAAACTGCCAGTTATAAAATAAGTGAGTCATGTGGATAAAATGTACAGTATGGTGATATAGTTAATAATCGTATTGCATATTTGAAAGTTGCTAGGAAAGTAAATCTTAAAAGTTCACATCACAAGAAAAAAATTCTGTAACTATGTATGGTGAAAGATGTTAACTAGACTTAAGTGGTAAGCAGTTTGTGATATATACAAATACAGAATCATTATGCTGTACACCTGAAACTAACATAATGTTGTACCTCAATTATACCTCAATAAAAACTTAAAAAAAAGGGAAGGGCAGAGCATTCCTTGTTTCGTCTCAGCTGAGAATGTGCCTGTTGAGCAACTCAAATTTTACAAGGCTCTACACATGTCCAAGAATGACCCCGAGAGCACTGAGAAAGCGCTGGGAGATTTGGGGGTTAAAATAAATTTTGGCGATTACCTGAATTCACAAATTCAGAATCTACAAATTAGGATCAACTGTATGTATTTCTATAGACTAACAATAAACAAAAAATAAAGCTATTTATATACTGTTTTCAAACCACAAACACCAAGTACAGGAGTAAATCTAACTAAAGTTGCAGGGGCACCTGAGTGGCTTAGTTGGTTAAGTGTCCAACTCTTGATTTCGGCTCAGGTCATGATCTCAGGCTAGGATCGTGTTGGCCTCCCCACTCAATGGGGAGTCTGCTGGTCTCCCTCTCCCATCGCACCACCCGCCCCCCCCCCCCCCACCGCTCGCTCTCTGTCTCTCTCAAATAACAAATCTTTAAAAAAAAGTTATAAACATTTGGGGTGCCTGGCTGGCTCAGCCAGTAGAGCATGCAACTCTTGATCTTGGGATTATGAGTTCAAGTCCCACGTTGGGTGGAGAGCTTACTGGAAAAAAAAGTTGTAAACATTTTTATAGGGAAAATTTTAGGACTTACAAAACAGTTATTTTTCCCAACGTGATCTATAGCTTCAAAGTAATCCCAATTAAAACCCCAACAGTTTTTGTTTTGCGAGATGGGGAAAAGACCTGACAAGTTGACTCTGAAGCTGATATAGAATTGCAAAGACCAAGACTAGCTTACAGACATTCTTTTAAAAGTCCCTGGTGAGGGGTGCACGGCTGGCTCAGTCAGTAGAGCATATGACTCTTGATCTCAGGGTCATGAGGTCGAGCCCTATGATGGGTATAGAGATTTCTTAAAAATAAAATCTTTTTTAAAGAAGTGTTTAAAAGTACTAGGTGAAAAACCTTACTTAGATCTCAGACTTACTGTAAAGCTATATAATCAAGTCATCATGATTTTGTAGCAGGGACAATTCAACCATAGGCATAAAGTAGAAAGCCGAGAAACAGACCTGAGCTTAAATGCATTAATGATAAAGGTGGCGCTGCAGAGAAGTCTTTCCAGTAAACTGTGCTGGCCCAACTGGATATCCACATGGAAAAAAAAAAAAACAACAAAAAAAACCTCATATGACAAACAAAAATCAGTTTCTTTTTTTTTTATTAAAGATTTTTATTTATTTTTTGACAGAAAGAGACAGCAAGAGAGGAAACACAAGCAGGGGGAGTGAGAGAGGGAGAAGCAGGCTTCCCGCCGAGCAGGGAGCCCAATGTGGGGCTCGATCCTAGGACCCTGGGATTATGCCCTGAGCTGAAGGCAGACGCTAAACGACTGAGCCACCCAGGCGCCCCACAAAAATCACTTTCAAATGGTCTAGAGAAAAAAAAAACGCAAAATAATAAAGCAATGAAGGCAATACAGAATACATTCATGACCCCAGGAAAGGAAAGATCCCTTAAAACATGATGGAAAAGATATATTAAAAAAAACATCATTTTTACTAAATTAAAGTTTAAAACACCGTAATTCATCAAAAGATACCAGAGTGAAAAAAAGTGAGCCACAAAGAGGGAGAAGATATTTGCAACACATAAAACAGAAAGAACTCACATTTGGAAAAATAAAAATTCCTATATATCAATTGGGGGAAAGACTCAATATACAACTGAATAGAAAAATGCGATTAAGGGGGCACCTGGGTGGCTCAGTCGTTAAGTGTCTGCCTTCGGCTCAGGTCATGATCCCAGGGTCCTGGGATCGAGCTCTGCATCGGGCTCCCTACTCCGCGGGAAGCCTGCTTCTCCCTCTCCCACTCCCCCTGCTTGTGTTCCCTCTCTTGCTGTGTCTCTCTCTATCAAATAAATAAATAAAATCTTTAAAAAAAAGAAAAATGCGATTAAGAGTTGAATATGTACTTCAGAAAGAGGAAATCCAGATGCCCCAAAACAGGTACTCAATAGCAACAGAAATCAGGAAATATGAATAAAAAGCACAGTAAGCTATGACTATATCCCCACCACAGAAGCACAGTGTTGGGGAGATGTGGGCCAACAGCACACCCATACATGGCCAGAATTTACTAGAAATACAAATCATTGGACATGACCCCAGATCTACTGAATCAGAACTCTGATGGTGGAGTCCAACAATCTGTGTTTACCAAGCTCTCCAGAGCATTCTGATGCAGGCTTGAACTTCAGAACCACTGTATGCCACACTATGCATATGAGAATCATCACATTCAAAAACTGGAAACAGCCCAAATGCCCGTCAACAGAATGGATAAACTGTAATATTCCTATAATGTATCATAGAGCAAGGAAAATGTGCAAACTACAACTATAGACAATAACGTGAAGGAATCTTATAATCTTGAGAGAAAGAATCAAGACACAAAAGAATACATACAATATGATTCCATTTATGTAAAGACAAAGAGGCAAAACTAAACTATATTGTTTTGGAATGCATACTTAACTGGTAAAAATATAAAGAAATTTGAGAAAGTGATTACTATTAAGGTAGGACAGTGGTTTACTCTAGGGAAGAAGGAGTGGGTGTGATTAGGAAAGGATACAGAAAAAGGGACTTCGGAGGTGTTGACAACACACTTTATCGGTGTGATGGTTACATGTTTGTTTCAAAATGATATAATAAACAGTACATTTTATGCACCTTTCTGAATCTAAACTGTGTTCTAATTTTTTTTTTAAAGCAAACACATTCCCTTCTCAAGGTCCCACATCTGAAGCTGTAAAGTAATTGGAGAAAATAAGAGTTAGAGGCTACCGAGCTTCATTTTAAGCCACGGTTAATTTGCTTCAGAGGATGAAATGAGGCAGGCCTGAAGAGTGCTCTACAGGGCACAAGGGAAACACTGTTGGGGTGCTGATTCAGCTTTCAAGGATCCCCCTTCTATGGGATCAGCAGGGGCAGACCTCAGCAGCCATGCTGGAGCTCCATAACCCTTCTCCAAGTCCCAGTGGATTAGAGCAGGAGGAGAAATCTGACTCACGCTGGACTATCCAGATTCATCCACCCAGGAGTGAATTTTGAGCTGAGACACAGACTGAACAGGAGTTGGAGGCTGAAGCACCAATATGGCACCACTCAGGAGAAAAGGTCCAAACAACTGCCAGATAGGTCGCTCCCACCATACTCTGGCTTCTACCCTGCCCAAGGCCTAGTAGGTTCTATAAAAAATTTCTGTACGTTAGTTACCATCATAGGTTGCAAGCAATCAGAACCCAAATCAAATAAGCATAAGGAAAAAAAAGTGTAACAACAGTAAGCGTCCTTCAACAAAACTGACAAGCCTTTAGCAAACTGCTAAAAGTAGGAATGAAAGAGAGGACATTACCACTAACTTTTCATAAACTGAAAGAATATAAAGGACTACTATGAACTTTATGCCAACAAATTAAATAACTGAGATGAAATGAACACATTCCCAGAAAAACACAAATTACCAAAATTGACTCAAGAAGAAGTAGAAACTCTGAATAGACCTATAACAAGCGAAGAAATGGACTTAGTAATTAAAATGTTTCCTACAAAGAAAACCCCAGGTCCAGATGGCTCCACTGATGAATTCATTCAAATATTTTAAAAATAAATGATGCCGATACTCTATAAATTCTTCCAGAAAATAAAGAAGGAAGGAACACTTCCAAACTCATATTTTGAGCCAGTATCACACCCTGATACCAAAGGCAGACAAAAATACACACACACTGGGATGCCTGGGTGGCTCAGTTGGTTAAATGTCTGCCTTCAGCTCAGGTCATGATTCTGGAGTCCCAGGATGGAGCCCCATGTCAGGCTCACTGCTCAGCAGGGAGTCTGCTTCTCCCTCTGCCCCTCCCAGCTTGTGTTCTCTCTCACTCACTTTCTCTCTCTGTCAAATAAATAAATCTTTTAAACACACACACACACACACACACAAAATATAGACCAATATCTAATAAACAAAACTATCAACACAAAAATCCTCAAAATATATTAGTAAACCAAATCCAACACATAAGAACCATACAAAAAACACCATGCCCAAGTTGGATTTATCCTAGGATGCAAGGTTAGTTTAACATCTGAAAATCAATGTAATATACCCTATTAATAAAGGACAAAAACCATAAGATCATTTCAACTGATGCAGAAAAACCATCTGACAAAATCCAACACCAGTCATGATAAAAATTCCCAAGATTCCCACAGAAAACTGATGATATACTAAAAACAAATGATAATTTGAGGATGGCCGATTTACAAAGGTGTGCGTGTAGGGGAACCACAAGGGAAAGTGCAGGAACCTGAAGCTAGTAGAAGCTAAGCTAGTGTCATCTCTAGGCCCAAAGGGATAAGGAGAGGAAATAATTACCAGAATGCAGAAGGAGAGTCAGAGACTCCTGCCTCACCAGGTGCTCTGTGCACTTCAGTGGAGGGACACAGCCAACCCAAAACATCTTGCAAGGAGGGAACCAAGGGAATAAATAAATAGTCTGGCCTCATTCTTCTCCCTCCCCCTACCTCCTGCCAGACCTCTTCTTTGGCCAATCCCATCAGGAAACCTTGGATGCCAATGAGCGGAGATTAGATATTCAGCACAAAGAGGTAATTCCCTAGCTCTTGCACTTTGGAAGAATTCTGAACTAGAGCTTCAAGAACTAGAGCTGGTGTCTCAACATTGTTAGATCTTCCTGCTTCTCTCAGTGTGCTGCCTCTGCTTGGTGGATACTGCAACTGCAGTCACAGCAATCTCAGGAATAGAGTAACCCTCTCTTTAAATGGCTGTCTCAGCTTTAGAGAAAAACCCCTGATTAGCCTATGCAGTCACATGCCCAGGGCAGTGGGACACTCATGACTGGCCAGCTACAAGCCATATACCCACCCCTGTCTGAGGTTTGTTAGTAAACAGCACTCTTTCTTGTAAATTCCTTCCTTTTGTCAAGGTTAGCCAGAGCTGGATTCTGCTATTTGGAATCAAAAGAACCTTCATCTAGGCTGAAAGTAACCATGATCAAAAGCAGGAGAAAGATCCAAAATACAGTCAGCCTTGGGTGTTAGAACTTCCAACCGGAGGATTTCCCAAACACCAAGAGAGGAATCTTTGGGGAAAAAAACTACTGGGGAAATGGAGGGCCCAGAGCACTGTCCAGCATCCAGACCACAGCTACTCCATCTAGCACCAGGAACGGCAATTCCCAGCGCTTCTTTCCTGGTGCCCACACTGGTGTCCCCACTACCTAGGAGATGCTCAAGGAGGAGCACAAGGTGGCTCTACTCCGGGTGCCCTACAGCTTAGCTCCCACGGTGACCACCATGATCAACATCCGCTGCAAGATGTCGGTGCCCAACCACATCATCTGGTCTCTCTGCAACACAATCTTCATGAACTTGTGCTGCCTGGGTTTCGTGGCATTCACCTACTCCATGAAGTCTAAGGACCAGAAGATGGTGGGTGATGTGGCTGGAGCCCAGGCCTATGCCTCCACCACCAAGTGCCTGAACATCTGGGCCCTGGTCTTAGGCCTCCTTCTGATCATTGCATTCATCAATATTTCTTTTTTAAAGATTTTATTTATTTATGAGAGAGAGAGAGAGAACATGGGGGGGGTAGAGGAAGAAGCAGACTCCCCAGTGAGTAGGGAGCCCGATGTTCATCATTATTTTTCATCATTATTTCTGCCACTGGCTCACTGATAATTTTCTAAGCAATTTCAGAGAACATAAAACATTATGGAAGCTATTAGCAGCTGCCCATAGCCTGAGGCTGTCACTCCTATCACAGAATTTTATATACATGTCAGTCTGCAATTGAATTCAATAAAGTACTTGTGTGTGGGGAGGAAAAAAAAAAAGAACTTCCAAACTCAGCAAAATCATCCTCATTCTTGCTCAAAATCATAATTTTAATGATGGATATTTCCACACACTCAAAATGGTTTTGAACTCTAACATTACGTATGAAATGTACATTACACTCTAGATGAGAAACCCAAAATACCAACAAAAAAATCCTTACCCAAAGTTCCTTTCTCGCCACTTATGATTTAGGAATGGATCACAATTTCAGTTATCTTTTTTTATTAAGTCCTATCACTCACCTGGAGTCCACCTTCCTCTGCATTCTCTGCTTACTTCTCTTTTGATGGAAATTTGGCAGTGGCTTGATATACACTTCTCAGTGAGCAGATTCTTCAGGAATCAAAAAGTCTTTTATCTTCCCTTTTTAACTATAAAAAAAGAGGGAAAAGGAGAGTAAATTATCTGAAGCCTCTTAGGAGCCACATTTCTGAACAGCTACATGCTAGCTCCTAATCTCTTCTTAATTCAACATTAGATGAACATGGCAAGTCTACGAAATTTTTGAATTGCATTTTGAGAGACTATGGACTCCGAGAAACAAACGGAGGTTTTAGAGGGGAGGGAGGTGGGGGGATGGGTTAGCCCAGTGATGGGGGTATTAAGGAGGGCACGTATTGCATGGAGCACTGGGTGTTATATACAAACAATGAATCATGGAACACTACATCAAAAACTAATGATGTAATGTATGGTGACTAACATAATAAAAAAAATTTAAAAATAAAGTTATTTTATAAGAAAGGAAACTGGGAGGAGAGAGAATGACACTCAAAAGGCTATAACTGGCTCATTCTTCTTATCCAGGTGATGCGCTAAGACCTCCAACTTCCCTTCACAGGAACACTAGGAGAGGCCTAGATTTCTTATTTTTTGCCTAGATTAATTTTTTTTTTGTTGTCAATGTTACCTCTAAGAATATCCAGGGAGTTTTGGTCAAAAGTAAATTACCGTGTACAGTTCCCATTTTCATTTGGTGATAATTTCTACCAGTAATATTCATTATGAACCAATAAGCAACATAGTTTTTATTTATTTCTTAGCACAAAGAATAGCAATGTTGTGGGTTGGATTGTGTCCCCCTAAAAGAAGTCCCAACTCTGAGTACCTATGAATTGACCTGATTTGGAAATTGTCTTTGCAGATGTAATTAAGGTGAGGTCACACTGGAATAAGGTGGGCCCTTAATCCAGTATGACTGGCATCTTTATAAAAAGAGGGGATGAGACTGAGGGACAGATACACACAGAAAGGAGAATGCCATGTGAAGAAAGACATACAGGGAGAACAGCATGTGATGATGAAAGCAGAGACTAGAAAGATGTGTCCACAAGGCAAGGAACACCAAGGACTGCTGGCAACACCAGAAGCTAAGAGAAACGCATGAAACAGATCCTCCTCCAGAGCCTCCAGAAAGAGGATGGCCTGTTGACATCTTGATGTCAGATTTCTAGCTTCCGGAACTATGAAACAATACATTTCTGTTGTTTATAAGCCACCAAGTATATACTATTTTGTCAGAGCAGCCTTTGAAAACTAATTCAAGTAGTAACAAAAAGGAGTAAGATTTAAGTACATGGTGGAAGAAAGCTAATAGGGTGGACTTGTCTTATGTTGAGTAATTGTGAGATATTTATAGTAAGACATTCATTCTAAAAGAATGAAATCACCGTTTATATTTCAATGACAATCAGAGAAGGAATTAGCCAGAAAAGAAAGTTAAACCATAAAAAACGAATAGACCTTACTGAGATCAAACATTTGTCCTCCTCGTCTTTCTGGTATCACACTCCAAGTAACAAAAGTCACCATTAGTGACTATTTCCGTAAATAAAGGATATTTCAAACAGGGATTTTTGGCTAAATACTGCTATAATAAATGAGTCACCGCCTTGGGTTTATGTTTTGTTGTAATGATTAATGATTCTCTGGAATACCTACAGAGTGGGATACCAACAAGAAGCAGGCCCACAGAATCTCAGAAGAGCTCAGAACTAGAAGGAACAAAGAAATGGCTCCCAGAACTGAAGCCACAAGCCACAAATGAGGGGACTGAATGAAAGTCTACATGGTGAGCATTTGGGGCCACTGGTCTCCTTCCCAACCCTCCCAGGCAGGGTATCCAGCTCCTTCTCCACACCTTGCTTCCAGAATTCTGGCAGCTCAACTGGTACCTCCCAGTCAGGAGACTGGAAGAACCTTTGCAGAAGAAGCTAAAAACTAAAAGCCCTCAAGATTCTATCTGTTCCCTACCTCCCTCAATGAAAATGCACGCTCGCCCCTAGAGAGAAGCTCACAAACCTGCAAGTCCTGCTCAGACACTGGGAGCGTCTAACTAATTTCTCAGTTGCTGACAATTAAGTATGAATGGACAATCAAGAATCACAAGAGATTTGGATGTGACCTCCAACAAGAAGGAGACCAAAGCAAATGAAGAAATCTGAGGAAGTCCACGACCTGTGATGTACTCCTGCCAAGAACTTGAATCTAAATATCATCAAGCATCATGTACAACTAAGTACCAACTTACCAAAAATACAGGGAATAAAAATGATTCTGCAATCAGCAAAATCGGTGATGTAGAAAACTTCAAAGGACTAATGACCCAGTTCCTTCAACAAATAAACTGCAAAGAGGGGAAACTTACACATTAAAAGACGCTTAAGATGTAGATCAATCAAATGCAATGTATGGACTTTGATTTTGGATCTTGATTTTAACTAACTACAAACCAACTGTCAAAAAATATGAAACAATCAGGGAAACTTAAACTTTTTCTACTCTAAAAAATATTTTAATGAGTTATTAAAGAATTAATTTTTGGGGGGGTGCCTGGGTGGCTCAGTTGGTTGGGTGTCCGACTCTTGATCTCAGGGTTGTGAGCTCTGAGCTCAGCATGGAGTCTGCTCGAAATTCTCTCTCTCCCTCTCCCTTTGTTCCTCCCCTGGCTCATGCACACTGTCTCTCTCTCTCACTAAAATAATCTTAAAAAAAGAAAAGAAAAGAAGAAAGTCTCTCAAAACTGAAGGATGCAAATCCTCAGATGAGAGGTCCTGCACAGAGGCCAAATGTCAGAGATCAAACACTTTTTCCCTGTGCAAGGAGAAAAAGTTTAAGCTATCCCATCCTTTTTTTTTTTTAATTAAGATTTTATTTATTTATTTGGGAGAAAGCATGAGAGAGCACAAGCAGGGGGAGCTGCAGAGGGAGAGGGAGAAGCAGGCTCTCCACTAAGCAGGGAGCCCGACGCAGGGTTCGATCCCAGGACCCCACCACCCCAGGATCATGACCCGAGCCGAGGGGAGGGATAGACGCTTAACTGACCAAACCACCCAGGCACCCCTAAGCTATCTCATTCTTGAGAAGTTACAGGAAAACTGGATGTTGTCAAAATTAAAAATAGTTGTGTTTCAAAGGACACCATCAAGAAAGTGAAAAGACGACTCACTGAATGTGAGAAAATACTGGCAAATCTATTAAGAGACATATCTAGATTATATTTTTAAAAATTCCTACTACACAGTAATAAAAAAAAACCCAATTTTAAAATGGACAAAGGATGTGAATAGACATTTCTCAAAAAAAATACATAAATGGCCAATAAGCACATTATAAGATGTTCAGTATCAGGGCACCTGGGTGGCTCAGTCGTTAAACATCTACCTTCAGCTCAGGTCATGATCCCACGGTCCTGGGATCGAACCCCACATCAGGCTCCCTGCTCAGCAGGAAGCCTGCTTCTCCCTCTCCCACTCCCCCTGCTTGTGCTCCCTCTCTCGCTATCTCTCTCTCTGTCAAATAAATAAATAAAATCTTTAAAAAAAAAAAAACCAAGATGTTCAATATCATTAGCCATCAGGGAAATGCAAATCAAATCCCAATGAGATAACCATTAGGATGGCTACAATCAAAAAGAAAGATTGGGGCACCTAGCTGGCTCAGAGGAACAGGCAACTCTTGATCTCAAGGTCATGAGTCCGAGCCCCACACTGAGTAGAGATTATTTCAAAAATTAAACTTAAAAACAAAAAAAAAAGACAAAGATAATAACAAGTGTTGGTAAGGATGTAGAGAAAGTGAAACCCTCAGACACTGCTGGTGATAATGTAAAATGGTGCAGCCACTTTGGAAAACTGGCAATTCCTCAAAAAGATAAATATAGAGTTACCATTTGACCTAGCAGTTCCATTCCTAGGTACATAGCCAAGAGAACTTAAAACAAATGTTTATACAAAAACCTGTATATGAATGTTCACAGCAATATTATTAATAATAGCCAAAAAAGTGAAAGCCCAAATGTCCACCAACTCATGGATGGACAAACAAAATATGGTATATCCACACAATGAAATATCATGCAACCATAAAAAGAAATGCACTACTATTACATGTTAAAACATGGATGCATACTGGCACATGCTAGGTGAAAGAAGCCAATCACACGGGACCATGTATCATATGATTCCATTTATATGAAATGTCCAGAACAGATAAATCTATAGAGTCACAAAGTTAATGCCTGGCTGCATAGGGCTGGAAGGACTGAAGGGAAATGGGGAGTGACTCCTAACATTAAGGGTTTCTTTTCAGGGTGATAAAATGTTCTAAAATTGATTATGGTGTGGTTGCATAACTGAATATATTAAAAACCACTGAAGACTTTCAATTGGTGAATTGTATTCTATGTGAATTATATTGCAATAAAGCTGTTAAAGAAAGAAAAGGAGGAAGTAGAAGCAGTAGTTATTAAAGGAAAATGTATCCCCAAAACCAAGGAAGCAAATAGAGGGGAAAAAAAGGAACACAGGCAACAGCAAATTCAATATAAGAGAAGAGCAAAAAGAAGCAAATCCCAGGATAGATGTGAAAAGAAGTTTCTGGATTAGAACTGAGTACAGCAGGCACAGAATCACCAGATCAGATTAGACAGAGGAAGATCTCCAGGAAAAAGATGAAATGGACAGTTTTGAGAGTAATTTTGCAAAAAATTTAGATAGGCATATGAGAAATGCTGATGCATTCAGGGAAAAAAAATTTAATGACCTGTGCATGAGTACTAGGCAAATGAGAAAATAAGATTATTCATTTTCAGAAAAAAATAATGGGATGTACAAGAAAGAACAGTTGCAGTACTCTGGTATAGCTGTGAAATGTTATATAACACTGACCACTTATCTTCCACGGATAACAGTCAACACTTTATGTGTAAAACTAAAAAATCAGGAAATATCGCCCATAAGGATATATACTTCCAACTTATAATAAGATCAGGAGAAACTGCTAGCAGAATGGAAATTATGACTGGGGCGTGGGGCTATTTTCTATTCTAAGCTTTTTTTTTTTTTTTTAAAGATTTTATTTATTTGACAGAGAGAGAGACAGCGAGAGAGGAGGGCACACAAGCAGGGAGAGTGGGAAAGGGAGAGGCAGGCTCCCCGCGGATCAGGGAGCCCGATGCGGGGCTCGATCCCAGGACACTGGGATCATGACCTGAGCCGAAGGCAGACGTTTAACGACTGAGCCACCCAGGCGCCCCTCTACTATAAACTTTTAATATTGGTTTTTAAAATCATGTATGTTAACTTGAAAAATTAAATTACTTCTTAATGAACTTTGTTTCTACAGGGGGCACCTGAGTGGCTTAGTCAGTTAAGCATCTACCTTCAGCTCAGGTCATGATCCTGAGCCCCGCATCGGGCTCCCTGTTCAGCCGGGAGCCTGCTCCTCCTGCTTATGCTCTTTCTCTCTCTCTCTCTCTGTCAAATAAGTAAATAAAATCTTTAAAAAAAAAAGGTTTCTACAGTACTTCGCAGCTGCTAACAATGACTGAGAAATCAGTGATCCTACTAAAGAAAAGCAAGGAAAGACCTAAATTTATATCTTAAGCATCCAAAACAGTTTCAACTACTTCTTCCAGGAAGCCTTGCCTGATACCTCCAAGCTTCATATTTTCATGGCACTTGGGCGGGTACCATGAGATCTAAAACGAATAGATTAAAAAAACAAACAAAAAAACACTTATGTAGCGGGTACTCTGTCAGGTATAGATAGTACTAAACATTTTTCATTCATAACCTGCCTTTTAACAACCACCCAAACAGGTGGTAGCCATTTCATTTTATAGACGAAGTACCTAATTGAGGTCATTAGCCAAGAGGTAGGGCCGGACTGGTACTCAGGTCCCTAACACCATTCGTTCAAATATTTGCATCTACACAGGCTGACAAGAAACTTGAACTGCCTCCCATGAGATAATAAAGAAGCATTTATCTCCCGCTGCCGGTGAGGCTTCACTGTTGTTGACCTGCTGGGCCCTCTGGGTTCAGATGAGGCCTCCCAGGTTTGTGCACACTAGCCCCGGGCCTGGCCATGCAGCAGGGACCCAGAAACTCCTGATTCGGATCCGCGCACGCTAATGAGCCTTGCATGGATGCAGGCACCGGCGCCCGCCTGCAGCGCACCAGACGCGCGGGAGGAAGCGGCGCCCGGAGCCCGGGCGACTAGACGCTGACGGGAAGCAGCACCCGGCAAGAAGGACGCAAGCACCATGCTGGGCGAGGAAGGCGGGCTCCGAAAGTCCTGCGCACTCTCTTCACACCTCTTCCATTCCCTGATCACAGTCCGTGGATAGGCAGCATCGCCTGCACTCCTAGAGAAGGAAGCGGAGGCCCCAAGAGGAGAGTCCACTAGGACGTGCGCTCGCCGCTGGACTCCCAATCGAGGAGGCCGAGCCACTCAGAGGCTGGAGACGATGCGACCGGGCCTCATACCTGACAAGCCGAGCACTCTGGCCTCGCGAAGTCCCAGCAGGAGTGGGCAGCCGCGGCCCGCGCTCGTCCGACCCGCGGGGCCCACACCCTCCTCAGCGCTTCCCGCGTCTCAGCACGCGTGTCTCGCGCCGGCCCCGCCCCTGTCTCCACGGCGACGCGGCGTGCGTGTGACACGCCCCTCCAGGGACTCTGGAGTTCGCGCAGCCTCAGTCCGATAGGTGACACACCTCCCTCTGGCAGCCGCAGGGCACCGGCAAGGCTGTGTTGGCCCCAAAGTGCGCGGATGAATACGCCGTCTGTGCAACCTCAAGGTGGGCTTTTGGACGCCTTGGCCTACTTGCTTCTCTCAGAGCTCAGCTTCCTACAGCCACTCTTAGACAAGAGAAGTAGGAGTTATTTCGAATCGGATTTCCGAGCTACGCCTCACGCGGCAGGGACTAGGGATGAGGCCCACGCGGACGAAGGTCCTCCTTCCCCCCACTTCCAGGCTCCCGCGTGAGCCTCTCTAGCTCTTGGTTCTCGATGGTTCCCAGCCGGTGCGAGCCAGCCCCTAAAGAGTAGGGCGCGCGCATGCGTGGACCAGGGAGGTTGTCAATCTGAAGGGCAAGGGATATGTTGTTCCGCGGCCCCCGAATTTAAATTATCCCAGGCTGGGATCTTCTCTGAACCCTTCCTTAAAAAAATGTAGTTAAGCACTAATTGTTAGTAAATAGTCGTTAACTTTTTTTTAAAACTCTTATCTTTTAAAAATAGGAGTAAGGGAAGGTAGGTGGGGCACTTTCATATGCTTTTCTCCTGCGCTTTGTAAAACATTTGAAAGCACATGAGATTTTTGGTGGAGACAGCAAAGGCTAGCATTATGTACTTAAATGCTTGAAAGATTTTATATTACAAATATGAGGTAAAATAACTTGTTGGGTGTCCTGGGATTAAAGTCACACAGGTAGTTTGCATTTTTGCTCTATTTTCTACATATGCTAATTTTTGTTACTAAAAAACGGGTGTTTAAAAGAAGTTCCACTTTAGCAGGACACGGGAACCAATCTTTTAGGGATGACTAATTTAGTGAGTTTCAAAGTCCTAATTAACACTAATATTTACTAACTGTAAAATTAGTCTTGTAAGTACTTTATGCTTTCTAGATGATTTGCTGATGCTTTATTCCTGTCATGTACCTTTACTACCGTCAACTTTGACTAATTTAGAAAGGGATGAAAGGCATTTTTGAATTATTAATGCAAATAATTACTCCTGTCAGGAAAGATTAGAACAGTATAGAGTAACAACAGCTAGTGCAGCACCGCTTACTCAGTTGGCTCTGTTTTAAGTACTTCCCATAAATAAAATCAAACATGTAAAGCACCAGAAAGGGTAGAGGCTCTGCAAAGAATTTGTGTGGTCTTCCAAAAGTCTCTTAATTTCTTTATAGTCCTTAACCTGAGTACATTATGCCACACATCTGTGAAACTGTTCAACTCTTTTTCTTAGAACCAGGGATTACCCTTAGAGCAAGAAAAACTGAACAGGAAAAAAACGCATTTAGAGAGGCACTGTCTAGTTGAGGTGTAATCCCAACTTTCTGAGATTAGGCTGCTCTAAAAATTACTAGGTTTCTCGTATTTTCATTTGCTTCTCTACTGCTCTTGGACTGCTAATTTCCCTAACTGACTGAACTTTTGAGTCCCCTTATGCCAAACTTTGAACCAACAACTGAACCTAAATGAAGATCTTACAAATACTTGGTAAAGAACAAGAGTAAATAATTTCTCTTCTTCTCTCAAGGAGCCTCTCATACAGATATTTGAAAATTCATTAATTGCAAAAAGGGGCATTTAGAATTACAAACTATCATTCTTACCGAGAATATTCAAAAGCTACAATTAAACAAGGATTTGCAAGCATCTAGGTTTTGCATGACACACGTGACCCTCCCTTAGTAAATTACTACCTTTATTCCCAGGTACTAATTTGCATCTCCTTTCACAAGGACAAATTGAGTCTGAGAGATAAGTGAGTTGAGACCAAGGTTCTACAAGATACTAAAGGAGAGCTTGGTGGAAGAGTAAATCCCAACTAGGATAGACCGGAGGGCCCAGGAAATTAGCTCCAGGCCAGGCGTCTACCATGGTAACTACAATGCCTTGAGCAGATTTTATGTGTAGT
Organism: Leptonychotes weddellii; assembly: GCF_054177405.1. Classification (NCBI taxonomy): domain Eukaryota; kingdom Metazoa; phylum Chordata; class Mammalia; order Carnivora; family Phocidae; genus Leptonychotes; species Leptonychotes weddellii. The sequence goes on from NC_138381.1 coordinate 60,167,793, forward strand.
GGTGGTAATTTTAACGACTGAGTCACCCAGGCGCCCCTTTTGGTAATTTTAAAATATGTCCACAAATTCTTTGACACTTCTGTATAAAAGTAGTCTAAATCCCCTCCCCTTAGTGACTTAATAGAATACAGCATGTGGCAGAACACTGAATGACTCCGAGGCTAGGTTAGAAAAGGCAGTTCAGCAACTGGCTGCCCACAGAATCCTGCCACCATGTTGTGAGAAAAGCTCGCGCCACAGAGAGGGCATGTATAAACGTTCCAGTCAACAGCTCCAGGAGTCCCAGCCGACAGCCACCATCAAGCACCAAATATGTGAGTAAGCGAGCCATTAGATGGAGCAGAAACCAGGTGTCTTGCAAAATAAATGAGTTAAGCCACTGAGTTTTGGGGTGGTTTATTACACAGGAATAAGGACAATGTTCTTAATATCTCTAATTCCTCAAAAGTAGGTACTGCTATCCTTTTTTGACAAAGGAGTAAACAGGTCCAGAAAAACGAAATGACTGGCTCAGGTTTCACACCAACTGGCAGAACCAGAATATAAGAGCTTCAAAGAATGGGCCTTCTTCATTATATCTGATAGCAAAAGGATTATACCATTATCCTCAACCTTAGGAAGAACCTGATTCCAAAAGCAACTTGATTTCTAAAATATTAAGACGAGCATTATTTCATTACCTACAATGTGCCTCTGAATAGGCTTAAAAAAAAAAAGGCAGCTTTACGGAGGTTGTGTAAGGCTTTTTACCCAACTTATCCTTTTTAATATTGATAACAGCCCCTGTGAGATGGGTTATCATCTTTCCAATTTTACTGATTAGAAAACCAAGGCTAAGGATAAAGAACTGGCCTAACCCCAGCCTGTAGGGTGTGGCAGAACTGGGATGCAAACTCCGGCCCAATTTGCAAATGTTTCCCTCTGCCTCTTGCCTGCAAAGATCGTTAACACGTTATTAAAAAAAAAAATTGAAACACATTTTATTCAGTATTACAGACTAAAAGAAAAATGTTTTCATAATTTTCTCGGTTGCCAAGACTCATAGGAAGGGAACTTGGCGATCACTCAATGCCCAATCCCCTTATTTTACAAGTCAAGTTCAAAGTAGGCCCCTTCAAAGAAATGGAGACTTCACTACCCTTTAGCGAGAAAAACTGCGTTTCCCTCTACGCCCATGTAACATTTCACAGCAAGCCCGGGCGGTCCGCACGCGACAAAAATTGGGGCTGGGGATATTCCTGTAGACCGGGCTCACATGTGATCTCCGTCAAACCTTTACTGATGGCTCCTCCCCAGCACGGCAATTACTCTCATTTCTCAGAGTAGGGAAATTGTTTGCATTGCTGTGCACCCATTTGCCAAAGTCTCGCCACTTGGACTATGCTCTTCACATTCGCCGTCTCATTTTCACCCAAACACACTCGCACTTCCCCTTCCCGTGCAGGCTTAGAAAGACTCGGGTTATGGGCGGGGGGAAAAAAACACCTTTCAGTGAATCTGTCAGTCGCCTTTAGCTCAATCAAAAGCAATGGTGGCAAGTTTGTTAATGCAACAACATACAATCACATAAATTTATAGAGAGGAGCCATTTTAGAAAGAAAAAGGGAGAAAAAGGGCTTTGCCCAACATTACGCCACTAATGAAAAACCTGAGATTCGAGCCCACAAACGCCAGGCTCAAAAGCCCCCAGGTTCGCCTCAGACTGCCACCGCCGAAGCCCCACGGTTCCCCGCCGTCGCGAATCGTGCGAACGCAGCAGTCGTCGCGCTCCCAAATCGCACCAGGCCGCGGACCCCGGACCCAGACTTCGCTGGGACCACCGCCTTCCAGGAAGAGCTGCCAGGCGCGGACTGCAGGCTCCAAGCACCGCCCGCCCCTTTCCGCTCCGCCCCGCCCCGAAGCGCTCGTGGGAACGCAGCGTCCTCCCGAGGGCTGCCCAGGACGACCGCCTGCGCGCACCGAGAAAGGCTTCCGCCGCCGCTGCCCCAGCCCCCTCCCCGCCGTCGCCATCTCCTCCCCGCCTCCGCCTCCCCGCCGCCGGACGCACGCTGGGGCCGGCGTCCGGGGAGCGCGCCGCAATGTTTCTCTTTTCCGCCCGGCACCGCCGCAGCCACCTCACATCCGGGCGCGCAGTGGCGAAGGCGGTGCTGGGGCCCGGGTGCGTGGAGGGAGTTATTAAGGGGGAGGGGGTCTGGGAGGAGGGGCGGAGGGCTGGGCTGTGGTTACGGCGGCTGAAGAGAGACAGTCCAAACGGGTGGGGGGGGCAAGAGCGAAGGCCTCGCGGAGCAGCCCTCGGACCGGCGCGGGCGGCGGGGAGGGGAACGGCGGCCGAGGCAAAGGGCCGCCGAGCGGCGGAGGCACCGAGTAAGCGCCCGGCGGCAGCGGGAGCTGGGGCGTCTCGCGCCAAGGGCCGCAGGGAGGGCAGGAGCGCGGGCGCGCTGCTCCTGGGGTCGCGTGCGTGAGCGCGACCGCCGGGGTGCGCGCGGGGGGCGGGCAGGGGCGCGAGGCCAGCGGGGCGGCTGGCGGGCAGCAGGCGGGCGGGCGGGCTGGCGGGGCCCGAGCCGCCGGGCCGGGGCGGACGGCGGCGGGCCTGCGCCAGCTCCAGCTTGGAGCAGCCGGGCCGGGGGATTCGGCCTCCCCGCTCCCTCCGGCCCGCCTCCCCTCCGTGAGTACAGTCCCCGCCCTTCCTCCTAAGGAGGCCGCTGGGCCGGGGCCTGCGCGAGAGGCCGGGGGTTGGGGTCGCGGCCCGGGAAAGCAGAGTTTCGGAGCTGGAGCCGGCGCTCGCCCCTTCGTTGCCACGGGCGCCCCTGACATGGCCACAGGTGCCGCCGGCCGGGTGAGGGGCGCTCGGGCCCCAGCCCCTGGCCCCTGGATAACAAGGGGCAGCTGGCGCCGTCCATTGGCAAGTGACAGGCACTTTACCACAGTCCGACTTCCCGGATCCCCAACCCCAACCAGTCTCCTACCTGCCCCCACTCGGGAAACTTCCCCACTACTGTCTGAATGGTCCTCGTGGGTGGCAATGACTAATTTTGGGGTTTTTTTGTCTTAAAGCTGCTTAAAGGCTGTGCCCTGATGTGGGTACCTTCCCCTTAGGCTTTCCTTAGCCTTTTGATTCTTAGAGCACTTTACTAAGAAGAGATAAAGTACCAGTCATTCTATTTTCAAATGGGTTCTGGTTTTGTTGGGTGAGGCTTTGTTTTTTAAAGGTAGTCATTTTAAGAAATAAGAGTTTCAGTGTTTTAAACGGTCAAGACTTCTGAAAATGTATTGTTCCCCATGACAGTTTTGCTGATTTATCTTCCAGGTGCAAAGAATTGTAGACCAAGGAGCCATGGATAGGAGAAGTTTGGGTGAAACAGAAAATGGAGATGCTTTCCTTGACCTGAAGAAGCAGCCAGCCTCCAGATCCCCCCATCGCTATACAAAAGTAAGCATTGTTACTAATGAAATAGTGTTTCTTTGTAGATGGAGAGATAGTAACATTGTTTAGGTATTTCATTAGTATTATCTAAACTGAGAGTCTCATTCTGACTATATAGACTGAATATTAACTAGATTTAATAAAGCATTGCTTTGAACTTTTTTCTGCAAGTGTGAATATGCAGTTTAAACTAGAATTTGCTTCTAATTCTCTTTTGGGTAGAGGAAATATTGGCTCATGTGGCATATGAATTTGTGGATCAGCATATGTTGGCACACATGTTCTATAACAACTGTGTGTAACTGGTATGTTACTGACTTAGATGCTCTAGAGTAAGGATTCCAGTTCTGGCATGCAAATCACTCAAGGTCCTGTACTTACTGAAGCTGTTGCTTCAGTATCTTATTGGTCTCTGGATGTTTCTGAAGGGGTTAACAGGACTCATGGAGATGTGAATTAATTTCTCATTCCCTGAAATGTATTGGGCAGAGTACAAAAAAAATGTTCTTGGGACGGTTGATGAGAAGAGTCATGTTCTAGTTGGTCCCATATCTCTATTCCCTAAGTACGGACCCAGTCAAGTGTTCTGATGTGGTTATTGTCCCTGACTTTCCAGAACACTGACTGGCTAATATGTGAAGTCAGGCCTTGTTTATGTACTAGGGCCACTACTCAGACCTACTTGATAAAGTATCTAGTGCTGTCAGAGGAATATTCATTTTTAGCATTTAAAAAAAAAAAAACAAAACACTGATGGCATTTTATTCAGATTTGGTCTTCACAAATGTAGTTTTTCTCAAACCTGAGAGTACTTGAATAACTTTCACAACTTAAATTCATTACCTAAAATGTTGACAGGTGAATTCTGAATGGAGGAAAGTTTATTCAATGAAGGGGAACTAATTTGAACTGCTTTCTTAAGCTTATGTGATTTCAATTCTCCTAGCACTTTTATTCAAAAAGGTATTCTACTTGTAGAGTCCACACAGAGAAGCTTTTGCATCACTTTCACACTGATCAGAGGATGGCATGTATATGTCATCTTTATGTATATCCATATTTAGGCTTAAGTCATTTTGGGGGAAGGTAGTATTGGTCTTTCTTAGGCTAGAACTTATGTGTGTGTAAAGATTAAGAAGCTCAATATTGCCCATTTTTGATAGTCTAGTCTCAGAATTCTGTCATACTTAGATAAATGTGCCTCAAAGAAATTAAGAAAAGCATTTTTTAGATTAGTGACAGTGGAGCTTAGATTTAATGGTCTTCTCTACCAACTTTAGTTGGAAATTGGTTTACGGTCCACTCCATTAGAGGAGATTTAGTTAATGTCAGTTTTGGGATCATGTTTAGGCAGTGTTTGGGTAGTGATTTCATACATATGTGTTTCTCTAGTAATGTAGTATTTGAAGAAAGCTTAAAACAATCTCTTTGAAGAAAGCTTGAAACAATCCTGTATTCTGAGAACTATAATAAATGGTCTGTTGCACAACTGGAATAATACTTGAGCCATCCTACTCCTTATCTCCATATTGAAATCAAACTATTGGCGTAAATAAAGCATTAATGTTTCTGCCACTTCAAGTTCATGGGCTAGAAAGTTTAGAAGCAGGAGAAGGAAATTGTTCTGATTTTTATAAGTTATGTGTTTTATGAAAACTGGTAAACGTAGGATGTTTACCACAAGATCAAAAAAACACATTCGCCAGATGAGAGGGCCTCTTAAACTTTGACCTTTCTTAGTTTAGCATTCATTCGTTTTATGAGCTAACGTTAATAGTCTGTTCAGAATTCTAGGGTTTTTTCCATGGGTGGAGGAGTCCAGGAGTTTGGCCTAGTGCTTTTCAGGGTAACATCAGAGTCGCCTGTGTGTTACGGCATTCTTTAGTCCAGCTTCCTAAACATTGATATGTTTGGTGATTACCAATAAACCCTTGTAAAATGTGAATTCTGGTTGTTAGGTCACAAGTGGGTTTCAAAATCTAGCTTTTTAACCTGCTCCCAGGTGGTGCCTGTACTGCTGATCCACTGATCATACTTTGAGTGGCAAGGCTTTAGTCTTCTTGGAGAACTTGGTATATGGTCTTGATGTAGTCAAGCAACTCTGATGCATAATTACTCCCTAGGGTTCAGTTGGTGTCCATTATGTTTCCATGAATGTCTCAGGAAGTCAAGTTAGAATCATGTTAGATACTTTCAGGCTTACCCCTAGGCCTCAATGATGATTAATTGGGATGCTTATAAGTGGATTTATCATATACACCTGTTATCCTGAGAGTCTGAGCGCTTAATTTATAAGCCCATAAGGTCCATATTGGCAGGCCAGGGTCCTAAGACCAAAAACTGTTTCTGGTGGTACTTAAATGTGTCATTTATAAAGTGATTGAATTATGCTGAAGGACTTCTGGAGGCTACAGGGTGGGATCTCACTGCAAAATCATGGATTAAGAGTGTTTTTAGACAGTGGTTCTCAAAGAGTAGTCCCTAGACTAGCATTTAGCACCACCTGGTAACCAGTTAGAAATACAAAATCTCAGGTCCCATTTCAGTGGTATTAAATCAGATTTTAGGGGTACGGCCCAGCCATCCACATGTATTAAGTCTTTCAGGGAATTCTGACTCTGATTCAAGTTTGAGGACCATTGGTTTAGAAAACAAGGGGTGCCTGGGTGGCTCAGTCGTTAGGCGTCTGCCTTCGGCTCAGGTCATGGTCCCAGGGTCCTGAGATCGAGCCCCACATCAGGCTCACTGCTCAGCGGGAAGCCTGCTTCTCCCTCTCCCACTCCCCCTGCTTGTGTTCCCTCTCTCACTGTGCCTCTCTCTGTCAAATAAATAAAATCTTAAAAAAAAATCAAGATGAGGTGGTCATGCTTGTTAATGGAAAAACTTTGGGACCTATCAGCTTACCTTCATCAGAGGTCCTTGTTTTACCAGTTCTTGGGTGTAGTACCTACTATTAGTGATACCATTTATTGCTCCAAAACAAAAAAAAAATGCTTTGGACTGTTCCACTATTCAGATTCATGTTCTTTTTCTTTGAGTGGACAGACTGATTTTAGAGTATACATACTTGGTACTGTTCTTCCTTTGCTCCTGTTTCTTGCCACTGATTCCTTATTAAGTGTTACCACCTGCCAGTTGAACAGGGTATAAAAGCAGGGAACACTCATAACATTCAGCTTGATACTGACCAGTGTTAATCATATACGTTAAATCTACCACCTAAAAAGTGGGCATTGGATTATCTGAGCTTAATTTCATGTGTGCTCTTCATTGCCTTGATTAGTTATAAATTGACACCATTTTAGTCACCAGTGTCTATAGGGATCTTCAAAGGAGTCCACCCTAATTTGTAGCTAATGGGTAGTTAGTCACAGTGATACAGCCATGTTTGTCTTTGCTCTCTATTTTTTTTAGTTTTTATTTGAGAGAGAGCTTGAGTAGGAGTGAGGGGGGAAGAGGCAGAGGGAGAAGCAGGCTCCCCACTGAGTGAGGAGCCCGACGTGGGGCTTGATCCCAGGCCCCTGAGATCATGACCTGAGCTGAAGACAGGCGCCCCTATGTCTTTGCTTCAAAACCATTAAAAAAAATAGACAAGCACCTGAAGTGGACTGATTTGAGTAATTCTCCCAGCCTTCTTGGAGAGAATCCGTTGCAAGACTGAACTCCAGCCTCTGAGAAAAGAGGAAGTAGGATTTAAATCTTAGGTTGAAGTCAGTAGTCAGATGGTCAAGTTTAACTATACAGAGATCTCATTTGATAACTTATACTTTCCAAAAACTGAGTCGAGAAATAACTTCTAACAGGTGGCATTTCAGTGACATATTTCGCTGCAAACTTCTTAAGCTAATATAAAAAATAAGGAAAAAATAAGGATGCCTATTGGGAAGGCAGAATTATGTATGAGAAATTATTATACAATCTTAAGCTATTTTCAGCTATTTCAGAAAACCTAGCTAACTGGAAGTTCTTAGAAGGGGTCGACTGGCAACACTGTCTTCTGATTGCTCTTTCCTACCTGTTTCAATTCTTGGAACAGTCATCTTGAAAAGTTGGGATTCAGGGCCATTGCCCCCCATGAGTATCCTCTCCTATTTGCTCATGGTGGAAACTTCTAGCTAGATAAGGAACTGGTCATTTTACAATTGGAACCTTTAACATAGAAATTTGTGGGTAGGGCCTTTGATTCAGGAAAGGGTGCTGTGAATGGAGGCTGGCTTAAGGGAAGCCTGTCCAAGGATGGGGCAGTTTGACTCAGAGTTCCCAGTAGTTCACTGGGCAGGGACAAACCCAACACTGAGTGACAGCTGCTGGGAGGTGTCATGCACCTTCCCTTGTCCTCAAGAGAAGCAATGAAGAGGGGAGGATAGGGGCGTTGAGCCTCACTGCCTGCTTTAGGATCCCCTACTTTACCACTTACTTACCCTGTGTGGCCTTCAGCCATATACTTAGCTTCTCTGATTCTCATCCTTTTCCTCTGTAAAATGTGGGTGGAATAGTGTCTACCTCATGGGATTTTTGTGGGGAATAAACAAGAAAAATGCATGTCAAGTGCTTAGAAAAGTGGCTGGCACCCAGTATGTGCTGAGAACTGTTTCTGATGTAATAAGGGGCGAACTCAGATACCTTCTTTTTTTTTTTTTTTTTTAAAGATTTTATTTATTTATTTGAGAGAGAATGAGATAGAGAAAGAGAGCATGAGAGGGGGGAGGGTGAGAGGGAGAAGCAGACTCCCCGCTGAGCAGGGAGCCCGATGCGGGACTTGATCTCAGGACTCCAGGATCATGACCTGAGCTGAAGGCAGTCGCTTAACCAACTGAGCCACCCAGGTGCCCTCAGATACCTTCTTTAGATCCCAATTTTAGATCAAGATGCTTATTTTTTAAATGTCATAGTAACCATTTCCATTTTAACATGAAACCAGAAAGTTGAATATGTAATGCCACCACCCTGAAAATGATTTTCTTAAGTTTCCTTCTAGTGTTTACCTACTTTACACGTTATATTTTTTTCAGTTGTATAAACACATTTAAAAGCCAAGGTTTATTTTTATTGTGTTGGCCAGATGAACAGAGAAAATAGACTTTTCTGTTTTTTTACCCCATTCCCATCTCCTTAGTTTCAAATCTTTCAATAGAAGAAAGTCTTTGCATCAAATAGCCACCATTAGATGCTTGGATGAATCCAAGTGCAGAGTCCTGCTTAACAGCTCTGCAGGATCCTTCGAATCCTGACCTGCCTGTAAGAACTGTTCTAAATGGTGCCTGCAGCAACAAACTTCATAAGTGGGGGATGGTAGAATGTATCCCATGTACTCCCTATGTTGTTAGTTCACCGTTGTGTTGGCTATCGTCTGTGGGTACCATTACCCCGTTGTGATCTATTTTTAACAGCTGTCTAATCCTTTCAGAAAAGTCATCTGACTTGGCAGAATGAATATCTGGTCAGTCAGCAACCATCTAAGAGCTTGATGACCAACCCCAATGCTAGTGGGTGTGTGGAGGGTGGGGACTGGGACAGGAGGTCAAAGGCGGATGACTCGACCCAAACGCTGCTCTGGGTACATTTGCCTTCTTTAGGAAGAGCCAGGCGCGCGCACACACACACACACACACACACACACACACACACACACACACACAGGTAAGGTACTGGGTAACTTCTAGAGTCTTTTGACCACTAACAATGAAATGGAACTCTGGGTGGTTGTTTTTTTTTTTTTTTTTTTTTTTTTACAAAATATCTGTTAATTTTTAAAAGTTGAGCTTTTTACTCTTATGAATTAAATTCAGCTTACAAAGGTAAAGAATATTTCTTTTTCATCTTATGTAAGTGACTTGTGTGAAATTCTTTCATAACATCAGAATGTCCATTAAGCGTCTGCCTTTGGGTCAGGTCATGATTCCAGGGTCCTGGGATCGAGCCCCACATCTGGCTCCCTGCTCACCGGGAAGCCTGCTTCTCCCTCTCCCACTTGCCCCTGCTTGTGTTCCCTCTCTGGGTGTCTCTCTGTCAAGTAAATAAAATCTTAAAATATATATGTATATAATGTCAGAATGTCATCAGGATGCATAGCTGCTTCTGCATGGAATTTCTGCAACAAGAAACTGGATGTGGATTTTAACCACTGTTGTTTTGCGCTTATATTCACATTCATTTGCTTTCTACATCAGTATTGATCACAGAAAGTGGGTATCCATATTAGTAATTCCCAAATAGATTGTTTTGGGAGGCATGACAAATTTTCTTTAAGGAAGGCTGCTAAAACAGAAAATGTGTTTATACTTTTTTGGCTGTGTGGCTCTTGGGCAATTAGCGGCTTATTTCTTGCTTAATCAGGTTTTAAAACCTGTGCAAAAAATAGGGTTTCAGATATTAACTCTTCTTGTCCAGATGGTGATTGTAGTGAATTTGTTTATAATTAGTAAGTTCCTGTGGATTCTTAGGAATCTGCAAAAGGGTAATCTCCCATTTCCTCCTGTAATACTCATACGGAGAGAGAGCATTCCCAGCTCAGAGTGGGCACTTTCCAAGTATTCTGTCTTTAGCCAAAGTTGAAGATTTTCTTTGAAAATATCCCAAAGGGGTGCCTTTTCAGGAACATTGCTCTTAAGGGCTATTGGTGAGATGGCAAGTTCAAGAACACTTCTCTTGAGAGACTGGAGAACCATGGGGCCAGGGCCAAGGGTCATCTGCGTATGCTAGATACTAAGCCTGGCACACAGGAAATGTTCCGTGGACAGCTATGAAAAGAGCAATTTTTGTATTGACTTAGCTCGTGGTTTCTCCCCACCCCACTTATGTGGGGGGCGTTCTAGGCTGGAATACCATCTTATGCAACTTAAGACATTGGTGGAAGGTACAGATTTAACTCTCTAAACCCCATGAAGAGGGCCTTTCAGTGTCCCTAAATGTCCAAGTAGACTTTGGGCCATATTTTCAGAAACATCCATTTAAAGCACTACTTAACTTCTTTGGAGTCCATTGGAGATCTTTTGAAGGTATGAATACTCATTGCAGGAATTGCAGAAATGCACAGTTTTGCATATGGTTCCTTAGGGCCATGAAATTGGTTTAAGAAGCCCTGCTTTCAAGAACAGGAAGTCTAATTTTATCTAGATGTTTAAAGTTATTCTCAGCAGCTTTTACTATCCAAGAACTATTGTTTTGTTTTCCCAGTTAACAGCCTGTTAACAAAGGAAGTGGCTCTTCATCCTCTCGAGACAGGTGGGCTACGTCTTAGCCATTGCTCTTGGTCAGTAGCACCGTTTGTGCTGCTGACATAGTTAATGCCGGTGTGTGTACCTGGCTGCCTGCTCTACCTGTGCTCTTAGAGGCCGTCAAGTTGAATAGTCGGTTGCCAGAGTGTTTATTCACACCTAGTATACGTGTATAAATAGTATAAAGTCAACTGGAATAATATGGGAGGGAAAGTTAAAAACATTTTTACCAACCTGAGCAACTCTCGTATCCTAGGGTGGTTGGCATTTATAAGTCTGTGATTAGGACAGTAAGTCTGTAAGGAAAGGAATTAAAATATTAACCTCTGGTAACAACACCTTAGTTTGATTTACTTACAAATATTTTTTATTGAGGGCGGAGGGGGGATTGGTTAGCCCGGTGATGGGTATTAAGGAGGGCACGTACTGCATGGAGCACTGGGTGTTATACGAAAACAATGGATCGTGGATCACTACATCAAAACCCAATGATGTATGGTGACTAACATAACATAATAAAATTTTTAAAAAATATATATTTTTTTATTGAGATATAATTTACATAAAATTCATCCCTTTAAAAGTGTACCATTCAGTGGTTTTCAGTAAATTCACTAAGTTGTACAACCATCACTATTATCTAATTCTAGAATATTTTCATCACCCCATACAGAAACTCTGTACCCATTAGCAGCTTCTCCATTATCCCCTTTCCCCAGCCCTGGCAAGCATTAATCTACTTTTTGACTCCACAGATTTACCTGTCCTAAACGTTGCACATAAACAGAATCATACTGTATGTGGCCTTTTTTTGTCTGGCTTCTTTCACTTAACGTTTTCAAGGTTTGTGTTATAGCCTGTATCAGTATTTTATTCCTTTTTATTGCCAAATAATCCATTGTATGGGTTTACTGCATTTTGTATGTTCATCAGTTGATGGGCATACAGGGTTGTTTCCTTTTTTTTTTTTTTTTGCTATTGTGAATAATGCTGCTCTGAGCATTGTGTATAAGTTTTTGTGTGGACATAATTTTTTCAGTTTCTTTTGGTATATATCTAGGCATGGAATTGCTGGGTCGTTGAGTAACCATGCTAAACTTTTTGAGAAACTGCCACTGTTTTTCCATAGCAGCTGCACCATTTTACATTCCCATCAGCAATGCACAAGGGTTCCAGTTCCTCCACGTCCTTGCCAATACTGGTTATTTTCCCTTTTTTCTTTTCTAATAGCCATCCTAGTACATGTGAAGTGGCATCTCACTGTGGTTTTGACTTGCATTTCCTTAATGACTAATATTTTGAGCATCCTTCATGTGCTTTTTGGCCATTTGTGGATCTTCTTTGGAGAAAAATGTATTGAAATCTTTTACCTGTTTGTAAATTGGGTTGTTTGTTGTCTTGTTGTTGAATTGTACACGTTCTCTCCCTATTCTGGACACTAGACCCTTACCAGATACATGATTTTGTAAATATTTTTTCCTGTTCTATAGGTTGCCTTTTCACTTTCTTGATAGTCATTTGAAGCACAAAAGTTCCTAAACTTAAAGTGCAACATATCTTTCTTTTGTTGCTTCTGCTTTTTTAGTGTCCCAGCTGAGAAATATTGCTTAATCTGAGGTCTTGAACTTTTTACACCTGCATTGTCTTCTAAGAGTTTTATAGTTACAACTCTTAAGTTTAGGTCTTTGATACATTTTGAGTTCATTTTTGTATATGGTATGAAGTAGAAGTAAACTTTATTTTTTTTATTTTTTTAAAGATTTTATTTATTTATTTATTTATTTGAGAGAGAGAGAGAGAGCATGAGAGGGGGGAGGGTCGGGAGGGTCAGAGGGAGAAGCAGACTCCCTGCCGAGCAGGGAGCCCGATATGGGGCTCGATCCAGGGACTCCAGGATCATGACCTGAGCCGAAGGCAGTCGCTTAACCAACTGAGCCACCCAGGCGCCCGTAAACTTTATTTTTTAGAACAGTGCGCCTGGGTGGCTCAGATGATTAAGCGTCTGCCTTCGGCTCAGGTCATGATCCCAGGGTCCTGGGATCGAGTCCCGCATAGGGCTCCCTGCTAGGCGGGGAGCCTGCTTCTCCCTCTGCCTCTGCCTCTCTCTCTCTGACTTTCATGAATAAAAAAAAAAAAAAATTAAAAAAAAAAAAGTGTGAGATTTGTAGAAAAACTGAGAACATAGAGTTTTCCCTGTTAATATGTTAGTATGGTGTATTTGTTACAATTAGCAACGTTGATACATTGTTACTAACTAAAATCCATACTTTATTCACCTGTCATTCATTTTTATCTAATGTCCTTCTGTTGAGGATCCCATCTGGAATTCCATGTTAAATAGAGTCTTCATTTCCCTTTTTGTAAGATTGTTACCTTTGTGAAAATATTTTTTGGGGGGGGGTCCCATAAATAGAACATTTGGTCCTCCAGGTTTTGTGGGTATGTTAAAATGTTAATCTTTTCCAGTTGACTCCTAAATAAATAAAATCATTAGATTCAGCAAACAGGTGTAGTAGTAATAGAAGACACCTATCACCTGGGCTCCCTATTATCTTTGGCAGTTAAAAGTTTCAAACAAAGCCTTATTATATAGAAACTTGAGTGTATTGAGAGTATACATATTTAAGTACAAAATATATTGCTCTTGGTTTAATAGTATACTAGGGTTCTTAGTTTAATATTTAGATGAGGGTGGTAGAGTAAGGAAATATGAAATAATCTTTGGGTTGCTTCTAATTGTAGAAAATTGTTTTTGCAATATTTTTTCCTGTAGTATATGTATAAGTATTTCCTATATCATAAGGGCCTTCCTCTTTCTACTGGAATATGTTTTAAGCCTTCCTGTCCTCAGGATTTCTGTATTGTAATGTTCATAACTGCTGTTGGTCCATCCACCTTCACCCACCACCTAATTGGTGTCACCCTGCCGCACTGACACTGTGTTTGCCCTGCAGATGTCACTGGACTCCAGTCTTTACTGGTGATTTCTGGGTTGTAGGTCATTACTTGGACAGTTTTTTGTTTTTTGGGGTTTTTTTTTTCTTGTTTTTTTTTTTTTTCCAGAATTTTGGGCAGTCTCTAGATACTATATTTGGAATTCTGTTTATCTCAGACTTCTGGATTTTTCTAGGTATTTCTTCCCAATTAAAAAGACGTAATTCATAAATCCTAAAAAAAAAAATGCAAATGATAGGGGCACCTGGGTGGCTCAGTCAGTTAAGTGTCTGCCTTTGGCTCAGGTCATGATCCCAGCGTCCTGGGACCCTGCTTCTCCATCTCCCTTCCGCTCCACCTGCTTGTGCTCTTGCACTCGCTCGCTCTGTCAAATAAAATTTTCTTAAAAATGCAAATGATTGATATGCTGGTTATAAAACTAATGTCATCTTAGGGCATTTTGCTCTTGTGAAGAAAATATTTAGATGCTTCAGGTGTCTGAAGACACTGCGTTGTGTGCAATGATTCCTATAGGCTGAGAGAGTAAATCTATTCCTCCATGTTTACCCCAAGATATGGGAAGCAGTGATCAGAGAAGCAGCAAGCATTCTCTTGTGAGGCCTGTGGTGGGGGTATTGCTGAGGTCACGGCACAGTGGTATGTATATACTTCTATGCAAGGCAGTTGTAGCATTTTATGCAGTGAAAGGTTGGGAATTGCCTTTTTTTTACTTTATTATGAAAATGTTGAAATGTAAATATCAGGAGGCCATGGTTTTTCGTGTCTGTACACATGTTCGAGCAGATGTGTGTGTGTGTTAACGCATATGTACTGAGAATTCTAGACCATTGGAAAAACTAGGAATCTGTGAGTCCGTGCCAATAATAGGTAAATACACAGGGGAAGAGAGAGGGTTTGGGTTTTCCTGGTGAAATGCCAACTGCTGACTGGTAAATTTAGAGAGGCCTAGAGTTGGGAAATCAGGATTGGTTTGGGCAAGATTCATCAGTAGGTGCTAAGTTCAGGGGGATATTTTGATAAAGACCAGGATATTTGCAGCCTCCCCACAGATTGCATACTAATTGCAAGTGGGAAAGTAGTAACTGAAACAGTAGAGAAACTGGAGAATACCTTGACCATGTGGTCAAAATCAGGATCACTACTGAGGGGCAGATGGACATCACAGAGCCCAGAGGTGATGCTCTGAGATGGACACAACATTTCTAAGGTTAGTGTTCTCTTCCGTGGATGCTTAGCCTCAGTGTAATCATGAGGAAACATTAGATAAACCTCAAATGAGTAATGTTCTCTTGGAGGGGGGAGGGGGAAGTAGGCTGTATTCTTTAGAAATGTCAGTGTCCTAAAAGGAGAAATGGTAGAGATGTTCCAGTTGTAGAAATGTCTCAAAGAAATATGACAGCCAATATCTGATGCTAGACTGTATCCTGCATTGGAGGCTAAAACAATGTAAAGGATGTTACTGGGTCAGTTAACAAATTGGAATCTGGGAGGGGTAGGTTAGATAAAAATATTATTGATAACTGTATAAAACTGGCAGCCATTCTCAACCAGGGTCTGCAGAAGGTAAGCACTTATGCCCTAAAGCAGCTGTTACATGTAATGGATTTGCTTCTCTTTTATGCATCTACAATGATACTGGCCATATATAATCCTTGGAAGAATGGAACACTAGTCACTCAAATTATTTTCTGTAGGGTTTAATTCTCTCAAGGAACTGGATAAGAGACTATGAAAGAATATCCTTATTCTTAGGAAATAAGCACTGAAGTATTTGAGGGCAAAGGATCATGACTATGCAATTTACTCTTCTATGGTTTAAAAAAAAAAAAAAAGGTATAGGGAGCCCAAATGCTCAAGTAAATGGGAGAAAATGTCAACAGGCAAATCAGAGAAATGGTAAATAGATGTTTTTGGTGCTTTGTTTTCTTTCAACTTTACATTGAAAAATCTGCTTGTAAATTGGCATCTAATGCATTTAAGAATATTAACTGGAGGTTTTATTTAAGCCTGAAGCTTCCATACCTCAAGCATTCAGTGTTGTGGACTATAACTATATTATTGGATGGCAATTTGTGAGAGAATTGTGTTTTAGCAAGAAACTGATGACTATGAAGTTATTTGTCAATTCAGCTTGAGCTGCTTCTTGTAAGAATCTTGAGCTAACTGCAGTCCTTTTTGGAGTAAGTCAAGGTATAAGTAAATAAGAACTGTGTGACATCCTTCATATAGACACTCCAGTCATTACCAAGAACAAATATAAGTTGAAAATACACGGCATGGGAAATATTACTCAAAATCACCATTTGTTTTCTCTTTCTAGGAGGAGCTCTTGGATATAAAAGAACGCCCTCATTCCAAACAAAGGCCATCATGCCTCTCTGAAAAATATGACAGGTATGGGGGCAGCGGGAGGAGCATGCTCCTTCTAGTCAACTTCTTGTTACACCAAACTTGGTAATTTAAGAATTGTTTTGGAGTTTTGGGGTAGAATGATGAGTGGGGAGATTTCAAGGATAATGACGTTGGGCTTCTGCACAAATACATCACAGATAAACTGTGGACTGAGTAGCACCTTACTGCATTGTCTTCATCAGTTTTATTATTAATTAGCTTTAAACTGTTCAAAAAGTTGAGCTTCACGGGACTAAGGACAACTAAACCAATTCCCTTTCAGTGAACTGACGATGAAACTAAAGTTAGAAAATGACTTGGTCCGAGGCACATAGTCAGAAAGCAGGATTAAGATTTGAACACAGGCGTCCTCTCGGGGGGGTGTGCTGTCAGTGGTGGCTTTTGCACTGTGCTTTGGGGGTCCTTCAAGGGCCTGCCCTGAGGAGGCTGGTCGGGGGGACTCTGAGCTTGTAGCACTGCTCCACCCCACTCCCTGTCCCCAGCCAGAAAAACCATTCAGCTCTTCAGATTAGCCCTTTGGCATCTTGGGCTCCTTCGTAAGAGGTAGGCTTTGGTCTGAGAAGACTACAGCTAAATTATGGTCGGAAAATCTTTACAAATACCCTACATTGCATTCATTATGGCCACCTTAAGGCTTTAAGGTCACTTTTTTTAAGATTTTATTTATTTATTTGACAGAGAGAGACACAGCGAGAGAGGGAACACAAGCAGGGGGAGCGGGAGAGGGAGAAGCAGACTCCCGCCGAGCAGGGAGCCCGATGCGGGGCTCGATCCCAGGACCCTGGGATCATGACCTGAGCCGAAGGCAGACGCTTAACGACTGAGCCACCCAGGCGCCCCAAGGCTTTAAGGTCACTTCTTAAAATCAAGGTCGGGGGTTCATATGGCCCACATTTTTAACATATAAAGTGTATTATGTTTAATTTCTTGGTTGAATAGGACATACTATTTTTATTTGTATATCTACTCTTCAGAAGGTTGCTAAGTCTCAATTCCTCACCACTTTCCGCTGATGAGGGTGATATTTGAATAATGACTATTCCAGATGATTAGGATGTTTTGATATGTCTCAGATAAGTTGTTTTTGTTGTTTTTCATTAAAGCTGTCAATCTTTTTTATGTCTCAAGTTGAATTTTCTTGTTACAACTGTTTCTTCTTGGCATAAAATTATCAGGGTACACATACTTTTATTCTGAAGTGGAAATGGAGAAAGGAAAAAGCTTCCCATCCTGGTATTTCTCTGCTCAATTAAAATTTGATTCTTAAACTCCAAGTAATCCTCACAACCACACCAGAAGTTAGGTAGTATCTCCTTTATTGTGAGGGGTTTGCGATTGAGAGGTTGACTCACTTATTCGAGAAATGTTTAGTTGGTACCTGCTGCTGTGTGGCAAATAACTGTCAGGTGCTATCACATACTGCCTTAATGGAGTATTGGTCTGTGGAAGGATACGGTCAAGTACTCAGGAATTTATCATTGCCACCATTACAGGCGGTGAAGGACAAGTGCAGAGTACCCTGCTACTAGTCTTTAGCACAGCCTGGTCTGATCTCGGGGTTGGGAAGTCCTTCAAAAGAATAGTGAAAGGCATAGCCTATTTGCTTGTCCAAGATGTCCCTGATGGTGATGGCAAAACTAGAATTCCGTCCCAGATCACTGGACTCTAGAGATTCTGCTCTGCACACTCTGCCACCTGCTACCTTATCCTTAGGGAGTAACAAAATAGAGCAAAATCACACATTTTATGTTTTTAAGGGCTTTCTTTCCTGCCTGTAGGGAAAAAATGAGACACACTATGCATAAGAAATTCTGGAAAAGTACATACCAAGCATTCCAGGAACAACTACAAGTGAGAGCTTTTTCTCCATCCCTTATACTAGTTTTCAGTCAACTGGGTTTCTTCCTCCAATAAACTAAACAATGTTTATGGAGCATCTTCTTTGTGTAGGACAAGCATGGTTACTGTAATCCCCACGGTTTGTGTCTGATGTTTCATTTATACACAGACCACTGGTTTTCAAGTGACTGTTGGTGTTCTGTGAAAAAAGAAAAAAAACAACAAAATACTACTGAATTAATATAGATCTTCCTCAGTGTACAATGGGGTATGTCCCAATAAACCCATCCTAAGTTGAAAATGTTGTTAGTTGAAAATGCATTTAATACACCTGGCCTGCTGAACATCCTAGCTTAGCCTAGCTATCTTAAAAGTGCTCAGAACACTTAGCCTAGCCTATAGTTGGGCAAAATCATCTAACACAAAGCCTGTTTTATAATACAGTGTTGAATATCTCGTACCCTGCTGAATGCTGTATTGAAAGTAAAACACAGAATGGTGTGGTTTACCCTTGTGTCCCCGCTGGGCGGCCAGGAGCTGCTGCTCGCTGCCGCTGTGAGGCATCGCAGGAGGGTATCGTGTCACACATCGCTACCCTGGGAAATGCTCCGACTTCCACAGTTCGAGGCAGTTTCTACTGAAGGTGTACCGCTGCGAAGTAGAACCCTCTTGAGTTGAACCTATTAAGTCAGGGACCATCTGTTGCTGTTTGTTATCATCTTAAAGAGCTAACCATTCTGATGGCAACCATGAAGTTTTATATTGGAAAGGGGTTTTCATAACTTATTACCTGAAGACATTTAGAAATTAGACCATGTGGTCCATGGGTGCAAGTGCTAACTGTCGGTCCCCTTTGACTTGTAGTGATGGCGTCTGGGACCCTGAAAAGTGGCATGCCTCTCTCTACCCAGCTTCAGGGCGGAACTCACCAGTGGAAAGTCTGAAGAAAGAGTTGGATCCAGACCGGCCTTCCCTTGTGCGCAGGATAGTAGGTGAGCAGTAGGAGTCAGGGCGCCCATTTTGGAGCAGCAAATTTGTTTGCCGCTGGTTTAATTCTTAGCTGAGAATTTTATGCATTCAGGGAAAATGTCATTATCAGGTAACTGATTTATTAACTGGGTTTTTCCTGATTAGCAGAGAAAAATCAGCTTTCCTATATAGCATTGGCAAGAAGACTGCATTAGACTGTGTGCTTTTGGAATTAAAAGTACTGCGGTCTTTAATTGATAGGGATGATTGAGTAAGATGTGATGGGGAGCATGGTAGTGAGCACAAAGCTGTGCTGGAAATCCAGTTATGCTTTGTCTCATATATGAAACAAGTCCTAGGATATAAATCAGTTCTGGCAATTCTTAATAGTGGATTATGGTCTGAATACAGGATTTGGATATGGTTTGAGACTGGACTAAAGTTTGGTTTTCCATATCTTTGCTCTTTAAACCCGAAAAGAGATTGAAGAGTGAAGTGAAGGGTTGGCAGTGGAGAAGCTAGTCAAGAAACTTGTTGCAAGAGGGACTTCTTTTGAGAGAAGAGGAAAACCCATCACAAAACAAATTTGGAACTGGGCGAAGAAGATAGGGGTGACTGGTTTGAGATATAAGATCCCTCTACACAATCTTACAGTACACTTAGTGCAGTAATGTCCCTTGAACAGAGAATTTATTTTAGGAGAATTATTAAAATGTGCACAGAAACCTTATTTAAATGATGAAAACTAGTAAGCAACCTAAATGTCCAAGGGTCAAGCAACCTAAATGTCCAGGGGTAGAAAATGGGTTACATAAACTTTGGTACATCCATATGTAGGACCATTAAATTGTTCAGCTGTAAATTGGAAAACTTGTCCATACTGTGTCTCGTTTTTGGAAAACATGGAGACACCCCATGGAAATTCTAGAAAAGTACATACATTTTAGGTACTGTTTCCGGTGAGAAGATGAGAGGAACTTTTTCTCACTTGGTCTTCAGTTTTCTGGCTTTTCTAGGAAGAATTTTTGTGTGGTGACATGTTTCACTTTCTCATATCTTTATTGAGATATTATTGACAAAGGATAGACTGCACGTAAAGTGTGCCATTTGATGTTTGGCAGGTGTATATACCTGTGAAACCATTACCATGATTAAATTAATAAACATTTCCATCACCCCCAAAGTCCCCTGGTACCTCTGAGTCCCTCCTCATACTTCCCATCCTGCCCGCAAGCACTGATTTGCTTTCTGTCACTACAGATTAGTTTACGTTTTCTAGAATTCAATATAAATGGAATCCTACAGTGTGCACTCTTTGGGTAGCTTTTTCACTCAAAATAGTTGTTCTAAGATTCAGTCGTGATGTTGGGTACATAAATAGCTCCTTTTTATTGCCTAGTAGTATTCTGTTGTATGAATTCACAGTTTATCCACTTATCTGTTGATGGACATTTGGGTCGTTTCTAGTTTGACTATTAACCAAAAGTATAATGAACATTCATGTACAAGTCTTTATATAGGCATACACTTTCTTTTCTCTTGAGTCAATACCTAAGAGAATGGCTGGGCTATAGTAAACGTATGTCTCATGTTTTGAGAAACTGCCAAGCTGTTTTGCAACATGGTTTTACCACTTTACATTTCCACCAGCAATGTATGAGAGTTCCACTTGTTCTGCATCCTTGTCACCGCTTGGAATGGTCAGTCTTTGCGATTTTAGCCAATCTAATAAGTGTGCGGTGGTATCACGTTATGGTTTAATTTGCATTTCCCTAATGACTAATAATGTTGAGTATCTTTTCATATGCCTATTTACCATCTATATATCCTCTTTAGTATCTATTCAAAGCATTTGTCCATTTTTTTTTTTTAAAGATTGATTTATTTGAGAGAGAGAGAGAGACAGAGCATAAGCAGGGGGAGAGGCAGAAGGAGAGGGAGAAGCAGACTCCCCGCTGAGCTGGAGATCATGACCTGAGCCAAAGGCAGATGCTTAACCATCTGAGCCACCCAGGGTGCCCCAGCATTTGTCCATTTTTTAATCAGATTGTGTTTCAGTTTTGAAGAGTTTTTATATGTACCTGATACAGGTCCTTCCTTTATCAGATACATACTTTGAAATATTTTCTTCTGGTCTGTGGCTTGTTTTTGCATTCTTAGAACAGTATCTTTCAAAGAGCAGAAGTTTTAAATTGCGATCAAGCCCAATCTGTCACTTTACCTTTTTTTTTTTTAATGGATTGTGCTCATGGTGTCATGCCTAAGAAAACTCTGCTTAACCCAGTGTCAAAGATTTCCTCCTGTATTTTCTTCTAGAAGTTTTATATCATTTAGATCTGTGATCCATTTTGCGTTTTGTATGTGGTACGAGGTATCAATTCAAATTCTTTTTTTTGTGTGTATGGATATCCACCTGTTAAATATTATTTGTTTTTGTTTTAAAGATTTTATTTATTTCACAGCGAGAGAGGGAACACAAGCAGGGGGAGTGGGAGAGGGAGAGGCAGGCTTCCTGCGGAGCAGGGAGCCCGATGTGGGGCTCGATCCCAGGACCCTGGGATCATGACCTGAGCCGAAGGCAGACGCTTAATGACTGAGCCACCCAGGGGCCCCTAAATACTATTTGTTGAAGAAATGCTTCAACTTTTTTTTTTTTTTTTTTTTTAAAGATTTTATTTATTTATTTGAGACAGAGAGAATGAGAGAGAGAGAGAGAGCACATGAGATGGGGGAGGGTCAGAGGCAGAAGCAGGCTCCCTGCCAAGCAGGGAGCCCGATGCGGGACTCGATCCAGGGACTCCAGGATCATGACCTGAGCCGAAGGCAGTCGCTTAACCAACTGAGCCACCCAGGCGCCCAATGCTTCAACTTTTTAAATAGTTACTTTTTCAAATACTAACACCTACTCTAGTTTATTAATGACAAAATATTTTCTAATACATAGATAAGGCCTTTGTCAAAAATAAAGGGATTATGGAGCCTAATTATGGAAAATCATTGATTATGAAGTACATTTATTGCTCCAAGGAGAAAAAGCAAGACTCAGTCTTACTTAAATGTGTAATGTACATGTCACACTGTAGCTGTTTCAGTGTTGACTCTTCCAGTACCCTCACCACCACTAGTCATGGACATAGGGCTGAGAAAGGAAAAATAACCCTGCTGGTGTGCTTACCTTTCTCTTTCTGGTGTTTTTCTAGATCCACGAGAGCGTGTGAAAGAAGATGACTTAGATGTTGTTCTCAGCCCACAGAGGCGAAGCTTTGGAGGGGGCTGCCATGTGACGGCTGCTGTTAGTTCCCGGCACTCAGGAAGCCCATTGGAAAAAGACAGCGATGGGCTTCGCCTGCTTGGCGGACGAAGGATTGGCAGTGGGAGGATAATCTCTGCTCGGACCTTTGAGAAGGATCATCGTCTTAGTGATAAGGACCTGCGGGACTTGAGAGACCGAGATCGAGAGAGGGACTATAAGGACAAGCGATTCAGGGTTTGTGTTCTAGATCCTTTGGCCCCTCATGTGCTTAGGGACTTGATATGCACTTCATTTATACCAGGTTATTTTGAGATGCTGGATGAACACAGCCCATTCTTCAGCCAGATAGGAACAGAGAGTGTGCTGGGGGCGGGGAGGGGCTTCAAGTTTGCAGCATCGTATCTTCATTGCACTGTTGAGCATTACCTAATTCATCAAGACCTTGACTGAGGTAGAAATGCCTTAACTAGAACCTTATTTTTTATCTTGCATTGTGTACTTTTCCAGAGGGAATTTGGCGAAAGTAAGCGCGTCTTTGGTGAGCGAAGAAGAAATGATTCCTACACAGAAGAAGAACCAGAATGGTTCTCCGCTGGACCCACAAGCCAGTCTGAGACCATTGAGCTGACTGGCTTTGATGATAAGATACTGGAAGAAGATCACAAGGGGAGAAAAAGAACAAGGCGACGGACAGCCTCTGTGAAGGAAGGTAAGCAAAAACGTGGAGAGGGGGGCGCCTGGGTGGCTCAGTCGTTAAGCTTCTGCCTTTGGCTCAGGTCATGATCCCAGGGTCCTGGGACCCCGCATCGGGCTTCCCGCTCCATGGGAAGCTTGCTTCTCCCTCTCCCACTCCCCCTGCTTGTGTTTCCTCTCTCGCTGTGTCTCTCTCTGTCAAATAAATAAATAAAATCTTTAAAAAAAAAAAAAAAAAGGTGGAGAGGGAAGCTACTGTTCTAATATGAGATGTGCTTATAACTGGCTTAATTGTGCATTTAAGAACAACTGCACCTCTTGCTAGCAAGTGGCAAGTTTCTAACGTTGCAGCCTGGTGTAGAAGCTGCTTCCTAAGTGTGAATTACTGGGTGTATATTATACTCTTTCCTCAACTTGTTCTGCGTGAGGTGCTAAACAGAGAAGTCTCACATTGCCCTGTAAGAGCACTGTGTACACAAAAGGGTTCGCTAGAGATAAGAAACATGGTAGAAATAGTGAAGGAGTCTCATTGAGCACTAGACACAGTGGTGTTTTGTCTGTATAATCCTTCTAACAACCCTGTGAGGTCTGTATTTTTATGGATGAGCATATGGAGACGCAGGAGGCTTCAGGGACTTGTCTGTGGACACTGAGGAAGTAAGTAGTAAAATTGGGAGTTGAACAAGTCCTTTGGTGCTTCAGAACCCACCATTGTCACCATGGTGTTAGACCTTCCTAACAGCTGTGAGATGAGGGGAGGCATCTCCTTTGCTAAACTGAAGAAGCCAGAGCTAATGTGGGAGAAGTGCCAGGTGCAGAGTTGGGGACCCATTAGTTGTTTTCAGGGTAGTAGCCTGGCTCTAACATGGCCAGTCCTGGGCTGATGATCCTGAGAATTGGTAGTGAAGAGCCAGGCTGGCTAGCCTGGGTTTGAGTATTGGGGCTGCTGCTTACAAAAAGGATAATCTTTGATAAAACTCTTGAGGTGGGCCTGTTTCTTTGTAAGGCGAAGACAGTGCCTACTCCATAACTTTAAGGGTTGCTTTTAGCATTAAAGATCGAGAGTGAACATCAGAGCTCAGCGTCTTGTGGGCACTTTTTTTTTTTTTCTCCTTCTTGTGGGCACTTCAGTAAGTTCTAGTTCTCTTCAGCTTTCAGGTTTAATTGGAAAACACCTTTTGGCAGACAATAGTTAACAAAAGTAGAAAGCTGTTTTAATACGTAAGTGTTTAATCAGTGGCACCTTAATATTTGAGGCTAAGATTTATTTTTTTAAAAGATTTTATTTATTTATTTGACAGAGACAGGGAACACAAGCAGGGGGAGTGGGAGAGGGAGAAGCAGGCCACCCGCTGAGCATGGAGCCCCATGCGGGGCTTGATCCCAGGACCCTGGGATCATGACCTGAGCCAAAGGCAGACGCTTAACGACTGAGCCACCCAGGCGCCCTGAGGCTAAGATATATTTAAACAGAAAATGAGCTAGTGGAATTTATTTAGGGGAAAGAAAAGGGAGAAATCACTTGCCCTTTTTTTGTAATATCTTTAAAATACAATAGACATTATCGTTATCTTTATAGTGTTACACGTTGTTCCCTGCGGTGATACAGGAAATCGATGGGTAACTTGGGAGATATTGCTCTCAAACAGCCTTTGAGATATGCCCTTGTGTTATTCTCCGGCTACATCAGCACCAGCCAAGTGTGGTCTTTTCACATAATGATAAAAAAAAGGCTTCTGGTGGAAAAAAAGCACATGTTTTTCTTAACTGAGGTGCAATCTGAATTTTACCCATTCTTGTATCAACAAGTGGATGAGCCAGATGGAGTGAGTGTCACCTCCTTACCTTATAGATACAAAGAGAGGCCTGGAAAGAAGGGACAACCCAAGACCCTGTCACATAAATTTCATGGCAGAGCCTCAAGTGGAATCCAGGGCTCCTAGCTCACTCACCCCAACAGTTAATTGCAGGGGCACCTGGGTGGCTCAGTCGTTAGGCGTCTGCCTTCGGCTCAGGTCATGATCTTGGGGTTGTGAGATTGAGCCCCGCATTGGGCTCCATGCTCAGCGGGTGGCCTGCTTCTCCCTCTTCCTCTCCCCCTGCTTGTGTTCCCTCTCTCGCTGTGTCTCTCTCTGTCAAATAAATAAAACCTTAAAAAAAAAAAAAGTTAATTGCAGAAGGTCCTCAGGCTGTCCTAGCTACTGTATTTAGGATAAACAGGTACCCCGTAATTTCATCTTGGCTGCAAGAATCAAAGGAGGGGAGGGATGGTGAGTGCCTTTTAATCCATTTTTGTATTTGTATTCTAGCTTTCCACAAATTTTTTTTTTTTTAAAGAGAGAGTGGGGGAAGGGTGGTGAGAGGCAGAGTGAGAGACAGAAACTCAAGCAGACTCCCTGCTGAGCACGGAGCCCAACTCAGGGCTCAGTCTCACAACCCCAAGATCATGACCTGAGGCAAAATCAAAGAGTCGGACACTTAACCTGCTGAGCCACCCAGGCGCCCCTCCACAGAATTTTTTATATAGCTGTTCTCTTCAAGCCTCCTAGTGCTGGGAATGTGGCAGTGAGCAAGACAAACCTATTCCTTGCCTGTTTGATTTTTAAGACCGATGTATAATGAGCACTCACTCTACACAGGGCCCAGTGCTAGGTGATGTATAAATGGTAATAATTGAAACAATTTGAATATGCATTACACCTGTAACCAGAAAAAAAATGTAGAAATTAGAAATGGCTAAAACCCTCCACTGATAGAAAAGAACATTTTAGGAGTGCCTGGGTGGCTCAGTCAGTTAAGCGTCCGACTCTTGATTTCGGCTTAGGTCACAGTCTCAGGGTTGTGAGATCAAGCTCTGTTTTGGGCTCCATGCTGGGGCATGGAGCCTGCTTAAGATTCTCCCTCTGCCCCTCCTCGCATAGCTCACATGCTCTCTCTCTAAAAAAAAAAAAAAAAAAAGAACATTTTAATTTGCATCTTCTCTAATGAAGGTATATGGTCCTTCTGAATGTGATGAAACTTCCCCCTAGTTCTCTTTCCTAGGTCTCTGCCTTTTGAGTCTATCATAATAAATTGCCAGTTGTGTCTGTCTGCCAGTGCACATCCCTACCCACTCATACCCACTCTCAGTTGACAGACCCCATCTGCTTCCCAGAGAGCTTGACAATGGCACAAAATTGCATATGGGACACTCCTGCTGCCTGCAAAAGCTATTTATCTGTTAAGAGATGTTCCTGATACAAAGTAAAAGGGATAGGAGAAGTATTAAAGCTTCTTTTGTAAATGTATGAGCCAGGTACACACTCTCGTTTCCCCCTTTCATCCTTAAGTTGGGACCCAAAACTGCAGCAGAATGTCACTGGTCAGTCCTGAGGGGGCCAGGCAGGTTCTGCTGGGTAAAATATCAGGGAGAAGCACTGCTCTAGTGGACAAGGATACAGACTTGGCATTGATTAGGCTGTTGAGTTGTTCATTTTTCTAGGGCTCTCTTTCTTTGTAAAGTGAGGGCAATACGTCCACCAAAGCAGTCATCTTAGTTCAAATGTCAGTCTGTAAGGAACAGTATTGCTTCTATTGGCAGTAAGCATGTGCCAACCCACTGGAGAGACTGCTGACTGCCTCGTCTGTGGCTCATAAACCTCGTCTTACTGGTTGCCTTAGGCCCTCACAGGACTCGGTAGTCAGATGGCAGCCACCCTTATGGAGGAGCAGTGCTGCCTCGATAGGGCTTGGTGTGGAACAGTATTGGTGGCCGTCTTAGGGTTGAAGTTTCTGCCACTTGGCTGGTATTGAGACCTTGGGTCAGCAAGCCACTTAACCCTTCAGTTATAGTCCCCTGCTTTGCTATCTAGCATTCCATTACTGGAATGAAAGCAGCTGATAGCATTTAGAGTCTCTTGGTCTGATTAATAACGAGACTGAAGTAACTATTGGGGACTTTTAAGAAGGGATGGGTCCAGGAGATGGCCTTTTTTCCCCCCCCCTCAGGAGGACTTATGTCTGCTACAGACCTTGAAACTACAGGCAGCTCTTACATAGGTGCTTTTGCAGGGTGGAGCTTTGGGAGTCCTGTTCAAAAAGTTGAATGTCTAGTATCTCTCAGTGCACTTATTTAAAAGAAAAAAAAATTTTATCCTAAGGATTTTGCCTTTTGCCCGTATTCCAACTAAAACGAAGGTATTAGATTCTTTAAATGTTAACAGTTGGTAGCTTCACTTAGACCTTACCTTCACATCCTAATAATAGCTGAACAATACTTAGTTTTAAATTTACCAGGCACCACCGAGTACGACAAAACTGAGTAGAGCAGATTACCTGTCTTCAGAGGGCTCAGTCTCACTAGACAACTATTATAATACAGTGTGATAAGTACTCTGAAAGACAACACAAGGGTTATGGAGAAGGCAGTGATTAATTTTTCTGGGCATGGTAAAAATGGGTAGGCAGATCAGGCTTCCCAGAAGAGGTAACATTTGAGCTTCGCCTTGAAGGATGAGCTACCACCAACCTGTAGGCACGTGAAAATTGCCCTCCTGCTTGGTTTCACATGAATACCTTAGATTGCCAAACCCTGGCTTAAAGTGGTGGTGCAGATACGTGGATGAAGGCAGGGCCAAATTAATTGGTTCCATTTTTAAGCAGTAAGAGACTTGCAAAAACTATCTTTAAAAAAAAAAAAACCCACTAGAAAAAGAATGTGCTGCATTACAGAAAACTTGAAGAATGGGTGGCAGAGGGACCGCCATCCTTCCTGCACTGGGTTGGTGTTCTGGCTTGGTTATTAAGGCTTTTTTCTCCCTTAGCTCCCATAGGAAAGGAGCGGTTTTACTGTTGCAAATGCTGCATTGGCCCACGAGGTCTGCCCTTACAGTTATCTGTGGTTCTTTTGCACGTGTGAAGATGGCTGGGGCCACAGAATAAGTCTAGAGCGGTTCAGCTGATCAGACCATTTTTTGTCCTGATTTTGTTTTCAGGCACAGTCGAATGCAATGGAGGAGTGGCCGAGGAGGATGAGGTGGAGGTCATCCTGGCACAAGAGCCCGCTGCTGATCAGGAAGTGCCAAGGGACGCCGTCTTGCCTGAGCAGTCCCCGGGAGAATTTGACTTTAATGAGTTCTTTAACCTTGATAAGGTGCCAGGCTTGGCTTCGGTGAGTGTAGCCGCACACTTACAAACGAGATGGAGCAACTGTATGCTTAAATTTGTCCTGAGGATTTAAGATACTCTTTTTAAAGTATTGTTTTGCTCGATGTGTTTGGGGGCTTGGGGCTTTTATTCCTTAATATTATTTGAGTTTTCGTGGCTTTGGTTTTAGAGGCCTCGTGGAAATGACCAAGTGAGAATTCTGTACCGGTTACCTCTTTTTCTAGGCTGGTATGTTGGACTAAGAATTCTTCAGATGTTAAGAACATTGTCTGCTTTTATTTTTAAATAGTTAAGTGTTTGTTACAAAGATTTGCTGTGGAGGTGGATTTTTATAACTGGTGATTAGCATCATGCTGATGTGTATTCCTTGCATAAGGTTGACTTAGTTAGGTGGTAACTTTGTGGTGTGATGGTTCTGAAAACCTTTAGTGAAAAGCACCTTGAAATACTATCAATGTTACTGTTAAACTATTGAGGTCCAGTCTTTCTCGACTTTCAAAATAGAAGCAGTAAGACATCCCAGATCTTCACTTGCTACCTGCCCTTGCTCCTATGCCCTTTGGTCCTTTAGGGATGACTATAGCCTCAACAAGTTGGAGAAAAGATATAACCCTGACGAGATTGTTGTGGTTATTGAAACAGTGCATAGAATCATGAGGAAACAATTTTTTTAAGGTTTTATTTATTTGAGAGATCGAGAGTGAGCACAAGCAGGGGTGGGGCAGAGGGAGAGAGAAAGGGAGAAGCAGACTTTTCACTGAGCAGGGAGCCCAATACAGGGCTCAGTCCCAGGACCCTGGGATCGTGACCTGAACTGAAGGCAGACACTTAACCGACTGAGCCACCCAGGTGGCCCATGATGAAACAGAATTTTAAAAAACTGAGCCAGGTGGCTCAGTTGATTAAGCGTCTGACTCTTGATTTTGGCTCAGGTCATGATTTCAAGGTAGTGAGATTGAGCCCCACATCGGGCTCCACACTGGGCATGGAGCCTGCTTAAGATTCTCTCTCTCCCCCTGCTCCTCTCCCACCTCTCTCCCTTCCCACCTCCCTCTCTCCCTTCCCACCTCCCTCTCTCCCTTCCCACCTCCCTCCCTCCCTTTCTCCCTCCCCCTCTCTCCCTCTCCCCCTCTCTCAAAACAAAAACAAAACCCACATTTGCCCAAAAGCATCTGTGCGTTCTAGATGTCCCATTTACAACACCAAATACAGCAAATACATTTGACCAGTCCTTTAAAATTGGTGGTTCATGGAATTTAAGTGACTCTTGCTTAACCACAGTGTCTCCTTGTTTGGTTATTGTGTGAGCAGAGAGAACTGGGCATGACAGAAAGACAGCATTGGCTTGTCTTCTTTGTCATTTGCAGCCTCGGTCCCCAAAAGATGGCCCCGCAAATAAGTGAGCAGACATTGCATAGGTACAGGGTCGCGCAGGTGAGTTCTAGGGCAGCACTTGTGAAATTCTCTGTGATGAGGGGCCAAGTTATATTTCCAGTCCATGCGGACCAATGGTTTAGTATAAAGTACAAAGTCATAGCAGTGCCAAATTGCTCTAAAAGTGTCTAAGCATTTGCTTTGACTCTCTGAACTTCTCTGCATGTGGTCCAAGAGCACACTTGTCTAGAGCGCCCTTCAGGAGCTTGTGGAACGTGGCTCTAAATCATCTGGCAACTGTGTGGTTGGTTCTGTTCCGTAAGTTCTAGCAGCAGTTTTAACCGTAAGTCTCCTAGTCAGATACCTCAGTTATAGTCAGCTGGTCAGTAACAGTCCTTTGGCTCACCGTGAGCAGACAGGAGCTTAATTTCCTTGGTGGAAAATTCTAAGCTTTTGAGGGGGACATTAGTTGCTTTTTCTTTCCCCCCTTCACTCTTAGGCAGAAATCTTACCATAAGAAGTTTTCATAGCAAAAGGTCAAAATGTGTAGGCCTATTCTTGGCTCCAAAAATGAGCACCTGTGAAACTTAACCCGTGTGCTTACACAGAAGAATTCAAAACTAAACTTTTAATAATAGGTAACATTCATTAGAGTGCTGATTGTTTTAGGCTTTACATACAATAACTTATTTAATGCTCACAAACTCTTTTAAATTAGATTACTATTTCCATTTTACAGATGAGGAAACAGGCACAGAGGCTTAAATAACTTGCCCAAAGTCACACATCCAGTGAGTGGTAGGCACTGAATTTTGATTCATGGCAGTTTCAGTTAAGGGTCTTTTTTTTAATTCCCCGTAACTATACTGCCTTTAAAGCATAAAAGGAGGTATAGCAGCTTCACAGTATTTTATTTTTTGGCCCTCACCCTCAACCAAAATTTGGCTAATGCTGAGCAGTAGATGGTGCTAGGCTAGGAGGTCTCCATGTTTTTCATGAAGGTCCTGCTCATTAAGGTGTATATTCTATAGTAGGTTCACTTAAAAGCAAAACTGGGATCCATTAAAAACAAATGCCCAGATTGTGCCATGTAATTCTAATTTTATGCTCAATAAATGACCATTTAGGAAAAATAAGAACTATATAGGATTTGAGTATCGACTGACAAATGTTATATAAAGTGCTTGAAATAGTACATGGCACTCAGTAAGCTCCACCAGTTTTAGGTATTAATAGATAAAAACAGAATTATGGCTCTATCTACTAGCATTGCAATACATTAGAAGTTGAAAGTCATAACCTACTCAAACCGACAATTTGGATCACATATGCAAGTAATTTCAGTTTAATAATTAAAAATAAGTTTATTTGGGATATGACACAAGTCTTACTACAACACCTGACATAACAGGTGCTTACGTATGTTGAATGAAGAAAAATCAGGGTGGAAATCATAAACTATTTAGAGTGGATGAAACAAGGACCATGACATAGAAAAACCTTGGTGGCATAATCAAAAGTGTACTCAGAAGAAAATGTGTATTTTTTTTTTTTTCCTTAAGATTTTATTTATTTATTTGACAGAGACACAACAAGAGAGGGAACACAAGCAGGGGAAGTGGGAGAGGGAGAAGCAGGCTTCCCGCGGAGCAGGGAACCCGATGCGGGGCTCGATCCCAGGACCCTGGGATCATGACCTGAGCCGAAGGCAGACGCTTAACGACTGAGCCACCCAGGCGCCCCGAAAATGTGTATCTTTAAGTACATTTGTTACAGATCCCCAAAATCAAACTGGAGTGAAACAAATACAGAACTAAAGAAATTTCCATAAAAGTGGAAAGTACTAGAAGAGCATTGATCAGTAAAACCTAGTAATTGTCAGAGAAAATATTTTACAGTATATTTTTGACAGAATACTATGAATCTTAAGATATGACTTGTCTAAATGACCTTGTTTGAAGGACCAGACTAACAGTCATAAGTTACCTTAAAATGTTATTAAAAATGCAGAAGGAACAGTTTAAACATACCAGATTACAGTTCATAGCCTCCTCATCTTGACCAGCTGATGGCTAACAAGAACGTAGCAGAGGATGTCTTGACCGAGAAATCAGAGCAGCGGGCCCACCTCTCCATTTCCTGTACCAAGGTTCAGGAAATCTCACTGCTGTTAGATCGTCCTTGCTTGCTGTGTGGTAAAAATGACTGACTAGATAAATCATCTTAGGATTCCTTTCGGGCTTAAAATGCTTTAGTTTCTTGAAATTGGCATTTCCACTAAATGTGTATAAGAGAAATTTTGTTTCTACTTTTTATGTTGTAGCTATAATAAAACAGCTCTAACAGAAACAAAGTTGGTCACTGATCAAAATATGGAAATGATTGTCTTACTGTCCCATCTTTAGAAAATGTCCATATACTTTATATTCATGTCCTTTACTTTTTCATGTTCCTCTTGTGTATCTTCTTTCTTTTTTCGGATACACTATGATCAGAGGAAATAAAAGGATTAAAATGCAAAGAGATTTTTGGCTATTTGTACAGTTTCACATTCTTTTCAACTTTAAAACCTTTTTAATGACTATAGCTTTTAGTTTTAAAATAATTCCTATTTATCCCTAAGGTGGTTATATTTTAGATACAATTCCCAATTTTTCACAGTGAAGCGTTTACTGATAAAACTTCTTATATTTTAAATTTGGCAAAATTAGTACACTTGAAAGTCTGCAAGTCTACAAGTGAGTGATTGAAACTGAATAGGAGTACCACAAGTAATAAATTAGTGTCATGAATTAAAATCTCTCATTCTTGTGTTCAAGAGAAGCAAATATTTGTGGCTTAGTTTGGGTACATTATGAGAAAATTCTTCCAGATGAGAATAAAATAATAAATCTAACCTGTTGTTGCTGAATTTTGACTGGAAATTGTAGGTTCTAGTCTGTAGATAAAACTGTCACTACTTTGCCATCCATGTACCAGTTTGGGGGAAAATCTGTTTTCTCTTTATCATTGGTATAGAAATGAAAGTTTATGCCTTTCAAGGTGTGCCTCATTTTTTGGATTGACATTTGCTTTACCTTGTCTTTTCTACATATTGATAAGAACACTGCATAAAGATCAGTTTGGGTATTTAACTGGATTTATGACAGAATAGAATTGAAATATTCTTTTTAAAGCGTCAGTCTGGTTTTTAAGGATTGATAATGGAAATTACTATTATGAAATAGTGTTGAGAAATTGTTTCTGATCGTAGCACATTAATTATTCTTACTAAACTGAAAACTATTGAGGTTGGATTTAAAAGAAAACAAACACCTGCAAACTCCCTATTAAGTTCAAACAGATATTAGAGATCAGTTAAAAGATCATCTTTCACATTCTGACACTTCTAAACTTGGACTGGAAGTATGATCTCTATGAACTCCACTTCTTAGCTTCTGAAATTGTCACCATTGAATTTTAATGATGTTCATCACAACCTTGAGAAAGTTGAAGTTTGAAGCAAGGGCTTTCTTTCATCATCTCTCCATACTTGATATTTAGTTGAAGGCCACTCATCAGCTTGGCATTGGAATGCTTTACTGTGGTGCTGATTTTGATTTTGAAACTATGTCCTCTGAGAACATTAACATTAAATAGTTCATGGATTTTCTAATGAGGCAAAGGATAGAAAACCAAAACATATTCTGTGACACGGAGGTTTTTCATTATATGCTAAGAAAGTACATGGTCAGTAACACCCACCTTTGGGTTACTCAGAAATGACCCTGGAGGGGAAGAAAAATTAAAGATGTTGAAAATCGTAAATTCTGAGGGTGTTTACCTTCAGGTCAGCAGCATCAAAGGAAGTTTCAAAGTAAGTGACCTTTTTTAAAAATTTGAACCTTGTTATTCTTTTCACCTAGAAACCATTATCTTAGCTCCTTTTGTCTTTCCCTTTAGATGATAGAAGATGTTTTGGGAGAAGGGTCAGTCTCTGCCAGTCGGTTCAGTAGGTGGTTCTCTAACCCCAGCCGATCAGGAAGCCGATCCAGCAGTCTTGGGTCAACACCACATGAAGAACTGGAGAGACTAGCAGGTAAAATGGCTTCAGATTCTGACTTTGAAGGTGGTTTTGAGCCTTCTCTGACATGGTTTGTTCTATCTTTGTTAGGGTCTGTTAGGGTTAAAAGGTCTCTGGATACTAAACAAAAAACCTTCAATTTGTGCCCTTTTAATACTGTTGAAGATCTATTTCTGTGCTTTATTGGGACCAGTTAATTAATGAATATATTTACTTGCAATATTAGGTCTGGAACAAGCAATCCTCTCTCCTGGGCAGAACTCGGGGAATTATTTTGCTCCTATCCCACTGGAAGACCATGCTGAAAATAAAGTGGATATTTTAGAAATGCTACAGAAAGCCAAAGTGGATTTAAAACCTCTCCTTTCCAGTCTTTCTGCAAATAAAGAAAAGCTTAAGGAAAGCTGTAAGTGTTCATTAAGAGTCTGCTTTAGGCATTTGAAAAAGTGTGGATCTCAGTCTTAAGGCAGTTGGTTCTAACATACTGCTGTTTCATCAAAAGTCAAATAGAGAGTGGGTTTTATTTAATGTATTTCAAAATTTTTATCAAACAGTACCACCTCCTTGAGAATCTAGTAGTTAATGGGTCATGGGCTTTTCCTCCAAGTCCTTCTCCTTACCTGGAGCCTGATCATTATCCTCCAGTTAATGCTGTAGTCGTCCTGGACATAACTTGGCAGCTTCTCACACCTTTGCCCCAGTCTGCCACGTTCTTGCTTAGGTTATGCGCCCTCAACATAAACCTTAGTAATAAAATAACCATAGTGCAGGTAGTAGTCTTGCTGATGTTAGGCTATCTGGGATTCTTGTCCCTGGTAACAAGTCTCCAAAAGACTCATTATGAGAGGTCCTCCTGCAGGATGCACATTAGGATCTTATTAAGTCTTAAAGCATAACATCCCATGGTTGTGGTCCCCCAGCTTCTAGCATCTAAACATTTTAGGTTTATTTTATGCCCTCTCTTCCTAAGTACATAATTATGGCCTTGTTTCCACTGAGCAACCATGATTTTAAGAGTCTTCAGTTTGTCTGTTTTTGGTATCGGCCTTTTCTGACAACCTCAGTTCAACTGTGAAATTATTTTCACCATCATGGTAGCCGAAGAGCTACCACATATTCCCTTGCTTGGCTTGATCTGGATTTTCTCAATCTTTCAGCGCATTCAGGAGTTGTGCTGTCAGTGGAAGAGGTAGAAGCGGGGCTCAAGGGCTTGAAGGTGGACCAGCAGGTGAAGAATTCGACTCCCTTCATGGCAGAACACTTAGAGGAGACCCTGAGTGCTGTAACAAGCAATCGACAGCTCAAGAAAGATGGAGATATGACCGCATTCAACAAACTAGTGAGCACCATGAAGGCAAGTGGGACTTTGCCTTCTCAGCCCAAAGTCAGCGTAAGTATTTGGCACAAACCCCAGCCTTTTCTCCTTTTCACTTTCTATTCTACTTCCCACTATAATAAATGGACTTAAAAAATGGTATTCTGAGTAAGTTGGAAGTTCTTTAATAGTCATTTGATCCTTGATGCTTTTGTGTGTTCTTTATCACTGTGCTATTTGTTACTAGAAAAAGCAGGCTTGTGGTTAATCTATATGTTTTATGGGTGACAGTGTAACGATTTGAAAGATTTGGATATAACTTTAAGTCATTGCTTAAAAAAAAAAAGTGTAAAAATACCTTTTTTGGATGCGCTCCAGAGAAAGTTTTCAGTTTGTTCAGCTACTTAAGCCAAAATAACTCACCATGTTTTTATAGTAAAGTCTTTCTTTTCACATGTTTTAATCACCCCTATATACCTGGAATTACCTACTTTCTTGATTAGGCAGTTGGCAGTTGTACGTATCATTTATAAAATATCTAAGATGGATTTTTCAAGACCGTTGCATTCTGTCAATTTACTAAATAGAAAAAGCTGTGACTTGTAAAAACATTTTGGGGCACAAATTTGGGTTATGCATGTGGTGACTGCATGTCAGTAAATGCAGGTGCATAGCACATACTGGTCTTTCTCATAACACATTAGCGGTGGCTCCCAGCCATGGCCTATGTGTCAGTATTGCTATCCCTTGATGATAAAGGTGATAGAGGATGCCGGGCAAACCTGAATAATAAAAACATAAACATAGGTTTCTTCTTGTTGCTAACTTACAGCAAATTTATTGAATTGAATTTTCTCTCTTGTTTTCTTCTGTCATCATCTTTTCTGGGAGCTACGAGTTGGTCATGATATCATTAGTTGGTCATGATTCATTGTGCCTCGTACCAAGGGAAGGAAACCGGTGTTTTTTATCTGACCAGCAGTTGGCAATAGATTCCAGCAGAGGTGCCGTTATTCCTGGCCTTACTGCCAGGACTGACTCTACCTCTGAAAGGAGGCACCTCGGGTAGACTTACGTCTTTGCATCTGACCGCACCATGCCAGTTATAGGGGAATGTTTCTCTTAAACCGCTGTCGTAATGAATTACTTAAGAGTTATTTCCATACAATGAATTATTAGATACAGATCTTTTCAAATGAGGACCAGATTAAAAGATCGCAAACGATCCTTTTTTCTCGTTCATCTGGGTCTTGGTGATTAGGTGCTTATAAGTAGCTTGGGTCAAATCCTGGAAGTAGCTTCTTTTAGTGTGAATGAGTAAAGAAGTGGGAGCAGGGGGATTCAGTAGTTTACTTGATGTTTTGAACATTTTGTTTCAGATCGATGCTAGGGTTTGATACTGATACAGTTGACCCTGCGTTGAGAGGGTAACTGGTTTGATGTTGAGGTTTCAGTGCTCTGAAATCTATCTGGCCAAGGGAGTGAGCCTTAAACACCTGTGTAAAGGGATGGAGGATATAATTCAAGTTGCTACACAAAAAGTTAACACAAACCTAACCTAGAAAAGCAACAAGGAAAGTAATGTAATAAGCACACCAGATATTATCCCAAAATATTGCTTAATTTGCATGTTGTCGTTAAGTCATGGTCTATTCTAAAATCAAGTCTTCAATTACTATGGCTGTATGTGTCATGTATACTACTTCTAATCTGCCTCCATCTTGTAGGTTCAATCCTGTTGTTTTGTCACCAAAATAGGACATACTGGTTCAATCTGACCTCCATTTCAAACTGAATTGTAGAGGCTCTAGCATCCAAATATAGTCAGCCATGTAGTGTAAAGTAGCCCATCTGTGTTAGATGGAATTTAAATGACTCTTGAGGAGATCTCTTATTAAAAGCATCTGCAGTTAGGGGCGCCTGGATGGCTCAGTTGGTTGATCATCCGACTCTTGATTTCAGCTCAGGTCTTGATCTCAGAGTCTTGAGTTCAAGCCCCGAGTTGGGCTCCACGCTAGGTGTAGAGCCTACTTAAAAAAGTCCCAATTCTAAAACCAACAATAAAACACTGGGTTATCTTTGGGCTCTTTGTCATGCCTGAGGACATTGCTGTGGACCTCTGCAGCTTCACCTAGTAGAGGGGAAACTGTAACAGAGAAAGCATTTCAGGCAAAGCTAAACGGGCACAAGGATGTCCTGAAGTGCAAGAGGTGATGTCATTTGGATAGCTGCTGCTGCATTAAGAGAACAAAGAGCGGGGGATCTGAATTTTGCCCCATATGTGAGAGCCATTTTGGAACAGCTTGGTTAAAAATAATAAAATTTCCTGAAACGTGAAACTCTGAAATATAACAATTCTGGCAAAACTTTCATGTTGTTTACTAGGTTTTTAACTACTATCTGTGGTCTATAAATCTTATTTCAAAGATAATGGGTAGCAAAGGTTGCCTTGAAAATTAAAATCTGTAAATTATCACAATTTCCTCCTTGTGGCCTCTTAAGAAGTGCTCCTGTATTTCACCATTTTCTTTCTCCCTTCTTTTGGTCACAGTGTTAGAAACTGTGACATGCACTAGGGTTGCCACAGGGAGGAAAAGACCATCTGAGAGTCTCTGAGTGGACTTTGCATATACATGTGAAGATTCTTTCCCTTTCCAGATCTTTGGGACCTGTGTGATGAGCAAGTGGAACAAGTGGATCTAAGTTAGTTTTCTGTGCCTTGGATATCATTCTGCTTAAGTGCTAACTCCCTGGGGAGTTTTTAATGCTTTCTTGTGGTCCCCAATGAACCTGTAAGTTAAGTGTGTAAGAAGGTTAAAACCAGTTTTCCTTTGACTTTTTTAGCGAAACCTTGAAAGCCATTTGATGTCCCCTGCTGAGATTCCAGGCCAGCCTGTCCCTAAGAACATCCTGCAGGTACTTCACCATCTTATACCAAGGCCTTGGAGTCCTGAACACTAGTCCTTTGAACCAGTTTTGTGTACTGGCCCAGCTTTGGGCCTTAGAGAATGATCCATGTGGCCTGGCAATCGAGAATACAGTGTTACTACCTGACATAGTTCTGTGTTGCTGTTAATCTCATTGTGGGGTGGGGAGGTGGCTGAAGATGACAAAGTAAGCCCTTGATTTCCAGCTTACAGGTTTGCAATTTCTATAGAAATTGAAAGTATCTAACCTATATTTGTAGCACTAACTTAAAGCAGATGTTGCTAGGTGAACAGTGACAGAAATGTGTTGCATGTACATGTGCCAAAGTCCTTCAGTGGAGCATGAGGGACATTCATCGTTGGCTTCCAAAAGTTAATCCATAATTCACAGCCTCTGACTAGGAGGAAGAAGTAGGTTTGTTCACAAGGATGACTCTTCCTGCCCTTAGGAACTTCTGGGTCCGCCAGTTCAGAGACCTGCTTCTTCCAATCTTCTCAGTGGCCTTATGGGGAGTTTGGAGCCTACAACATCTTTACTGGGCCAAAGAGCACCCTCTCCTCCCTTGTCACAGGTGTTTCAGACACGAGCAGCCTCAGCAGACTACCTTCGTCCTAGAATACCATCACCAATTGGTAAATACTGTTGTGCATAGATATATGTCCATTCTCCCCCAACCCCACCACAAAGGTTATACTTGTCCCCTGGAACTTGCACAGTCTTTTTCATGGGCATCCCTAAAGAGCTTAAAAAGAAATGTGATTTTATTATGCCTTTTTGGGGGGATGGTGAGGCCCAAAATTAGAAGACAGTTTATCTGGCTGCCCTTCTCGATAAATATACTCATAGTTCTTTCTCCTTAAGATTGATCAAAATTGTATAAATTGGATCTAGCTCTTTAGTCTTGTTCCTTATTTTGGGAATTCAGAGAAGTTGATTTGGCTTCCTAGGTTTTTCCTTGATAGAGTAGAAGTCAAGGTGGTGGCTCTCTACCAACTTAATGAAGTTGGTACATAATCCACTCTAAGGTCTTGTGGCTAAAAGCTGTCTTAGCATAAGTGTTATGTAAAATCTCAGTGTTCCTGTCACCGTGGATCACTTTAGGCTGCTGGCCACTCTGGCCCCTGCCAGTCGTCATACCTGCAGAGTAAGTTTTTGTACTATCCTTTCCCCAGTTAGCGAGATAGGATGGGAAGAGTGTAAGCCTCAAAGCCCTGGACTCTACTTTGGTTATCAGCTGGCTCGGTGATAATGAGCCATATCATTGACTAGAAAAGCACTTCTCTCTCAGATAGAGGTCTCAGCTCTGAAAGGGACAAAGCTGACAGCTTAGTGGGGTAGATGAATACACCAGTAATTTGGGTCATTAAGTGCTCTGATGAAGGTCCACATAGCCCAGTGTGGGGGCAAAGAAGAAGAGGGACATAATCAGCCCAGAAGTCAGTAGTTGCCTCAAGGAGATGCTGTTCAACAGGAGGCAGCATGCAGTAGTGCTGATAGCTCTCTCACAGATGTGTGCTCTCTTGACACTCACTGATATGCAACTTTCCCATCAGGTTTCACACCAGGACCACAGCAGCTACTCGGAGATCCATTCCAAGGCATGCGCAAACCCATGAGCCCTGTCACGGCCCAGGTCTGTCTGAGCTTTTTCTCTAAGTTTTTTGCTTACTTTTCATCCTTATTGTTGACTGTGGGATGGAGAATCGTTGCAGTGCTTGGAAGTGGTTTTGAACTACAATTTGAGCTCAGTAAAAGCTAGAAGATGGGTGAATAAAGTCATACTTCATTAAAATCCTGTTGAGTGGATGGCAGCACAATTTAGTCAGGTTTGCAGTGCCTCATTTCTCTCAGCTGCTGCTTGAAACATACCTTTCTAAGAGTGAAGAGAGACCTCTGTAAAAAGTGTATGTACTATCCTCATTTTTCTGCTGACCTTCCTCTGCCGCCTCTGTTCAGCAGATGAGCCAGCTAGAATTGCAACAGGCAGCTTTGGAGGGGCTGGCCCTGCCACATGACCTTGCAGTGCAGGCAGCAAACTTCTACCAGCCTGGATTTGGCAAACCACAGGTGGACAGAACCAGAGATGGATTCAGAAACAGGTAAGTTACTAACTAATCCTACCCTTGTGGGGATTTGCAAATTAGTTTTCCACAGATAAGCAATTAGTTATCCACAGTAAAACTCTGTGGTACACACTGATAAGTTTGTACAATCTATGGGGAGAAGTCCGTCTCCAGATGTGCTGTAGAGGAAGTGATACGTTTGAATTCTGCAGGAGCGTAGGCTTTTCATTCTACATAATTTTATTTATATTCTTGATTTAAAGCATTCATTTATACAAATGTAGCTAGCTGGCAGAGCTCCATATTTGTTATGAGAGGATGAAAAGTAAAACTCCGCCGAGCTTCCTCCCTTACAGATTCCTTGTTGAATTACCAAACTGTCCTTTAATGCAGGTTTGCTGATCCATTATTTGTTGGTCAGAGCTAATGGGTTTGTTGACCAAAGCTATAAACATATGATTACTGACTTCAGTTTCCTCCTGTTCCTTCCAATAGTTGCAACAAGTAGTAATATGAACCGTAAAGTAGGGGAGAGAGGCAGCAATACTGTTCTTTTTTTATTATAAAATAAAACAGAAAACTGCATTAAACAAATGTGTAGCTTATTACAAGACAAACTCCTCTGTTAGCTACTCAGAAGCTCCCTCTGTGCCCTGTCCTGGTAATACCTCTTCCCTCTCTCAGATCCCATCCAGCTTTTAAAAGTAAAAACCGGGGCGGGGGAGGTGGGGGGCCTGGGTGGCTCAGGCGTTAAGTGTCTGCCTTCGGCTCAGGTCATGGTCCCGGGGTCCTGGGATCAAGCCCCACATCGGGTTCCCTGCTCAGCGGGGAGCCTGCTTCTCCCTCTCCCACTCCCCCTGCTTGTGTTCCCTCTCGCTGTGTTTCTCTGTCAAATAAATAAAAATCTTTAAATAAATAAATAATAAAACTTAAAACTTAATAAGTAAATAAAAGTAAATACTGGGGTGCCTGGCTGGCTCAGTCAGAAAAGCTTGCAAACTCTTGATCTCAGGGTTATAAGTTTGAGCCCCACATTGGGTGTACTTTGCTAAACTAAAAATTACTAAAAAAAAAAAAAACTTAAAAAAATAAATAAAAGTAAATACCACTTTCATTTTTTTCAGTTTTATCACCAAAATGTTTATCCCTGAACATTAAGTCCTGCCCAAGCAGTATACTTGGTAATTAAGAAGTACTTATATATTTATATGATTCTTAAAATTGTCGTATCAGTGTCTCATTGTCTTCAACTGGTGGTGTTGACACTTTCAGAAAACACTGAAACCAGTAAGTACCCTATATTCGTGCATAAATGTATTCTATCTATATACAGTAGCCCTCAGCCTAAACAGAGAGCTCAGGACTGGTCTGCTGAGACTCTCACTGGATTTCTCTCTGTAACGTAGTTTCTTAATAATTCATTGACTTGATTTATTGACTTTCAAAGCACTTTTGCTATCCAGAATTTTATTTGCTTTTGGCAACAACCCTGTGAGGTAGATGGTATAAATAACTGCATTTTACAGATATAGAAACTTAGATTTTTTTTAAAATACAAGTTCCTCAAAAACTAATAAGTAGACCTGAGTCAGTGTCAGCAGAGCCTTCATGCTATTTGAATCAAATGTCAACCTCTCAGGCCCTCCCTGAACACCCTGTATACACTTGTGTCCTCCGACAGACATGTCTTTTTTTTTTTTTTTTTTTTTAATTGTACTTACCACCTTCTGGGTTACTATTTTTTGTCTTTTTGCCCATAGTAACCCCTCTACCCTGCAACCAAAAGAATGTGATGAGGCCAGAGATTTTTTGTCTGTTTTGTTTGTTGCTGTGTACCCCACACTTTAGCCAGTGTCCAGCACATAGAGCATGCTCAAGTATGTTCATCAGAAGGAATAAATGATAGGTGTGCAGAACCACCAGCCTTGGGGTTTTCTTCCTGATCACTCGGAGTACTACTGATCTGTTTCTCCCTCATTGTCATGCTCAGATTTGCAGAATGGCAGCGGTGGGGCTTACCTGGTGTAGATCTGAAAGAAGCCATGGGTTTAGGAGTCTCATCTGCTTATGATTTAGGAACTTCCAGAATCACTAAAGCTTTGGCCCTTATGGTATAAGGTCTGATAGCTGAAATGCAGTGACACTCTCATTAACCAGTGAGCTCACATAATTCATTCTTCTCTGAGCCTTTTTACATTTTCAGCTGTTTCCTGTTTTCTCCAAGTGAAGGGAAAATAAGTAGAATGGGGAGAAAAGGGAAGTCTATTCTTTTAATCTTCGGGAGTTTGAGAGTTTGGGAGGCCTGGGATCAACCTTGTGTGTGGACCAGGAGTGATGGGGAATGCTGCATGTTACTAGGTCTTGAAATAGCTGAAACTCTTGGTACTCTGATTTGAAACAGTGTCTTACATAGCAGCAGTTCTTTGCCAGGCCCTGTGCTAGTTAGTATTGCTCCCTACTCTCTGGAGCACAGCCTGGCCCACAGAATGAAGACTCGTAGCCTGACCCCCCGACATAATCTACAAATAAACTATACACCAGCCCTGGATAACCCTACATTCCCAAGGCCTTGAACCTGATCGTTCTACTTGAATCGTTGTTCTCCATCTTACAGCTTTCTCATTGATCACACTCAATTTAATGCAGCTTCTTCCCAGGGAAGCTTTCCTGGAGTCTCTTCAGTTAAGAGTATCCTGTCACTCCTTCTATATACTTCATTTTCCCTTTCACCTTATTGTTATCTAATATCTACATGCCTTTTTTCTAAGATTTTATTTGACAGAGACACAGGAAGAGAGGGAACACAAGCAGGGGGAGTGGGAGAGGGAGAAAAAGGCTTCCAGCAGAGCAGGGAGCCTGATGCGGGGCTCCATCCCGGGACCCTAGGATCATGACCTGGGCCGAAGGCAGACGCTTAACGACTGAGCCACCCAGGCGCCCCTAATATCTACATGCCTTAGTTTGCCCTGGTTAGTGTCCCTCCTCTAGACAAGAGTTCCTGCAAGGCCCAGGACCATGTTTAATCTTTTGTTTTCCCTCAGAACGTAGCATGTGGCTTTGCATATGTTAGGCACTTAATAAATGCTTGGAAAATTGAAATGGATGAGGGAATGGGATATTAAAGTCCTAGGCTGGTCTTAAGTATTCTTTGGTTTTAGGATTTGGAGTTTGAGCAGCTTGGAGCCCATACTGATACTTGGTTTGTTCACAGGCAACAGCGAGTGACCAAGTCACCAGCACCCGTGCACCGAGGGAATTCCTCTTCCCCTGCCCCCACTGCCTCCATCACAAGCATGGTCAGTGACCTTTGCTTTTGTGAGTGACTTTAAGGCTTCTCCGTTTGGTTGTGCTTATATTCTATCACTGTGTACCCCAAAATGTCCTTAAGTGCCTTCATAGCAATAACTGACTTAATAGTCTTTCATACCTGCTTATTTATTAGATCTTCCCTTTTCAGGATACAGTCTAACTCTTAGGATTCTAGTGAAGCCCCTACATTGGGGAAAGTATGCCCCAGCAGATAGATGAGTAGAGTATGGGCTAAAACATACAAGGTGATATAATATGTTCAAACAAATGAACAATTGGAGTGGGGAGTAGAGGATGATAGGGGTGAAAGGGGAGATGGATGGGGTGAACAGGTTGGATCATGGGGAATCCAGTGAAACATGGTGGGGACTTCATAGATTCAGGTCTGTGATGTGAATTAAAGCTACGACAAAGGAGTTTGCTTATTTGTGTTGTTAAATCTAGTTTTACAACTGACTCATTCATATTAGCTTTTTTTTAAGTTTTATCCCCCAGAAGAAGCCTGTATCGCCTCGTCAAAGCTGATAAACAAGGGGAAAAACTGTTACTCTGCTTCAGGAGCCGAAGTGGGTCTTTGCACCAAGCACTTTGAAGACAGGGTCTAGAAGGGGCTTCTCTGTTCCTAATTCATGCCCTGTCTCCTGCCATCAAGGAGTTAGGATTAATGAGAAAAGTCACATGCACAATAAAATCATCAAAGTAAAAATGGGCAGTGAAGAGATGGGAACAAATGACCCCAAAAGGTGAATCCTAGGGGCTGAGGAGACTGTTAAGATAATTGTGCATTTCCTAGTAGCGAAGTTAAGATGGGATTCATTAAGAATATAGAGAAATTTAGGTTCTGAGGTTGTCTCTGAACTGTCCTTTCCCAGCTGGAAGGGCTCTTGCTCTATGGTATACTTCCAGCCATGTTCTTCCGTGTTCTCAGCCTAATCCCAGGCTAGGGAAATGGCTGAAGCAGGGGCTGCATAGGTAGGCCCCTTTCACCACAGACACAGATGAGTGGGTAGGTTGAAGCTCTGTGCTTTAACTACCTTTGTGCTAGAGCTAAATCTGGGTTTTGATGAAAATTTGATGTGA
Source organism: Leptonychotes weddellii (assembly GCF_054177405.1). Taxonomy (NCBI): domain Eukaryota; kingdom Metazoa; phylum Chordata; class Mammalia; order Carnivora; family Phocidae; genus Leptonychotes; species Leptonychotes weddellii. The sequence goes on from NC_138381.1 coordinate 60,211,832, forward strand.
GCAAGAGATGATGCACTTAGGGCACCACCTGTCTGGCCCATCCTGTTTCTTTTCCTCCAGCAGCTAGACACCAGAACATTGGAGTTGGTCTCTGCCACATGTAGCCAATAAGGGGACTCGTCAGCTTATTGAGTAGTTTGACCAGTTAAGCCTGGCTTGATTGTTGATTAGGAAAGGCATTTAGAGAACATGCTAATACTGTTTTTCTCTACAGCTTTCTCCTTCCTTCACCCCTACCTCAGTGATTCGTAAGATGTATGAGAGCAAAGAAAAAAGCAAGGAGGAGCCGACATCTGGAAAGGTAGCTCTTGGTGACAGTAAAGAAGACACTCAGAAGGCCAGTGAAGGTAATGCAGAGCTGTTGAGGGTGTACTGCCCAAAAAGTATGTGACAGAGCATGGGCGTGAGTGCTCACCAGCTAACCTTATTCTCTGCAAATCCCTACGGAAAACCCCTGCCTGCTTTGGACCACAGTTCAGTGTCTGACTGTGAGAAAGGCATTGTACCAGTTCACAGCTGCTTGGCCACTTGACATTCTGACCCATCTAATAGTGGTATGAGTGCTAGTATGAAGAAGAGTTTTAGTTTAGAATCCTTTTTTTTTTTTTTTTAAGATTTTTTTTTTTTTATTTGAGAGAGAGAGAACATGAGCTGGTGGGAGGAGCAAAGGGGGAAGCTGACTCCCCGTTGAGCAGGGAGCTGGATGCAGGGCTCCATCCTGGGACTCTAGGATCATGACCTGAGCCGAAGGCAGACGCTTAACCAACTGAGCCACCCAGGCGCCCCTAGTTTAGAATCCTTATTGAGGCTTCAAAGTTGAATTATTAGTACATTTATTTGGCAAATTAATGTGGTACAACCAGTTTTACTTCTGAAACGTTCTCTCTAGCCTATGGAGACTAAGTGTCCAACAAAATCCAGCAATGGGTGAAGCATAAGGTGTGGAGAGCTTTTTAGAAGTATATAGAAGGGGCTCCTGAGTGGCTCAGTCGGTTAAGCGTCCAACTCTTGATTTCGGCTCAAGTCATGAGCCCCAGCTGTGTGCTCAGCTCGCTATGTGCTCAGCTCGAAGTCCGCTGGAGATTCTCCCTCTCCCTCTGCCCCTCCCCCAATAAATAAATAAAATCTTTTTTAAAAAGTATATAGAAAATGTGAGCAAGGTTTTTAGGAATTGCAGTTGGGACTGTCAAGGATGTGGTGAAATAGATTCTAGTAAGTTAGCTTTACAAAAGTCTACAGTATTGGTCTGAGAGCTTTTTGCCTGTGAGAAAGCTTCTGGCAAAAGAAATCCTATTGGTCCTACTAAAAGGCAGTTCAGATTCCTTCACTAGACTGTAATTTCTGTTGTGATGGACTTGCATAATTTTACTTTGATTTGATTTTCCCCTTAGGCTAAAAAATGCATGTTAATCCCAAGCAGTTGACTAGGACAGTACTAGCTCCCACACAGATCTGACCCACAACCATACGGGCAGGCAGAGCAAGGTGCCTAAGTTAGACCACCAGACCTTAAGCCAGGTTCACTTGCCCATAGCTATTCCTGGGTTGGGAGGATTGTAAGAAAAATAAATGTTGTTCCAGCGAGGCATTTGGAGACTAGAAATCTTGGGGTCTAGTTCCAGCTCTGTCCCTAACTACCCCTGTGACCTTGACTAGGCCTGTTCATAATGCAAATGATGGTTCCTATGATACAAGCCTCTAAATCTGCTGAGGGGATCAAATAAGGACTGTAAACTTCCTAAGAAATGAGATTTGCTGGATCATTGGGAAGACCATGTTTGGGAGAAGTTTGCCAATACCAAAATATTCTTTGTCTGGGTCCTTACAGAGAACCTGCTGTCATCCAACTCTGTGCCCAATGCTGATCGAGACTCTTCTCCCACTACAAATCCCAAACTTTCAACATTGCAGCAGCGGTCTTCATGTTCTACCCCACTGTCTCAGACTAACCGTTACACCAAAGAGCAAGATTATCGACCTAAAGCAACTGGGAGAAAAACACCCACTTTGGCATCCCCAGTTCCAGGAACACCTTTTCTCCGCCCTGTCCACCAAGTTCCCCTTGTCCCCCATGTCCCAATCGTTCGGCCTGCTCACCAGCTTCACCCAGGGTTGGTCCAAAGGATGCTGGCCCAGGGAGTACATCCACAGCATCTTCCAAGTTTGCTCCAAGCTGGTGAGTTTCTGACCTGGCATGACAATAGTTGCCAGAATTGAAGAAGTACTATACTGTGAGAAGTTACTTATCCCTAGAAAAATGTTGCTAGATTTTCCATCTAACTCGTGGGTAGTGGGTCCAATCCAAACTATCCCTTAGTCCATTAAAAGATGAAGCAGCTAGCTTAAGAGCATTGCTCATTGTTAAAAAACTTGTAGATCAGCAAAGCTTGAAAGTTTCCAGGCAGATTGATTACTTCTCACCAGTTTTTTCTTTCCTGCCCAACAGGTGTGCTTCCTCCTGGAATGGACCTGACTCATTTACAGGGAATATCTGGCCCAATCCTGGGTCAGCCGTTTTACCCTTTACCTGCAGCTAGTCACCCTCTCCTAAACCCTCGCCCTGGGACACCTCTGCATCTGGCAATGATGCAGCAGCAGCTACAGCGCTCAGGTAGGCTCAGGAATGGGCCAGGGGAGCTGGGGATGGCCTGAATAGGCTTCAGGCTTTTGGACCAGTTTCCAGTAGAGAGGAGGAATTACATGATTCATTCTCTAACTTACCCTAACAAGATCGGGACAAGGGGATAACCAGAGAATAGGATGAAGTAAACCAACCTCTATGGGATTTGGAATTCCTATCCCTACAAAGACCGTGGGAGAGCTGACTATGCTTTGGCATTTTTTTGTCCTCTGCCTCTTAAGGTGGAGAATCCTGACAGGTTTAGCATAGACACTATCCAGAGTAGGTGCCCTCTCACCATCTAATGTTAGTACTTCTGTGATGTGGCTGCTTGTCGTGGGGAAGTAGTGGTCATGTCATTTAGGATGCTTCTGAATAGCTCTGCTTTCCAGGGTACTGTCTTTTGGCATTTTGTGAAGGAGTTAAGGAAGTCCTAGAATAAATCATCCAGTACAGAATTCTCTTCGGAGTTTTATGGATAGGATTTGAGGGAGGCAAGGCCTGATACAGAACTACTTTCCTGCATGCGCTCTGATCACCTTTTTTCTTATCCCCATAGTTCTTCATCCTCCAGGCTCTGGTTCCCAGGCAGCAGCTGTCAGCGTTCAGACGACCCCTCAGAATGTGCCCACCAGGTCAGGCCTGCCCCACGTACACTCCCAGCTGGAGCATCGCCCCAGCCAGAGGAGCAGCTCCCCAGTGGGCCTCGCCAAATGGTTTGGTTCAGATGTGCTACAGCAGCCCCTGCCCTCCATGCCTGCCAAAGTCATCAGTGTAGATGAACTGGAGTACCGTCAATGAACAGGGTAGGCAGGCTCACCTATGCCTGGACCTGTGGTGGCACCCTGATTAGGATTCTGCTTCCTCATCTCGGGTTGGTTTATGGACTTTTACTCTGGAGCACTCTGCGAAGCTATTTAGGGAAGCCCAGGCACCTGGTGTGGTCTGCATTGACGGAAGGATCGTAACCAATTGAATGGAGCCTACATGGCCTGAATACAGGATGCAGTGTTGTCAATCCTGGAAAGTCTTTTTTTGTAAGATATGTGAATGAAGTGTTGGTGTCTTCACCAAGAGGTGGCACCTAAGGGTTCTGAGGAAATAAATGTATAGACCCTATGTACAGACTTGTGTATAAACAACTTTTGTATATACGTATAGGATAGCTTTTTTGAACTTATACAGCTGTACATAAAAGTAGCTGATATTAGTTAAGCCTGTGTCAACAGTTTTTTTTTTTTCCACTTGTACATTTGGGACTTTTTCTTTTCGTTGATTAAAGTTGCATATGCTAAGTGTGTGAATGAAGTGAATGGCGTTGTTGTGTTTATTTCTTCCTGAATTCATTCCTTCTCATTTACAATCAGCTGACCTGTGAGGTTCAGTAGGTTCCCTGAGGCAAATGATCTGAAGTTTTAATTTGTCTTTAAAAATCAGAATTGAGGGGCGCCTGGGTGGCTCAGATGGTTAAGCGTCTGCCTTCAGCTCAGGTCATGATCTCCAGATCCTGGGATCGAGCCCCACGTCGGGCTCCCTGCTCAGCAGGGAGTCTGCTTCTCCCTCTTCCTGTGCCTCTCACCACTGCTCCTGCTCTCTCCCTCTCTGTCTCAAATGAATAAATAATTCTTAAAAAAAAAAAAACCAACCTCAGAATCAAACTCCTTATCTCATTTAGAAGGAAGAAGCACTGGCTGCCTTTTTTGAGTCTTAACAGGCCAGCTTAGGCTGGAATGACCCTATAGGAAGACTTGCAGGTTAACACCAGATTATATAATGTGTACTGTCGAAAACAATTTGGGTAATCATGTATATGGTAGCTTCTCCCAAACCATGTTTACTGGGGCAAAAGTCAGTAGTCTGTTGGCATCCTGTTCTCCAGCTCAAAGTCCCCTATAAAGAAAAATAGGACCTAAGAGTTCTCTTTCAACCCATTAATAAGTCCTTTTTCATATGAAACTGCCCTCAAGACTGCATTAGCAGACTCCTTGTGTTTTGTGTCTCATTCCTCAGCTCACAATTATTTCCATTATTCACCTTAACTATATGCACAGCATTCATTAGAGAACAGTATTCTACCAGAATACTATAGCTATGGTCTTGAGTCCCCTTTCCTGACTGAAGGTTTTTCAGTCCTACTCTCTGAGGTGGTAACATTTCTCAAACTCAATTCGCCCTAGTTCTCAATACTTGTCTATGTAGGGCCATCAAAGCTACTCTGACTTCATGCTAGAGGGTCAAATAATGAGGTTGTTCTTCACCTGTAGGTGAAGGCCAAGGTGGCTGGATTTTGACTGCAAGGGTAAAAAACAGCCTGAGTCTTCAGTGTTAGAAGTGTTGCCTATAAACCTGGAGCTGCCCCCACCGTGACATTACTTCAGGAACACAAGAAACCAGGTTGCCTTTCAGCAAAACCTAGCTTTGTGGACTGAGCATGAGGTCCGTGTCTTCCTGGTACTTCTACTTCATTAGTCCTCCCACACCCCAGGCCCCCATGGGATTTGCTCTTAGGATTCCTTAGCTTTAGAAATAAAGCCTATGTTTAGAATTCTTGCAAATGCTTTGTTTCCACAGGTAGAAGCTGGAAAGCAGTCTCAAGTAACAATAGAACACAGATGCCTCAATCCACTTCCACCTTTCCTAGATTTTCTTTCACATCGTCCCCTTCGTGTTGAACCAAGAGTTGTAGGTGTTCAGTGGGAAGAACTGGGCTGGAGCTGCCAATTTTCAGGCTAGAAGCAGATAGGACCGAAATGAACGATAGAGGCACCAAGCAATGGGCAAAAACATTTGCCAGTGGCTGGTCAGACAGAGCCAGAAGGAAGTAAGGCGAAGTTGCTCATACTAGCACAGCCGAAGGTAGAGATATTTTAAAACTATTTTGGTGTAGGGGAGGGAGAGGAAGCTAATGCAGTCTTCCAGGAGCTAAGAGCCTAATAAAAGGGTCAGGGCAGGAGGAATGAGGTCTCTGCTACAGGAGGGGTCACACATGGAACAACTTTGGGAAGTCTAGCAGGCATGAGAGGAGTTTAGAAGCAATCAGGACTAGAAGGATGTGCAACACAAAGGTCAAGAGAATCATGGGAATAAAAGATGCAGCATAGGGAATACAGGCAATGGTACTGTATGGTGAAAGCTACACTTATGAGCATAACATGTAGACTTGTTAGATCACTGTTGTATACCTGAAACTAATGTAACATTGTGTGTCAAAAAAAAAAAAAAGGATGTGGAAGGCAGCCTCAAAGTAAAAGAGGAATGCCACAAAGAACCTCATGGAAGACCTACCTTTAAGGAGGATGGCCAGGTAGGAGGAAAGAACAGTGCCTCCCAAAGTAGCTGAGCAGCCAGTACTTGGGAAGTCAGTGTAACCAATGAGAAGTGGGGGAAAAATTGGCTAGTACAGCCAACGCTTCTTTCAGAAGATAGCCACTGAGTATCTTTAAACCAGGCTCTACTAAGAAGAGTAGCCAGGTCCACTGGCCCTTCTTTGTAAATGAATGAGATGAACACAAACAAAATCCAGGAATGAAGATAATTTACAGAAGTAAACTCTTCTTCAATAATTCTATTCTTTACCAACAGCTGGTTCAAGAATAGGCTTGTGACCCATTTAGGCCATAAGACACAAGGACAAATTGGGCAGTTTCTGGCAAATAGCTTCCCAAAAAGGTAAGAATCAGTCCTCGTTATTATTCTCTGGATGCTGGATGTGAGGCCTGGGACTACAGCAGACATTCTGTGAGGGGAGCCAGCTGCTCAGCAAAGCCAACAAACTGCAGTGGACAGAGTTGCCTGATGAAAAAATTTGGATCTTCAATGGCATTACAGCTGCCATGAGCCCATCTGAGCTCTGTTACAACTTATAGGAGAGATCAAGTTTCCTTCCACTTCAGCAGGTTGTTAAAGTGTTTGCTGTTAAACACAGTTAAAAGCATTCTAACTAACTAATGGCACAGAACAGTGAGTCTGTTAAGCTGTGCTAAAAAAAAAATCAGGAAAGGGGCACATGGCTGGCTCAGGTGGTAGAACATGCAGCTCTCAATCTCAGGGTCATGAGTTGGAGGCCCATACTGGGTGCAGAGATTGCTTAAATAAACAAAAAAGGTCAGGAAAGAAATGGAATATGTAACCATACAGGAAATTTGAGCCATGCTGTGACAGCCAAACCACGGTAGTCTTGGGGTCCATGAAGAGAAAGCCTTTACTATAGGAATGCCCCTCCTTAGCAGCCCTACCCCAGACAGTATTCCTCTCCCAGAACCCTCAAGTCTGAGCCCAAAAGGGAAAGAAAGGAAAATGGTAGAGTAATGCTCTCCTCAACATCAGGGGGCCACTGATAGGGGAAGAAGAGGATGCTGAATGATGGAAGCAAGGCCTGTTCAAAGCACATCCTGAGGTTTTTGATGAACAGGATTTCAGCAACCTCTTCTACCCAACATCCTGGCAGTGCTAAATTCTTGCTCAATGATGTGAATTTGAGCATGAGGATTTCCCTGAAACACCCAATATTTGCTCTGGTTGGAAAGCAAACCTTGCTGGAAATCCCACAGCTCAGAAAGCCAATGTTTCTCTAAAGAGCTGGGGTAGGCTCTAGATTTTGGCCTCTATCATGAATGCACCAGTGATATCAAGGCCTACAGCCTACAAAGCGACTGGGATACCAGGCTTTCTCCTGGGCTGGAGACAGTGCTAAGCCCATGCTCCAGGAAGACAATCAGAAAAACAACGATTACTAAGGTAGCATGAATAACAAATACTGGAAAAGGCTGAGTCCTGTGTGGATAATCCCACATCCCCATCCCTCACAACCTGCTAGAAGCTCTAGCTCACTTCAGCTAAAATCAAACTCTGTCTTCCTGCAAATCTGTTTCCACTCCTGATTTTCTCAGGGACTACCCTTCTCCATCATCCCCGTAATCCATACTGAAATAATCTTTTACTTCTTTTTCACCAAAGAGGAAGTTAATCAATTACCAAGTTTAGACTTCTGTGTACCTACCTGACCACACCCTGCCTCTGCCATTATTCCCACTAAACCAGTCTACCGCACAAAGATTATTGCCAATCAATTTCCCAGTATCGGGGTGATTCCCTTTATATTCCTGTATTCCCAGCCCAAGACCTCTAATTATGTCCTCAGTACCCTCTTAAGTAGTCTTGACCCACCTTTCCTTCTAACATCCCACCGCCATACATATACATGTGTACACACAAACCTGCTCTGCTCAGGTAAATGAAAGGGCCCAGTGATAACAGCCAACATTCACTAAGTACTTCTATGCCAGATACTGTGCTAAGTATTTTACAACTACCACCTCCCCTAATACTAACAGTCTCCACTCCAGAAGGTAAGTGCTATTACCATCTCCATGTTACATGAGGAAACAGTTATAGAGGTTGTGTAATTTATGCAGGGTTTCACAGCTCATTAGAAGTGGCCATGCAATTCAAACTCTTGATGTGTCTGATTAGAGTACTTTACTCAACTGCCACACGATACTATCTCCCACATGGACCAGCCTTGCAGGAAATGATCAGTTAACTTACATCACGTCCTTCCTCATTCCAGTATCATCTGCGAAAGACCACTTGAGAGGAGTGAAGGCCACATCCAGTTGGAAGGGTTTCCCATGACTAAACATCAAATAAGATGTTGCAGTCACATTTTTATCCATTTCACACTTAAGACCAAGCTCCCAAGTACCCCTTCTGCAGATGTCTCACTGTACATATACCCATCCTCATTCAGTCCAACCCAAAACAAATTCTGACAATGACACATGAACTGCACATAGCTGGATGGCCTACCAGGTCCTTTATGCAGTTGAATTTACAAGGTGACACCAAGTTAAGACAAAGTTCTAGCTTGGATGCCTTCATCTCCCTCCCCTGAATCCTGATCCACTGGCTGCCAAAGCTCGAAAGGGTTTGGGGTAGGGTGCTTGGTCATGGAAAAAGCTGCTATGGTTGGCCCAGCTCATGGGTAGAGGGGAAGGTTTCATTTCTTCACAATCTGAATGACATCCTCGTCCTCCAATGTATGATCTTTACCCACTTTTTGAGGATTGTGTTTCACAGACAGACCCCAGACCAGAGCGCTGTATGGAAGGGAAAAAAAAATAGTCAGTGTAAATAATCATCTCACTTCTACCTTAGCTACCAGGGTGCCATCTTTCTGCTTAGATTTAGCATTCCAGCTCTTAAGAACCATAGGCTTGCAACATCGCACCTTCCCAGTCAAGGACCACATTCAAAGCCCACAGGCATTAGCTTCCCCAGCAGTATGGCACAATGGAGCCTTCACATACAAAGTGGCAAAGACTTCTGAAGTTGTGTGGTTCCTCTTGTTCCAGAGCCAATTTAGGAAGGTCAAAGAGAAAAAACAAACGAGAAATGTGACAAGACTAGTTTAAAATTAAAAGGAGAAAGCATGGGTTTGATAATAGAAAAATACTCTGAAATAATTCGGATTAGAAATTGGTTCTTACAATGTCAGTTATAGATTGTTACAGAATACCAGTTTTTATTGGGTCTACTAAAACCACCAGTGCATACTAATAAATATAGGGCCTCCCTCCTTAGCCATGCAAGCAAAATTCTCTCTCCCTCCCAAGACACCGTAAGTGGTATGTTCTCCTGACTTTTTTGGAATTTACGAAGGTAATTTTTTTTTTTTTAGGATTTTATTTGAGAGGGAGAAAGTGAGCGAGTGCACAAGAGCAGGGGGAGGGAGAAGCAGACTGAGCCAGCTGTTTTTTTTATCTATAGGCCAATACTAAAAATATGTTGTGCTAGTGATGGAAATTGGTGAACAAGACACTGAGACCTGCCTCACAAAGGCTAAGAACTATGTACCAAGGGATAGAAAATGACAGCCACATTGTTATTATATTGCCTTTGCAACAAAACATCTTTAAAAACCTATGTTCCAGGTGCTTGGGTGGCTCAGTTGATTAAGCGACTACCTACAGCTCAGGTCATGATCCCAGGGCCCTGGGATTGAGTTCTACATCAGGCTCCCCCTGCTCTGCAGGGAGCCTGCTTCTCCCTCTGCCTGCCATTCCCCCTGCTTGTGCACTCTCTCTATCAAATAGATAAATAAAATCTTTTAAAAATAAAAAATAAAAATAAAAACCTATGTTCCGGGGCACCTGGGTGGCACAGTCGGTTAAGTGCCCGACTCTTGGTTTCGGCTCAGGTCGTGATCTCAGAGTCATGGGACAGAGCACCACGTAGGGCTCCCCACCATTTTGGTACTGTTTACATTTTTTTCTTACACTTAAGGGCTGCTTTTTATTTTTTTAAAGATTTTATTTATTTATCTGACAGAGACAGACACAGCGAGACAGGGAACACAAGCATGAGGAGCAGGAGGAGAAGCAGGCTTTCTGCGGAGCAGGAAACCCAGATGCAGGGCTCGATCCCAGGAGCCTGGGATCATGACCTGAGCTGAAGGCAGACGCTTAACGACTGAGCCACCCAGGCGCCCCTAGGTTTTTTTTTTTTTATTATTACAAAGATTATTTACTTATTTGAGAGCAAGCGAGAGAGAGAACATGAGCAGGGGGAGGGGAGAGAGAGAGCAGACTCCCCACTGAGCAGGGAGCCCGACGCGGGACTTAATCCCAGGACCCTGGGATCATGACCCAAGCCGAAGACACACACTTTACTGACTGAGCCACCCAGGCGCCCAGAAAACTAGTTTTTAGCAATCATATTCAATGCTTGCAGTAACATCAGTGCCTCCCATTTTGTTGATGGCAATGTAAACAGGTCCAGCCCTTGTGGAGAGCAATGCAGCAAAACATATCAAAGGCCATATTATCATTAATCCTAGATTAAAGAAATTAAAAGGGAAAGGTCTGTGTGTGAAGACAAGAAAACTACGTAAAGTAACAATAAATAGGAAAAATGTGGTTAATAAAAATGATGTGAGTCTTGTAACAGAAAACACATAGTAAATGATTAAAGGACATGTGCATGTATTCAAGGACACAAACAATGCAACAAGGACAAATGTTACAATTAGTAGGTCTAAAGCTGAATTTTTTCTATTAAGATGGTTAAAATGCTATTTGTTCCATAATTAAAAAAAAAAGGAAAACAGTGACCAAATAAAATTCTATCTGCTTTGATGTCTTTTCTCCAAAATATTTTTCTCCCCTCTCATTTAATTCCCTCATTAACTTACAGTTCTAGAGGCTGAGAACAGTGTTCTGCCACCATGGAAGGCAAGACCTATATAGAAATCTATGAAGTCTGAAAAAGGAAAATAATCTAACTTCACAAGATTCTTCTTCACTGATTCAAGTATATGCCAAAATGTAAAGGTCTGAGGATAGTGGAAATCAGCACCTGCACGTGGAATACAGTTATTTTGGATAAAAGGAATGCGAAGTTTAATAAAGGTCTTCACTCTTTCAGTATTCTTAGGATCAGAAACTTTTTTTATCTTAATTCCAGTTAACAGTGTTATATTAGTTTCAGGTGTACAATATAGTGATTCAACATATATTGCCAGTGCTCATCACAAGTGCACTACACTCCTTAGTCCCCATCACCTATTTCACCCATCCCCCCAACCATCTCCCCTCTGGTAACCATTAGTTTGTTCTCTATAGTTAAAAGAGTCTGTTTCTTATTTTCTCTTCTCCCCCCTCTGCTCGTTTGTTTCTTAAATTCCACATATGAATGAGATCATATGGTATTTGTCTTTCTCTGACTTATTTCACTTAACATTATACTCTCTAGCTCCACCCATGTCATTGCAAATGACAAGATTTCATTCTTTTTTAGGGCTGAGTAATATCCTATTGTATGTATATACACCACATCTTCTCTATCCATCAACCGATGGACAAAAAATTGTTCTTGATAACTATACTACTACAGTTATGTGAGCTGATAATGTTAGAATAATGGTAAGGCATATAAGGAAACTCTTTGTACTATTTTTTCAACTTTTCTGTAAGTCTAAAATTAGCTCAGGGGTGCCTGGGTGGCTCAGTTGGTTGAGCATCCGACTCTTGGTTTCGGCTCAGGTCATCGTCTCAGGGTCGTGGGATCAAGCCCTGTGTCAGGCTCCGCACTCAGTAAGGAGTCTGCTTGAGATTCTCTCTCTGCCCCTGTCCCCACTCATGTGTGCATGCACGCTCTCGCTCACAAATAAATAAATCTTTAGAAAAATAAAATAAGATAAATAAAATTAGCTCAATTAGCTCAAAATAAGATGTCAGAAATTTTCAGCCTGTACCAGCAATTAAAGTAAACGAAGGAGATTTAGGGGCATTTACCCATGCTTAAGGTTTAGAGGGGGTCTCAGTACCCAGTGGAGGCCAATATGATGCTGGCAAGGAGAATTAACATTCGTGTTTGCCAAGAGGAAGACCAATTAACAAGAGAAAATCAGAGCCCTGTGTACTGTCAGCCCACTGACCTGACACGGCTTTTAGAGCACTTCCGGCTCCAACTTGGCATGGTTTTAGGAAGATACTGCAGAGTTCTAACCCAGCAAACTTTTTAGCAGGCCCCCTGATGCCATTTTCTTTAATGGTAGCCTAAGAATTGCTAGTTAGTGGAATCAGGAGCTCACAAGGAAAAGGCACTACATGCCCATGATACTTACTATTTAAATTCTTTGATAAGATTTTTGTGAATCTTCATGCAGAAATCCTCCACCGTAGTTCTAGAGTAAGGCAGCACCACTGGGGATGTATAATCTGGCAACTGGCCTTTGGGTTTGGTGTAACTAGAACAGAGAGGGAGCAGAGGTTGCCTACTTCTTGGAATGTTTCATGGACTGAATGCAAATCAACCCTCCATCACTCCTGAAAAGATCAGACACAGATAACCTCCAATTAAGGAAGAAAGTGTCCTCAATATGGCCTAGCAGATGACAGAAATTAATTTATTTATATCTCCAAAAAGAGTCAAATTATGCACTAAGCTCCAGACGGTATCATTTTAGGATAGTCTGGTTTAATTCCTACAGCAATATGACCCTTTCCACTAAGACTTACATCCTCACTAGTTTCAGATAGTCCCAGATCTTTTCCAAGAGGTCATCAAAATTCCAGCGGTGATGGGCAGAGATGGGTACACAGTGAGGCACCTTATAGATGATATCCAATTCCTCAATGGAGATCTGATCAATCTTATTCAACACATAGATACAAGGGATATAAACTCTATAGAAGTAAAAGAAAAACAGGACATTAGTCTGGAGCTGTTGACAAGAATGTCAGTGTGATTATCAGCATCCCCTGGCCCAGGACCCCAAATCAGAGACTGCAAAACATAAGAGGCAGATCAACCCCTCAACCGCCTCCAAAAGGCTTCCTACCAAAGTAAGGCAGAATATCCAAAAAGTGAACTATGAGTTGAGAAGTAACAAAACTCAGGCCCTAGTCTCAGCCATGCAGCTAATTGAGAGGCATCATAAGGAACAAAAGCTTTGGAATCACACAGACTCAATCTACTCCCAGCTCTGTCACTTCCTAAATCTAAATACCTTGGGCAAGTCTCAGAGTCAGTTTCCCACAAAGTTGTTTTACAAACTGTAAATGTAAATATATTTTTAATAATGTATTTCATGATAATTTTTAAAATAAAAAACATAACATCTAACAATATCACAATCCTAATGTCCATATCAATATGGCAGCTAAGGTTATATTTATAGCAAGCCACAACTTTTCAGGCTTTAACTGCTCACTTATACAGTGTCTAACTCAAAGAAATGGCCTTTGTTTTCAAATGAGAATCAAATAAATCCATCCAATAAAATAGGAACAAATGAACAGGAAAGCAACTAAACAACATTATGCTCAAATGCCAGGAAAAATTTTAACAGTGGCTTAAATTATTATTTTTTTATTATTATTTATTTTTTAAATTTATTTTTATTATTTTTTATTTTATTTTTATTATTTAATTTAAAATACTAATATATATATAATTTAAAATACTAATAATATAAATTTTCATGGAATAGGGCTTCAGCTACAAACCTTCAGGTTACACTTGGAGAGAAGAGATACAGCCCAGCTATATGATATATGATATGATATGATAGCCTATAGGATTTCTCAGATGGATTAATTCTGAGAGAGCAGATTGGGAACTACTTTCTTCCACCATCATATGACACAGCTTAGGAAAAGGCCTAGTTGAATTTGACTAACATAATCAAATTTCAGAGCAAAGAAGAATGTTAGAAATCAAAACCAACCCTTCAATTTACCGCTAACAAAACCAAGGCCCACTACTATTTGAGATAGTAGCACAGCCAGTTAGAATCTATGTCTTCCAGATTCATAATCCAATACTGTTTCCACTACAAGGCTTCAAATTCAAACTCGGGCACCAGACTGTACACTTAGTCATACCTGTTTCCTTCTACCACGTCAATGAGGTCATCTGCTGTGGCATCACTACGCAGTGTCACATCAGCATTGTGAATTTTGTATTCAGCCAGAATGCTCTTCACAGTTTCAGCATCCAGCTCACTCTGAGGGCACTGAATGTGCACAGAAGACAATAATTGGTCACAGAGCAAAAAAAATTTCCCAAAAGTATCTATCGTTATACCTGGATAATCCTAAGGTACAAATTCATTTCTAAAATCTGTTATTCTGGATGAGAAAAATTGACTTTTATTAGAAAATACTTAAAAACTAATAATCTGGGTGCCTGGGTGGCTCAGCTGGTTAAGCGACTGCCCTCGGCTCAGGTCATGTTCCTGGAGTCTCGGGATCAAGTCCCGCATCGGACTCCCTGCTCAGTGGGGAGTCTGCTTCTCCCTCTCACCCTCCCCCCCCTCATGCTCTCTCTCTCAAATAAATAAATCCTAAATAATAATAATAATAATAATAATAATAATAATAATAATCTTTCCAAACTCAGATGAAGGTGCTGTGGACTGAATTACTCCCACCCAAATTCATATGTTTATACTCCTAACCCCAGTATCTCAGAATGTGACTGTTATGGTTAAAGATAGGGTCTTGAAAGAGGTAAGTAACTACGTTAAAATGAGGTCATATGGATGAACCCTAATTCAATGTGACTGACATCATTAGAAGAAAGGGAGACTAGGAAACAGACACACAGAGGGAAGACCATGTGAAGGCACAGGAAGAAGACAGCCATCTACAAACCCAAGTAGAGGCCTCAGAAGAAACCAACCCTGATCTCAGATATCTAGTGCCTCCAGAATTAAGACAAAATAAACTTCTGTTGTTTAAGCCATCCAATCTATGATACTTTATTATGGCAGCCTTAGCAAACAAATACTAAATGTTCAAATTCAAACATTATGACAGGATAATCAGAAAGATCTTCTGGGCAGGACAGCTTAACTCTGTGTTAGTCATATCATCTGGACCTCTAGAATGTTAAATGTTGTAGGAAATTCTCAGTCCTCAATTCTATTACTTAGAAGCAAGCAGAATTGGACAGAGTTGATCACTCCTCCAATCTGAAAGTTTCTTTACTTGGCTTCCAAGATTCCAAACTCTCCCAGTTTTCCTCCTTCTTCTGTCTAAAAAAGTCTTATTTGCTGATTCTTCCCATCTCCCAACCTATAATCACTGGAGGGGGGCTATAAGGCTCAATCCTTGAACCTCTTTTCTATTTATACTCATTTCCTAGTTATCTCAGCTAAGTTCATGGCTCTAGAGTTGCTATCCACCAAATTTACATCTCTAGCCTAGATAATTCCTCATATGTCTATTTGATGGTAATACTTGGGTGTCTAGCAATCTCAAACTGAATATCCTAATCTTCCCCTCCCCTCCAATCCTATTCTATTGAAAGTCTTAACATTTTAGTACTGAGAGTCTATTGTTCTAGCTCAGGAAAAAACCTTATAGTCATCTCTCTCACAAACCACATCCAATCTAGGTGTAATTCCTACCAGCTACTTTCAAAATCTTTTGATAATCAACCACTTCTCATCTCCACCACTGTTACAACTCTGGCCTGAGAAACATCACTTTGTGACTGGATTATTGCAATAACCTCTTAAATGGCTTCTTTGCTTCCATTTCTTATATTCTCTCTTTTTTTTAAGATTTTATTTATTTATTCATGACAGACAGAGAGAGAGAGAGGCAGAGGGAGAAGCAGGCTCCCCGCGGAGCAGGGAGCCCGATGCGGGACTCGATCCCAGGACCCTGAGATCATGACCTGAGCCGAAGGCAGACACTTAACCATCTGGGCCACCCAGGCGCCCCCAATTCTTATATTCTTAACACAATCCAATCTATTCTCAACAAATAGCTAGACTGATTCCACCAAAACCTAAATCATGTTCACTCCATAGACGGGAACCCAACCAATAGTTATCCAACTCCTGCAAAGTAAAAGTACATATGCTATGACTTCATCTCTTACCACCCTCCTACTTGCTCACTCTGCTGTTCCTCAAATATGCAAAGGCATGCTCTACCTCAGGGCTTTGCACTTGGATATTCCCTCTATATGGAATGCTCTTCCCCAGGATATCCCTTTTGTTCACTCCTTCACGTCACCTCAGTGAAGACTTCTCTAATCAACTCTCCCACCAACACTCTCCATCCCTTTTCCCAGTTTATTTTTGTCCTTAGATTTATCATCGTCTAATATACTGTATTAACTCATTAATTTTGTTTACTACGTTTACACATAGAATGTAAGGAAAGAGATTTTTGCCTATTTTGCTCTCTCTTCCAACTTTTCCCCCCTGCCCAATAAGAGCCTAAAACAATGCCTGGCTCATGGTAGGCGCTCTATAAATCTGTGCTGAATGAATGAAAACACAAGATATTAGCAGCCATCTACTTCATGTAAGCATTAAAACTGGTCTATACTCAGGGCGCCTGGGTGGCTCAGTCGTTAAGCATCTGCCTTCGGCTCAGGTCATGATCCTGGGATCGAGCCCCGTGTCAGGCTCCCTGCTCTGTAGGAGGCCTGCTTCTCCTTCTCCCACTCCCCCTGCTTGTGTTCCTTCTCTCGCTGTGTCTCTTTCTGTCAAATAAATAAAAATCTTTAAAAAAAAAAAAAACAAAACTGTCTATACTCCCATACCACATCAAATAAATAACCCAAAAGAAGAAATGAAGTTAAGTCTGAGATGGATTCTTGTCCTACTCTGAAAGTCATTACAAGGTCATTGTGTTACCTCTGTAATGCTGGCAGAAGCCAGGTAATTTCCAAAGGTCAACATCCCTGTGCCTCAATCCACTCTCGACCCCAGTCCCTTCAGCAGCCTGCCTCATATCACCTTCACTTACAGTGGCTGTGAGATTAATGCCTCCTTTATCCTTCTTCTTAAAGCCAATGTTGGGGGGTTTGCTGTTCAAGCGAATGCCAAAGCCTTCCAGCTCATTTTCAATTATCTTTTTGTGTCCCAAGGGTTTCAGGACATCCAGAACAATCAGGATCAAGTTACATGTTCGGGCCACTGAAGAATGGAAAAAAATAATTTATATCCAAGCAAAACTCACTAAAGACTTAACTAAGCCAAATACTCAAAAGCTGGGGTGGGAGCAATGGAATTCCATCAAGACAAAGGATTTTTTTTATAAATACATAGACACACATGAAGTTCTTAAGGTTACCAAATTCTATGCCAGAAGTCAATTTGCAGTGTGTGCCTGGTTTTCCACTGGTACATCTAGATGTGTTAACTTCTAGATACACTAGCAGAAAAACAAGTCAGAATAAAGATAAGAACCAAGCAATAACCTAAATCCCAGAAAAAGTTTAGAAAGATTTAAAACAATAAGATTCTAAAACCGTAAGACTAGTCTTATGTCTATTTGGCATATTTTTAGTCAACTTTATCATCAGCGTAATTATACATATACACACGTATATATTACATATGTATTACATATATATTATCAGTGTAATTTACAAAAAACAAATTGTGTCCATGTTAAGCATATGGTTTAATGACAAATATATATACCTGTGTAACCACCACAGGCAAGCAAGAGAGAGAACATTTCCATCACCTCTGAAATCAATCTTCCCCTTGATTCCCATTCAACCACTGATCTGCTTTCTGTTACCACAGGTTTGCATTTTAAAAAATTTCATATAAATGGAATTACACAAAATACGGTCTGTGTGCCTGGCTCGCTTAATTTAGCATAATGTTTCTGATATTCATCCATGAGTAACTCCTAATACATAATTCTATAAAGAGCTAAATTAATAATTCAATATAAGAGTAGACTAAAAATACTTTCAGACATGAAAAAACAATTTACCTATCATTCATCCTTTTTCTGGAAGTTTACTAAAGACTGTGCTTCAGCAAAACATGAAAATGACCCCAAAAAAGACATTGACTCCAGGAAACAGGGGATCCCACACAAAAACACAGAAGAAAGTCTCAGACTGATAGCCATGCAAAAAGTCTATAGCTGCACTGTCCAATACAGACTCCACTAGCCACCTGGAGCTATTTAAACTAATTAAAATGACATAAAATTTGAAATTCAGTTCCTCAGTTACACTAGGCTCATTTAAAGCACTCAATAACCACACACGCCTAGGGGCTACAATACTGGAGAGCACAAATTCAGACCACTTCCTCTACTGGACAGTGCTGATCTAGAAAGCAACCAATCCAGATTAAAGCAAGAAGACAGGGTACACGAGGGTACTGTCAGGGTTGTGGGGAAAGAACGAAATCACTAAGACTGTATTTGGAGCTATATTTAACTATACAGAAAAATACTGACTGAAAGGCATTTGATCTGTTAGAACATTTGAAAATTAGCAAACACAGAAAAGTAAATAAAACAAAACAAAAAAAGAAACAATTAACTCCATGAAAAACAAATTTCAAAAAGACTTCAAGAGAAAAGAATTAGCACTGAACAAAAGTTACATATTCGTTACATAATAATGTAAACTATGACTGATAAGTTAACTAAAAACTCTGTTATAATTTATTTTAAAGAAAGGAGAGGGCAGCACCTAGCTGGCTCAGTCAGTGGAGCATGTGACTCTTGATCTAGGGGTTATAAGTTGGAGCCCCATGTTGGGTGTAGAGATTACTTAAAAATAAAATAAAAAAAAAAGAATGGGAATAAAGGTATAGAGTGTAAGAGAGCTAATTCTCCACCATAACATGAAATCAATAGATGATATCTAAAATTAATTAATCGTGAAATAGCAATATAAGCATAATATTTGAAAATATGAAGGTAAGTAACAGAAGAAACAGTTGAAGAGTTGATAACAGTTGCCAATGGGGAATGACAGTGGAGGTGAGGAAAGGTGGGGAAGCAGATTGTTGCAATTTATGATGAGCCTTTTATAATATTTTACTTCAAGTAAAAGAAGAAAAGAAGGAAAGGCATGGGTGGGAGTCAGGAAACCCAAGTTCTAGTTCTGAATCAGCCACAACCAGTGCAACAGTGGACTGAAGCACTTCAATTCTCCCGTCCTTAGTGTTTCTCCTCAAATGGAGATCTGGACTGTTACTCTGAGGTCCCTTCAAGTTCTGACATTCTACTCCAGTAAGAAGTCAGATAAGGACCGCCTGGGTGGCTCAGATGGTTAAGCGTCTGCCTTCAGCTCAGGTCATGATCCCAGGGTCCTGGGATCGAGCCCCACATCGGGCTCCTGGCTCAGCGAGGAGCCTGCTTCTCCCTCTCCCTCTGCCTCTCTCCCTGCTCATGCTTTCTCTCTCTCTCTCTATCTCTGTGTCTCAAATGAATAAATAAAATCTTTAAAAAAAAAAAAAAAGTCAGATAAAACTACGTCCTTCCCTGTGTTAAAATCTCTTAAGTCCAACAGTCCCCAACTAAAGGAATAGTGCCCAGTAAAGGGATGATATCCCAGGATGGTGGCCCTGGACCACTCACCTGCAATGACTTGACGGCCTCTACCTTTCCCATCCTTGGCACCCTCAATGATACCTGGAAGATCCAGGAGCTGCAAGATTAAGGATAGGGTAAAGGCGAGAAGGGAAAAAGAAGTCATAAATCTGAACCGATCAAACAGAATGATTTATTTTTCAAGTATCCAAAGTATAAAAGATCCAAATCCAACCTTCCTTATAAGTTGAGTGTACATAACTTTTACTATGTTTTTTTTTAAGATTTTATTTATTTGACAGACAGAGACACAGGGAGAAAAGGAACACAAGCAGGGGGAGTGGGAGAGGGAGAAGCAGGCTTCCTGCTGAGCAGGGATCCCAATGCGGGGCTCAGTTTCAGGACCCTGGGATCATGACCCAAGCTGAAGGCAGACGCTTAACAACTGAGCCACTCAGGCGCCCCTTACTATGCATTTAAATGTCAGTTTTTTATATACTTTTTTAAATGCAAGTTTTTTTTTTAATATACTTTACCTAGTTTAAAATGCCTAACAGCCCTGAGATAAGGATATTAGCTGAGGTTCACAGAGGTTAAGTGATTTGCCCAAAATCACAATCCTAATAAATCAAGTAAGATTATGGCTCACATTTTGAGGGCCAAATCCATTATTCTACATTAATATCTTCTAGGGGCGCCTGGGTGGCTCAGTCGGTTAAGTGTCTGATGCTTGATTTTGGCTCAGGTCATGATCTCAGGGTTGTGAGATCAAACCCCACGCATGGAGCCTACTTAAGATTGTTTCTCTCCCTCTGCTCCCCACCACCTCTCTAAAGTAAATAAATAAATAATATATATATAATACATATATATTTTTATATATAATATTAGAACATACACATTATCTTCTAATATTCCTTCTTTTCAGAAAGTTGAGCCTCCACATCAATTCCTTACTGTAGATAATAGTTGAATCTTGATATTCACGTGATACATACTGAGAGCTTTGCAAATCCTCCAAATTCCCCAATTCACAAAAATTTCTCCAGTCATTCTTAATTAGGCGAGCACATAATAATCACCTGTAAAACCATCAAAAATGCAGATATCCAGGGCGCCTGGGTGGCTCAGTCGGTTAAGCGACTGCCTTCGGCTCAGGTCATGATCCCAGGGTCCTGGGATCGAGCCCCACATCGGGCTCCCTGCTCGGCCAGGGGTCTGCTTCTCCCTCTGACCCTCCTCCCTCTCATGCTCTCTGTCTCTCATTCTCTCTCTCGCAAATAAATAAAATCTTAAAAAAAAAAAAATGCAGATATCCAAGCCCCATCCTTACAAATTCTAATTTAGAAGGGCAAAGGAGGGTTCAGATAGTGATCTATATACTTCAAAAGGTTCCACAGGTGACTCTGATGTGTGTCCCTAATTGAAAATGACTGCTTAATTGCCCAGAAAATGCAGTAAAGGGAAAAACTTCACAGAATTCATAGTGTATGTACATAACAATGAGAACAGAAAAACCAACTTTTGCACACAAATCAAATGCACATCTCAGCAAAATTACAAACTATTAGTTATACCTTAAAGAGTCCACTGAAAACAGTTAAGAGCATATATAAAATCTGAAAATATCAAGAGTCCTCTGTATGGCCAATATTGAATTATCCACATGAACGGACCAGAACCAGAGTGGCAGCTTATCAAAACATCATTTAAAACCAGTCTTTGCTATAAGCCTATCTGACATTATAAAAATATACTTTACATTAAATAAACCACAATGGGGGCACCTGGCTAGCTCAGTTGGAAGACTCTTGATCGCTGAGTCTTGATGAGCCCCACAATGGATGTAGATTACTTACAATGAATAAATTTTAAAAATAACTAAACCAAAATGAAGAAACTAATTCAGGAGGTGCTCAGACAGTTCAACTTTTCCTTTCAAGAGCCTACT
>NC_138381.1:60233319-60243536 GCF_054177405.1 Leptonychotes weddellii
CTGGGTGGCTCAGTTGGTTAAGCCACTGCCTTCGGCTCAGGTCATGATCCTGGAGTCCCGGGATCGAGTCCCGCATCGGGCTCCCTGCTCGGCGGGGAGTCTGCTTCTCCCTCTGACCCTCCCCCCTCTCATGTGCTTTCTCTCTCTCATTCTCTCTCTCTCAAAATAAATAAATAAAATCTTTAAAAAAAAAAAAAGAGCCTACTCAAAGTTCCTCCCTATTCTTCACTAAATAAATGTTACATCCTCTAAGACTAATACAACACACCCAACTGAGCTACCCTTTTATAATTTATGTTGAATACATCAGACCTGACTTGGAAACATTAGTTATATTGATTTACAAGGCTACATGGGAAATAATGAGCACACCAGATCTTGATTTCTAAACACCATTTTCCAATAAAAGAAACTAGAGCTCCTTCAGAAGTGGTTGATTTCAGGCCTGGAGCAGGGAAAAATCTAAGATTAGCATGGAACATCATGTCATGCCAAAAAAATAAGAATGTATTCATAAAAAGATGGGGGCTTATGGAAAGTACACAGGAGCCAACCTGAAGGAGTTCCTAATTATCAAAGCTGGAACAAAACGAGTAACAAAATAATGGTAGTACTGGATTATAACCCATAAAATAAAATAAATATCCACAAGCCCACATTGATACATATTACTGAATAAATGAGAGAAGGAACAGCTCTTCCAAATAGCAGAATTCTAATTAATAACATGTAGTAAGAAAGAGAAAAATAAAGATTCGGCATTAGGCAAGAAGCAGAGTAATAACTGCTGCAGAGAGGATCCAGATGGATGCTAAAATGAGTGGGCAAGTTTGAGAGAGAGGATTTGTATCTTCTCAAAATACCTCTTCCAAGATATTTAACTACAAAAAAAGATAATAATTTTTTAAAAAAGAAAAATAATAGCTTTACAGTAGAGAAATCCTGCAGATACCACCAAACTGATGGGACGTCAACATCACCAATTAAGACATATAACATCATGAATCCTGTAAGATGCACTGAGAAGGACACACCATCATTTCATTGTATTCTAGACAAAATACTTAATACCTCAGTCTAATTATGAGAAAACACCTGACAAACCCAAACTAAGGGACATTCTACAAAATAACTAATCAATACTCTTTAAGTGTCAAGGTCTTAAAGGACAGGACTGAGAAACTATTACAGATGGCAGGAGAATAAGGAAGAATAACTAAACGCAACACAGGATGATCCCCAATAAAATCTTGGAAAAGGATGTTGGTGGGAAAATTGGTAATATTTGAATAAGATCTGTAGTTTAGGGACTACTGCATCAATGTTAATCTATTCCTGACAATTCTGTGATTATGTAGGATGTTCACATAAGGGGCAGCAACATGAATGATACAAGAGAACCTCAAAATAATTATGTTGAATGAAAGAAGCCACCCAAAAGAAAGTACATTTATATTTACACATGGTCTTATTTATATAAAACTCAAAATATAAACTAATCTGTACTGATAAAATGTAGATAAGTAATTGCTTGGAGATGAAGGGGACCAGGAGGGAAGGGGCATGCAGAAACTTTTGGGGATGGTGTGTTCATGATCTTGATTGTGGTAATGTTTTCACCAGCATATAACTATGTCAAAACTTAGCAAACTGTATACTTTTCTGCAGTTTATTGTATGTGAATTATACCTCAATAAACACGTTTGAAAAAACAAAAAGTTCATCCATCAGTTGTTCCTAGAAATTAAGTCTAGAGTCTACTTCTTCAACTCTCCCAAAGATTCTACAACCTATTTCTAACACTTAGTAAATCCAAGTCTGCTAAAAAATATATTACTTCTGCTAAAAAATATATATATACACATACACACACATATTACATCAGCAAAAGGCTTTAATGTATATTGAGCCTAGCTAATGTTCTCAAGAACTCAAAAAGGAAAATCCATCTGGATAATCTAAAACTCTTAAACCTAGAATATGGCTTTAAAAGACTGTCTGAAAGAGAGAATATTACACTAAGAGAAAAGAGCACAGGCTTTCTAACCATCTCAACTGAAAACAAGGAAATTTATTGAAGCCCCTACAAAAGTAAAAAAAACTAAATTTAACTTTTCTTGACAGGGAAATATTTTTAAGGTTACATCAAACTATTTAAATGTGGCAACTAAATTCAGACAATATCAAGGTGTTATGGCTGTAGACATAGCAACTAAATTTCATTCAATAAAATAACCTATGCTTTACATATCTGAATTTCATATTACAACCAAGAGATAAGAAAAGAACATATATATTTTTTTAAATCATGAAACTGTAGGATTTTAAGAATTCAACGTTAGGGCGCCTGGGTGGCTCAGTTGGTTAAGCGACTGCCTTCGGCTCAGGTCATGATCCCAGGGTCCTGGGATCGAGTCCCACATCGGGCTCCCGGCTCAGCAGGGAGCCTGCTTCTCCCTCTGACCCTCTCCTCTCTCATGCTGTTTCTCTCTCGCTCGCTCTCTAATAAATAAATAAAATCTTTAAAAAAAAAAAAAAAGAATTCAACGTTAAACTAAAACTCAAATGCCTTTAAAGGTTAAAGCAGTTAAATGTGCAAGTCAATTATTTATATAGGACAACAGGAATCCCAGGGACCCTAGAAAGTTAAAATAAGCCCCATAATTTTTAAAACTGAACATCCATTCTGCAGGCTAATCTTTGCCTATGTGATAAGTGGTGGTTCAGTCACTACTTAAAACACCTCCAGACACAGTAATTTATTACCTCAAGAGGTACCATTCCATTTTCAGGCACCTTTACTGTTAAAAACATCATCCTTCCTAACAAAAAACCAGAAATCTCCCTCCTTATAATTCTTATTAAATGGTTCTAATTCTGTATACCTCTCCCTCCATGTCACAGATAATGAGTACTCTGCCACAAAACAGCAATTTAAAAAACATTCAAGGGGGGGCGCCTGGCTCAGTCATTAAACGTCTGCCTTCAGCTCAGGTCATGGTCCCGGGGTCCTGGGATAGAGCCCCACATCGAGCCCCACATCTAGCCTGACATCGGGCTCTCTGCTCAGCGGGAAGCCTGCTTCTCCCTCTCCCACTCCCCCTGCTTGTGTTCCCTCTCTCGCTGTGTCTCTGTCAAATAAATAAATAAAATCTTTAAAAAATAATAATAAAATAAAAATAAATAAAAAACATTCAAGGTTAGTCATTTTCATCCTGTTATGTACATCTTAACTTGGTTTCTAGAGAAAGTCAGGGGGCGGGGGGGGAAGGAGAGTGCACAGGCAGAAAAGAAACCATCACGCAAAAAAGGGGGGAAAAAAACCTAAGAGGTCAGGAGACACTGAAATGAATGCTTTGTAGGAAAGACAAGGAAAGAGAGGGTTAAATAGTTCTTTATTCTGATATACTCAAAAGCTCTGAAAGAAGTGTCAAGAACATCTCATCAGGGAAGAAGTTATTCTCTGAGCTGCCAAAACTGTGATTATCACCAAGACTCTAAAACCAGATGGCATCAAGCAGTGGTCCAGATATGCTCAAGCATCCTCATTCTTGTTATATACATTTGGACATGGAATCCCTGAAAGGTCCATGTCCCAACACAGTCTCTGCATGGGCAGGGAAAAAAGCCATTGAAAATACCACCAGGACACTGGTCCCTTCCTACTTCAGATTAATAAAGAAGCACAAATGCACATCACAACTCACTGTGTAGCTCAGGAGGGAAAACAAATGCTTTTACCAGCAATTTCCAAAAAACGAGCCAAGGTACTCTGGGGCACCACACAGAACTTAAGGGTACCATGGGCTATTCTAAGTTTTCAAGAGAAACAATTCTTGATATATGTCAGACAATAAAGGAACTACTAGCTCCACAGAGCTCTCAATTTCAACATTACATCCTAGTACATTGCTTTCAATTACGTCATATCCAAAACTTTGAGAAGTTAGACTTTTTCATCAGTTGCTATAATAAAAAAGCACCACACAAAAATCAATGTAGAAAAGGAAACAAACGTGGTTGTATCCAATCTGATTCCAAAGTTTGAGAAGTTACGTGATACCCAACAGTGCACACATCCCACTGGTAAATAAATAACTGTGGCGGTAAGGACATAAACATTTAAGTTGTTTGGACCTAACAAACGGAACCATTACGTATTTCTTTTGGCCTAGGGCACGTTAAAAAAAATTACTGGGACAAGAAAAGGTGTCAGAAAATAACTACTAAGACACTAAGGGTGCTGTGAGCCAAGAAAGCCTGGGAACCTCCGGCCTAGATTCAAATGTCATAGAATTCAGAATCTTGCCTTCTTAGCTGTGCAGCCAATAAGAATATGACCCATTAAAGCTTACATTTACATACACCTTCTTTCATACCCAAAGGGACTCTTCATTTGGCAGCCCTAAATCCATCACCTATCTAAGAAAAACTTCTCAGGACACCAACTTCATTAGGCCTCACAGACAAGAATTATCTTCTAAAAAGGATCTCACCAAAAAATACAAAAATAAAAAAAAGGATCTTACGTTATTTCTTTATTAAAAAGTTTCTGATGGTTCCTAGCTACATATAAGATAAAAATCAACTTCCTTAGCAGGCACACAAGGCCATTCATAATTCAGTCCCAACCTACTTTTCCAGATTCAGTTTCTACCACTCCTGCCCCACGCCTCAGCTTGCACCACAGCAAGCTATTTACCATTATGGCTGCATGAAATTGCCCTTCACCTTCTCTGGCTGATGAAATTCTACCTGAACTTCAAGACCCACCTGCATTGTCATTTTCTACATGAAGCTTTTTTAGTCTTACCAGACCTTCCCCCAATATCCTCAGGTGAAAAAGTAGTCCCTTCTTTCTCTGTGTTTCCACAAACACTATCCCACTGTGTTATGTACTGTTCTATCTTCCTTGCTAGACAGGAAGGGCCTAGTAGATCAAAGATCAGGTCTAACATACAGAGAGCTTCTTAAATGAATGAAAGAATGGATTTCTTCCCATCTGTGGCCTACCGGCCTGACTCACCTGGATCTTGGCACCTTTGTATCTGATGACACCAGGCACAGTGGTCAGAGTAGTGAACTCATAGGCTGCCACCTCAGAATATACCCCTGCCAGGTTACTAAGCAGTGTTGACTTCCCCACTGATGGAAAACCCACAAACCCAATTCGAGCATCACCTGTCTTGGCCACATCAAAACCTAAAACATCAATAAATATCAAAAAGAAGAGGAAAGTTATCTCTTAAAGTGTTGAGATTCATGAAATTCCTTTCACATTCTGGTAGCCTATCTATCTAGGACATATTTCCCCAACTTCTCCAACTTTCTCTCCAGAACTTAAGCAAACAAAATAGCAATTAACATTGTTTATTTATTTTTAGATTTTATCTATTTATTTGAGACAGAGAGAGAGCACAAGCAGGGGGGAGGAGGAGAGGGAGAAGCAGACTCCACGCCAAGCAGGGAGCCGAAGGCAGATGCTTAACTGACTAAACCACCCAGGCGCCCCTAACATTGTTTAATGGAATATTTATTTAGAAACTTTATTCCTCTACCACTTACACTATTATACACCTTTCTGGTACCCATAATATTTAACACTCAAAGATTATATAATAATTGATCTAAAAATGGGTGGGGCGCCTGGATGGCTCAGTTAAGCTGCCAGCCAACTCTTGATTTTGGTTCAGGTCATGATCTCAGGGTTAAGAGATCAAGCCCAACACTGAGCTCTGCGCTCAGCACAGTCTGCTTATCCTTGCCCCCTCCCCCCGCCCCCATTTGTGTGTTTGTGTGTGTATGTGTGTGTGTGCTCTCTTTCTCTCAAATAAATAAAATCTTTTAAAAATGGTTTCTTGGGGCGCCTGGGTGGCTCAGTTGGTTGAGCGACTGCCTTCGGCTCAGGTCATGATCCTGGAGTCCCGGGATCGAGTCCCGCATCGGGCTCCCCCTGCTCGGCGGGGAGTCTGCTTTTCCCTCTGACCCTCCTCCCTCTCATGCTCTCTGTCTCTCATTCTGTCTCAAATAAATAAATAAAATCTTAAAAAAAAATAAAATAAAATAAAAATAAAAATGGGTTTCTTCATATGTGGAATATAAGAAACAAAAGCAAAAAGAGAGAAACAAAAAATGAGACTCTTAAACATAGAGAACAGATGGCCACTAGAAGGAGGGGGGGGATGGGTGAAAAAGGTGAAGGGGATTAAGAGCCCATGTATTGTGATGAGCACGGAGTAAGCATTGCTGAATCACCATATTGTACACCTGAAACTAATATAAGTTTGTTAATGTTACTAGAATTAAAAACCAATTTAAAGTAAAAAAATAAGTTTTTAAAAAATAAAATAAAATAAAAATGGGTCTCTTTTTTGTCTTACAAACTCTAGGAACTATGTGACTGACTGGATTTCTTTCTTTCTTTTTTTTTTATGGCTGCAAACAACTTCAAAGCCAAATTCGTGGCCCTCCTCTAGGAAGTATAGACTTTATGACATTATTTTTGGTCCTAACCTTATCTCTCTTGGGTTCAAATTATTCTTCATACCTTCACTTCCCTTTGCATCAATTTCCTTACTTATTTTTTACCTTGTTGATGTATGTATTTACATATTCCTGTAAGCCAATGAAAACCTATTTTGGATCAATATTAGGATATACACAGGGGTGCCTGGCTGGCTCAGTTGGAAGAGGATGCAACTCTTGATCTCAAGATCTTGAGTTCGGGACACATGTTGGGTGTAGAGATTATTTTAAAAAATAAACTTAAAAAAACACAGGATATACATAAAACTCTAGTTTATCACTTAGACAACATTCATTTGCCTTTGAAACCAGAACACAATTCATGAATTAAAGATTAGAAAATACAAACCTACTATCATAGAAATTTTAAAATTACTTTTAAACCATATACCTATATTATTTTGACAGAAATTACACCAAAAAAAAAAAAAAAACCAATATTGAAGAAAAACACAAACCTTCTCCTGGCCCACCACCACCACCACCTTTTGGGGTAATGAGCTCTCTACGAAGCTTAGCAAGGCGAGCCTTAAGCAGCCCTAAGTGGTGTGCTGTGGCCTTGTTCTTTTGAGTCCGAGCCATCTGTAAGAGAGGAATCACAGCCATAAATCAGAAGCAGTTCCTACAAGGTAAAATATCCAGAATGAACGGTCCGCCAACTGGGAATGATTTTCTTCTAGATCCTACCTGATGTCAATATGTCCATTTTAGTCAGACTTAAAAAAGAGTGAAAAGTCATTCTCTTTATTACCCAGCCCATTCCCCTCATTACAGAGCAAACAACTGAGGCCCAAAGAGAAGAGACATGACCAAGGTCACTGCAATTGGCACCCACAGACTAAAACTCAGCTGCGGAGTCCTTTTCTACTGCTTGAACCTGGTATGCACCATCTGATATAAGGTCACCACTCTCCGGATTTTAAAGAGCTCTGAGCACTTCAGACAATAGAATCACACAGTAATTCAGGTGGAATCAATAGCTACTGCAGATATTATCCCACATCCATTCCTGGGACCAATACTCTGGGAAACGTGGTCTTCAAAGTAGAGACTGGGGAGAGGAGGATGGGTTTTGGGAGATGATGAAAGATACTGAAGTGCGTGAGCGGATCAGGGCTGGAGCAGCCGGGCGGAGAGGACTGTGTTGCTCACAGAAAAGGAAGACTGAGAGGATCGATGTTCGCACAGGAGCCGAACACGGAACGGGGTACCGACCAAGGAGCAGGGGTGTGGAACGCGGGCCCCGGCTGAGGGGAGTCGAGGGGCTCCAGCAGAGGCTGAAGGGAGTCGGGGAACGCAGGACCGGGAAGAGGGGAGTCGGGGGACCCGGGCCGGAACTAAGCGGAGTCGGGGGACTCGGGGCCCGGATGAGGGGAGTCGGAGAACGCTGGGCCGGCCCTGACGCGGCTAAAAGGAGTATAGGCAAGAGCAACGCTACCTAAAAAGGAACACTCCGAGGGAGAGTGAAGCGCCAGCTGTGCCTATTACCTCGGCTTCGATCTCCGCAATCTTGGCTAAGGTGCTGCTCATGGTGGCGAGTCACGCGGCGTTAAGAGGTGAGCGCAGTAGCCTCCGCACAGACTACTTCCCCTCACACAACCGCAGGGGTACCTGACAAGGCCACCAGGCGCTACTGCAACGCGCAAGCGCGGTACTTCCTACTTCTCGCGAGAGAGTTCCGCTCGAGGCTCTCCGCGAGATGTACAGTTTGGAGTGGTCTCCTCCCCCTCAACCAACCCCGCCCCGTCCCGCGAGCCAGCGCGGTGTCATAGAGCCCGCGGGAGTGGGGGCCAGAGAGGCCGCCCGGGTCTGTGCCTCCCCGAGCGCGCGGAGGGTCGCGCGCCGCTCGGCCCCGCCTCGCCGGACCTGCGCCCACGCACTGTTCCGCGCCCGACGTCAGGCCCGTGGTGCGGGAGGAGTGTCTTCTTGTTACTGCCGCCTAGGCCCGCAGCCCTTCGACCCAGGGCGTGAGCGAAAAGCGCACTCAAGCCATCTACTCCTCTTCCTCGCCAGCAGCGACGGGCCCTGAGGCCCGCTTTTCACAGCCAGGGAGAGACCCCGGCGGACTCCTCGGCCTCGTGGACTGAATAGAGACTAATCTTCAGAAGGCCTATCTGGCCCACTTGGGAAAAAAAAAAAAAATGCCCCCTTTCAATCAGTCAAAACTATATTTAGGTGTCTGTTTTGTTTATCCCCAACCCCGAGTACAGTGCGTAGCACGTGGTGAGCCTGCAGTAAATGGGTGATTGATTGAATAATTGCCAGAGAATCAGTGCTTGCAACATAGCTTGTAATACTGAAAAATTTGAAGCTATGTTAATGCCCATCAGTAGGGAAATGGATAAATAATGGTACCTCTATGCTGTGAAATACTATTGCAACCATTAAAACGTCGATCTGTGTGGTCTGACTGGAATAATGTCCAGGACATACTGTTTAAAAAAGAATAAACTGCACCTATGTTGTGATCCCATTTATTTTACTTTTAAATGAGTTGTTTATATAGGTGTACTTGTATGAAAGTGCATTGTTTAAAGGTCTGAATAAAAGCATACAGCCTCAAGCTCTTAATGGGATGCAAGGAAAGAGGGAGAAAGACTTTTCACTTGTTACTCTACGTATCTGTGTCTTGAATTTTTTAAAAAGATGTATGTTATCCATGTATTACGTGTGTAATAATAAAATTAAAAATTTCAAAAGACTCCTCTTCCCCCAAGTGTCTTGTGAAGAGGAAGCCAGGACATCCAGGAGCTATGTGCTGGTTTTGAAAGCTGCTTCCTGTGGGATCAATGAATTCTTGTTGATTGATTGATCCACCGGGAGTCCGCAGGCTAGGCTTAACCCACACGGCTGGCCTCCACTCAGCCCTGGGAGGGAAGATTATTTATTTAAATTTGTAAGTAAGAGCAATTCCAACTTGCCAGAAACAGAAAAGGAGGTTGTATCAGGCATAAGGGAGGGAATGGGGAAAAGAAAGCTTTTACAGAAGGTCCCCAAAGGACCCAGGAGTTTCATTCTTTTCTTTAACCTCAGCCTTTTCATAAATAAATTAAGGGGTGATGAGGTAATTAGATGCTGTAGCATCAGTAATGGAAGAGGAAGAAGAGGAGAGGAAGTCTAGCTGGAATGGGATATGATGATAGATCAATCTTAAAAGACAGATAAAATCAAATCAGCAGGCCCTTCCTAACTCGAAGTACTTAAGGAATTAATTGGCTGACAGTATCAAGGGCATCACTGCTCCATGAGTAGATTCTCCGTAGCAAAGCTGTTATAGGAAGCCTGCAGTTAAAAACTTCATTGCTCAAGGACACCCCAGGACCCACCCGGGGGGCCCTGAGCTGTGCCAAAGGGTAATATCTCCCCCAGGGTTCTCTGAGTGACCGTTTTGTTCATCCCCAGTCAGAATATTTACTGCGCTCTGACTGCTACCTGCACTGTACCAGGGCTGGGTACACAGCAGAGTGAATCAGACACTGTCTCTGCACTTAAGAAGTATCTAGGTTAGGAGGCCAAGGCCAGGCCTTGAAGCTCAGCTCCTAAGAGCCATAGCTAGCCCAGGTCTGCTTTGTACTAACTGCAACAGAGAACCTGTTTTGCCATACGGCACTGTATTTCTTTTTAAAAAAAAAAATTTTTTTTTTTTTAAGATTTTATTTATTTATTTGCGAGAGAGACAATGAGAGACAGAG
>NC_138381.1:60244036-60250606 GCF_054177405.1 Leptonychotes weddellii
AGAGTATGAGAGGGAGGAGGGTCAGAGGGAGAAGCAGACTCCCTGCTGAGCAGGGAGCCCGATGCGGGACTCGATCCCGGGACTCCAGGATCATGACCTGAGCCGAAGGCAGTCGCTTAACCAACTGAGCCACCCAGGTGCCCCAATTTTTTTTTTTTTTAATGAAACAGAAGACAGACAAAAAAGCTTCATCTCTTGCCAGGACACTCCAACCATTCTGAAATAATTGCACTTCTTTGACTGTGCAGGTGTTCTCTGGCACTTGTTTTTTTTCTGCTCAGTATCCTATTCGCCCACCCTTTTCTTCTTCCACCACCCATGCCTGGCTAACTCACCCTCAAACTTACAGTCTTCTGAGACTTTTAGTCCTTGAGAAACATCCTTGGTCCTTCTCTAGGTTCTCACAGGTTCTCACTCCATCAGAGCGCAATCACTCTGCTGCTTTTTTTGTCTGATTCCCCACTAACCCACGACCTCATGAGAGAGAAGCAGTATATATCTCCAGCACCAGCATGGAGGCAGCTATACAATGCTCTTGAAACATATTTATTAAACTAATGGGAATAAAGACAAAGAGGGGAAAAAATGTTAAGAAGCAGAAGAGGTATTTAAATGGCTTTTTTCCCCCTAAATGAGCACTTACACCTTATTACAGACACCACAGTAATTAAGAGCTAAACACCTCGTTCTCATATGAGAAGTAACAGGGTGACACATGAAAAATCCATGTTACCACGTTTTTAAGCCAAGCTTCTAAACAGATCAAAATTCCCAGGATACTGTAGCAGTTGAGAGTAGGAAGCCCTTGATGAAGGATAGTTATTCATATCATTAGTAAGTGATAAATGTTTTGCTTTTAGAAGGGGGTTTCTGGAGAATGTGCTTATTTAGGGCATGATGAAAATAATTCTTATCTACATTTTGTTTCTTAGATGCAAACAATAAAAGTACAAAAAAGTCTTCACTAAATCAAAGTCTGCTTTTTTTTTTCCCCAAGTGGGTGATTCCTTGACCCATATAATACATTCTGGGTCATTTAAGTTCATTCAGTATGTATTATGTGCCAGGGACTGTGCTAGGCAGTGGGGATACAAAGACAGGATACAGTTTTTTTTTCCTCCTAGAAAGAGTAGAGAGGAGAGGTGAAGGTATGTGAATACCCAAACCTCAGTAATACAAGGCCCAGTGAAGGAGGTGTCAGAAGAGATATAAACAAGAAATCTTGTTGGGGGCATCTGGGTGGCTCAATCGGTTAAGCATCTGCCTTCGGCTCAGGTCATGATCCCAGGGTCCTGGGATTGAGTACCGCATCGGGCTCCCTGCTCAGCAAGGAGTCTGCTTCTCCCTCTACCCCTCCCCCCTGCTTGTGATCTCTTTCTCTCGGATAAATAAAATCTTAAAAAAAAAAAAAACCACAGAAAGAAACTTTGTGGGGTTCAGAGGAAGAAGCACCCACATCTGGTTTGGGTCAGAAAAGGGCTCTGAAAGAGAGGAGCCTGGGAAGATAGAAATGGAGGTGGTAGAGAGGAAACATTTCAGGTAGATAAACAAGGCCAGGGCCAAGGGAGGAACGGCACACATCTGCGTTCTCTGTAAATGCCACTGGGCTGGGTCAGAGTGTATATGCTGACTTCCCCAAACAGAAAATTATTATTATTTTTTTTTTTTAGAGAGAGAGAGTGGCATGTGGGGCGGGGAGAGGGAGAGAGAGAATCTTAAGCAGGCTCCTCACTCAGCGTGAAGCCTGACGTGGGGCTCGATCTCACAACCCTGAGGTCGTGACCTGATCTGAAATCAAGAGCCAGTTGCTTAACTGACTGAGGCACCCAGGCACCCCAGAAAATTATTCTCGAACATCAGCACACGACTGGCTAACCTGAGATTATCAATATGGTCATATAGGCAGTCATTTTTTTTTAAGTAAAAAGCAAAATACTACTTTGCCAAAAAAATAATTCACTTTCCTTCCATAGTCGCCCTCTGAGAAAGTTGTAAAAATGTCAAAAAACTTGTTTGTTCTTAAGTATGCTCAAAAGAGAAGAAATGAACTAAAGATAAAAACCCTGGACTATAAAAAACAAACAAAAAAACTGGACTAGAAATTTTTTTTTAAAGATTTTATTTATTTATTTGACAGAGAGAGACACAGCGAGAGAGGGAACACAAGCAGGGGAAGTGGGAGAGGGAGAAGCAGGCCTTCCGTGGAGCTGGGAGCCTGATGCGGGGCTCGATCCCAGGACCCTGGGACCATGACCTGAGCCAAACGCAGACGCTTAATGACTGAGCCACCCAGGCGCCCCTGGACTAGAAATGTTAATCTAGTGTAGCAAAATGGAGAGTGGGAAAGAATAGACAAATAAATGTACCCTAAAGTCTTAGTCATTATTTAATTGTGATGTTATTAAAGAAATACACATTGATTAGCAATGGGAAGGTAACCATGGTAGAATTGAAAAGCATAATAGAGCTTCTAAAATAACAGGGAGGGGGAGCCTGGCCACCCAGGCACCCCTTAAGATTTTATTTTTAAGTAATCTCTACACCCAACATGGGGCTAGAACTTATAACCCTGAGATCAAGAGTCACATGCTCTACCAACTGAGCCACTCAGCCACCCCTAGCTGGATTTTAAATATATATATAGAGAGAGAGAGAGAGAGAGAACCCACATAAACAATGTGACAAGGAAAGGTTAAAAATAAATGGGAATGCCTGGCTGGCTCAGTCAGTAGACCATGTGATTCTTGATCTCAAGATTGTAAGTTCAAGCCCCACATTGGGTGTAGAAATTACTTTAAAAAAATGAACGAACGAAAATATATATGTGGTCAAATATATGCCAGATAAATGCAAACAAAAAGCAAACAGCATTATTCATAATAGGTAAAAGGTGGAAATAAGTCAAATGTGTATCAACTGATGAATGGATAACTGTAGTATATCCATGAATGGCTTATTCAGCAATGAAAAAGGAATGAAGTTCTGAACATGCTATAATATGTATTAACCTTAGGGGCGCCTGGGTGGCTCAGTTGGTTAAGCGACTGCCTTTGGCTCAGGTCACGATCCCGGAGTCCCCGGATCGAGTTCCACATCAGGCTCCCAGCTCAGTGGGGAGCGTGCTTCTCCCTCTGAACCTCTCCCCTCTCATGCTGTTTCTCTGTCTCTCTCTCTTTCTCTCAAATAAATAAATAAAATCTTTTAAAAAATTAAAAAATATATGATTAACCTTAAAAACATGTTGAATGAAAAAAGCCAACCACAAAAGATCATATATTATATGATTCCATTTGTATGAAATGTTCAGAAGAGGCAAATCTATAGAGACAGAAAGTAGACTAGGAGCTGCATAGGACTTTGGTGAATGAGGGTTGGGGGGAATGATAGCTAAGGGGTATGAGGTTTCTTTTCAGGTGATGACAATGTTATAAAATTGTGATGATAGCTGCACAAACTTGTAAATATACTAAAAGCCATTGTAGTAAAAAAATGCAAGAATATTTTTAAAATCTTTCAAATACTCCAAATAGTAGAGATTACCTAGGCTGCTTTCTCTGAACATAATCTAGCAAAACTAAATACCTGCAACAAAGACAGGAGGAAAATGTAAACACTTGGAAATTAAGAAATACTTCCTTAAATAAGTAAAAACAAAAAACAAAATTTCAAATCATCTATAATATTATGAATAAAACACTTCATACCAGGAGTGCCTGGGTAGCTTAAGCATCTGACTCTTGGTTTCAGCTCAGGTCATGATCTCAGAGTTGTGGGATCAAACCCCACGTAGAGGCCCACATAGGGCTCCAGGCTCCGCGTGGAGTCTGCTTGTCCCTTTCCCTCTTCTCCTCCCCCTACTCTCCCTCTCTCTTTCTCAAATAAATAAATAAATAAATAAAATCTTAAAAAGGAAACAAAACAAAACAACAACAAAACACTTCATACCAAACATAGGAATGCTGCTAAAGCTGTATTCAAAGGAAACTGTATAGTCTTAAATATTTTGTTTAAAAAAGATGAATGAATTAAATATTCAAAATTTAAAGTAGTATAAGAACCATATAAACCAAAATAAAATAAAAAGAAAATTCAAAAAATTAAAATCTAAAATTAACAAAACAACAATTTGTCAAAAATATTTTAAAGGATTTGAGGGGCATCTGGGTGGCTCAGTTGGTTAAGCATCTGCCTTCAGCTCAGGTCATGATCCCAGGGTCCTGGAATC
Organism: Leptonychotes weddellii; assembly: GCF_054177405.1. Lineage (NCBI taxonomy): Eukaryota > Metazoa > Chordata > Mammalia > Carnivora > Phocidae > Leptonychotes > Leptonychotes weddellii. The sequence continues at coordinate 60,248,262 of NC_138381.1, forward strand.
AAGTCCCACGTTGGGCTCCTTGCTCAGCGGGTAGCCTGCTTTTCCTTCTCCCTCTGCCTTTCCCCCTGCTTGTGTTCACATGCTCTCTCTCTCTCTGTCGAATAAATAAATAAATAAAATCTTTAAAAAATATATTTTAGGGATGCCTGGGTAGCTCAGTCGTTAGGTATCTGCCTTTGCCTCAGGTCATGATCCCAGGGTCCTGGGATGGAGCCCCGCATCAGGCTCCCTGCTCCGCGGAAGGCCTGCTTCTCCCTCTCCCACTCCCCCTGCTTGTGTTCCCTCTCTCGCTGTGTCTCTCTCTGTCAAATAAATAAATAAAATCTTTAAAATATATATATATTTTTAAAGGATTTGAAAGGACCAATAAAATAGAAGAGAAAAATATCTTGGCAAGCCTGAATAAAGGGTAAAGTATAGAAAAAAATAATAATAAACAGTAATCATGAATAAAAAAGGAAATATAACCACCAATAAGAGCAATTAAAAGAGGTTATTATATGTAACTTTCTGCCAAATAATTAGAAAATCAAAGGGAAATAACTTCCTGGCCAAAAAGAAAAACCCAACCTATAATTCCTCTAAGAAGAGAAAGAAGGCCTAAGTAAACGAACTATGAAAGAGCCGGAAAAGATAAATATCAATCATCTTAGAAGGCACCAGGTACAGATGGTTTTACAACTGAGATGTCTTCAATTTTAAAGAACAAGAGGAGGGGCACCTGGGTGGCTCAGTCGTTAAGCATCTGTCTTCGGCTCAGGTCATGATCCCAGGGTCCTGGGATCGAGCCCCACATCAGGCTCTCTGCTCAGCTGGAAGCCTGCTTCTCCCTCTCCCACTCCCCCTGCTTATGTTCCCTCACTCTCTGTGTCTCTATCAAATAAATAAAATCTTAAAAAAAAAAAAAGAACAAGAGGAAACTTGGGGTGATAGGTATGTTCATTATCTTCATTTCTTCATTGTGATGATGGTTCCATGGGTAGAGGCATAAATCAATTGTACACGTTAAATTTCATCAGTTGTGCACGTTAAATATGTACAATGTATTGTATGTCAATGATACCTCTAAAAAGATATTTATGGAAAGAGAAAGTAGGACTTCCTATTCCAGTGATGATGAGCTAATCCTCTAATCCTAAACAACTGTAAAACAGGAGATGATTGTTTTCAGGCATTGGAAAACGGGCATCATACACTATGATTCTTGAGAAAAGAGCAATATACTAGATGAGTCCCATGTTTGTCCTGGCTTTCTGTCTGGGGACAGTTTCCCAATTACAGTGAATCCCAAGCAAAGAAGTGGTCTTCCTGAGCTTAAGAGGCAGAAATCAGTATTTGGGACTGCTGAAGCAGCAGGAATTTGCAGGTCAGGGTACAGAAAAGCAGGGAATAACACAACAGGAGGTGGGAGGAGGCAGACGTCTACACAGGAATCCTTGAGTCTTTGGCCAAAGAAGGCTGGGCTGTAGGTTCTGTATGTACAGAGTGAGACTCTGAGGCTTAGCAGAGAACAACTGCTCACTCAGGGCTGAGAACTGATCAGAGATACCAGAGTTTACTCAGTGTTAGAACATGTTAGGGTTCAAGCCCAACCAGAGTAGACACGCTGAACATTTTGGGCATTAAGTTGAGACCCCAAAATGCCATGCTATAGGAGTAAGGGCTACATCCTAGAGTAAGGACCATGCCCCAGAACCAAAGACAAAACCAAGAACTGCCCCAAACAAAAGTTAAAACCAAACCTGATAGGTATGAGAAACTCCACCAGTAATTTAACCACTTATCAGAACAAAACTCAAAACCCTTGAAAAGAATGCAATAAAATCCAGACTCCCTAGAATGTGTCATTCATGTCTACCATACAATAAAAAGTTATTACATATGTGAAGATGAAGAAAAATGGGATAAACAATCTAGAGAAAGTCAAAGGAAAAAGATCCCAAGAGGACCTTGATGTTGGAATTAGAAAAGGATTTAACACAACTATAATAAACATGTTCAATGATTTTTTTTAAAAAAGATTTTATTTATTTATTTGACAGAGAGAGTCACAGCAAGAGAAGGAACACAAGCAGGGGGAGTGGGAGAAGGAGAAACAGGCTTCCTGCAGAGCAGGGAGCCCGATGCGGGGCTCAATCCCAGGGCCCTGAGATCATGACCCCAGCCGAAGGCAAACGCTTAACGACTGAGCCACCCAGGCGCCCATGTTCAACGATTTAAAGGAAAAAAATGAACATAATGAGGGAACCACTCAGCAGAGAAATGGATAATTTTAAAAATGGGATCTATAGAACAGGTAAATACAATATCTGAACTGAAAAATTCACCATGAAGTTAATAAAAGA
>NC_138381.1:60250706-60270651 GCF_054177405.1 Leptonychotes weddellii
TAATGCAATATATGTTAAGAAAAAAAAAAAAAGAAGATAGCAGGAGGGGAAGAATGAAGAGGGGGTGAATCGGAGGGGGGAGACAAACCATGAGAGACTATGGACTCTGAAAAACAAACTGAGGGTTCTAGAGGGGATGGGGGTGGGAGGATGGGTTAGCCTGGTGATAAGTATTAAAGAGGGCACTTTCTGGGGCACCTGGGTGGCTCAGTCGTTAAGCGTCTGCCTTCGGCTCAGGTCATGATCCCAGGGTCCTGGGATGGAGCCCCACATCGGGCTCCCTGCTCTGCGGGAGGCCTGCTTCTCCCCCTCCTACTCTCCCTGCTTGTGTTCCCTCTCTCGCTGTGTCTCTCTCTGTCAAATAAATAAAATCTTAAAAAAAAAAAAAAGAGGGCACGTTCTGCATGGAGCACTGGGTGTTATGTACAAACAATGAATCATGGAACACTACATCAAAAACTAATGATGTAATATATGGTGATTAACATAACAATAAAAAATTTAAAAAAAAAGAAGTGCAAAGCTTCAATAAGCTTGAAGGATCAATAAAATTATCTAAATTGAAAAACAAAGGGAAAAACATTGAGAAAAAAATGAAGAGAATCTTCGTGTCCCATAGGACAATATCAAACTGTAACCTATCTGTAATAAGAGCCCAAAAGTAAAGGAGAAATAAAGGGGTAGAAAAACCATGTGAAGAAGTAAGGGTCCAAATTTCTCAAATGTGACAGAAAACATCACCCTACAGATCCAAGAAGCCAAGCAAACCTCAAGTAAGATAAATACAAACAAACACACTCTCAGGAACATAATATTCAAAGCACTGAAACTACAAATAAAGAGAAAATCTAAGCAGTATCCAGAAGAGTAAAGACACATTTACATACAGATAGAAAACAATAAATATGACAACACACTTCTCATTGAAAACAAATGCCAGAAGATACTGGAGCAAGATCTTTAAAGTGCTGAAATAGGGGAGCACCTGGCTCGCTCGGCCAGGAGAGCATGCAACTCTTGATCTTGGGGTTGTGAGTTTGAGCCCCACACTGGGTAGAGAAATTACTTAAAAATAACATCTTTTTGGGCGCCTGGGTGGCTCAGTTGGTTAGGCGACTGCCTTCGGCTCAGGTCATGATCCTGGAGTCCCGGGATCGAGTCCCACATCGGGCTCCCTGCTCAGCGAGGAGTCTGCTTCTCCCTCTGACCCTCCCCCCCTCATGCTCTCTCTCTCTCAAATAAATAAATAAAATCTTTAAAAAAAAAAAAAAGATTTATTTGACAGAGAGAGAGACAGCGAGAGAGGGAACACAAGCAGGGGGAGTGGGAGAGGGAGAAGCAGGCTTCCCGCCAAGCAGGGAGCCCGATGCGGGGCTCGATCCCAGGACCCTGGGATCATGACCTGAGCCGAAGACAGATGCTTAACGACTGAGCCACCCAGGCGCCCCTAAAAATAACATCTTTTAAAAAATAGATAAAAATTAATGTTGAAATAAGAAAGTGTCAATCCAGAATTCTATCCAGTAAAAATATCCCTCAAAAATGAGAGTGAAATAAAGATGTGTTCAGATAAACAAAAGTTAAAGAGAGTCCATTGCCAGACACAGAAATGCTAAAGGAAATCCTCCAGGCTGAATGGAAATGATACTAGATAAAACTCAGATCTGCAGTAAGGAATGAAGATCCCTGGAAATGAGAAATATGTAGATAAATATTTTTAAAATTATCTTCCAATTATAGGTTAACTATATTTCAGTGAAACTGGAAAATTTGTCATTTATGTTTCCTTCTTTTTTTTTTATTTTAAGTAGGCTCCACACCCAACATGGGGCTTGAACTCAGGACCCGAAGATCAGGAGTCACAGGCTCTACCAAGGGAGCCAACCAGGCGCCTCTTATTTTTTTTATTTTTTTTTTTTAGTAATAGTAATCTCTATACCCAATGTGGGGTTCGAACTCACAACCCCAAGATCAAGAGTCGTTTGCTCTACCGACTGAGCCAACGAGGTGCTTTCTTATTTTCTTTAAAAGACAACTGTTTAAAACAAAAACAGTACTATCGTATTGCAAGGTTTGTATATACACATGAAATATAAGACTAATGGGACAAAAGATAATATTGGGAGTGTAAATGGAATTACAGTTGACCCTCGAGCAACACAGATTTGAATGGAGCAGGTCCACTTATACATGGAATTTTTTCAATAAATACAGTACAATACTGTGAAAATGTATTTCCTCTTTCTTACACTTTCCTTTTTCTTTTTTTTTCCAAGTTTTATTTAAAGATTTTTTTTTATTTGAGAGAGAGAGAGAGAGAGAATGAGAGAGAGCACATGAGAAGGGGGAGGGTCAGAGGGAGAAGCAGACTCCCTGCCGAGCAGGGAGCCCGATGCGGGACTCGATCCAGGGACTCCAGGATCATGACCTGAGCCGAAGGCAGTCGCTTAACCAACTGAGCCACCCAGGTGCCCCCAAGTTTTATTTAAATTCCAGTTAATTAACATACCATTTAATATTAGTTTCAGGTGTAAAATTTAGTGTCTTATAATTTTCTTTCTTTTTTTTAAGATTTCATTTATTTATTTGACAGACAGAGAGACAGCGAGAGAGGGAATACAAGCAGAGGGAGGGGCAGAGGGAGAGGGAGAAGCAGGCTCCCCACTGAGCCAGGACCCTGGGATCATGACCTGAGCCAAAGGCAGACGCTTAACGACTGAGCCAACCAGGCCCCCCCGTACAATTTTCTTAATGACATTTTCTTCTCTCTAGCTTACTTTATTGTAAGAATACAGTATATTACATATATATACAACATACAAATATGTGTTAATCAGCTGTTTATATTTCGGTAAGTCTTCTGATCAAGAATGGGCTAATAGTTAAGTTCTTGGAGAGTCAAAAATTATACATGGATTTTTGCCCGCTCACAGGGTCAGCATCCCTCACCCTTGTGTTGTTCAAGGGTCAATTGTACATTGTTGTAAGAGTCTCACATTTCACATAAAATGGTACAATATTAAACCTTTTAAAAATGACCGTAATTTAAAGTATAAGAAGAAACTGTAGGAAAACATTTACAAAACTGTGGGTGAGAGAAACCTTCTAAAATAAGGCAAACCCAAGGACTTTAAGGAAATGACTGGCAAATTTAACTACAAAAAATATGTATTTTTGGACTGCAGAAGACACCAAAACAAAGTAAAAAATAAATGACCAATTGGTAAAAAAAAAATTTGCAACACATAAGAAAGACAAGAGTTTACAATTCCTACTATACAAAAAAACCTCTAAAAATTGTTGTGAAAAAAAGATAAAACAATACAACGTAGAAGTGAGCAAAGGATATGAACAGGCGATTCCAAGAACAGGAAACTCAAATGGTCAATAAACATGAAAAACTGCTTACCCCATCTACTGACCAGAGAAATTCCAATTAAAGAAACAACGAGAGAGCATTTTGCTGCTATCGTATCAATAAAAACACAGAAATGACATCCAGGGGCACCTGGCTGACTCAGTTGGTGGAGCATGCAACTCTTGATCTCAGGGTTATGAGTTTAAGCCCACCATTGAGTGCAGAGATTACTTAAAAATATAAAATCTTAAGAAAAAGAGAAAGAAATGACATCCATTGTTAATAAGAATAAGAAAAAAGGGCACCCTCATTCCTTGCTACTAGAAAGGTGAATTGTTACAATCCTTTTGGGAAATAAAATGATAATATTTACTAAAATATAAAACATACATGCCCTTTGACCCAGCATTCCCACTTTAGGGAATCTATCCTATAATTCCTGAATAAGCACAGGAATGTTTATGGCTGTATTGTTTGTAGTTACAAAAAAAAAAGGAAAAAGCCTGAAACAATCCAATGTCCATCAGTAGGGGAACAGTAGAATCTACTATGTACATGAACTATATGGTATGTTACATAGCGACTAAAAAAGAATGACTAAGGTCTTTATTATTTTCCTAGGAGGTATATACATGGCACACAGTATATAAAATCAATTTATAGAGTAATATGTACAGTTTACTTAATTTTTGTAAAAATAAAACAAAAACCTCACATCAAATCCTTAGATACATGTTTCCAATGGCCAAAGCTGGAACCAATTGAGCAACAAGATAAATAATAGAAGTATTGGATCATAACCCAAACTATAAGTAAGAAGTATCCACAAGTCCATACTGATATAAATGATTGAATAAATATATCCATGGGGGAGAAGAGACAAATCTGAATAGAATTCCAGATGATTTATACAGACACTCCATCAACAAGGAAAAGGAACATAAGTCCCCAGTACTTAGGTGTGGGCTCTACATGGTGACTCTTCTTTTTTTTTTTTTTTTTTAAGGTTTTATTTATTTGACAGAGAGAAAGACAGCCAGAGAGGGAACACAAGCAGGGGGAGTGGGAGAGGGAGAAGCAGGCTTCCCACGGAGCAGGGAGCCTGATGTGGGGCTCGATCCCAGGACTCTGGGATCATGACCTGAGCCGAAGGCAGACGCTTAACGACTGAGCCACCCAGGCGTCCCCATGGTGACTCTTCTAAAGAGTACAGTGTGTATGGGGGTGGGGATGGTGGGAGTACCTTGGCAGAGAACCCTGACAAACACTGTCTTAGCCAGGTGATCGAGGTCAATATCGTCAGTGGTTAGTCATGTAGATAATATGTGCCCTTGATAGGTTGTGATGAAAATGGTACTTTACCTCTGAGGTCTTCCTCCCCCAAACCAATAACCCCAGTCTGATTATGAGGGAAACATCAGACAGATCCCAACAGAGGGATATTCTACAAAATACCTGACAAATACTCCCCCAAAACTGTCAAGGTTATAAAAAATATGGAAAGTCTGAGAAACTGTCACAGCCAAGAGGAGGCTAAGGAGACTTGACGATTAAATGTAACATGGTATCCTGGGTGGGATCTAGGATATTAGGTAAAAAACAAGGAAATCTTAAATAAATTATGGACTTTTGCTAATGTATCAATATTGCTTATTAATTGTAATAAATATAACATCCTAATGTAAAATGTTAATAGGGGAAACTGGGTGTGTAGTATATGGGAACTCTCTATATTATCTCCTCAGATTTTCTGTAAATCTAAAACAGTCCCAGCCAATAAATTCATGAAAACATGCTCAATATCACTAATCATCAGGGAAATGCAAATCAAAACCACAATGAGATATCACCTTACCTCTATCAGAATGACTAAAATCAAATACACAAGAAACAACGAGTGTTGTCAAAGACGTAGAGAAAAAGGAACCCTCGTGCACTGTTGGTGGGAATGCAAACTGGTACAGCCAATGTGGAAAACAGTATGGAGATTCCTCAAAAAATGAAAAATAGAATTACCAGGCGCCTGGGTGGCTCAGTCCATTGAGCGTCGGACTCTTGATTTCATCTATATCATGGTCTCAGGGTCGTGGGATCAAGCCCCGTGTTGGGCTCCATACTCAGTGGGGAGTCGGCTTGAGATTCTCTCCCTCTCGCTCTCCCTCTGCCCCTCCCCCCACCCTCGCTCTCTCTGTCTCTCTCTCTCTCACAAATAAATATTTTTAAAAAAATAGAATTACAATATGACCCAGTAATTCCACTACTTAATATTTACCCAAAGAAAACTAAAACACTAGATTAAAAAGATATATGTACCCCTACATTTATTGCAGCATTTTTTTAAAGATTTTATTTATTTATTTGACGGAGAGAGAGCACAAGCAGGGGGAGTGGCAGGTAGAGGGAGAGGGAGAAGCACTCCCCACTGAGGCAGAGAGCCCAATGTGGGGCTCAATCCCAGGACCCTGGGATCATGACCTGAGCTGAAGGCAGAGGTTTACCCAACCGAGTCACCTAGGAGTCCCTATTGCAGCATTTTTTACAATTATTTACAATAGCCAAGATACGGAAGCAACCCAAGTGTCCATTCCATTCATAGATGAATGGATGAAGAAGATGTGGTGTGTGTAATGGAATATTAGCCATAAAAAAAAAGAATGAGATCTTGCCATTTGCAACGACATGGATGGACCTAGAGGGTATAATGCTAAGGAAAATAAGTCAATCAGCAAAAGACAAATACCATATGATATTTGAAAGAAAAAAGAGATAGAAGAAAACAGATTTTTAAATACAGAGAACAAATTTGTGGATACCAGAGGGGAGATGCTGGGGGAGGGGTGAAGTAGATAGAGTATTGAGTACACTTATCCTGATAAGCACTGAGTAAGGTATAGACTTTTTGAATCATTGTATTGTACACCTGAAACTAATATAACACTATATGTTAATTATACTTCAATTTAAAGAAATAAAAATAAATAGGAACACCTGGCTGGCTCAGTTGGTAGAGCATGCGACTCTATCTCAAGGTCGTGAGTTCAAGCCCCACATAGGGTATAGAGCTCACTTAAAAAAAAAGAAATGAAAAAAAATAAAGGGGTCCTAAAAATTAAAGTCTATTTTTCAAAAATCCTGTATGTACACATGTAGTTATATTTATCCATAGATATGTGTATGAGTGTTGAGAAAGAGGTAGATCCTGGTCACATCAAGGGGGTGGAAATAGGGCACCTGGGTGGCTCAGTTGGTTGGGCGACTGCCTTCGGCTCAGGTCATGATCCTGGAGTCCCGGGATCGAGTCCTGCATTGGGCTCCCTGCTCGGCAGGGAGTCTGCTTCTCCCTCTGACCCTCCTCCCTCTCATGCTCTCTGTCTCTCATTCTCTCTCTCTCAAATAAATAAATAAATCTTTAAAAAAAAAAAGGGGGTGGAAATAGAGGCAGGTGGGAAGAGATTATTAAGATTTGTTTCACTTGTTTTTTGTTTGCTTGTTTTTAAGATGTATTTATTTATTTTAGAGAGAGAGAGAGAGCACATGTGTGGGCAAAGGGAGGGGGAAAAGAGAGGCTTAGACTCCCTGCTGAGCATGGAGCCCAAGGCTGGGCTTGATCTCACGACCCTGAGATCATAATCTGGGCAGAAAACAGGAGTCGGACGCTTAACCGTCTGAGCCACCCAGGTGCCCAGATTTGTTTCACTTGTTAAAACAAGTACGTACAGTAGTGCTTCTGAAATTTAGAAATATATATTTTAAAATAGTAATACAAATACCAATGGAGTATAAAGTGTATACACCTTAAGAAGTCAGTTAAAATGAGAGGCATTTTGTCTCAATGCCTCTGTGGATACCCCCATGTTGCCCTTCTGTGCCAATTGTGTAAATCACATGATTGTCACCTGACCATTCTCTTTGCAAATTTATCTCTGTAGGAACAGAACACTTCACTGAACCTAGAGTCAGGAAATGAAAGGCATCCCTGATAAAGGTGGGATTCTTCAGTTCTTTGTTTGCTTTTAAAATTTTTGTTTATTTGTACGTGTTAAAATTATACTTACATTATGGCTGGCTCAGTCAGTAGAGTGTTCGACTCTCGATCTCGGGGCTGTGAGTTCAAGCCCCATATTGGGTGTAGAGATTACTTAAAAAATCTTTTTAAAAATAATAAAATTAAATTAAAAAATAAAAATGTCTCCTTGTAGACAGTTTGCAACAAAAAACACACAAAAGGAAAACAATATAAAACACCTACAACCCCACCATCCACTATCGTTTTTGTATGTTTCCTTATAAGCCTTCGTTCAATGCACATGTATTAGTTTATATTTAATTATATAAATATAAATATATATAAATATATAATACATAAGAATTATATATAATTTTTTCTTATTACAAAAGTAATAAATATTCAGTACAGAAACTTTAGAAAGTAGAGATACACAAAAAGAAGAAAATGAAGATCACATGTACCCTACAGACATTTTTCTCTGCATTTAATTTTTCTCTACACCAAACTGCAGATCATTTGGGTTTTTGTGGTTTTTTTTGAACTTTCATTTTTAGTTGAAGTATAGTTTACATACAATATTATATTCATTTCAGATATACAACACAGTAACTCAATGATTCCATACCTTACGAAGTGTAATTACCATCTGTCACCAAAGTCATTACATTATTATTGACTATATTCCCTATGCTGTACTTATATCCCCCATGACTTATTTATTTTATAATTGGAAGTTTGTACCTCTTAACCCCCTTACCTATTTCACCCATCCTCCCACTGCCTTCCCTCTGGCAACCACCAGGGGATCATTCTTCACAACCAATTTTGTACCCCTATTTCTTTAAACTCAGTATTACATCATGAACACTTTTTCTCTTTGTTAACAATGTTTGGTTCATTAGAATCCCTGTGGGGAAATACTTCTGGAGTTCAAGTCTCATTTAAGCAGTGCTATAACCGGAAACTAACCCAACATACTACCTGGCTGGTAGAGTTTACACTCTGGTTGGGGAGGCAGAAAAAACCAAACACACAAATCAATGTATAATCACATGGAGAACATGTTCTGAAGGAAATAAAGAGGGTGTAGTGATAAAAACAATATTGGGGGTAAGATTTGTCTGGATAGTCCGGGGAAGCTTTTGTAAGGTCATGACTTTTAAGCGGAGACCTGAAACCAAGAGGAGGAAGGGGTTAGGCTTTGGAGCTAGCAGGGGAATAATCTTCTAGGTATATCTGGAAGCCACTGAACTAGATATTTAATCCAAGTTCCTGCCAAAAGCAGCAGCATCTCTGGAACCAGAACACGACTCCTAACTCCCTACCCAAAGCTCTCTGCCTTTGCCTGCGGCCCATGTGCTGTGTGGGCTCCACTGTGCTGAGGAGGGGATAGCCAAGTCTGGCATCATGCATGTGCAACCCGGGCAGTCCCACAGGGCTCATGTAGAAGGGCCTTGAGCTTGAAATGTAATGCCCTGCTGTCACCGTCTTGAAATTCTTAATAATTTTATCTTTGAAATGGCATTTTGTAAGTGAAGTCCCATGGGACAATGGAGGTAAAAGAGGTGAGGACAACATGCATGCACTTATATATAACTATGTATACTTATATATCAAGAATGGTCATAGCATTCTTGATGCCCCATGAGCACAGAATTCCAGGGGACCCCCCACAGCTTGGGAGTTCAGCAAGACTCAAAGCAAGTACAAGGTAGATGGGGTACTCACAGTCTGGGTAAGTGGGGTCACAGCCCTGAGAGGTCATGACCTCCATCTGAATCAGAACTTGTTTGAACACAGAAGGAAGTCACTAATGTTCTTAGAAACACAAATGACTGGGGCACCTGGGTGGCTCAGTCGGTTAAGCGTCTGCCTTTGGCTCGGGTCATGACCCCAGGGTCCTGGGATCGAGTCCCACATTGGGCTCTCTGCTCGGTGGGGAGCCTGCTTCTTCCTCTCCTCCCCTGCTCGGGCTCTCTCTCGCTATCTCGGTCTCTCTCTCTCAAATAAATAAATGAAATCTTAAAAAAAATTCTCATATTTTTTGCATTTGAAACTGGCATTGCACAGTATAAACACGAACAATAAAATTCACGCTAATAATTCAACCTTTTTTTTTTCTTTTCTGAGGACATGAATAGCAAATAAATAGCACATAAGAAATGACAAGAGGCGGAAGACCGCAGAAGAAAGGAAAAAGCTGTAAGTGTTACTACTTTTAACAGCACTTTTCTCTGCTTTTTGTACAAGGGGACCCACATTTTCATTTTGCATGGGATCCCACAAATTATATAGCCAGCCCTGGGGGCAGCCAAGACCCAAGAAATCCTAGGATCTCTGCCTTTGAGTGAGGCACTCAAGGTAAAAATAAACAAACAAACAAACAAAAAACAAGCTGAGACAGCAGCACCGTTTACCTGGCTTGAGTACAAGATGAGATTAGCAGCAATATGTGCCTAGGCACGTTAAAAGCTGAGATGTAGGGAGCATCTCTCTGCTTGCTACATGGGATGCTGCCCGATTCATGAGAAAACAACAAAAAAGCTGATATGCAACTTTTTTTTTTAACTCTGCCTTTGTCTATTTTCCTCTGAGTTTTTAAAATGTGTTTTGAAAATCTCAACAGAAACACTCGCTCTCTGTAGTTAATTCAGACAATATCTGATGAAGTAATATGTGAAAATGTCCTTTTGCTGCTCACTGGAATTCCCACTCCTCCCAGAAGAATCGGCAGCTAATCTGTGGTTCTGTGCCCTTTTCCAGAGAGGGGGTGACTGAGGCTCAGAGAGAGGACGTGAGCCATCCACAGTGACCTAGCTGGTACATGGAAGAGTCAGGACTTACATCCAGAGAGGTCTACCTCCTGTATTGTGTGTGGCCCCCTCATGCTTTCAGCCGAACCATTAATACCCCAGCAAGCCAATGCAGACACTGGAGAGCATCACGAGTGTGTCTGGCCTAGATTCTACTCCATAATGACAGGCCTCCGTGGCTGCTTGGGAAGTCCCAACCGGATATTAATTTCACCACTGTCAATGGCCTTCATAATATTTTTGTTTTAAAAAATGATGATTCGGAGTACGGAGATCAAGTACATTATTAGTTCCTGTGATCTTGACTCTCAGATGAATTCGTGCAATTTAGTGCCTCCTAATGCAGTCAGATGGAAGTTCCAAAGCAGCTGTGTCGGAAATAACAGATTTCTAAAGGAGCTTGACTGATATAAACACCGTAATGGGGGCAGGGGGATGGATCTACTGAGCAGAGACGATCTTTGATAGTCTTTGGATGGTCAGGGCCTGGCACAGCGCCTAGCTCAAGGTAGGTGCTCAATATGTTGGCCAAATTGAATTAGTTGCGGTGCACAAAGATTTCTAATCCTGGTGCCTTTGAAATGAAAAGACGCCCTAGTTTTTCTGGGGCTTCAAGAGAAGATAATGAAGCGAACACCTCATTTATGAAGATGCTTTCAAGCTTAGCAGCACAACATGATGTAATTGCACCGGGAAGAACCATCATCTTGTGAGGTATCTGACCAGTTCATAACAATCCACTTTTTCTGAGAACTGCCCTCTCCCCATGTGTGGGCCAGGGCAGCCATTTGGTAGGGCAAGACCCCTCCCTTTTCTCCTAGCCACAGACTGACACCAGGGTGGATGAGGGATCTGAGCTGGACCCATCCAATTCTCTGTCCAAGGGATTCGGCATTGGGCTCAGCAGTTCTAGTCAGTTTCTAGTGTGGCTGGGATGAGGAACATAACAAAATCTGGAAAAACTTTGAGAAACCAATCTCTAGAAGGCAAATATGCTCAGGGGAAAGAAGAAACGAGAACCAGCTTGTGGCAGCTTTGTTTGTACCATCCTGCCTTTGACCCTAGCTGACTGGACCCACGTGGCAGCAGGTCCAAGTCTGGCCAGTTAGTCTTTCCCCTAGGAATTTGGTGAGAGGTCCAGTCTCTCTGTGTGCTAGAACTACACGTGCGACACTGGGGAGCCAGGGGGCAAACGTGTTCTCTTCCCCAAAGAAACCAGAGAAGCAGAGAAATGGGTCTGCAGCCTGAGAAAAGCATGTTGGAGAGAATGATGGAGAGAAAGGACTACCTTGGTCCCCAGAGTGCTCTTGTCCCTCCTTCTGGACCTTCTGGAATTCCCGTTTTGTTCTAGGAAACACCCTGGTGTCTTTCAAATAAAGTCCTTTTTTATTTACCGTGTTTGAGTTGACTTTGTTACTTGCACCCAAAAGAGCTCCAGCTGATTCTCAGGACTCCTGACTCCCTCCCCTGTCTCGATTCCAGGCCTCTGAGGCCCCATTACTTTGGGGTTCAGTAAGATGTCACAGTGCCCTTCCAGTAAATTCCTATTCTGTTCACTTAAGCTAGTTTAAATAGATCCTTGCTGTTTGCTTCCAAAAGTGCTTTGACTAAAACAATACATTTATATCAATGTAGGTATCGAAATATGCCCATATGTTTGTGGAAGTCAACTTTGGACAAAACTCCCCTGGCGCTATTACAAGATGTCGCTTCATGTCTGTTTTCACTGGCTTCTCTGCCCCTTGCACAATCTTTAGATGCCACATGTGCACAGCTAGGGGGATGCAGGAAGTGACTGGGGGTTTTTCCTTAAGAAAGCAAAGAACAGGACTTAGGAGGATCTGGTTTTCAGTCGTGGCTCTGCATCTTAGCTTTAGGCTTTGGGCAAGCCCTAGGTCCCCTTCTAATCTTAGTCTGTGCATCTGTAAAATAGGAATAACAGTCCTCACCTTACTCATCACCAGAGTTGTTGGGTGATCACAGAGTATAAGAGATTCAATGGTGTAAAGAAGTTATTTTATAATGACTACAAAGTGAACGTAGAAAATTCTAAAAATAAAGAATAACATGAAAAGGGAAGTAGAGGGGTGCCTGGGTGGCTCAGTCAGTTAAGCATCTGCCTTCGGCTCAGGTCATGATCCCAGGGTCCTGGGATGGAGTCCTGCGTGGGGCTCCCTGCTCAGCGGGGAGTCTGCTTTTCCCTCTGCCCCTGCCCATCCCACTCGTACTCTCTCTCTCTCAAATAAAATCTTAAAAAAAAAAAAAAAAGAGGAAGGGGTAGCCTACTCTTTCAACTCAGCAACAATCTGTAAATATTTTCCACAATTCTTCCACTTCATTTTTAAGGGCTGCATAGGATTTCCTCCCACAGCTGAATCTTATTTTCACAACCATTCCCCCTTCATTGCAAGGCCCCATCCTGGACACTGAGGCAGCTTAATGGTGGGAGAAGTCAAAGCTACTGGAATAGAGGATAGAGATCAAGAAGGATTTCACTGCATTTGAATTTTGAGTGTGTTTGTGAATATATTACCTATTCAAATGAATAGATGGATGAATGTCTTCAGAGAGGAGTTGAAATCGGAGCCAACTGTTGAAAAACAAGAAGGATGTTTTTTTAGAAGCGAAAAATGGAGGGAAAGGGGGAATTCCTGTAGGAATTCAAGCAAGGCAAAGGTGTAAAGGTGAGAAACAGAAGTGGACATGGGTCAGATTTATTTATCTTGAAAAAGGGCTAACATCAGGAGCTGGCGAGTGACAAAGCCAGGATTTGAACCCAGGCCTGTCTGACTCCTCTAAGTGTTCACTAGTAACCACTATCCCTTTACAGAACACTCTGGGTCTGTAAAATGGTGGCATCGAATTAGATGATACCTAAGGCTCAGTCCAGACTTACTTCCTGTGAATCCAAGTTCTGACTTACAATTTGTCTGCTACCCTGGGTCTAATGGATTAGATGAGTCCTCCAAAGCTGGGAGACTCTGCCGGAGTTTCTAGGAATTTCTAAGAAAGATCTGAGTTTGTGAAAGGCTACCAGGGACTTATCTGAAGGCCAAGCCCCATCTCAGAGTGCTTCTGTGGTGGGGGGTACAGCCTGCAGGCTCAAAGCACTTGACCTCGCTGCTCAAGGTCATGTATTACACACTATTGTCAGAGAAAGGCCCACCCGGGAATCCTGGGAGCAAATTCCAGGCGCACAAAATGGCAAACTGTGAGTCAGAGGACTCTGAGAAGAGCCATCCCAGGGATGATAAATTGGGGCCAGAGGCCCACTCTGGCCCAGAGGCCTGTTTCATTTGGCCAGCACAATGTTTACTGAAAAGCTTGGGGGGCACCTGGGTGGCTCAGTCGTTAAGCGTCTGCCTTCGGCTCAGGTCATGATCCCAGGGTCCTGGGATTGAGCCCTGCATCGGGCTCCCTGCTCTGCGGGAAGCCTGCTTCTCCCTCTCCCACTCCCCCCTGCTTGTGTTCCCTCTCTCTGTCAAGTGAATAAATAAAATCTTAAAAAAAAAAAGAAAAGAAAAGAAAAAAAGGAAAGAAAAGCTTGGACTAGTTACCAAACATTTAAAAAACAAGAGATTTTCAGATTTCTAGATTTTCATGAAAAACAGGAAGACTTCACAACAGTGGGTCCACATTCCCACGGTTGGCTAGACTCTGGCTGCCCCTTTCTGTGGTACCTTCCTCAGCCCTGGAGTCCCCAGTGGGCCTACACATCACCAGGTTACCTTGGGGCCTGGAGGAATGTGAGTTTGACCACCATGTTTTACGAGATGAGGAAACTGAATCCTAGAGAGAAGAAGGAACTTAGCTGGGGTCACGAAGACTGGAGACTCCAGCTAGTTCCCAGGGTACTATTCCTGGTGCTGTGTTTCTTTTGGAGAACAAGTCATGGACCAGAAAACAAGGAATCCTCAGGCTTGAGGTGAAGGTCAAAAGCCTACCGTATGCCAGGGGCCTCACAGAGAATGGAATAACATTTCCTGTTGTAACCTGCCACCCCAACCCCTCCACCTCCTCACTCTTACCCCAGGCAGGTTTGGGGATCACCTGGCATTGGAATATGCTACATTCTTACTCAGAATGGTCTAGAAAAGAAATATCCTAGGCTTTTCTCCTTTACCATTCGGAATGTGTCGGTGGCATCCCGTAGGAAACTTGCCCTGTTCCCCCAGACTGGGTTTTATCACCCCTGAGATGAGTCTTAATCCTGGGCTTCCCTCATCAAAGCATAGAACACTGAATCGCAAACAATAACAACAAAATGGCTACCATTTGCTTATGCATTTACAACGTGCATAATAATATTCTCGTTAATTTCCCATAAGAACCCCCTAGGTTTGGGGAAGTAAAGTAAATTTACCCCAAATCCCACAGCTGGAAGTGGGTTCAGACCTCTGTCTGACAAGAAACTGATGCTCTTCCTATTTTCTGTCCCTCAGTTGCTAGAAATGGAGTTTCAGAACAAAGTAAGACCCAAAGTCCTGAAGATGTGGGTTCACTCCACCACCTTGGCTTTCCAGGTTCTCCATGTGCATCTTGAAATGTCAGGTCTGCACAGATGGGGGCTGGGGAGTCACCCCAGGAAGGAACCTCAAAGAGCTTGGTGATGGTTTTGTAAATGTGAACCATGAATCACAAACTTCTGCTTGTATCCCCACCTATCCTTGCCCCAGCGTGGGATTGAGGTGGATGACCATTAACCAATTTGGATTGACACCCCAAATTCCTGAGCCAAAGTCTATCCCAGGGACCATTCTGCTTTCTCACAGTGTGGTTACACTGACACAAAGCGCTCAGAAGGAGCCACTGGCTGGATCACACAGCACCCCAAATCTTCAGCTAAAAGCTTAACTCAATCTGAGCACCATTACCTTTGTTCATGCAAATGGCCTCCACTGTTGGACATTTAGATGGTTTCCGGTTTTCATTAATAGAAACAGTGCTCCAGCGAACACTCTTGAACGAACAGTTGTGCTTATTTCATCAGATTCCTACAAGTGAAATTGCTGGGTCAAAAGGTAAGTGTATTTCTTAGGCTTTTAAAATGTCTCCAGACCAGGGCGCCTGGGTGGCTCAGTTGGTTAAGCGACTGCCTTCGGCTCAGGTCATGATCCTGGAGTCCCGGGATCGAGTCCCGCATCGGGCTCCCCGCTCGGCAGGGAGCCTGCTTCTCCCTCTGACCCTCCCCCCTCTCATGTGCTCTCTGTCTCTCTCATTCTCTCTCTCAAAAAAAAAATGTCTCCAGACCACTTTCCAGAAAGTTGCCCCAGTGTACCCTCCCAGCAGTGTGATATGAAAACACTGGGTCCTTCCTTCTAGGCCATTGCCAGCCAGAGTGGCAGGTCGCAAAATATTTGATAACTTGATAGCCAAAAATGATTTTTTGTGTGGTCATTCAACAAATATTT
Source organism: Leptonychotes weddellii (assembly GCF_054177405.1). NCBI lineage: Eukaryota > Metazoa > Chordata > Mammalia > Carnivora > Phocidae > Leptonychotes > Leptonychotes weddellii. The sequence continues at coordinate 60,266,298 of NC_138381.1, forward strand.
ATGAGAGCCATGCACTGCGCTGAGCAATGGAGATGTTATCGGGTCAAGATAGTAGGAGACCCTGCCTTTGGAGACCGTCTAGTGGGAGAGAACACAACTTAGGGGGTAATTCGTGGGGAAACTCAGGGTGCTGTTGTAAACGTAACAGGACTTAACTAGGAGGGTGTCTGGGGCAGTCTTTTTGAGGAAGCGGCATTTAAGCAGAGACCAATTAGTCCGTTGGAAATAGTACTAAGTTTTTGTAGGCCATTTGTATTTCCTCTTTTGTGAGTCGCCTACTGGTGTCCTTTGCACATTTTTTTTTCCCTTTAGGGCATTCTTTTTTTTTTCCTTTTTAAAAGGATTTTATTTATTTATTTGACAGAGAGAGAGCACAAGCAGGGGGAGCAGGAGAGGGAGAAGCAGGCTCCCCACTGAGCAGGGAGCCCGATGAGGGGCTGGATCCCAGGACCCTGGGATAATGACCTGAGCCGAAGACAGATGCTTAACGACTGAGCCACCCAGGTCCTCCTTTTTTTTTTTTAAGATTTTATTTATTTGTCAGAAAGAGAGAGAGAAAGAGCACACACAAGCAGGGGGAGCAGCAGGCAGAAGGAGAGGTGGGCTCCCCACTGAGCAAGGAGCTCGATATGGTACTCGATCCCAGGACCCTGGGATCATGACCTGAGCCGAAGGCAGACGCTTAACCGACTGAGCCACCCAGGCGTCCCATTTTTTTTTTTAAGATTTTATTTATTTATTTGAGAGAGGGAGAGAAAGCGCGCCCACACACAAGTCGGGGGAGGGGAAGAGGGCAAGGAAAAGCGGACTCTCCCCTGAGCAGGCGTCCCAAAGGGCATTCTTTTTTTTTTTTTTAAAGAAATTTTAAATTGAGGTAAAATGCACATATAAAGGTCACCATTGTAACCATTTTAAAGTGTGCAATTCAGGATGCCTGGGTGGCTCAGTCCGTTAAGCATCTGCCTTTGGCTCAGGTCATGGTCCCAGGGTCCTGGGATTGAGCCCCGCATCGGGCTCCCTGCTCAGCAGGGAGTCTGCTTCTCCCTCTCCCTCTGCCGGCACTCCCCCTGCTTGCGCGTGCTCTCTGACAAATAAATAAATAAAATCTTAAAAAAATAATAAAGTGTACAATTCAGTGACATTTAAGTTCAGTCACAATTTTCAAAATTAATTTATTTCAAAAAATGCCTAAAAAGCAGTAAAACAAATATCTTGATTTTTTTTTTTATCCATCTTTAAGAACTCTGTTGACCTTTAACATATGAACTCTCTCTGTCATCTGTAGTCCGTTTTCTTCAGCTAGCCATTTGTCTTTCGTGTGTTTGTGTGTGCGTGTGTGTGAGTTAAGGTCCTGCTGGTGACACAGAGGCAGGAAATACTGTTGATGATAAACCATGGCCCACAAGAGCACTGTCACCCCCGAAGACCACAGCACAGAGGGCCCTAGATAACCCTGGTGGGGGCAGGAGCAGTAGCTTCTGAGCCTGTGCCTCTTGCAGGGTCTTTGGTGAAGCTCAAAGAGAACAGGAAGAACAGAACAGGCAGATGATTTGCCCACTCCTTCCAGTCACGAAGGAAACCCACTTGTCAAGAGAAAGAAAAGCGGCCCAGGGTTCAGTGGAAAGAGAATGGCTGTTGGAGTTAGGGAGGCCTGCACTCGATTTGGACCGCACCCCTCACTGGTGCAGGCTTGGAGGAACCACCTTACTTCCCAGTTACCTCTAAAAAGGGGGCAATCATCCTACCCTCAGAGGGAGGCTGGCGGGGCTAAATACACTGGGACAGGCCACCCAGAGCTACACCCAGGGCTACACCGTCAGCAAGAGGCAGAACTGGAATTCAAACTCCTGTCTGTTTGGCTCCAAACCCAGAGCTCTGCTCCTGCTTGAGGTACTGTGACTGTACCATGAATAATCTTGTCGCTATTGTCATTATAGAGCCAGACACAGGGGCACCTGGGTGGCTCAGTTGGTTAAGAGTCCAACTCTTGATTTTGGCTCAGGTCGTGATCTCGGGGTCATGGCATCAAGCCCCTCATTGGGCTCTGTGCTCAGCGCAGAGTCTGCTTGTCCCTCTCCCTATGCTCCTCCTCTCTCTCTCTCTAAAAAAAAAAAAAAGACAGAGAGAGAGAGAGAGAGATCGCGCCAGACACAGCCCAGCATTGAAGAGTGTCCTCGAAGGAGGTGGGTTAGCCTCACATGCCTTCTAAGCAAGTCCAATAAAGGCAAGTTGGGGGGATGGGTGCCTGAGTGGCCCAGTTGGAGAAGCGTGGGACTCTTGATGTCAGGGTTGTGAGTTTGAGTCCCACCTTGGGTGTGGAGAGATTACTAAAATTTGAGAACCTTAAAAAAATAAAGGTGAGTGTGGTGGTTTCTTGTTATGCTGCGGAAACGACAGTGCCTCTCTCCTATGCTTTACTCTATCATCTCCTCCTGTTGTTGGGTCCCTGGCTCATGGCCAATCATTCAACAAAGCCTGGCAGCAGGGTACATGGTCCCAGAAGCAAACCAAGGTCCAGGGGCCACTCTGTCTCATGCACGCTTTTGGTCATTCCTTTCCCTTCCTTACCTGGCCAGTCCTCTGTTTCTTCATCCGTAAAATGAGAATCCCAGGGTAGGCACCTCATAAGGGTGTTTTGAGAATTACAGAGGGTCAACTCAGTAATGCACTCAGAACCATGGCACAATGAATATTCTCTGCTTATTATCAACACCCTATCTCTGTCCTCAGGGAACTTCAAAACCTGTTGGGAAGAAAATATATTAGTATGAGACAAGATTACAAAGCAATATATAATATAGGACCCAATTATATTTTTAAAAACCCCCAAATATTATACATATGTAGAAAGGGGAAAAGACCAGAAGGAAATGCTGACAGTGCTTAACTGTTGGTGGTAAAATTACAGGAGATCTTTATTTTTCTTTGTGTTTTCATGTCTTTTCTACATTTTTCTGCAATGCACATATCATTTGCAATCAGGAAAAAAAAAATGCTCTGTGAGAGCTGAGAGGAGCGAGCTATCACTTGGATCTGAGCTTGTGAGGAGGATGCCCCAGGGGAAGTGGGATTTGAGCCAGGCTTGAAAAGATGGGAGAATTTGAAGAACTGGGGAGGGGAGCCAGAAAAAAACCCTTTTTTATTTCTTTGTGTTTTGTCTGTTTCCTCCCCTAGGCTGTGGGCTCCCGGGGGCACCATCCATGGTCTAGCTTGTTCACTGCTGTATCCCTAGCATCTAAAACAAAGAACCCCCAAACCTGGTGCTTAGTAGGTGCTCAATAAATACAGATCTGGTAAGCGAATAACCTTGACAGCTCCGCTTAGCCTGGGAGACAAGGATGCTCTCAGTTCCCTGTCCAGCTGGTGCACTGCCAAAACCGAGGTGCGTGGTTTCCATGGCAACAGAAGAGGGGCCTCGGCCAGCAGCAGGAGGCAGATACAGGGATTGTGAGCTCTGCATCTTTTCAAGGTGCAGCCTGGAAATCGGGAACATGGCGGTGGGCTCTTTCAACAAATGTTGAGGGAAGGGAAGGAGCTTCATAAATATGGCTAACTCAGTTCTTCACTGTACAGGTCTGTCAAATATACCAATGAATGGTAGTTTGGGTCTTTGAAGGAGGGTGGGATGCTCTTAGTGGGTGGAAGGCTAGGGACTCAGGAAAGATTTGTTCTAGTCTGGACCCTGCTGTGTGACCTTGGACAGGTTATTTAACCTCTCTGAGCCTCGTGTTCATTTAGAAAATAGGAGGTTTGACCAACTTTAGAATTACTTACAAAAAGATGTGTGTGGTAAGAATGTAAAATGCTACAACAGTTGTGAAAGTTTGGTTTCTCAAAAAGTTAAACATAGAATTATCATATGACCCAGCACTTCTATTGGTAGGTAAATATCCAAGAGAATTGAAAAGAGGTACTAAAACAAATACTTGTACACGAATGTTCATACCAATACTATTCACAATAGCCAAAAGACCATCAATGGATGAATGGATAAAGATGGTATATCCATACAATGGAATTAAGCCATTATAAGTTATGAAGTACTGATTTGTGCTACGACATGGATGAACCTCAAAAAACATGCTAAGTGAAAGAAGCCCAACTCAAAAGATCAGATATTGTATGATTCTATTTGTATTAAATATCTACAACAGGTGGGGCGCCTGGGTGGCTCAGTTGGTTAAGCAACTGCCTTCGGCTCAGGTCATGATCCTGGAGTCCCGGGATCGAGTCCCGCATCGGGCTCCCTGCTTGGCGAGGAGCCTGCTTCTCCCTCTAACCCTCCTCCCTCTCGGGCTCTCTGTCTCTCATTCTCTCTCTCTCAAATAAATAAATAAAATCTTTAAAAAAAAAA
>NC_138381.1:60271151-60307899 GCF_054177405.1 Leptonychotes weddellii
GGGGCGCCTGGGTGGCTCAGTTGGTTAAGCAACTGCCTTCGGCTCAGGTCATGATCCTGGAGTCCCGGGATCGAGTCCCGCATCGGGCTCCCTGCTTGGCGAGGAGCCTGCTTCTCCCTCTAACCCTCCTCCCTCTCGGGCTCTCTGTCTCTCATTCTCTCTCTCTCAAATAAATAAATAAAATCTTTAAAAAAAAAAATCTCTACAACAGGTAAATCCATAGAGACATAATGCAGCTTGGTGGTTGACAGGGGCTGGAAGTGGGGAGGGACTGCCTAATGGATACAGAATTTTCTTTTGGAGTAAGGAAAATGTTTTGGAACTTGATAGAGGTATTGTTGTACAACATTGTGAACGTAGTATGTGCTACTGAACTACACACCTTAAAATGGTTGATTTTTGTTAGGTGAATTTCACCTCAATTACAAAAAAAAAAAAAAAGAAAAGAAAAAAAAAAGTGTGTCCTGCAAGCACACCTTGTAGCCTGAAGTTACAGAATGGAATCTTGGGTGCCTAAGAGATGAACAAAACTGAAGGATGAGTTAGAGATGAATTTGAGAGATCATCACAGCAGCCCTGCCCCCACCTCAATTATACTGCCAAGGTGACATGCAGCTGGGGCCAGAACTGAGATCTGGATCTGTCTCTGGCCACTTCTCCACGGTGGGATCCTGGGTCACTCACTCAAGCTCCCTGAGTCTCAGGCTTCCTATCTGCAGCTGATGCATCTTCTGTTATCCTCACTGCACTGTGGATGAGGGTCCTGAGAGCACTCTGTGAATCCATCTTCATTGGGTGAACCTTCTGGGATGAAGGCAATCACTGGACTGTCTTCTAAGCACCCTACAATGAGAGCCAGTTCCTGGTTCATGAGGTACTCGTATGGAAAGAGCACACTCAGGTTAACTGGTTGGATTTGTGTGGCCCTGGGCGAGTCACTCATCTTCCTGTTTCTTCAGCGGTAGAATGTATTTACATCTGTCTTAGAGAGAGGATGTGTGTATACTGTAAGCCCTCAATAATCAGATCCCTTTCCTCTTTCTTTATGGTTCTTGAACACAAATATTGCCGGTTCCTGGGATCCGCCCAAGAATCTGTGAGCTGTGGCTCAGAGAGAGGATAAGGCAACTAGCCCGAAGGCACACAACTAATTTGGGCTTAGAACATAGCTCGCCTGCCTGCAGATAAAGGGAACTTGCCCAAGCCTCCAAGTTGATGTATTCTCTTCAACAGGCGTTTGGCACCTACTACGCCCTAAGAAGGGCGGAGGTGTGTAAGGAGAGAGACCCAGCACAGAATTAAATGCTGTGTAGACGTGACCTTCGAATCCTCATCACTTCGTGAGACAGGTGCTGCTGTCCCGGGTGTATATATTAGGAAACGGACTGTTTAACAGAGGCTTCAGAGCAGCCAAGTGACACCAGAACACGCAACCAGAAAGCCGAGGTCTTGAATTCGAACTCCGGTCCCGCCACGGCACCTCGCCTGGAAGCCCCCCACTGCGTGCGTGGCTCCGTGCAGCAGGCGCGCGGCTCTGGGAATCCCAAGCGGAGTTGGAAGCCGGGGCCGTTCATTTGCATGCTAATACCCAGAATGCTTTTCCCCGCACACGGCTTCTCTTAATGGAAGCGCTCAGTTTGGAACCGTGGAAAGTTTGGAACACATACTTTGCTCCCTCTTTGCAACTGTGGGAACTTCCTTCCCGCACACGCGGTGCCTGCAGCCCCGGGCTCCGAGTGGCGGCCGCCCGCGCTTCCCCGGCACCTAACCCGCGCGCGGCAGCATCCCCACGCCCGCCGGGGACAAAGCGCCCTGGCCTGCCGGCGGGGCCCGTGGCTTGAGCGCTAGGCGACTCTCTGGGCTGCGGCTGCTGGGGATGCTCCCGGCCCCAGGAGGCTTTACGGCGCTCCCCGGACCCGCCAGTATCCCCGGTTCCCTGGGGGTTGCTGGGGTGCGCGGAGACCCCCGTTCCTGTCCATCGCCCTTGCCTCTATGTTGTCGCCTCCCTGAGCTAGCGACTTCCCGCTCCCCGAGGCACAAAGCTCAGCGTGTGGTGGTCTGGGAGAAAGGCTGGACGATGGCCTTATCTCCCCAGCTCTCCCAGGCACGCAGCCCGTTCGGTTCGGTCAGTGAGCGGGGTGCAGAAGCAGCTCCGGAGGTTCGGCCTGCCCCCAGCCAGGACCCCGGGCCCTCGCCGGGGTTGCGAGCGGGGAGGCGGTCGCAGGCGACTTCTGGGGATTTCGCGCATCAAAGTGGGGCCCGAAGGGTAACCGACGCCCGCTCGACTTACGGGTGCACACCACAGGCTGGGGGGCCCAGGTCTGCACCCCTCGGTCCCTCACCCCTCCCTCCCGTCCGCTCGCCGCCACTCTCGGCGGGGAGGGAGGGACAGTGGGAGCTGGTTTGCTGGCTTGGCGCTTCGTTTGCATTGGTCCGGGGGGGCTGAGACTGTAGCCCCCGGCCCCGCGGGCGGGGTGGGGAGGCGGGGGCCGGACGGGGGCTCAGTCTGCGCCAGCATTGGCGGAGCTGGGGAATGGGGAGGGGGGGCAGGAAGCGGGGGGAGCGGAGCTGCGGGGGGGGGTGTATAAATAGGGAAGGGGGGACGTGCATCCTCGGCTGGGTGAGGGGGGGGCGCTCGGCACAAAGAAAGTGGAAAGTTTGCAGCGCCGGGCGGCCCGGGCCAGGGATCCGGGTGCGCACGTGCAGGGCCGGGGGCGCCGGGGGCCCCCCACGCCGAGCTCGCCGTTTCTTTTTTTTTTCCCCTGCAAGCGAGAGGGGGGGGTGTTGTTGGTATCGCCCCCTCCTTCTCCTCCCCCCAGGGGTGAAAGTGCAAGAGGAAGTGCAGCCGCTGCCATCTTTCCTCCGCTCCGAACACACGGAGGCCGGGGCCGCAGCGCCGCCGCTCCGCCGCTCCGCCGCCGCCTTCGCCCGGCCCGGGGAAGGGCCCACCCTGCCGCCGCCACCGCCCGCTCGCTCCAGCGTTCGCCGTCGCCACCGCCCGCCAGGCTCCGGGACCAGGCCCGCGCTGCCGCCCCCGTGCGCGCCCCGCCGCCGCCGCCTTCGCCTTTTGTTTCCTCCGCTCCGGCGCCCCCGCCCCGGCTCGCGCTTTGCAGGGGACGCAGCGCGCGCCCCCAGCGGGCCCGGGAAAAGCAGCGGCGCGCGCGCGCACGCCTGCGCGGCAGACCCCTCCGCCTCCTCCCCGCGCGCGCGCGCCCCTTTTGGCTGCGCGCCGGCGCCGCCTGGCGGGCGGGAGGGGAGGTGGCAGGCGCGTTTGCAGGAGGGGCGCACCTCTTTGCTCGCGTACCCCCCGGAGGTAGACCTAGGAGGGGAGGCGGGCCGGCGGAGAGGAGAGAGGAGCGCTCAGTCCAGCAGGGGTGGGGGCAGCTATGTGGGAGGTGGTGCGCCCTGCGGTCTAGACAGACCGATCCGGGCAGGGGGCGTGTGCGCTCGGCGCACCTGCGAGACTACAGAGCCCCGGGCCGGCACGTGTGGGGAGTGTAGATACGTCCGCTGCGCCCCGCTTCTCGCTGCCTAGGGGAAGGGAGGGGGGGCGGGCAAGTGCCGCGGCCCGGTTTGTGGGGAGGGGGCGGCGGCCATGGAGCGGGTGAACGACGCTTCCTGCGGCCCATCGGGCTGCTACACCTACCAGGTGAGCAGGCACAGCACAGAGATGCTGCACAACCTCAACCAGCAGCGCAAAAACGGCGGGCGCTTCTGCGACGTGCTCCTGCGGGTGGGCGACGAGAGCTTCCCAGCGCACCGCGCCGTGCTGGCCGCCTGCAGCGAGTACTTTGAGTCGGTGTTCAGCGCCCAGTTGGGCGACGGCGGAGCTGCAGACGGGGGTCCCGCTGACGTGGGGGGCGCAGCGGCGGCCCCAGGCGGCGGGGCTGGGGGCAGCCGGGAACTGGAGATGCACACCATCAGCTCCAAGGTGTTCGGGGACATCCTGGACTTCGCTTACACTTCCCGCATCGTGGTTCGCCTGGAGAGCTTCCCCGAGCTCATGACGGCTGCCAAGTTCCTACTGATGAGGTCGGTCATTGAGATCTGCCAGGAAGTCATCAAACAGTCTAATGTGCAGATCCTGGTGCCCCCTGCCCGGGCAGACATCATGCTCTTTCGTCCCCCTGGGACCTCGGACTTGGGTTTCCCTTTGGACATGACCAACGGGGCAGCCTTGGCAGCCAACAGCAATGGCATCGCAGGCAGCATGCAGCCCGAGGAGGAGGCAGCCCGGGCCGCTGGTGCAGCGATTGCGAGCCAGGCCTCCCTGCCTGTGTTACCTGGGGTGGACCGCTTGCCCATGGTGGCCGGACCCCTATCCCCCCAACTGCTGACTTCCCCATTCCCCAATGTGGCATCCAGTGCCCCTCCCCTGACTGGCAAGCGAGGCCGGGGCCGCCCAAGGAAGGCCAACCTGCTGGACTCAATGTTCGGGTCCCCAGGGGGCCTGAGGGAGGCGGGCATCCTTCCATGTGGCCTGTGTGGGAAGGTGTTCACTGATGCCAACCGGCTCCGGCAGCATGAGGCCCAGCATGGTGTCACTAGCCTCCAGCTGGGCTATATCGACCTTCCTCCACCAAGGCTGGGTGAGAATGGGCTACCCATCTCTGAGGACCCCGATGGCCCCCGAAAGAGGAGCCGGACCAGGAAGCAGGTGGCATGTGAGATCTGCGGCAAGATCTTTCGTGATGTGTACCATCTTAATCGACACAAGCTTTCCCACTCGGGGGAGAAGCCCTATTCCTGCCCAGTGTGTGGGCTGCGTTTCAAGAGAAAAGATCGCATGTCCTACCATGTGCGGTCCCACGATGGGTCGGTGGGCAAGCCCTACATCTGCCAGAGCTGTGGGAAAGGCTTCTCCAGGTGAGGAATGGTGCCCTCTACCCCGTGACCTGTCCTATTCCTGGCTCGTGGGACAGTTTCTTGCTTAGATCTGGGGGTGTGGGATTTGTGGGAGTCACTTGACCCTCTAGGGCCACATCAGGTTTGGGGAGAGTATTTTAACGGCCCTGGTTTTGTGGCCAAGAGCTGCTTTCTCTTCCCACAGGGAAGTTCTGTGGCACTAGGCGTGCCCTACTGTCTGTCTTCCTTTGGGCCTTTTGGGAAGGGGCTGGATTTCTCAGGCCACAGCCACGGGGCCTCACCATTCTTCTCCCTGGGCTCCCTTTGTGTTTCCGGCACCAGGCGTGGGGCCCCCTCTGGGGGCGGGAGGCTTTTCCTCCAGCGACTTTCCCTGCATGAATGGCTGCCCAGGGAGGGACTGAAACAAGTGCATCTGGGACTCCTTACACTCCATGCCACCAGATTCCACCCCCACCCCCCCCACAGAGCATTAGCCATCCTGGATGGGCAGACTCAAGATTCGTCCCTCACACCCTCCTGGGATCGTGGGGCACAGAGTTCTGCACCCAGAGTCTCTTAGCACCAGAATCTTTGATCTGCTCTGACCTGGTGGCTCCAGAGCCTAACTGAACCCATAGATCCCCTTTATGTTTTCAGGACTGAGAGGAGTTGGGCAGGATATCTTTTTAGATTCACTTTTTAGTGAGCCTGATAGGGAACTGAGGACTTGTCTGGGAGCAGAAGGTTGTTTTGTTTTTCCTCTTAAGAGAGTATTCAGAATAAAAGGCTGGTTTTAACTTGCCTGGATACTGAGGACCTTGTGTGTATGTGAACCTACGGATGGAGAACTCCCTTGGAGGGGCCCCAACCAGGAACCAGTCTTACCGGTCAGGCAGCCCCTGCCCACCTGCTCTGGCGGGCATCTGGTTTACCAGCCCAGCTGGGGACTTACGGCTCTATCCCTTGGCCTCTGGGGACTGAATTCCATCCGGGTGGCATTCATTGGCTGCCCTGGTGGGAGAGGCTGGGGGAGGGGAATACTGAGTTTCTAAGGGGCTTTAGTCTGGACAATGAATCACACATACCCCCTCCCAGAAAGGCTGCAGTAAGGCAGTCTTGTCTCATTCTAAAGCCACCTCCTCTGGTCCTAGAAATCGGTTGAGCCTGGTGGGGGGCGGGGTGAACGGGTAGGCAAGGTCAGAGACAAACACTCACTTCCCTTCCCCCTCTAGAAAAAACCAGGGCAGAGAGGCCTGGGCCTATGGAGCTGGGTAGTGACTTTGTCTTTGTCATGCTGGGATGGGGAAGAGGGAGTCCCCTCCATCCGTGTGTGTGCAGGTACAGGTGGGGAGTCTGGCCAAGTTTGCGGCCCCATCTTTTGAGGTCTTGTTTTAAAGTCTCTCTTGGTTCTCTTTTCCAGGCCTGATCACTTGAATGGACATATCAAGCAGGTGCACACCTCTGAGCGGCCTCACAAGTGTCAGGTAGGGGTCGGGGCCAGGGCAGAGATGGGCTGAAAGACAACACTGCTGTTCTCACAGCCCGGCCACAAGCCAGCTGATGTGTGTGCTGGGCTGGCTGACTGACCACCACCGCTTTGCACACCTCCCCCTCTGTCCATCCACCCTCGTCTGCTTTCCTCCTTTGTTCTTCCCCCTGGCCCCCTCCCCCCCACCGCTGGTGTCCCCTCCTTCCTGGTTGCTGGGTCCTGATTCCCACCCTGTCTCTGTCTTTTGCTTGGCTTTTCCTCTCCTGGCATTTGCCAGCTCCTTGGATGGTGGGCCACATTGCACACATGTCGTCCTGGGGGCACCGGCTCCCCATTGGGCCTGGCTTCTGGTTCCCAGCAGTTTGCAGGAGCCACCGTGGAGAGGCAAGGGTTTGTAAAGAGCTCCTGGTGGTCCAGCTAACAACACTTCCCCTTGTCTGCCGGGCAGCCTGACCTTCTGGGTCCCCCTGAGCTTAGGGCACGAGGGGTGGCAGTGGGAACGACAGTGGAGGAGGATAAGAGTGGATGGTCTGATTCTGATTCAGGTGCACTAGCACCTGTTTAACCCACCCTGAACCATGTGTGCAAACAGCCAGGGCTTCTAAGGACTGGAGAGCAAGGTGGTTTCCTCTCCCCGTGAGCTCTTTGTGTAGCAGTAGGTTTAGGGAAGGCTGGGTAAGATTCTCACTCTTGGTTTGTCTGCTTCAGCAAGATCTGGGGGCCCTGTGTTACCCAGAAAATTGAATTTCCTCTCCTGGCCACTGAGCATTCCTGTGTGGATGGAAAACACCGGTTTCTTCTCCTTGGCTATCCCCCTTCCTATGCCAAGTTCCTGCCATCTGAGGGGGAGACAGAGTGGTGGGGTGCTTGTTACAGTCTCTGGTAGGATAACCTGCTTCTCTTATCCTGTTGGTGGCAAGGAGGGAGGGTTCAGGGAGCCCTGCAGGGAGGAATGGACGTGCTGTAGGTCAGGCAGTGAGCCCCCAGGGGCCAGGTGTGGACGGTGTTCACAGCCAGCCAGGCTAGGTGGCCTCCCCCGAGGACGACGACCCAGGGTGGGCATGCTGGGATCCGTCTGTGCCTCGCTGCCTTCTCTCTGTCTCTGATTTTCTAATCACGGAGCACATTCTGACTCTCCCAGGTAGCGTGCTGAGCAGCCTGGCAGAGTAGGAGGAGCCCAGAGGGCAGTGGGGGCGTGCCCAATGGCCTGGGGGGGTAACCTGCACTCTCTGCCCTTTTTCCAGGTGTGGGTTGGGAGCAGCAGCGGCCTGCCGCCCCTGGAATCTCTTCCTAGCGACCTGCCATCATGGGACTTTGCCCAGCCTGCTTTGTGGAGGTCGTCCCATTCGGTTCCTGACACCGCCTTTTCCCTTTCTCTAAAAAAATCATTCCCAGCCCTCGAAAACCTGGGCCCAGCACACTCCAGCAGCGCTCTCTTCTGCCCAGCCCCGCCGGGATATCTGAGGCAGGGCTGGACTGCCTCAGAAGGCAGCCGGGCCTTTACCCAGTGGCCTGTAGGCTAGCCTGGGCCTCCCCAGAGAGGGTTTTTCTGTGGAGGGGAATGGGAACGGCGGTTGCTCTGAGACCCCTGCTTTTGGGAGAGGCCAGCAAAATGGTTCCTGCCCACCATGCCCAGCTCCTTCCTGTATGATTTGGAGTCTTTCCCAGCTCAGGGACCCCAGGGGTAGTAAGGAGCTCCTTTCTGGGTCCCCCCCATGGCCTCCAGGTTTCTTTCTGGGTTCTCTTGTCTTTTTCTCCCCCTTTAACAGATGGCACCCCTGGGTATCTGTCCTTGCCTGGGTGATTTTAGGGGTTGGTGCTTTCCCAAGAACCAAGTCACGGACTTATGTGCTTCCCCTCTCCTAGCATCACCTCCTGCAAGGTGTGGGGTTTCTAGAATGGGGCTTGGCCACCCCTCCCCCCACTGTAGGGGTGAATCCCCCTCCAGAGGAGAATGGAGCAACTCCAACTGGGTCAACCCATGCTGCCCTCTTCCCTTCCCACTCAGACAGGTCCTGCTTTCATTTCTGGCTAATGAATTAGACTTCTGTGTTTTTGAGGTTTACTAGCAGGTCTACTCAGGAACTAGACTAACCAGTAGCTTTAACCAATATACGGCTTTGGGGGCTGATAAAGCAGATGTAGACCCCCCCCCCCGCCCGGATCCCAGTGATATGCCCTTTAGCCCCCGCAGCCTCCGCGGGGATAACAGGAGTGATGATAAAAGTTTTCATTCTAACATTTGAGGCTTTGTGTGTTTTGTCCTTGGTCTCTGTCATAACACTGACATCATTGTCCCTCGGTGTACGGTGTACGTAAGGAGCCCACTCCTGCCCTGCCCCGCGCCTCCAACACACAGACCTGCTGGCCCCACCTCCAGCCCCATTAGCCAGAACTCCCCTAATGATGACCCAGCAGGTGAAGACATGCTGGCTCTCATGCTCTGGGCTGGCTGGCCAGTGTGCCTGGGCTTGGTTAAACAACAGGGGCATGTTTTGCATGGTGTGTATTCTGAAAGCATCAGAGGTGAAGAGATGGCTCTTTGGGAGTTGGTTCCCTGGGCAAGAGCTGGGCGTGGGCTTATACCTCTCCACCCTTCCTGATGCCACAGATGACAAAAGGGGCCAGTTACAGAGGCTGGTGCCACAGCTTGAGTGAAAAGACCATCTGAATGTTGGGGTATGAAGCCTCAGGCTTGTCAGTGACACACAAATCTCCTCAGGGCTTGGCCTGAGTGTCCTTAACTGGCTCAGATGCCCTCAGGCGCTGCTGGCTTAATGACCACAGTGGGGCTGGGACATTTCCCCCACATGGAGTTCAGCCTGAAGCCAAGAGACTAGAGCAACTCAAGACCTCTCCCATTACTTGCAGTGGCCCCACTTCTCAGGGGCTAGTTGGGGTGGTTTGGGCTGGAGGATAGCTCACTAGAGAAAGAGTGAATTGAAGTGGGAACAAGGGAGCTGACACCCCCAAGAAGGAAGGGGCCAGCGAGGCCAATGGCAGTGGGCCTCCATGTATTGCCGTTAGACTTTTCCAGGGCTATAATAAAAAAGACTGCTTGAGACCGCACCCCCTTTCCCCCCACCTCCAGGCTGCCAGACTTCAAAGGCCACCAAAGGTTGGGTGTGTGCTAGTGTCCCTGATACCATTTGGGCCCCATTCCTGAGCTGCTCAGCCCTTGGGGAAAAAAGCTTTAGGCATTCTGTGATGGGGAGAAACTATTTGGGGAGTGAAGGGAGCATGACTGGGACTCAGTATTGAGTGGGGAAGGCCAGAGGAGACCTAAGCTCAGGGTGGCTGGGCTGGGACCTGGCAGGTGTGCTCTTGACGGCAACAGGCTGCCTGTGCACAGGGCGGAGGGCAAAGTGGCGGCCATTCCGAACATGAGGGGTGATCAGAGCATGCTATGCTGGCTCGCTCTTGTCCCATCAGGGTTGCTCTGTCTTCTCTCTGTCTCCAGGATGAGAAGTGCCTTTCTCCTGAGTGGCCCCAGTATACAGATTCTAGGTGTCCCCTTCTTTGAGATCTGCCTCTCCTTTGGCCACTCTTCTGTGTCATGTAACCAGGCTCTTTATGTTCTGTGTTGTCTAACTTCTGACAGGCCTAGACTCGGGCTTGTACGCTTTGACAATTCCCCCACAAAAAACCTTGGGGACTGCAGCCATGAAGGGTCAATTTTGGCTCAGAGAAGCCAACTCCAGCTTGGCTTTGTAATACAGTGAAAGTTTTTGTTGTGTTGTGGGTTTTTTTTTTTCCCCCAGCAGCAGATTTACATTCCTAATTATGTTTGCTCAGGCTAAAGTTAGCTTTCATTCCTTGAAAGATAATCAATGGAGGAGGGGGTAGGGGAAGTCAGCTTGGTCTGGGATTTTAATTTTGCCTAGCTAATCCCTCAAATGGATAAACCACTTGTGGATAATTGAGGTTTGGCTGTCTATTATCTTTAGGTAGCACAGTATGACAGGCAGTGCTTTAAAGGACAGACCCCAAAAGGAGGTTGGCAGGAGAAACAAGGCGTTGCTTTCACATCCCTCTAGTGGCGCCTCTCCCGGGGACTGCAGAAGATGAAATTCTGAATGTGTGCTTTCACCGCATTTTCTTACACCTGGTCCATGTTTGGCTCCTTTGAGTTCTTAGGCATAGACCACACTGCCTCTCATTGTTGGAGGGCTGGTCCTCAGGTCACTGGTTAGCATAGCTGGTGAATGACCCCCAGATAATTTGTCAGGTGCACCCCTCTCCCCCCAGGGTGTTTTTGGCAGCCTTTGCTCTGGTTTGCAGGGCCACTGGGCTGGGTGGAAGATGGAATTTTCCCCCCACTGTTGTCTGTGATTGGGTCAAGAGGTCCCTGACTGAGGAGGGGCCCACCAGTGGCCATGAGACCAAGCACCCAGGATGCTTCCTGAGTCACCTAAGTGCTCGAGAGTTTCTCTGCACAAATGCTGTCACCTCTCCCTTTCAGGGGAGTCCTGGCCACCGTGCACACTGTTAAAAAGTATCCGTACCTTTCCCACCAGAAGCTCTCCCTGCTGAGTCTGGAAATGGGAAAAGCGCAGGCTCAGGGGCTGGTTCACATCCCAGCCGGCCTGGATCCCCTCCAGGCCTCTGTCTGCCCAGCTGTGGGGTGGGGAAGGGAGGCAGACCTCAGGGAAGCCGGGAGGGTAGGGAGGGTGCTGGCCTGGCAGCGGCAAGGTTTTGACTGCTGCTTCCTCTAGTAGCTGAGTCGTGTGCTTCGGGCCAATCATTCTCCAAACTCAGCTTCCTCATTTGTCAAATGAATCAACTCAATGCATGAAATAGATAAAGACAGTATTTCATTAGCATAAGGTATGCTGTTCAGATGTGTAGCAGTCACTTAGAGACAATGACTGAGAGCAGCAGAGCCGGCCCTGATGCTCACAGACATTTGGGATTGGAGCAGGAACAGCAGAATCTTTGGCCTCCACAGTATCGCATACACTGGCTTCTTGCTTTGACCGTATACAGTAAGGAGATAAACATTTGTACGTGGTGATGGTGTTCAGACATTTACCTTGAGGTCCTGGGATCTCAGGAGGTGCTTCTGTTAAACAGAGACGGCAGGAGCAGCTCCATTCTAGTGAGTTAATGGGGTGGCGGGTCTTCTCCAATGGGTTAACATTCGCTCTGTAATGCACTTAGGGGGGAATGTTGCTTTCTCGTGGGAGTTCTAAATAGTAAACACACATAGAAAAATTAGTCAGACTTGACATGAACCTCTGAAATACCTCCATGGAACCAAAATAGTTTTGAAAGTCTCCAGGCTGAACTCCCCCAATGACTTCCCTGACATTCTATGACCTCCAAGGCTGGGGTGCCTGGGCAAGCCCCTAGATGAGGAAGGGCCATTGGAGGTCAGGGACTGAGACTGAGTCAAGGCCTCAGGGATGGGAAATGCCTGGGGACCTGGGGCTGCCTCCCAGAGTGCTGGTGCTGACCCTCAGCTCCTGGGAACTGGCTAGGAGTTGGTGCTCACACCACAGTTTTCTATGGCCACATTCTCTCGGAGGGTAATAACACAGCCTGCCTCAGAGGGCTCCTGTAAGGATGGATTGCATGAGATCAGTGCCTCTGACAGGCTTATCATGGCACCTGCCTGGCACAGAATGCATGCTCGATCGATGTGGGGTGGTATCATTCTTGTTATTGCCAGCACTTCCGCAGCTTAACATCCCACAAATGCTCTGAATCATGTGGCCTTCCTTCGCTCTGCTAATTCTCACATTAGCAGAGTTGACGCTATCGTTTTAGGGGCTGCTTTCTCAATACAAACTCACGAGAATATTATAAGGAGTATGCTTTGTCCATCCTTTCCTTTCCATTTCCCTGTGGCCAAGACTAAGGTCACTTTTTAATAAAGTGGATAAACTGAATTCTTTGTATAAAGCAAGTAGGGAAAACCCAGGATGGAGGACAGGAAGACGGATCTGTTCATATGTCAGCTTACTTCTATACATTCACTTACAGTCAGTGCAACTAAATTCAACTCTTCATGTTTAAGAACAAACAAATGCCTCATCTTTATTTTGTAAAAGAGTGTGACACTTAGTGTACCATGTTCTGGGCATGCTGTGGTGGCCATTTGGAACCAATAATCCCAACTCAGGTGTCTCAGCTTGCTTGCCTTCTGGGGAGGAAGCATGGGCCACATGTAAAGCTCTCTTTATACAGGGATTCCAGGTGTTGGCCTTGTGAAACAGTTTTTGTTTCCTGGTGTGCTTGGTGGGGAGTCAGGAGTATAATGCCAGTTTTCACCTCATCCTCTTTTCCTTTCTGCCCTCAGACCTGCAATGCTTCTTTCGCCACTCGAGACCGTCTGCGCTCCCACCTGGCCTGTCATGAAGATAAGGTGCCCTGCCAGGTGTGTGGGAAGTACTTGCGGGCAGCTTACATGGCAGATCACCTGAAGAAGCACAGTGAGGGGCCCAGCAACTTCTGCAGTATCTGTAACCGAGGTAATCTCCCTGCTATTTCCTCACTTCCAGGGGCTAGGCCTGAGCTTGTGTGGGAGGCCAGGGGTGTCTTGATCACCTTGCCTCAGACTCCACTTCTTGCACGGCTGGCCCTCCCTTCCCACTGAACAATAAACACCTTCATCACCCAGCTAGCTACACCTCTTCCTTCCCATCCTTGGGATGCTTGGAATAGGAGTTCCCAGGAGATCAGCAAATGGGAACGGAAGGAGAGAGTGCTGTTTCCAAGCCTGGGCTCATTAACACATGTGCTGTGCGGATGGCACGATTGGATACATTTCGTAGACACCACTGAACTACTGAGGTCGGTGGGAGAGTCATTAGGCCCCAAGAGGTGGGAGAAAAGGGGTCCTGCTTGAGAGCTTTTGCTGGCTGATTCACTGGCGTGTGAAATTCAACAACCAAGGAAGGAGGTTGAGTCTGGAGATGGACAAGGGGCAGAAAGTTTCTAACAAATGGTCGGAAAAGAGCCCAAACCCAGGTAGGCTGTGGTCTTGATGAGACAGGAAAGTGGAAGGTGCTCTGCGCAGGACAGCGTGCTTGAGGCTGAGGTTGGCCTAGGTAGAGTCTGGCTCTGTGGCCCCAGTGCTGTGTTGATGGAGTCAGGCCTGCCCCTGAGCTTCCGCCAGGGCTTGTTGGTGGTTGGAGGGCTAAGGTTTGTGCTGTGCAAGCACAGTGTCAGCGGAGGAGGCTTGCGCCGGATCTGTGCGGAAGGAGGTCGGGGCAGCCGTCTGTGGTGGGTGTGAAGATGCTTCTGCACGATGCGCTTGCTTTGGCCAGGTGCGGACGTTGCTGGGAAGTCTTTTCTCCTGGGACAGTCTTGTCCCAATGCCTCTGTAAGTCTTGGGTATGGCTTAGTGGATTGAGTACTGAACTGGAGTCAGGGGACCCAGGGTTTAGTCCACACCCCTCCTACCTTGCCCTACTCTGTGACCTTGAGCTCTCCCTTCCCCTTTCTAAGCCTCAGTTTCTTCATCACTTAAAAGGGGTTAAGAACACCCCACCTTGCCCACCTCACAGGGTTGTCATGATGATCCCAGAAGACAAGGTAGGTGAAAGTTCTCTGAACTCCCCACAAGGAGCTGCACACTTGGGAGGTCCCGTCCTTACACTTTGTAACCATGTTAGGAAAGACACAGCTCACTGACTCTCTGGTTTGGACCAGGCACAACACCCCTGCAGTCCTTGGCTGGAATCTTTGGGTGCCTGTGCTGTCTCCATGTGCCCTGAGGTCGCTGGTGGAAGGAGACTGCGGAGTAGCTGGGTGTTCTTGGTGCCCTGGAGCTGGGTCCCTCCCTGGGATTGCATACCTGGGGTTTGCCATGAAACCCACTGGATATGGATGTTTGTACCACCAGGAAACCTGCTGTGAAAGCGGGGAGGTGGTCATAAAAACTGCTGAAGCGTCTGTCCTATTTTCTGACACGTCAGTTGAACCCTTCCTGGCAGGAGCTTCCCCTGAGTAGTGAGCTGTGGGGTTGTGCGTGTAGGGAGTTATCAGGCTGTGGCTGACCATCCTGACTGTGGCTGCCCCAGCTCTAGAAAAAGATGGTTTCTTATCTTACTTCATCCTAACCCGGCTTCCTGACAGCACCCCCTTTCCCCCGACCAACGCCTCACAAATAACTAAACCGGCAACATGCTGTCAGCAGGTGCTTGGTCAAATTTTCAAGCCTGAGGTTCTCCATCTGAGAACTGAGGCAGGAAACCAGTGAGAGTGGAGAAGGATGTTAATGATGAAACTCAGAGCCTAGCTCAGATTGCAGAGTGGGGCAAGAACTGGACGGGAGACCCAGCCAGGGCCACAGCCCCTGTGGGCCCAGCTCAGGAGGAAAGAAGAGCTGAGAGCAGCAGGGAACAGCAGGGAAAGTCGACCCAGTTCGGAGACAGCTGATGTGGCAAAGCCAACTACTGTTGTACGTCATGACTTGGGCTGCAGCCACAGGCCCTGTGACTGGGCTTGGGGAGCCAGAAGAGTTAAACCAGAGCCCATCTTTTCTCAGTAAAGCCAAGCCTAGATCTGGATCATAGGCTGAACACCTCTGGGTCCCAGAGTCAGAATGGGAAGTCCCATTCCTCCAAGAAGTCAAAAGAGGGCTCTGGTCCAGCCCTCCCTAGGCATACAAAGGGAAGAGCAAACAATTTTGGTCTTTATCAGAAGAGAAGGAACAGGATTCTACCTCAAGACTCATTTATTTGGCAGAAATAGGAGGAGACAACTCCTGAGGGAAAAAAAGAAAAAGAAGAGGAAGGTAGTTTGTCCAGAAGAGAAGGATACCAAAGACATCAAGCCCCTGGAATCAGAATGCAGCAAACTCTGGGTCATCCTTCACTCTGCCTACCACCAAGGCTGTGATATAGGAGGAGGTGCACAAATAAAGAAATGTACTTACCGGAGCGCCTGGGTGGCTCAGTCGTTAAGCGTCTGCCTTCGGCTCAGGTCATGATCCCAGGGTCCTGGGATCGAGCCCCGCATCGGGCTCCCTGCTCGGCGGGAGGCCTGCTTCTACCTCTCCTACTCCCCCTGCTTGTGTTCCCTCTCTCACTAGGTCTCTATCTGTCAAAGAAATAAAATCTTAAAAAAAAAAAAAAAAAAGGAATGTACTTGTCTCCGTAAGGGTTCAAGCAAAGGCTGATGTCAGCTAGATGGTCAGATGGTTGAGGCTGGATCCGGTGCCCTTTGAACCTCTTCAATCCCAACAGTTCTCAAGCAGTCAACTTAACTGCTATAGATCTGCCAGTCTTTGCCATACAAACGACTCTTCCCCATGAAGCATGAGAAAGAACGGAGGCAGCCTGGCTGCTCTCACCACACACTTGAGACAGATGACCTTGTCTTTGTCCTAAAGGCATACCAGGATGTGGGGCATACCATCTGTAGAGGAAGATTATTTGCAGTGGAAGGAGTTATGATGGCTAGAAAAGGTTGTTTCCTCATTTGCGAATCCAGGAAATGAGTTGAGTTGAATGGTGGGAAGGAGAGAAGGACCTGGTAGATCACCGTGATTTTCTTCCTTACTTTTTAAATTTCTGTAGCAGGGCCTTTGTATATGCACATGTACTGGTATGAAAAAGAGGAATAGCTTATTGGAAGTCTGCCTTTGACAGAGACAACATCTGAACTCAAACATCATTGCTTAAAGGTAGAAGAAGCCTTCTCCCCGGTCAGAGGTGAGCACACAAGTTATCACCAGTGCCAGTCATGGACACAGACAGCCTGCCATACCCCTGGACTGAGCTGATACAGACCTACTTAGTGCCTCCCTCCAACACAGCTCTGTTGGGCATGACCCCATCAGGGTTTGGACAAGAAGAAGGCAGTCCCTGACCCCTGTGTGGATGTGAAACTTGCAAAAGGAGATTTGCTTCTGGAGTGTGAATTGCAGTGTACGTACCAAGCAAGAAAATGCAGTGGAGGAACAGTAGCCTTTGGTTGTAAATTCTTCATCTTTAGAGTGCGAGGGAGGGTGACTGACTTGTTGGCTGTAGTGAAGTCACATGTGTGCTCACTGTCTTCATCATTCTGGTGCCTGGATCAAGCTACCTCTTTGGTTCTTGGTTAATCAGTGGTGAATGGGCAGGTGAGTTCAGAATTCCGGCTAAACATTTCTGGCTTCAAAGATATGTTCTTTTCAGAAACTCGACTTCTGTTTTATCCCAACACTTGGCTGCTGAGTTGCTCTGTGTTTAAGTTCTGGGCTTTAAGTGGCAGCTGTGGATCCACTCCTACCACCCTGCCATGTGGTTTCGCTATAGATAGTACAGTCTGCAGCTGGGGTAAAGTCAAGTGTTCCTCAGACTGTTTTTCAGGAAAACACAGCAAATTTTCATTGAGCGTCTGCTGTATTCCCCTACTAGAGCTCTCCCCCAAGGAGTAAATATAATAATTCCTGGTGCTCCTTTCCTCCTTTCCTGTTCCCTTTAATCTCAGTGGTCCTGCCCTGGTACACCATGGAGAGGGCTTCACACCACTTCAGAGGCTCCACCGGGATTAAAAAGCAAAAGAAAATCCCTTCCAAAGTGGAGTCACAGTGTCATTGGAAAGTCCTGATATCTTATGCTGGTTGCCAGGGGCCACAGCACCAATCCCAGGGGCAGGGCTAAGGTCCTCTTTCCCTGTTAGCCTTGTCTCCTCATTCCTGACTGCAGCCTCCCTCTTAGGGATGTTTATATGGGACCCTCTTAACCCAGCCGGGTCTATAAAGTAGCTGCATCAGGAAAGAAACGAAAATTCACTCAGTCCCCCTTTCCTCCAAAACCACCAACTGCCATTGCCAGGGGAGTGTCAAATAAGCTTGCCACAGGTTAGCTCCTGTCTACTAGCGGCTTCCATTCTAACCTACCAATATGGCAGAGAAACACAGAAGTGTAAATGGTGATAACAAACCTACTGCCGAAATCCAAGGGATGGTTCCAGGGCCAGGGCCCACTGAAGAGTCTGCTCAGTGCTTGAGGACCACATGGTGGCACAGGGTCCTGAGGTTGGAGGCCAGGCTCTGCCATCTAGTAACCCCACATGTGACTGCAAGTTACTTAACCTCACCAACCCTCTTTGTTTCTTCATCTACGAAACAGGTATACTCATAATTCCCAGCTCATAGGGTGGCTGGGGGAATTCTACAGAAGAATGCATGCAGCGTGCTGGGCCTTGGCACACCATTATCACTTGCTAAAAGTGAACCTTTATTACTGTTCCAGCAGCATTTGAAAGACCATGCCAAATCAGATTTTTTAAAAACAAGTCTTGTACAGACATTACACAGTACTCCGCAGCCTCTGACCTGTTAAGCGTGGATCCCACTGTTATCCTAGGACTGTAATTTTCAAGGGGAATAAAAGCACTTGAGAATGTGTCAACCACATCTGGAGTAGATTAAAGGGCACTAGCGCTCCAAGTGGACCTTATGCTAAAACGCTTCAGATCCTGCTGAAGGCATGTTCTGATCCTTGACCATGGTAGAGTTGGATGACACAACTTCCTGCAAAACCCAAGTCAGTATCCTTTGACTGGCCTACCTGGTTTTCTGTCCTCAGACTTGTGGCTGGTGTGGAAATTGACCCAAGATCTACTCTTCCCAGCCTGAGATACCACCTGGCTCAAACTGACCAGAGCATCTGGGTTGGGCTGCTGCAGTTTCAAGATCGCTGGATTGCCCCTCCTCCAAAATAAAGACAAAGATTATCTGTTTCTTCCTTAATTGAACCTGATGGATGCTCCAAAACCAAACCAAAAAGATGACCATGAATAAGATCCGACTGAGCCTCTTTAACATAAGTTGCTATTTCTTTTGTTCCTCAAAAGGTCTGAAGAGTTATTAAATCCAGTTATTCTGAAAGTGAGAAAGTAGCAAAATAGAACATGTCCTGCTAGATAGAAGAAGGGAGACTCCCGGAGGCATTCCTTTGGGATTTCATCTTGCCTCCATCCGGTTTGTTGTGCAGTTTACCTTTACACGTTTTAAGCAGGCATTCTGTTGGCTGGAGTCCTGCGGCTGCCCTTGAGCCTCATGACTTTTCTGACGACATTTCTAGCCATGGTCTCTGCAGCTGACCTGGGGCTGTGGGACATCTTCTCCAACCGCTCACTACTGAGGCACCAAGCAAGCCTAGAGGCTTTTGGCCTCTGGTCCTGGCAGGAGCAGGATCTCAGGCCACCCTTCCAGGCCACCGGCCTCGGTTCTCCACCGCAGCCTTGCAGAGCGGGCTCTGCAGAGAAGCCGATTCGAGGACAGTGCCGCCCATCCTGAGCCAGGTGGCTCCTGTGGTTGCAACCGTTTTTGAGCCAACAAGGGGGCCCCTTCTAGGTGCAGCTGACCTGGGAATGCTAGCCAGAGCGGCCAGAGGAGAGGCGTGGGGGAAGCAGAGAGGTATCTCTGTGCTGGCCGCGGGATCTCATCTCCTTTTGTCTTGTTTAGGTTTCTCCTCTGCCTCCTACTTAAAGGTCCATGTTAAAACCCACCACGGTGTTCCCCTTCCCCAGGTCTCCAGACACCAGGAGCCCATCCCGAATGGGGGAGCAGCGTTCCACTGCGCCAGGACCTATGGCAACAAAGGCAAGCGACCCCTTGCTCTGCACTTTGCTTCTCTGCGCAGACTGTGTTGTGGGGGCGCTGGGCCGGGCGTGGGGAGGCGGGAAGGCTGCCGGCTTGCTGGCCGCCTCAAGGAGGCTCTGAGATCTGAGTGGCAGTGGCCTCCAGGACAAAAGTCACAGTGGGTATCTCACTCCAGGGCAGTGAGTGAGGCTTTAGGGCACTGCCAAGATCCAGCCCCCGCCTCCTCTTCCCCAGCCCTCCTCCCTTGCTCCTGGCCAGCCCCCACTGTCTGGAGCCCTGCAGGGATGCCCCGGGCCCAAGGCTGGAAGAGGAGCCCTGCATGATGAGTCACTCTGGGCCTGTCCATTGCCTGTGGCCCTTTAAGGATGGTGTGGAGCTGTGGCTGAATGCTTTCTTTTCCTTCCACCCTGTGGGCAAGGGGAAGCCAAGGGCTGGCTTCCCCCTCTATAGGGGTGACTGGTTGCTGTGAGCGGTCCTTTCTGGAGGGCCTCTGGCTGCATTTGTGAGATGCATGGCGATAAATGAGCTACTTGACTGCCTCTGACTTGGAGTTGGTCTGCAGAGAGCTCCCTAGGCCCCACCTTCACTTGTTGATTCAGGGTGTTCTGTGGTATTTCACGTTGTTGCCTTGGGGATGATGCCAGGGGCTTGGCAGATGGCAGAGATGGCATGCTCCACGCTCCCATCACAGACCTCCCTTCCCGGCATGGCTCTTTGAACCCAGGCAGGAAGCTGCTGATTGGTGGAGGACTGCAGTGTGGGCAGGGCAAGGCAGAGCAATGAGGATTGCCTCAAGGCCCAGCTTGTCCTGAGCCCTGTGTGGGGACAGTCAGCTGACTGAGTTGTTCCAAGTTGCTTTTTAATCTCTATGCTTTGGCCACTTGGCCCTGGATAGGTTTTGGCAGAAGGAAGGCGGTAAGGGCAGGGCTTGTGTTGGCAGCATTGGGCAAAGGATTGGCTTCTGTCTCAGCCATCAGTGGGGTCTGCTGGGTTGAGGACCTCTCGGCTCTGGTTCTGCCTTGCTAGGGTGCAGCTAGTCTGGTGTGGAGGTGAGGCCATTGATATACCTGCTCAGCATCATCAGAACAGCCGTCTTACCCCCAGGGGCAGCCAACAGAGCGCCTAGGAGCTGGGGGTCTCTGAGTTGTTCTGGGTGGAAGCAGTGGAGGTCCCCTCTCCATACCCTCTTCCTCGAAGCAGGCTGAGATGGTGGTGAGCCATACACGTGCACCTGCATGAAGAGTCCGCGGCGAGGGAGGCTGGCAGCCCCAGGGCCCTGCTGTCTCACCCCCATAGGCACACCAGGCTCCCAGACCGACCAGCTGAACCTCCGGGGGTTCTGCCAGGGCGGTGGCTGGCCATCCGCTGCCCTCCACAGGCCTGTGAGCTGGCCCTTCCCGACTCCTCCAGGAGGGGGCATCTCCAAAGCCTGGCCTCATCTGTCCTGTGTGTTTTGTTTTTTCCTAGAAGGCCAGAAATGCTCACATCAGGATCCGATTGAGAGCTCCGACTCCTATGGTGACCTCTCGGACGCCAGTGACCTGAAGACGCCCGAGAAGCAGAGCGCCAACGGCTCCTTCTCCTGCGACATGGCAGGCCCCAAAAACAAAATGGAGTCTGATGGGGAGAAGAAGTACCCCTGCCCTGAATGCGGGAGCTTCTTCCGCTCTAAGTCCTACTTGAACAAACACATCCAGAAGGTGCATGTCCGGGCCCTCGGGGGCCCCCTGGGGGACCTGGGTCCTGCCCTTGGCTCACCTTTCTCTCCCCAGCAGAACATGTCTCTCCTCGAGTCCTTTGGGTTTCAGATTGTTCAGTCAGCGTTTGCATCATCTTTAGTAGATCCTGAGGTTGACCAGCAACCCATGGGGCCTGAGGGGAAGTGAGGCAGTTGCGGTGTCCCCACGGAAATGGCCACCGGGGACTGCTGAGAAATGCTGTGAATGCGGAGGAAAGTAATGTCTTTGGGTTCTGTAGCTGAGAGATTTTTATTCGTTTTTAACTCCCCCTTCCCCCCACCCTATCACCCCACCCACCCCTACTCCACCACCCATCCCCTCAGTGGTCTTTAGAAATAGATTCTCATCTGATACTCTGCAGGAATATCTGCGAGACCTGGTATGGGATAAGGGGAGAAAACACTACATAGGCCTCCAAGGCAACACCAGTCCCGGTTTCTTTAATGGGCGGAAGCTGGAATTCCTGGTGCTCAGTTCTTAGTGACCCCAATCCCAAACCCACACCTGATGGCATTCTGGGACCTCAGTGATTTGGGTCCCCTCCCCCTTCTCATATCCTTCGAGAGAAACCACATTAGGGTCTCCACACACTTACACAATGCTGATGCCCAACTGTTTTCAAGGAAGCTGGAAACCTACAGCATCCCATGGACCATGGGGTGAGTGCCCTCTGAGAGCCCCTGAGCTTGACCCTTGACCTGGAGGGCCCCAGACCTTTCTGAGCCCTACCTGGAGGCTGGCATTTTGCTACTAGGACAAGCTCAGCTATTGAGGACACCCCCACCCCAAATTGCAGTTCTTATGTGATTTTAACCATTCAACTTGCTGTTGGGTTTTAATTCTCTAATTATTATTATTATTGTTATTATTTTTTAGGAGCAGTTGTAGTGAATTGCTACTGAAAGCTATCCCAGGTGATACAGAGCTCTTTGTAAACCGCAGTCACACATTAGGGTTAGTATTAAACTTTGTTTAGATGTACCATAATTAACTTGGCTAGTTGATTGTTTGAAGTCTATGGAAGAAATAGTTTTATGCAAAATTTTAAAAATGCCAGTCTGGTCAGGGAGGTGTAGGGGGTTTCAGTGTTGTTGGTAGCCAGGAAGGCAGGAGAGCTGGTAGGTGGGGACACTGTGTGCCTCGGCTGTGTCACGTGAGCAGGCCCAGGTTGACCTGGTGATGTGAACTGATCTGATCAGACTGTATTAAAAACGTTAGTACATTAATCTACCTGCTCCCCTGAGTCCGGTTTTTCAGCCATAGGTGGGGGGCCCTTTAGGACCCAGAGGGTGGGCACCTGGGGTGGGGGGTGGGATCCCAGGAGACTTCTCTTCCTCCTCATTGTACCAGCTGCACTGGGACCACCCTGATAGCTGGGTGTTCCCACTGAGGAACATTCACCCATTTGTTCAACAAGTATTCACTCCTGTTGTCTTCACTGCTGTGTGCCAGCCCCAGCCTCAGACAACCCTGGTAAGCAGGACACCCTTGTGGAGCTTATTGGGAAAGAGACAGTTAACAAGTAAGCAGATTTAACCATGAGTTCAGGTAACAAGAAGGCCAGGGAAAAAAACCAGGCAAGGTGAGGACAGTGACAGAGAGAGGGTAGGTAGGGTGGTCCAGGATGGTGAGGGGCAGGGAGTGGGGCTCTGGGAGAGAAGACCTGGAGTTAGAGAGGACCCAGTGTAGCGACCAGCTAAGACCTAAGGAGGGACATGGGCAGGGAGAGAATTCTCATGGCCAAGGGGCTGGGCTCTAAGAAGCTCAGCAATATGAATCCCCCTCAACCCCCATTACCTACAGGGTTAAGTAAAAGGTTGTTGCACCCTTTGTGGTGAATGTATGAAGAGAAGGGGGAAAGAGGACAGCAAACAAGAGGTAAGAAATGAACACAAGGAAGAATTAATGGGAGCAAGAATTACAGGGAGAGGGGACTGGCCAACTTAAAGCAGTCTGGTCATCTTGAGAAACCTCAAGGAGAAGGAAACCCCTCAACTAAGCGAAACAGCATGTAACCTCCAAACAAGTAGGAAAAAAAGTGATAGAGGAGGGAAAAATAAACATAGACCAGGAGGAATAAACAAAGCATAAAATGATTTAGACCCACATTAATACCATTAATTACATTGCTCTGGTTTAAGGCAAAGACTCTGAGCTGGATTAAAAAAAAGAAAACCTCTAAGCCATCTACATGAAATCTTGGGTAAGTTGCCGGGTTCTGTGGAGTGTGTGGGATAGAGGCTCAGGCCCCTTGGTATCAGTAGCAGAGGAAAGGGTAACCCTAAACTGCTGAGGCCCTGTGAATGTGGCCTTGTGACCACCACAAGATCTGCCAGCTGATAGCACCCGTCAAGCGTTATAGCAGAGAACCTGGCCCTGAACTGGAAACATTAGTCCTGCCCCCCTCCAAGCCCCTGATCATGTCCATGGACAGGCAGGGGCCACAGTCAGGAAGCAGTATCTGTGCATGGCAGGAGGGGAACAACAAAGCAAGCAGGCTGCTTCTTACAAAGCACTACTCACCTGGAGGCCTGAGCAGCAAGAGGAGGTCCCCTGCCTGCCCCCCAACCTCGATCTCCTCTATACCTGTGCCTGTCAGGCCACAGGGAAGAAAGCTGCGCAGAACATGGGTGCATAAAAGTGGAATGACTTTGCCATGGTCAAGGGTAAAGAGCCTGAGCTCCAGCTCTACCATCTGCTGTCAACCCTGGGCAAATCTTTGAGCCTTAGTTTCCTCATCAGTACAAAAGGCATGAAGATTAAGGGAGACCATCATGAGCTAACATTTTCTGTGCCCAATTCTCAGCACAACCTGTGAAGTTGGTTCCATTACCATTCTCCTCCTGCAGATCAGCAAACAGGCTCAGAGAGGTAGAAGCACCCCTCCCACCTCTGCCCCAGGTCACATAGTGCCAGAGCCAGGGTACAAACTCAGGTCTGTCCTCTGACTCCAGAACCTTTACTCCCAAGCTCCAGTGACCGTGCCTTTACACACATGTAAATGCCCACTACCACACTTGGCACAGAGCAGGCCCTTACCCTGGCAGGCCCCCAGAACAAGGGTTTACATAGTGCAGCAGAAGAAAGCCATGGAGGAAGTCAGGGTCAGTGTCAGAAGGAGTGCCCAGAGACCCTTTGTGAGTAAGCATTCTTCATGCTTAGGTGACCCTCTGGGGTGACTTGCACCCCACTTCAAGTCACTTGCTCCAGGCAGAGCTGTCATACCAGGAACCCATCTAGCCACTACCTGATAGCCTGGGCAAAGACTGGGCACTGGTCTCACTTCCCCACAGCATTGATCGCCCATCTCTGCCCCTGGCAGAGATTAAGGAAGTCCCGTGGCACCAAGGAACCCTGGTGCACAGGACTACCCAAGAAATCTGACCACTGATAGGCAGAAGTGGGTGGGACCTGGGGGCCTGGCAGGTCTGGGGCTGTGGCCAGTCTCAGGATATATTTTGTGAGATACTTTTTACAATTCTGGCAGTTCTCCAAGCCTTGGCTTCCTTGTCTGTAAAGTGGGGATGATGAGGGACTGACTTGGAAGGGTTGTAGTGAGGATTAATAACGTATACCAGGTGCTGGGCACAAAGCCAGGCTCCCCATGAGTGAGAATGAACTTCAGCCCCTTCCCTGGCCCCCTCTGTTCCTGCTCTCTGCCTCTGTCCCTCTAGAGCCTTTGGGGACCCCCAAAACTGACTCTCCACAGCAACTTGCCTCCTCTGTATTTCCCTGGCTCCAGTCCCACTTTTCCTACTTGGTATGCCCCAAGCACAAGTCCCCACTTGTGCTTTCATTTTTCATGTATCAGGCCTTTACTTATGCCAATCTTCAAATCACATCCAGTTTCTGACAATAATAACCTTAATAATAACAACATACGTTGTGTTTACTAAGTGCCAGGTGCCCTTCTAAACACTTCACATATATTAAATTCAGTCTGTCCTTAACAACTGCCCAAAGAGTTAGGGACTATTTTTACAGTTAAGCAACTCACCCCAAACACACAGCTTTAAGTGGTACACCGAGGACCTGAACCTAGGCCCAGAGTCTGTTTCTTTGTTGCTGCCCTGCACTCAGGAGTGCCACGGCTTGACCCCAGCTGTCCTGGGAGCTCCCACTCAGCTCCTTCCATTCTCCGTGCACACCACTCATTCCCAGGGCCGGGCCTTTACCCACGGAATGCCCTCTGCCTGGAAAGCTCTTCCTCTGCAGCTCTGGGCATCTGAATCTTACCCTTTCCACAACCTTCATTGCTGCTGCTCTCCTGGGTCGTCACCACTGTGCCCTGGTTCACGGGGATCTCCAGGGACAGCCAGCTTGGTGCAGATCCCAGTGCCAGCACTTTCCAACTGGGTGACCTTTGGCAGGTGTGTCTCCTTTTCCTGGTGTGGAAAACAAGGGTAACAGTTTCTCATTCACACGGCTGCTGTGAGGATTACATGGACTGATATCTATGAGCACATTAGGAAATACTCAAAAACCTGTACTATCTCCCTCACCAGACTACACCCTCCTAAAAATGAACATAGGCAAACTTTTTCTGTAAAGAGCCAGAGGGTAAACATTTTCAGCTTTGTGGGCCTATGGTCTCTGTCACAGCTACTCAGCTCTGCCCCTTGTGTAAGAGCAGTCTGGCACAGATAATACATAGATGGATGGGCATGGCCTGTGCCAATAAAACTTCACTGATGGGGGCGCCTGGGTGGCTCAGATGGTTAAGCGTCTGCCTTCGGCTCAGGTCATGATCCCAGGGTCCTGGGATCGAGTTCCGCATCGGGCTCCCTGCTAGGCGGGGAGCCTGCTTCTCCCTCTGCCTCTGCCTCTCTCTCTCTCTGACTTTCATGAATAATAAATAAAACTTAAAAAAAAAAAAAACTTCACTGATGGATGCTGAAATCTGAATTTCATATAATTTTTACATGTTACAAAATATTATTCTTCTTTTGATTTTCCCACAACCATTAAAAAATGTAAAAACCATTCATAGCTCACAGGCTGTACAAAAACAGGTTGGCCCCCCGGCTAGAGTTTACTGACCACTGTCCAAGGGCATTTCTCCAGGCCCTCCCCGGATTTCAAATCTTGGATTTCACCCAGACAGGGGTCCCAGCCTACCATGGGCTCACGGTTTGTGTGAGTTAAGCTGCTCTGACACCCAGAGCTTGTGATTTCTTGGTCTGCGGATCAATCCATCGATCCCTGCAGAGTGCAATGCCACATCCCCTAACCAAGGTCGTTCCAAGAACTCCAGAGCCTACGCAAAGAAGGGCCTAATGTGCTCAGAACAAGAATGGCCTGCCCAGGTCACCTATCCTGTTTTCTGGTCCTTTTGTTTGTAGAAGTAGAGGAGGGTAGAAGTAGAGGAGGAAGGTCAAGGGGAAAGGGTAGTCAGGGAGCTGGCAAAAGGAAGGCGTTGTAGGGAGTGGTGAATGAATCCTGTTACTGCTTGCTCCAGTTCTTCCTTAGGGCTGATTTATCTCTGCTTTCTGACTTTTCTGAAAGGTCTGGACTCTGAAGCACCAGGGATGAAGCACCAGGCTGCTAGCTTGGGCAGTGAATTCAGAATTTCACAGTTCTCTTGAGTGCCCCTTGCAGGAGGAAATTCCACGGTCATGCCCCCTCTTACATTTGAATGATAGTAGTCAGCACTCATCCTGAAGTTACCTAAAACTTGCCCTAAAGTTATCACCAGCATCTCTAAAATTCATTCTGGGCCTTGGAGAAAGCAGGCTGGTGGGATTTCCTCCAATTTACATAATCGTGCCTGGCCACTGAGTGCCTGGCAGCAGAGCCTCTAGAATTCTAGTCCTTACACACTCCCCTCCCCCCTCTCATGGCTACCTCTGACCCTCCTCTGAACCTCTCCAAGAGTGCAGGATGCCTTTAGACCCCGTGAAGCATTCTCCCTGGGGGTGGAGAGGAGGAGGGCAGAGCAATAAATGTCTGGATCTGCATCTCTTGCTAAACTTCTGTGAAGGGAAATACCAAATATTTATCTAAGGGAAGAAATCTGTCCTAACAAAACATGTTTCCTTTGAGAACAGGGCAGTGTGGAGGTAGGTGCCTCTGAATAAAGCTTCTTTGTATCACTGTGGATGGGTACAACAGGAAAATAACTTATTTTTGCTTCAAGGAAAATCTGCTGCCCTCCCTAAATCTGGTGCCCTACCCCATGGCCAGTCCATACCAGGCAGAGGTCGAAGCCTGTGGCAACACTGGAGAGGAAACTGCGTGATTATTGACATCTCCCTCTCTCCTTCAAGGGCATTCTCTTCTGATTTTCTCTTCTGAGTCAAAATCTGTGCCCTGAGCCTGCTGAATGTTTTGGCATCATGTTAAGGAGCACAAGCTCCACGAGTGGCAGGGCTTGTGGGTTTTTTTGTTTTTTTTTTTTGTTTTTGGATGATGATAAACTATTTGCTCATTCATGTAGTTTCCTCTGCCTGTTAAGTCCTTATCTCTTGCATACCTGAGGAATTTTTATTCAGAAGCTCAGTTCACATAGCCCCTTGTCTGTACAGCTTTCTCTGTTCCTCCAGAAGAGAGTTTTCATTTATTACATCACTACCATGTACCATGCACTGCGCCAGAGGCCTTATGTATATCAACTACCCTATGGGGTAGCTACTATTTTATTCTCACTGAGGCCCAGAGATATTAAGTAATTGCCATTGTCACATAGCTGTGAAGTTGGTAGAGCTGACCAATCCTGAACTGCTCAGACTGTGGAGCCCAGGGCTCCATCGCTGTGTTTCCCTCTGTGCCATCGCCCTGTTCTGTGCATATTTCTACTCTTGCATCATCTTTTTATGAATCTATCTCCCCATATGAGATCAGGTTTCTTTGCAAATGGGATTCATGCAAAGATAATTCATTTCTGTATTTCCAATACCTAGAATAGTGCTTGGCACTGAGTAACCACTAATTCATCCAACAGATATTCTGAGTGGCTACTGTGTGCTAAGAAAGACTGAATTCCTGTTCTCAAGGAGCTTAAGCATACAGAGTTGTACAGGACATGGGACATATACCTAAACAGATGTTGGTACCACAAGAGAAAATATAACATGGGAGGTAAGGGAAAATAAATTCTCTGATGATTTGGAGAAGGATGATGTGCCAGCCGGGTGAGAGAAGATGCCATTAGAGTAGGACCCTGGAACACCCTTAGGACTTGAAGATGTAGGATGGGTGGGGGAGGAGCAAGAGGGCTCAGAGAAGGAAGGACATGGGCAGATACCAGTCCAGAAATATCTGAAGTCCAGATACCAGCTGACGATCAAAGTGACAAATCCCTTCATGCCACTGAGGGAGAAAAGGGCCATTTCAGACTGTGTAGGAGCTGCTGGGGAAAAGTCAGCCAGCCGTCAGACTGAGAAGAACTAGTTAGGGCAGACTGTGCTCCAATGTGGGGGCCAGTGTGGGTGACTGAACAAAGACAATTTCCTAGGGGAATTCTGCAAATCTTCTTTCATTATAACAAGAACTACTGCTATTTATTGAGGACACAGTTCTGATTCTTGTGATCATGACACATACACTTGTCTCCATTTCACAAGAAGAAAACCAGCACAGAAAAAAAAAAAAAACCTGAGATTTAGAATCAGAAGATCTTGATTCCAAGGCTCACTCTTACTTTTCTATACCAATGGCAGAACTTTTCTGGAAAATTATTAGAATTTACCAAAAGCCTAAAAATGTTTATATCTTTTAAACCAGTAATTCTACTTTTTGGAAGATATCTAACAAAGTAAGCCTCAGCAGCTTAATGCAAAAAGATGTATATAAATTGTGGAAGCAGCCTAAATGGCTGGTTAATAAACAATCATTTGAAAATGATGATTACAAAAAACGGTTAGTACCATGGGGGGAAATGTTTGTATCAAAAGTAGTGATGAGAAAACAGCAGGTTATGGAAAAACAAAATTGCCTATGTGATAAGATCTGAACAATGTTAAAAAGATACATGGGGAAAAAGACTGGAAAGAAATGCAATTGCCACTGGTTTATCCCAGCATCTTATCCTGGATAAACTTGAAGGTTTCTGATCTTTTTCAATAGCTGCCCTCAGTGACACAATGCCAGACCCCCTTTTCTCACTGGGTAGCTTAATGATGGATGCCATGATTCTCAGCTACTTTCAGGAACTCAAATAGTCTCCTTCTGGTATTTAAGATTAATTTTAAATGTTTATACAATAAAAATATTCATTTTTGAAATGTCCATCTCAAGTTCCCTTCAAAGCTCCGCTCTGCCCCTTCCCAGGGAAGTTAGACCTGGCCATGGCTCTGGGGGTTTGAGGCGAGGGTAGGGGAACACAGCCTGTCCTCCACTTCCGCGCTGGTTCCTCTCTGTGGGAGGGCTGGGGACAGAGCTAGGGAGGCCCAGGTCTTCCTACCTGACAACTAAGGGAAAGCCAGGGTCTCTCTGATGGTTGGTTGCTGCTCTTCAAGGCTAAATGGCTGCTGGTTGCCATCTTCCTCTGTGTGGCAACATCAAAACACTGGCTCTCTTGTGCAGAACTTTCTGAATCTCAGCTTCCTTACCTGTAAAACAGAAAACAAACTACCTTATGTGGGTGATGTGGAAACAGAACAAGATAATGTATGTGGGAGCACTATCAACTATAAAGCACTATGTAAACAATATTCCCTATTATTATTACTTTGAGGAGCCTATTATTTGGAATGTCTACTATTATTTGATTTTTTAAAAGGTTTTATTTATTTATTTGACAGAGAGAGACACAGCAAGAGAGGGAACACAATCACGGGGAGTGGGAGAGGGAGAAGCAGACTTCCCGCTGAGCAGGGAGCCCGATACGGGGCTCGATCCCAGGACCCTGGGATCATGACCTGAGCTGAAGGCAGACGCTTAACAACTGAGCCACCCAGGTGCCTCAAGAATGTCTACTATTATTTGAAATGGATACCTCCACTTAGAGATCAAATAGATATTTCACTTAATAGGTAGAAACAGAACTGGTGAATATCGCCCCCCCCCAACCCAGCTCTTCTCCCAGTCTTCTCCATCTCAGTTAAACAGCAACTCCATTCTTCCAGTGATGCAAGCCAAAACCCTTGCAGGTAGCTGTGGCCCTCTCCTCCTCTCACACCCCACCCACATCCAATCCCTCAGCAGACCCTGCTGACTTTTAAATCAAACCTACTAGTCAATAGCTTCTTCCCACTTCTGCTACTACCCCGTCCAAGCCACATCACCTCTCTCTGGCAACCATCCTCCAGTTGGTCTTCCTCCTCTACCCTTGCTTCGCTGTGATCGACTCCACACTGCAGCCAGAGTAAGCCTTGTCAAACCTAAGTTGGTTCACATCATTTTTGTTTTCAAACCCTTCAGTGGTTTTCCATCTCACTTAAAGCAAACCCCAAATCCCCTGCCAAGGTGTACAAGGCCCCATATGATCTGGCCACTGGTTTCCTCTCTGACCTTGCTCCTACCACTCTCTCTGTCAGTCACTTAGCCCCAGCCACACCATCTTCTCACTGTTCCTCCCACAAGCCAAGCATGCTCCTGCTTCAGGGCCTTTGCACTCTCTAGTTCCTTTGCCATGAATATTCTTTCTCCAGATGATCACAGGACTTGCTCCCTCACCTCAACAGAGTTGTTTTCCCTGATCACCAAATTTAAAACAACACACTCTTGCCCTATCCTTCTTTCCTGCTTTTTCTCCTTTCTTAGCAGTTAGCACCCCTGACATATTACATATTTATCTGGTTATGGTCTACCTTCTCCCACTAAAATGCTGGACTTTGCCCACTGCTACATTCCCAATACCCAGTAAAGAAGTGAATTCTTTCCAAACATTTCTTTATAATGACCATTTCATAGATATACCTGCCCAAGTCTGGTGGCAATTTTCATGCCCTTGGGTTCTTCTGGATTGGGTTCCCTTCCTTGTGTATTGGGGAAAATCACATGCTTCCTTCTAGGAAGGAAGGGTAACAAAAGCCTATTTCCATGTTCAACTTTAAGTGTAATTGCCCTGGCACTTGGGGTTTGGGGTTGGAGAGAAGAGGAGGGGATTTGCCCTTAGTGTCTGACCATCTTTAACGCTCTTCCTGATGTCTGTAGTTTGGAGTCTGGCAAGATGCATTCTGCCACAGCCCACTCTCTGGGAAGTTGCACTGTGGTAAAGACAAATACATGTAAATAACCAAGAAATGTGATCTAGGAAGTGGGTAGGTATGGGGCATTTATTGTATTTATGGAGGGTGGAAGGAGGAGGACCTAGCAGAGCATACACCCAGAGCTCCACAGAGTTGTTACTGGTCTTAAGAGTTGGGAGATGGGGTCACATAAGACCATGAACTCTAGGGACGCTCCCATCTACATTCACCACCCCACTTGGTTCAACTTTCACAGGAGGCCAAAATAAAACTCGGTAGCCACTCAACCTGCATGGTGACTATGTCTGATCTCAGGGTGCTTTGTCTTAAGGGGAGAAGGAGCACATCTCTATTCTCAATATAGAGGCTGATTCCCACATAACGACCAGCTTATTTATGGGTCCATGTGGTCATGATACTCATGGTCTTCAGGTGCTGCAGCCTCCAACCCTGCTCTTCTGACCTTAGCTGGCATTGGGCTACCTTCCCTGCCCCTTATACAGAAAGCTGCACTTCCCTGAACTGTTTTCAACAAGCTGCTCTCTTCCTTCTCAGACCTGCCTGGACTGGCTAGGGCACTCCACAACAATGTTCTATTTTCCCTTGGCAGAACCCGCCTCTGGCTCCAACCCTTTGCCACCAGCGGCACCTGTATGCAACTACCCCGGAGAGACCAGTAGGGGGAGCCAGGAAAATTCAGATTCTTCAGCTAGACAAAAGGGGTCAAGGATAAAAGCTACTTCTAAAGAGGTTCAGCTAATTTTCTCCTCATTTAAGATACACAGAACCAAGTGCCCTGTTAAAACAGCTGGTTGTGAGGTTCAGGTGAGTGGAAAGCCAAAGGGAATTCATCCATTCAGTCATCAACAACTATTTACTAAGCACCTACTACATGCCAGACTAGGCATTGCATATAGAGTAATTAATGACAAAGACTGCTGAAGTCCCTAACCTCATACATTAAAGTTGGTGAACTAGGAGGGAGAATAGGTAAGTGAGGTCTAGGCACTTGGATCAAAGTGCATGCATGATAGGTTCATAGAACCCTGGGAGTGGGAGAGACAAAAGAACAGAGTTTGAGGCCAGAAAACACCTATGATTCTACCAATGCAAAAAACTGCCAGAGAAAGAATGTCAGGCCCAATAAAGCTGCTAAAAGCAATCTAAATGAGAGCACACATCCCAGTATCTAAGGGAAATAGCTTCAAGAACAAGTAGAAACTGAAAACTTGATCAATATACTGATTTTGTTTCAAAATAATCCAGTGGGGAAAAGGAGTAAATGGAAGTAGAGATAAAACAAGATTGGCCACATGTTGATGATTCCAATAGCTGGGTGGCAGGTACCTGCTAATTCATTATATTATTCTCTCTACTTCTGCATATCTTTGAAAATTCCCATAGGAAAATTTCATATATACCAACAATTTGATCAATAACCACTACAGACAAGTTTCACAGAAGACATCCTATTTGTTATGGGGGAAAACTGAGCATCTCTGCTCATCCAAAATTCCTAAAGAGTTCAGAACACACTGAGGCTGTGAACATTTTCTCACCTGTCCCCACTTCTCTCATAGATCTGTTGCCAGAGCCCATGATCTTGATCCTTCAAAGAATGGTACAATGAATGCAAGTTATTCACTGAGGCTCCTTACCTGTGTTATTTACCAAAGCGGGGAAGAAACTCAAAACCTCCCTTGGGGAAAATACTGAAAAGTAAATTCTATCTTCTGTTGCCCAATAAGGAAGGAGTGTGTGGTAATGATGATGAGAAGGGGATCAATGGGAGTCGGGGATTAATTCTGTTCCCAGTAGCACTGTAAGGTCACTGGACAACCTTGAACAAATCCCATAATCTCTGGAAGCTCCTCCTTTCTAAAGGCAGGGACATATTACATATGGAAACAGCACTTGTAAATGCTTGTTTTGGCAGCATAAGAAAAGTTCAAAAGACAGGTTCTTTCCCATGTGTCTCATCAGTGTGACATCTCAGGAATGGTTATTCACAAATAAGCATACAGCAGATTGTAAGGTTGGAGCCACTCTTGATCTCTGCACAGCTGTGGTCCAAGAAAGAGGTTTTCTTAGAGGCCTTCTACCCCAGAAACTGAACTCACAACTGGCAGGAAGTATTGGGTCTGAGCTGAGGCAGATCGGAGTAGTCTGCGTTTCTATGAGGATGACCTAAAAAAGCAGCCAGCATTCTCTGACATCGAGGCGGGGAGGCTTGATAGCTAATGAGTCTGGGTCCAGAAGAAACAGTGCAAACAAGGCGATCTAGAAAAGTTAAAAGCAACCCAGAAAACAGGTAAAATAAAAACTTAACAAAAATAGCACAGCAGAGCAAGGCAAAATAAAACAAACACTTCATAATTATTTTAAATGACAAGGGTACTGATTATGCAAATGATCCACACAGAAGTGTGTGTTCCCCAAAAAGTGAAAAGAAAAATACAAAATACTGTTCACAATACACAAATGTACTCAGGAGCAGGCTTGCAATAATAAAAGTAGAGAATTCACAAAGCTACAGTAATCAAAACAACATGGTACCAGCATAAGGATAAGTATATATATCAATGGAATAGAACTGAGAGTCCAGAAATAAATCCATACATCTATGAATAATTGATTTTCCACAAGGTGCCAAGACCATTCAATGGGGAAAAGATAGTCTTTCAACAAATGGTGCTGGGACAGCTGGATAGACATATGCAAAATATGACACCAACAGGACAAGCAACCAAAGGAAAAAAAAAACTAGATTTCATCAAAATTAAAAACTTTTATGTGTCAAAGGACTATCAAGAAAGTGAAAACAGGGGTGCCTGGCTGTCTCAGTTGATGGATGGAGCTTGGGACTCTTGATCTTGGGGTTATGAGTTCGAGTCCCATGTTGGGTACAGAGATTACTTAAAAATAAAATCTTTTTTAAAAGGGGGGGCGGAGTGCCTGGATGGCTCAGTCGGTTGGGCATCTGCTTTTGGCTTTGGTCATGACCCCAAGATCCTGGGATCAAGCCTGCATTGGGCTCCCTGCTCAGCAGGGAGCCTGCTTCTCCCTCTCCCTCTGCCCCTCCCCCTGCTTGTGCTCTCTCTCTCTCTCAAATAAATAAATAAATCTTTTTAAAAAATAGATTTTTGGGGTGCCTGGGTGGCTCAGTCATTAGGCGTCTGCCTTCGGCTCAGGTCATGATCCCAGGGTCCTGGGATGGGCCCCGCATCGGGCTCCCTGCTGGGCGGGAAGCCTACTTCTCCCTCTCCCACTCCCCCTGCTTGTGTTCTCTCTCTTGCTGTATCTCTGTCAAATAAATAAATAAATAATCTTTAAAAAATTGTTTTTAAAAATAAATAAAACTTAAAAGGGGCGCCTGGGTGGCTCAGTTGGTTGAGCATCCAATTCTTGATTTTGGCTCAGGTCATGATCTCAGGGTCCCGGTATCGAGTTCTGTGTTGAGCTCTTCACTCAGTGGGGAGTCTGCTTGAGATTCTCTCTCTCCCTCTCCCCTTGCTCACACACTCTCTCTCTCCCTCTCTCTCAAATAAATAAATAAATAAATCTTTATAAAAATTTTTTTTAAGTGAAAGCATAACCCATAGATTGGGAGAAAATATCTCATATATTTGATAAAAATCTATCCAGAATATATAAAGAACTCTTACAATTCAAAAATAAAGAAGACAGGGCGCCTGGGTGGCTCCGTTGGTTGAGCGACTGCCTTCAGCTCAGGTCATGATCCTGGAGTCCCGGAATCGAGTCCCACATCAGGCTCCCTGCTCAGCAGGGCGTCTGCTTCTCCCTCTGACCCTCCCCCCTCTCATGTGCTCTCTCTCTCTCTCATTCTCTCTCTCAAATGAATAAATAAAATCTTTAAAAAAAAAAACAAAGAAGACAAACAACCCAATTTAAAGACAGGCAAACGACTGTAATAAACATTTCTTCAAAGAAGATAAATGGCCAGCAAGACATGGAAAGACGCTCAACATCTTGTTATTATTAGGAAAACGCAAATCAGCACCTTTAGCAGGCCGGGAAGGCAGGGGTTTGGCTCTGGCAACCGGGCTGCGATGTGGTTCGAGATCCTGCCCGGGATCGGCGTCATGGCCGTGTGCTTGGTCATCCCCGGCATAGGCACAGCGCACATCCACAGGTTCAGTAACAGCGGCAAGGAAAAAAGGGTTGCCTATTATCCATTATCAGTGGAGTTTGATGCAAAGAGATAGGCGGGTCTCTGGGGTTAATTGTTACTATTGTCAAAGGGTTTGGAGAATATCAATTAAGGAAGCATTTTCCTGATTGATGAAAAATAACTCAGTCATACTCATCTACCCCTTCTAGAAGGTTATGCAGTGTATTAATGTAGTGCATAATAAAAACAACAAAAAAGGAAAAAACAAAAGTGCACATCAAAACCACAATAAGATACCATTTTACCCCACTAGGATGACAATAATAAAATAAGGGGGGAGGGTGAATGGGAATAACAAGTGTTAGCAAGGATATGGAGAAATTTTAACACTCCCACATTGCTGGTGAGAACACAGAGGTGCAGTCACAGTGGACTGGCAGTTCCTCAAAAAGTTAAACACAGAATTACCCAGCAATTCCACTCCTGGGTATATACCCCAAAGAACTTAAAACAACTATCGAACAAGAACCTGTACGTGAATGTTCATAGCAGCATTATTCATAATAGCCAAATGTGGAAAAAACCACCAACTGATGAATGGATAAATAAAATGTGGTGTACCCATACAAGGGATATTATTCAGCCATAAAAAGGAATGAAATACTGATACATGTTGCAACACAGATGAATCTCAAAAACATTACTTCTAGTAAAAGAAGCCAGACACAAAAGGTCAAATGTAGTATGATTCCATTGATATGAAATGTCCAGAATAGGCAAATCCCTAGAAACAGAAAGTAGATCAAGGCTGGGGAGAGGAGAGGATAGAGAGTGATTGCTAACAGATAGTAGGTTTCTTTTTGGAGTGATGAAAATGTTCTGGAATTAAGATGGTGATGATGGTTGCACGACCTTGTTAATATACTAAAAACTGCTCAAATGTAGCTGTAAATTGAATTTTATAGTATGTGAATTATAGCTCAATTTTAACAAGTGGAGCATTCATAAGTTTTTTTGTTAAATTTTCTTAAGTTCATTACATTTTTTTAAAGAGATTTTATTTATTTATTTGAGAGTGAGAATGAGCTGGGGCGGGGAAGAGCTAAGGGAGAGGCACGGGGAGAAGCAGACTCCCCGCTGAGCAGGGAGCCCAACGATCATGACCTTAGCTGAAAGCAGACACTTAACTGACTGAGCCACCCAGGCGCCCCTAAATGTGTTTTAAATGTGTCTTTGGTCTTAATGATGCAGGGACATACTGAAATCTGAAGGCTTGGGTCCCTCTCTCTTTGCAACTCATTTGTCATCCTCATTGCCCATCTCATCCCTGATCCACAGCTGCATACCAAACCCCTAGACATTACCAGAACACAGACCACCAAGGTCTTTCATTCTCCAGCACCTGTGCTCAGGCTTCTCCTTCTGCCTGGACACTCATGCCCACGGTCTACCTCATTCAATCCTATCTTGTCTTTCAATACCTAACACAAATGTCACTGGTGCCTTGAAGCTCCTCCAACTTTGCCCTACCCCAGCTCAGAAAATGTACTTTCTCTGTACCTCTCTCTGTATGTTCCTCTACAGTGGCATTTCTTATACTCTATTGTAAGGTTTAGTGCCATGTTGGTCTCTTTTCCACCCCCTTCCCTCTTCACCTCAGACAAGGACCCTAAGGAGGTGCAACTTTCCTATTCCATTTCTACCACCAATGCAGTGCTTAGAACAGAACAGGAAGAGAAGAAACCAACACTGACTGAATGCCTAATAAGTGCAGAGTATATAAACATTAATCTTCACAACCATCCTGTAAAGTATATATTACCATCCCCATTTTACAGATGAGTAGACAGGTTCAGAAAGGTTGAGTAT
>NC_138381.1:60308399-60426605 GCF_054177405.1 Leptonychotes weddellii
AGAAGATGGACTCTGAAAAACAAACTGAGGGTTCTAGAGGGGAGGGGGGTGGGAGGATGGGTTGGCCTGGTGGTGGGTGTTGAGGAGGGCACGTTCTGCATGGAGCACTGGGTGTTGTGCACGAACAATGAATCATGGAACACTTCATCTAGAACTAATGATGTAATGTATGGGGATTAACATAAGAATTAAAAAAAAATTCAAAAAAAAAAAAAAAAAAAGACTGAGCCACCCAGGTGCCCCAAGATCATTCAATTTAAGTGATGGAGTAGAGGGGCTGAGATCAGAACTGGACTTCTGTGCAAATCGAGGGTTCTCCCCATCAGTACAGTGAGGCAGTTTTTATTTTTTATTTTTTTTTAAGATTTTATTTATTTATTTGAGAGAGAGAGCACAAGAGGGGGGAGCGGGAGAGGGAGAAGCAGACTCCCTGCTGAGCAGGGAGCCCGATGCAGGACTCGATCCCGGGACTCCAGGATCATGACCTGAGCCGAAGGCAGTTGCTTAACCAACTGAGCCACCCAGGCGCCCTGGTGAGGCAGTTTTTAGCACAGGCTCTGGGACCAGACTGCCTGGGTACATGTCCTTGGCTCTTCCACTTACTATCCTTTGCTTTAGGCAAACTATTTAGCCTATGATCATTTCTTCATTTACAAAATGAGGATTATAATTGTGCCTGCACATAGGGTTTTTATGAAGAATAGATGAGATAGTATATATATAAAAATACTCATGGGGCATCTGCGTGGCTCAGGTGGTTAAGCATCTGCCTTCAGCTCAGGTAATGATGCCAGGGTTCTGTGATTGAGCCCACACTGGGATCCCTGCTCAGTGGGGAGTC
The DNA here is from genome assembly GCF_054177405.1 of Leptonychotes weddellii. Taxonomy (NCBI): domain Eukaryota; kingdom Metazoa; phylum Chordata; class Mammalia; order Carnivora; family Phocidae; genus Leptonychotes; species Leptonychotes weddellii. The sequence continues at coordinate 60,309,241 of NC_138381.1, forward strand.
TGCTTCTCCCTCTCCCTCTGCCTCTCCCCCCACTTGTGCTCTCTCTCGCTCACTCTCTCTCAAATAAATAAATAAAATCTTAATAAAAAACACTTAGAGCAGTATCTGGCACATACTAAATGTTCAATAAATGTTAGTTATGATGCTTTTGTTACTGTCCCGTGTTGAGCTACTGTTTGGTAAATATTGGATGGCTGGATAAAATGTACATCATTCTAGGCAGAGATTACTGGATTGTCCAATTCACTGGCAAGTGAGGACTATAGTCTCTTAGGAATCCAGAGAGGAGGGACACCTGGGTGGCTCAGGCCATTGGGCATCTGCCTTCGGCTCAGGTTGTGATCCCAAGGTCCTGGGATCAAATCCCACATTGGGCGGGGGAGTCTGCTTCTCCCTCTCCCTCTCCCTCTGTGCTTCCCCCGACCCCAAATATATAGAATCTTAAAAAGAAAGGAATCCAGAGATGAGATGTTAAATCTCTAATAAGTAAAAATACTAATGTGATAACACTTTGACCTTTTTAAGACTCTTTGAGCTGATAATGGCTATAAAAGAGAGGAAACCAAGTATTTTCAACTCCATTTCCAGATAATTTGAACTTGCTTAAACTATCCAGCATAACAGGAGCAAAATCAGAGATTCAGCTAGGCTCTAGCTTCTGATCCTACATGGTGGCAGTAACAACAAGAACAACAACATTAATAATAATAGCAGAAGTTCTTAATATGTGAGGTATTTAATTTAATGTTTATTGGAGCAGATTTCCCTACTATATCCAAGAGAGCAGAAGCTCAGAGCAAAAAGCATGTTACTGGCCTGATGGCAGAGCTATTCTAGGAATGGGAGGCTTTCTCATAAATCTGACGACTTATGAAGGTGACAAAAGGTTAGACCACTCAGTGTTGGAGAGGACAAGATCCTAGAAAGTGGAAATGTTCCACCACTGCCTGGGTATCAACAGCCTGGCTGCAACTGGGCAGCATTTCTATTTCTAATGTCAGGATAATAAGGAAGTTGCTGCCAATACTGCATAAAACTCAAGACACTTAGCAGTGACGGCTGACTTCCAACTGAGCCATTAAGGTAAATGTAAAAGAAAGCTCCAGGTAGAAATATCATTAGGAACTCAGAGAACACACTGAGTGTTTGAAGCTGGTACTTAACCTTCTATTATTGAACTCAGGGTCTTGCCATGCTGGGACCAATCTGAGTCCACTTATGACACCCCCTCGTGCCTATAATACTGCTCATTTCTGTTATCTGGGCTTAACAGAGGTAATTAGGGCAGCAATCTCTTACGGCTGGGCCTCAGAGTACTAAGATGTGATTTCTCCTGTCCTTGCATTTCCTTCCAGCCACAATCGTTCTATGATCTTGTTTGGGATTCCTTTTTTTCTTTTCTCCATTTCACTGTAACAAAGTCTGAAGAATACATAGCATATATTAGTATTCCCTGACATACAAATCCTTTAAAGGATCTCTCTTAAGAGGAGGTGGGATGGAGCCAACCATGAGAAAAGACAGGTCAAGAAAGTTTTGAAGAGAATAGTTCATGTGACAGTGCAAAATGACAGATACACCCAGGAGGGAACTGAGATAGATAATAAAAGGAAAAGCAATGCCTGACACAGAAGATACTCAAGAGCTGTTTGGGGACTGAGAGAATAAATAGTAACAGGAGAATGAAATACCAGGATTCTAAAGGTGGAACAGACGTATTTTCCCAGCTACCTTGTTATTCCCAGACCCAGCATATATTCAATAGATCAACATCTTATTTACATATTGTTTATGTAAATACAAATGCTAACTACAACCCTGAATGATAAATTAAAAGTAATTCATGGCAAACACCACAGTCCAGGGCTTGGCACAGCTGAAATACACAGATGAACTTTTTTGTTTTTACATTTTGAAGACAGAGCAAAGATCAGGACAAAAGTGTTGCCTTCCTAAAGTTAACCCATAGAGCCTACGCCACATGACTGCCTAGACTAGGCCTAGTATTCAGCCAAGGTTGATCGCTCCAACTCCAAACTCAGGACTTTCCTGCTCCCTCTCCCTGACAGCTTAGAACTCCTGGGCTCCATCTCTGAGCAACTCTGTTTATTGCAAGTGCTCTTGATAAGCAATGTAGTCAGGATATGAGGCGTGGCTTCTCACTTCCGCTCTGAGACCCATTTCCCACCCACAAGCACCTGCCTTCATGGAAGTCACACATTTTCATTATGCTCATGAATTCTAAGGCTAGATCCAGAGCTCCTTTGTGCATTCTTCCCAGCCTGCTTTCGTTCTGGTACCTGCTTAGTTCATTCCCACTCACCTGCATCTTACTCTGATTTTTCTGTCCATTAGTCCCATATCAAATTGCTTGCTGGGCATTTCTACATGCATATGTCAAATTCAAAACCACTGAGGCCAAATCCATTATTTATCCCCAAATCAGCTCCCCTTCTCAACCTCCCTGGCATGGCTATGGATCAAATAGAATGGATGCACAACCACTAAGAAATCTACCTGCCAGTAGGCCAAATCAGTGTATTGGGTCCAATGTCAGCCTTGCCCATAATCCTTCCAGCCACTTCCAGTCCTACTCAGCTAAACTTCTTTAGGCAGTTGTCCATTCTCACATTCTCCCTTCATCATCTCCTTTTCCTTTCATAATCCATACATTTAGCTCCCCCGAACCACCCCCCTCAACCAAAATTCCTCCTGATAAAGTCACTAATGGCTTTCTTGTTGCTAAAAGCAATTGATTCTTTTTAGCTCTTATCTTAAGTGACCCTCTAGTAGCCTTTAACAATGTTGACCACTCCCTCCTTCCTACAACACTCTTCCTTTAGCTTCTCTAACACCACACTCTCCTGATTGCAATCCACCCATCTTTGACTGCTTTTTCTCAGCCTCCCCCAAACCTGCTTTTCCTCTTGTTCCTTATCTCAATGAATGGCACCACCATCTTCTAAGCCTCCAAACCAGAAACCAATTTCCTTGGCTTTTCCTGCTTGCTCCTGACATCCCTTGGTCACGGAGTCTTACTTATTCTTCTTCCTAGTTTGCCTCTCTTCAGCCTCATTACCTATATTTGTAGAGCACTTACTATGTGCCGGGCAGGAGTGTTCTAAGTGCTTTAATCCTCACAGCAAACCTCTAAGGTAAATTTTATTATCATCTCCAAATTTCAGATTAGGAAGAGACCTAGGATGGTTAAGTAACTTGCATAATGTCACCTAGCTATTAAGCAGCAGAGCAGGATTCAAACCCAGGTGGCCTGACTTAATTCTGGGTCCAGGTCCACTATTCTCTTTTACCTGCATTAGTCCAACAGCCTCCTTGCTGGTCTTCCATCTTTCTGTCTTGGCTTCTTCTAATCCTCTACCCTGCAGCCTGAGTGATCTTGCTAAAACATGTCACTCTCTTGCTTAAAACTTTTACTGATTCCTCACTGCCTTCAGGATAAAGTCTACACTCAGGAACCTCCATAATCTGGTCAGCAAGTATACACCTCTTTGGCTGCATGTTTTTTGGCCTCATTTTAATCACCACCTTGAATGCCCCACTAGCATAGTGATAGCCTACGTTTCCAGGCTTCTGCACATTGTCTGACCTGCCAAGAACACTAACTCCTTCCGCATTCAGATTTTACTTTTTCTGATAAGCCTTTTCTAACCTCCTAAAACTAGGCCATAAGCACCCCCTGTGCATTCCCACGGCCCCCAGTACTAATCTCCACTGTAGCATTCATTTCACTGTAGTTTTGCCTACTACTATCTGCTCTATCACAAAATAATGAGCTTCTTGAGAACAAGGACCTTGCAGAGTTCACTGTTGTATCCTCAGAACTCAGCTTAGTGCCTGCCTGGTATGCAGTGGATGTTTAACAATCACTGAATCAATAAGCCTTTATTGTCTGCATCACACTGTTTAACACCTACTTATAAATGCCGTATAATATTTTCATTTTCATATGTGTTAGCCTGATCTTTATAACCAGATTCTAGGTTCCTGGAAGATAGCAAATATACTGAGTACTTCAAAGTTAGAGGTTGCTGACACAAAGACTGATACAGTTAATATTTATTCAGGGCTGAGTGAACATCAACAATCCAATGGTGTAGGTACTTTTTTTTTTTTTTAAAGATTTTATTTATTTATTTGAGAGAGAGAGAGAATGAGAGACAGAGAGCACAAGAAGGAAGAGGGTCAGAGGGAGAAGCAGACCCCGCGCTGAGCGGGGAGCCCGACGTGGGACTCGATCCCGGGACCCCAGGATCATGACCTGAGCCGAAGGCAGTCGCTTAACCAACTAAGCCACCCAGGCGCCCCTGTAGGTACTATTTTTATCTCTCTCAACCTCCATTTGAGGAAACTGAGTCATAGAGAATTCAGTAGCTTCCCTAAGATGATATAGCTAGTAAATGAGAGCTGGGATTTGAGTTCTGATACTGGTACCTGTATTCTTAACCACAGCAAGAACAGGCTGAGGAAACTGAGAATTACAGATGCTAAGTAATTTACCTAAGACCATACCGTAGTGCTAAGACTGGAACCCAGGTCTTTCCAAAGCCTACACTCTTAATTATTTGGGATACAGCTCCTCTTGCTTTAAATGTCAGCACTAAAGCTCATACTGGGTGTTGATAAATTTTAAAAGCTTCAGCTCCGGTTTACCGAGATTGAAGAATATTACATTCCTTTTCCAAAGAGGCATCCTTGTAGCTTATCGGGTTAATTTACCTTAAATATCAACAGCCTAGCCTTACAAGCCAATTAAGTTTATATAGTCTCTAGTGTTATCCCTGCAACACTGAAGACTCTGTTTTCCTCAATGTGAAAACCCATGTTTTCTAAGACTGGCCTCTAAGTAAAAATCTACTCTCATTCAGAAATTTACTCTTCCCCTTATTTCTCAAAACCAGTTATGTGATATTCCCAAGTTCTCTGCTTTTGTGGATCCTCAGTTCCTCAGTGTAGAATGTCTTGTTTCTGAAAGTCACCTCTTGGCTGTTTTACTGTTTACTCTTAACAATGATCCACAAGCCCTCTTGGCTGTTTTATTGTTTACCCTTAAAAAATTACTATTCTCTGTAGGCTTATTAGACTCTTTGTCTTTATGTGGTACTCTGCTTTTCCCTTTATATCTCAAACATTTACTAAACACTTAACTGTGTATCAAAATGCAAATAACCGGGCACCTGGGTGGCTCAGTCGTTAAGCGTCTGCCTTCGGCTCAGGTCATGATCCCAGGGTCCTGGGATCGAGTCCCATATCGGGCTCCCTCCTCGAGGGGAAGCCTGCTTCTCCCTCTCCCACTCCCGCTGCTTGTGTTCCTGCTCTCGCTATCTCTGTCTCTGTCAAATAAATAAATAAAATCTTAAAAAAAAAATGCAAATAACCTAACTCATTGAAGGCCATACTTTCAAAGAAAATGGTCTTGGGGTTTAGATATTGGAATATTATTTCCTTAACAATCTTCATAAAGTCATCCTCTGCTCAGTTTGCAATTATACACCCAAATATCTTTCAGCAAAATCTCAGCAGCTACTTCTACAACACATTATATGGAGAGAATAGCTGGAGCCAACTCATTAGATATTACTCCAAAGATTTTTACCAACACGTTAGCCCTCTTTTGCTGACAAAAAAGATTCTTAAGTCTTTTAACAGCTTTATGGCTTCCTTATCAGAGCTCTTCCACTAACATTCCCTATTATCAAAATGAACTGCCCATCTTCCTTGGGAAATGTTCTGGAGGTTATTTCCTGAGGTAACAGTATGGCTTTGTCTCTCTGTATCAGTAATGATTTAATATAAAATTGAGAGTCAAACATCCCTGAAATATTTAGTAAAATATGAGTATTATATTTCCCATCGTTGTCTTCAGGGATATATACAATCCAAAATGAGTATATGAGTAGTGCTGTATCATATTACTATTGTAGTAATATTTCCAGAAGAAATATGGAATTTGGAGTAACTGTAGGCCATGAAATATGGCCATATTACACCAATACATGAAGCAAAGTTCAAAACTAGATTATAAGAAAAAGACCAAAACATCATCAATGATGATGAAAGGCACATCTCTGAACTAAATCCAATTTCCTTGAGGAAGGAAGGTACTGAACTTATTATAATAGAATACGCCTTTGAAGGACTGAGAAACAAGCCTGTCATTCTAGAAAAAATCAAATCATGCAGATAAATGTCTTACAGGCAAGAAAAAGCAGAGATGACTAAGCTGAAAAAAATCTTCTCTAGCCTGTCTTATATCTTTTCTAGGTAGTGCTGTTCCTGATAAGACACATGGCACAAAATATGGTTTCCCTGTACATCAAGGTAAGTTACAGAAGATAGCAGTTTTCTGAATAGAAAACTTAGATAATAGCAACAGGTAACGAAGTTTGGGATTCTGAGGAAGAAATACTGGCACCCCTACATGGGCACAGTAAATAATCTGAAAATAGTACAAGTGCTGGCCTATGTATAGCCTGTCTCTATTATAATCAGAGGGGAAAGTATTATAATCTGGCAGAAGTAGCCCTTCAGAGTCTGAGGAGCACTTCATCAGATAATAACTGAACACTCACTGCATACAAAGGCAACAGATTAGATGCTGAGGAAGCAATCCAAAAGAACTCCCTGCTACTCTGAAATTAAAAACTGCATTCTCATTTTCTCAAGCCTATATAATTTATGTAATGAAACAAAATGTACATCATATTTCTCTTGCAGTGGTGTAAGAGTATTTAGGACCCTCAAGGAAAATTGTGCAAAGAACCCTTCCCCTTCAGCCTTCTGCCTGTATAAATATCCTAATTCCCTGAAAATAATGTAAGCTTTCTTTAACAAATGAAGTATACCCCATTACTCTCTCCCCGACCATTTCACTTTTTCATAACACTTAAGACCACCTGACACTTTACATATTTATCATTTATCTTTCCCAACTAGAATATAACCTTCATAAGGGCAGAGATTTCAAGTTTGTTTTTTTTTTTAAGATTTTTAAATTTATTTGACACAGAGAGAGAGAGCGCACAAGCAAGGGGAGTGGCAGGCAGAGACAGAGGGAGAAGCAGACTCCCCACTGAGCAGGGAGCATGATGCCGGACTCGATCCCAGGACCCTGGGATCATGACCTTAGCCGACGAAGGCAGATGCTTAACCGACTGAGCCACCGAGGCATCCCTTCTTCACAGATACATTCTCAGTATCCGGAACTATATCTAGTATGTGGTAAGTTCTCAAAAAAATTGTAAAATTAATAAAAGTGTTTAAAAAAGACCCCTGAATACTATATTAGAATTATTAAATTACTAAATTTTGGCATATCTGTGTATATGTATATGTGAGTAAATTTACAGATTCTGTGTAATATCCAGCATAGGTCAAGTCCAGGAGTCAGGGGATCAGAAGCTTTTGTGGCGAGACAGAAGCATGATCGCATAAACAAAGCAACATGTCTTATTAAATGGACTGAAGGAATCAAACACAGTCAGCAAACTTCTGTAAAAGTAAACTAAATTTATCTCTGTCCTTTCCATGTCTGAAATCTGACTGTAGTAAATTCAAATTCACTTCAGATTGGTTGGATTGACATTAGCTTTCTTCCTTGATAAAGCTTTTGAAATTTAGTGCTAAGTTTTTTTTCTTCTCCCTAAATTACTGCCTAAAGATACAAGCCCTCATATCGAAACAGTTTCCTATTTCTATTTTGAGATTTGCCTGAGTCACAAGGTAGTGTTGGAGAATCACTCTGTTCTGTCTCTCCATTTACTGAGGCTGCCTGGGAAGTCAAACTGTCAGCCAAACAGGAAGAGGACCCTTCTGCCTAACTCCAAAAGGCCTAAGTCATATGAATGTGGTGAGGTTTAATGATGGATATAAATCACTGCGAATGGATTTCTCCACAGGGTGGAGAAAAAAAGCAAACATTTGACTTTATTTCCTCTATATGAATTCAGGGCTGGTAGAAAGGGTAGACTATTAAATATAGCTGAGCAAACGTCCCAATGTTTGCATAACATGTGTTTTCAACTAAAGAGACCCCTTCTGTATTCCTACTATATATGACACCCCCAAAACCCAAATATAAACAAAGTAAAGTGACTGATCTGATACTGGCAAAGTTATACTGTTTAAAAAAAAAAAAAAAGCCAGTGTTCATAAAAACGTATAAACCATAAAGGCCCTTTTTCTTTTTCAGAAATGAATATAAAGTGTTCCTTCCACCTGGATACTCTTATTTGAGCCCCCTATGTGGTCTTGAGTTCCTCCTGCTTGTGTAATTAGCATGTCCTAAGCTGTTCTGCCTTTGGGACTATAATTTCAAACCTTCCTCCACACAATGATGCCTCCTGACAGAGTTACTCTTTCTGTACTCACACAAATGGAAACAGAAGAGATGAAAGCCCTGGGGATGCAGTCAGTGTAGGTCTCAAACTGATCCTCTGCTAAGCACAACCTGAACTTCTCAGCCTCTCTCTTCTCTGGGCGGAGATCCTCTCTTGGCTTAGTGATCTCGCATGGCATAGGAGGCTTAGGACCCAGGGGGCGCCTTTCAGCCGAAAAACACCTCGCTGCAGCAAGCTAGCTGGGAAGCTCCCAGCTCTAAAGAGAGGCTGTTTACCAGAAGAGCATAACAAGGGCAGGTCTGACTGCAAGGCTGGGACTGGGAGGCAGAGCCGACGCTAAGGGGACCCCGGTTGGACACTGGTTGGTCAATCACCTGCAAGATGAAGGAGGTGAGGATGCTCTTAGCCTGGGTGCAAACATTCCTCATCAGCAACATGCTCCTAGCAGAAGCCTATGGATCTGGAGGTGAGATTACAATCTTTCCTTCCTGCAGCAACTTAATGAAGTAGAAAGGGTAAAGCTGTTTCCCAAGCATGGCCAGGGTAGACAGGAAGATCACTGGAAATGAAGCTTTTAGCTGGTTTCTCTTGTCCCATGAAGGCTTCTTTTTTTTCTTTTCCCTTTTTTTTCCTTCTTCTTCTTCCTCCTTTCCCTGTCAGGGGCTTGCAGCTCCATATTTGCCATTAAGAACAAAGGCAAGTAGCCACTTTCTCTGTCCTTTTCCTTGCCTGTGGCTCATGAGTGGATGGAATTTGGGATTCATCTCCCCTACTCCCTAAGTCCTGTTCTTTTCAGGGGCTTTGCATGGTCCGGTTAGGGCACAGGCCCTCCTTCCCCAGGCTCTCCTGCTGAGGGGAGTGGGAGATTGGAGTCACATCCAAGCAGGGATGAGGCAGGTTCCCTCCGTTTGAGGCTCTCTTTTGCCTGACTGAATCAAGGCTTTTGTAGAATTCTCTTGGGTGGGAGTGTTGCCAGTGCAAATGTGGCCATATCCGTGAAAGGAATACCCCGGCTTATGTAACATGGAATTACAAGACAAGGATGACCGAACCAAAACTCCCAACATCTCCAAAAAGGTACCCGAACCCAGGCGTCCCCCACACACTCCTCCAAAGTGGCCACAAGTTCCAGAGTAACAACCCCTTGCACTTGTGCAGTGCTTTCCGGCTTACAAAAAGAACAGCAAAGCTTATTCTCTGAGCGCTGAGGGCCGGACACCAGAGGGGCTTTAGACGCGCTTTCTCTTCCTTCTTTTTCCGGGCCTCACAACAACCCTTCAAGGCAGCAGGGGTTTTCCACATGAGGTCAGGGAGGCCCAGCCGGGCCCAGGGTCGCCCAAGCAGGGTAGGCCCGGCTCCCCTGCCGGCCACTCAGTGTCGGGGGGGCTCCTCTTCCTCACAGACTGCTTCTGGGACAACGGCCACCTGTACCGGGCGGACCAGCCCTCCCCAGCCCCGGGCCTGCGCTGCCTCAACTGGCTGGAGGCGCAGAGCGGCCTGGCGTCTGCCCCCGAGTCGGGTGAGTGTCTGCCCCCGGCGGCGGGCGGGCGGCGGCCGCGGTCTGGGTCCTGGCCCCGTCCCATGGCGCCTTCTCTCCCCTCCCAGACGCCGGCAACCATAGCTACTGCCGGAACCCGGACCAGGACCCACACGGGCCCTGGTGCTACGTCAGCGGCGACGCCGGCGCTCCCGAGAAGTGGCCTTGCGAGGACGTGCGCTGCCCAGGTACCCTCCCGGACTCCGAGGACCTGAGGACCCCCGAAACCCCCACACCCAGGGAGGCCTGGGAGCGGCCGCGACACCCGCAGCGCACGTGCGTCCGCGCGTCGCCGGCCGGCCCCGCCCCGCCCCCGCGCCGTCCGATTGGCCAGGGCTGTCTCCAGGCCTCAGGGCCCAAAGCCCATTGGCTGCTGCCGCCTCTCCGAGTGAGCTCATCCTCCGCGAGCGCCTTGTAAACAACTGTGGGAGGCGAGGCCACACCTCTTGGCCGCGCGCTCCCTGAGTGGTGCGCAGCCTGTGGGAGCTCACGGGGCTCGAATCCCGGCCCCACGCCCTTAGCGAGTCCCTTAGCGTCTAGTGGCCATTTGTGGAGCGTCTGCTGTGTGTTAGGCACTCTACTCACAGCGACCCTGGAAAGAAGCTATTTGGGAGATCTGAACCTCAGAGAAGTTCAGCGACATATTGAAGGCAATGGCAGGGTCCAGATTTGAATCTAAGTTTCTTAGGATCCAGAGCGAAGGCTAGTTGCTCCCGAGGCGGCGAGACCTTTCTCTGAAATTAGATTAAATGGGATGTGTAACGCATATAACATAGGGATTGGCAAACTGTGGATTCATGGATTGTTTCCTAGCGCAGAGGGGGCCTCTTCCCTTGGAGAAGAGGGCAACTGAGCCGGGCCTTGGAAGATGGCAAGAATTTGAACAGATAAAGACCTGGGAGGCAGGAGAGGCTCTTTCTTACGTTCTTCCTCTCACATTTGCCTTGTCCCAGCTGTAGCATGGCCCCCTCAGACCTGGTCTTGCCCCTGGGGCAAGGATGGATTTCAGTGTGTATAGGCATCCTAAGGTGAACTCCCTTCCCTTTACCTCCTCCAACACTCCAGGCCAGTTTCAGCTGTGGAATTCACTCTAATGAGACATATTTTACACTTCACCTCCAGAGACCACTTCCCTGTCCCCTCCAACCTCCACAACAGAAACTGAGGAGGCGTCTGAAGTGCCAAGTGGAGATGAGGTGCAGGTGTTCGCTCCTGCCAATGCCCTGCCCGCCCGGAGTGAGGCAGCAGCAGTGCAGCCAGTGATTGGGATCAGCCAGCGGGTGCGGGTGAACTCCAAGGAGAAAAAAGACCTGGGAACCCTTGGTATGACTGCCGCAACCCCTCCTTGTGCAAATCATCAAGAAATATTTTCTGATCATCTGGGGTGAGGCTAATGGGACCTTGTGTCCTTTCCTTGGCAGGCTATGTGCTGGGCATTACCATGATGGTCATCATCATCGCCATCGGAGCTGGCATCGTCTTGGGCTATACCTACAAGAGGTCAGTAGCTTATCTTCTGGGCTCTCTGAGAGGAGGGGAAGAAGGTACATAAAATCGAATCCGACTTCTTTGTGGCATACATACCCAAAAAGGAAGTGAAGTATTGAAAGAGGAAAACTAGCTTAACATGTACAGACTTGGTTCTAGTCTTTACCAGGTGACCTTGGACACACCCTTTCCTTTGGTGCCTTTACTCCTCACCCAAAAGCCTTGTGAGGTAGGAGTTCTTGTTTCACACTTTACAGATGAGGATGCTTTCATCAGAGAGGTGAAGTGACTTGCCCAAGGTCACAGTGCCTGGGAGTGGCAAAACTTAGATTCAAACCCAGCTCTTTTGATACCAGATTCTGTGCTGTCTAATCCAACATGCCTGGTATGGAAGTGAGTGGTGCTGCAGAAATCAGGCTGGACACTCATTGCAGGGTCCCAGAGATTGCATTCTTTCTGTGAGTGATAAAATTCTACTAGAGGGGCGCCTGGGTGGCTCAGTTGGTTAAGCATCCAACTTGATTTCAGCTCAGGTCATGATCTCAGGGTTGTGAGATTGAGCCTCACATTGGGCTCCGTCCTCACTGGGTGTGGAGCCTGCTTAAGATTCTTTCTCTCCCTCCGCCCCTCCCCCTTTTATAAAATACATAAAAATAAAATAAAATCCTACTAGAAAAGGTTCCTAGTCACTCCTTTTGCATTTGGGGCTTGAATTCCCTCGACCATAAGCAGTGGGATCTCCTTCAGAACAGGAGGAAAAAATGAGTTGGAGGACTTGGAACCTGTTTGCTACTCATCACCACATATGAGAAAGCCAAAGAAGCTCCTGGGAAACTCAGGGACCTGACCTGTGGCTGGAACAACAGGAGGAGAAATGCTTATTTTGAGAGGCCCCCTGAAATATCATATGGAAAAAGCTCTCAAAGTCCATGATGGGTGCATGATGATAAGACAGAGTTGCATTCATTTGTGCAGCATTGGCTGGTTCTGGGAAAATTATTTGCCATTCTGGGCAATATCAGGGGATTTGACTTCGAGCCCTGAGTGCTTGTGATATTTCTCTTCTATGGTCTGAGAAGGTTTTCTGAAAGGGAAGTGACAAGGTGGCTTGCATTTTCTAGCGGTAAGGGCTATGTCTGAGCTCACAGCCTCGGTGGGTCACCCAGCATTAAATAAACCTAGCATGTCCTTAGAGATTGTGTAGTTAGCCTCCTCATTTTACAGATGAAAAAGGGGAAGTGTTGGCTAAGAATAACAACAGCAGCAGCAAAAGTGAACATTTACCATATGCCAGACCCTGCTTCAAGCAATTTGCATGCTTCAACTCAGTTCTTACAATCACCCTTATGAGGTAAATGTTATTATCCCCAGTTTACACATTAGGAAACAGACAAGAGAGGATTTGTACCTTGCTTAAGGTCACACACCTAGCATTTTGGTGGAGCCAAGTCTTAAGTCTTCCCATGAACTAGCTATCTGTGTGATTTTGGGCAAGTTGCTTCTGTTTTCTACTGCAGAGCTTAGCTCAGTGTGTAGCACATAGTAAGTGGTCAGTAAATGATAGCTGTTTTTTTTGGGTTTTTTTTTCTGTAAAATGTGAGTCCTGTACTAGCACTCTCTCAGCCCTTGTTCCCTATCTGATTTTCTGTGATTCAGGAAGCAGAGGTTCAGAGAGAGCCAAGTATTGACCCAAGAGGGTCTCCAGTCTTCCATTCCGAGGCTGTTACCCTCAGTGGGATGGTTAACATGGCAGGTCCAGGGATACCTGCTTGTTCATTTCCGTGAGTTAAAGGAAATGATGTGGTAGCCCTGGCCTACAATTCATAATCAGACCCAAACCTGTTGGCTGAGTTGAGCCCTTGAAATATTTCCTCCTTCCTCAGCCACTGGATAGCAGTTGGCTCTTCTCCAATCTTGTGACAGTTTCCAGGCCTCCAGGTGCTTGAACTGACTAAACGTTCTTAATTCTAAGCTCAGCTCTTGTGCCCAATAAGGAATCCAGGCCTTTTTTTCTTCTAAATTTGCTTCTCTAGGCTGTCATAGGACTGCCCTGAGGCCTAGAATTTACTGTCCTATGAACTCAGGGCAAGGCACCAAGTCACCAGACTCCCTGTCACTAACCACCGGACCACCCCTTTCCTCAGCAAAAGTGCTCTGAGAACAGACTAATAACAGGAAACCACATGTGGGCTAGAGGCAAGCTCTCAGCTCCCATCTCTCTCCAAAGTCAGAGAACAGATTGTCCTGGAAAGAGCTGTTGAGTGTAGGTTCTGCCGTTCCTCTGCACTTCAGTTTCTTGACTGTTGAATGGGGATATATCCCCCTCCATACACCCATACCCACCCACCCAAGATTATCATAAGTATTAAATATAAGCAGAACACCATTCAGGTTAGATAATCATAATAGCAGCCAACATTTATTGCATGCTTTTTAAATAAATAGGGCCTTACTGAATACTCTTCCTGATGATCTGGCCCAAGCCTCATGACCACACTTACAAGGTTCACTTTTTACACCGTTTTACAGTAAGCTGCTGAGACCTAGAAGAATTAAGTGCCATGTCTAAGCTACACAGCCAGTAAGATGTGTCCAAGGATTATCAGTATCTCCCAAAAGCCCAGCAAGGCTCAGCAGCATCATGCAAATTTGCTTTGAATTGCAAAGGACAGTAGGAAACATGGAAACTTTGAAAATAAAATAGCTGGGTCTGGAAGTCAAAAGAACCAGGATATAATTTTGCAACTGCTGCCAATTCTGGGTGTGACACTAGACAAGTAATTTACTTTCTCTGGTTTCCTCAGAGTTTCCTCATCTGTAAAAAGTGTAAAGGCAGGAGGTTAGATGTGATGATCCTTTCAGCTCTAATGTTTCCTAAAAAGGCAATATTACCTGCTGGTGGCTGTAGACGGTACTGGGTTCAAATCCCAGCTCTGCTATTTGCTTAAATAAATGATTTAACCTCTCTGCATCTGCCTTCCCATCTCTGAAACAGGGATCCTAATAGACACCATATAGGTTTGTTGTGAGGATGAAATTAGACAGTGTAGTTGGGCATAGGGTTTGTGTTCATAGTCTTAGCTGCCTTGAGGAACTTTTCCTGAGCAGCAGTATGGCATAGCACTACTTCCAACTGGGAAAATCATGAGAGAATAATTGGAAGTAACCTTTGTTGCCTGAAGGAGGTCTGGGGTGTTTCCATCACTCCAAAGAGGATGTCAGAGGCAGGCAGCAGCTCCATTCACACCTGCTGACTCTGGCCAGCCCAGCTCCGGATCATGGCTCTGGAGCAGTCATGGATGGAATTACTGTAACCCTTGAACTCTGCAAAGGACCATGAGGCTAATAGGATGGAGCTTTCCGCTGGCTGGGAAGGGCGAGCAGGAACCAGGCTTCCGCTCAGGGGAGTAGGGCCGCAGGTGGGGATGGGTGAGGGCGGGTGAGGGCTCAGCCTGTCCGGTCTTTGTCATGGTTGTCTAGGCTACGGGGTTCAGCCAGCCAGTCTGCAGCTCCCCGTCCCTGCCCCAAGCACAGTGTCTGTGCTATCCCGGAGGGAGCGTTTATTTTCTGATAAAAAGGCAAGGGAAAAACTGTAAGTCAACACTACTCCACCCCCTTAGGAGAGGAGCTGAGTCAGTGAATAAGCCTTTTGTTCCTTCTTGGCTGCCAGACAACAGTCTGCCCCCCCCCCCCCCAAGGCAGTAGGAAGAGGCTGAGCTGCTTGATGGTCAATGCGGCAGGCCTGGTGGCCTCTCTCAGATCTTGAAAGGAGCTGGGGACAGCCTCTGCATCTCCAGCACTCCTAGGCACCAATAACAGGAGGCCCATGGGGTTGGGTGTGTTTGAGGCTTCTAAATGGATGAGACTATAATCCAGATGAATCCCAGCACCTCCTTCCTTTACCCTTGGCTGTTCTTCCAGTCCTCTTCTGCTCCATTAATATGAATTGATTTTTTTTCCCCCTAAAGACTTGTTTACGATGTAGCCTGACCATTATCAACAGCTGGCCACAGCCAGACGCTCGGTAAAGAAGGTAGCTGAGGAAAGCAGGACAACTCCAAAGCCTCAGTTTCTTCATCTATAAAAAGTGGATAGGGGCACCTGGGTGGCTCAGTCGGTTAGGCGTCTGCCTTCGGCTCAGGTCATGATCCCAGGGTCCTGGGATCGAGCCCCGCATCGGGCTCCCTGCTCAGAGGAGAGCCTGCTTCTCCCTCTCTCTCTGCCTGCTGCTCTGCCTACTTGTGCTCTCTCTGTCAAATAAATAAATAAAATCTTAAAAAAAAAAAAAGTGGATAATATTATCTTGCAGAATTGGCGTGGAAGAGGTACATATATAAAGGGTGTGGTATCCAGCAGGTGCATGGGTAGCTCTTTTCATCGTGGATAATGGGCAGGTCATTTCCTGGCATCTTAGTACATACTCAGGATCTATGAATTCTCGCTTTCCTTCTTCCTCCAGCCCCTTAGATTTTGAAATTCAGGCCTTGGCAAAGGACACTTGCATACTCCACCTCTTTTGTTAATCGCCTTTTGGCCTTCTGCTGGCTTGGGGCTCCCTTAATAAAATTAAATCCAGACCTTCCAAGTTTTTCCTTACATGGGCAACCTTGAAGAATCTGGCTTTTTGTTTTATTATGGAAGGAGGTGTTTCCTTCTGTGGTGGCAGCTGTAACTGATGAGCAGTGCCCAAGGGCAAAATTAATCTTAGGCTGAGTGGGGATACACTTGGGCCAGACAGCCATCTTCCCATGTCCCTCCATTTCCTTTTGGGGTGCTCTGGGAGTTATTCTGCTGCAGGAGTTGGCGGTATCAGAGGCTAATGATAAGGATGGGGCAAGCGCCTTAGGCGTGCACATGTAGAAACTCAGTCACCCAGGGTGACTCAGGGAGATGAGCTCACAAATTTGCCTTCCGTGACCTTACAGTGAAAAATAGGGAATCAGAGCACATCTCATGTGAGGAATCTTACAGCATGTCAGGGGCCCTGGAGGTTATCAAGCCCAAGTCCTTGTTTTACAAATGGTAAAATTAAGGTCCAGAAAGGAGGGGAGCTGCTGAGGTCACATAAACAATAATTGCCTTGGCAGGTCAGTAGGAGTTTCCTTGGGAAACCAGATTAAGAAAACATTGCTTGGTGAGTCAAGTCATATTCAGGGCAAATCATAATAACCTCCTCTGTGAGTTTTACAGCAGTTCTGCTGTTTTCAAAATGCATTCACATTCATTATCTTATTTTGAGGCAGATATTATCCCCATTTCACAGATGAGGAAACCAAGGCTCAGCAAGGCTAAGTGTTTCGCCAGGTGTCACTCAGCCAAGGCTGAGCTGGTACTAGAATGCAATAGAACTGGTTGATTTAAAGATAGTTCTGAGGCACCTGTGCAGACTCCATCCCCTCCAGGCCCTGCTGTTTTCTCAACATCCTTCAGTCTCTGGAAGTTTGTCATTGTACCTCATATGATGGATGTGTAATCCATCTGATCTCAGCTATCTCCCTGCGGTCTGAAGTAGGCCTGTGTTGTTTCACCAAGTCATCGATCAGCTGCTGGTTTCAAGGCCTCTTTGGGGTGGGCTCCTTCTAGGAAGATTTCCTCTGACAGTTGAGCCCATGTGTCTAGTTGTGACTTCAGAGTATGCTGATTTGGGTCCTGGGTTTTGGTTCTGGTGTGTAGTATGCTAGGCACTCACCAAACTCTGGCCTGCAACAGGCATGGTACAGGCCAGTAGGAAGGGCCCTACATGTGCAGCCAGAAGACTGGGTTTGAGTCCCTGTACCACCATTTCTTTGGGGTGACACTGATCAGGTCAGAACTTCTCTAAGTATCAGCTGGAGTCCAACAGACTTGGGTTTGAGCCCATTATGTTATTGGCAGTTCCTTCACTTCTCTGAGCTAGTTCTTCATCTGTAAAATGAATGATAAGACCTAATTCCTAGGAACGGTTCAGCCAAGAATGAAGTGAGATAATGTACACAAAGTTCTTAGCATGGAGTGAGCACTCCATTTGAGTAAAATGGGGCAACACCAGGGCCTGATTGGGTCACCGAGCACCATGAGAATTCGAAGGATGTTTGAACATGGAGGAATCTGATGGTCATTGTCTCATTGTTTCCATTGACCAGAGCAGCCCTCAGTCCCTTTTGCCCCCTGTATGGGCTGGGGACAGTCCTTGTTTCCAGCCAGCACTCACACCTTCCAAGGACTTTAGAATAAGAGAGCTGTCTTAGAATAGGTAAGTTTTCTGCACAACTTTATGGGTTAGGACTGAGATGGTTCTCTGGGTCTCTTGGAGCCCTTGGCTGAAAGAACAAAACCATATCTTGCTTTCAGTCACACTATCTTCACTGAGCCTGTCTACAGCTGTGGTGAGGTTCATGCTACTATACACTAGTTTAACAGATGAGGAAGCAGAGACCAGAGGTGTAGGAGCTTCTTGTTAAGGCAGTCTGGCAGAATGGAAATCTCATACATCAGCCACTGATTCGCTCTGACCATGCTTAGCCCTCGCCCCTGCCTGGGTGCAGCAATGCTATTTAATGAGCAAAGCCATGCAGGAGGCACAGCCTGAATGCTTCCTTCTTTTCTTGCCAGGGGGAAGGACCTGAAAGAGCAGCATGACCAGCAAGTGTGTGAGAGGGAGATGCAGCGAATTACCCTGCCCTTGTCTGCTTTCACCAACCCTACCTGTGAGATCGTGGATGAGAAGACTATTGTGGTCCACACCAACCAGACTCCAGTGGACCTTCAGGAGGGCAGCGCCCCCCTCATGGGTCAGGCGGGCACTCCTGGGGCATGAGCCACCAATAATGGGCAGGAGCCCATGCAGATACTGGTGCAGGACAGCCTACCCTCCTACAGTTGGGAGGATCTACACTTTTTGTTGTGGTTAAAACCCTCCCTCAACTTTTTTTTTTTTTTGTGAATTCTAAAACAGAAACAGGTGTGCTGAGGGCGCGGCTGGGTAGGGTCCTACCAATGCTCCTCCTCCATCCCCTGGAGCAAGATTTTGCCTGTGGATGGAGACAGCGGCAGCCCCCACTGCAGTGCTGCTGACAAGGGCTTCCAAACATTGCCTGTGCCCTGGAGCTGAACCAGGGACAGACAAGGAGCTCCCCCAGGCTCCTCTGTGCTTTATTATCTAAGATGGCCTCGGTCTCCGCCCTTCCGTTTGTTCTCTGTGGGCTTGAGTGGCGCATACTGTTATCCATAGTTCAGGTCAAGCGGTCAAGAGGCAGTATTTAAAAAATACAGTTTTTAAAATAGTTGGGATGGAACTCCCTACTGACCTGAGAACCAGAAATGAGTTCGTACAAAAGTCAAAACTGTGGGTTGAGAATGGGATCTAGGCTAGGGGCTCCTGGGGGTGCTCCAGCTTGCTGGTGGTGATGTGCCTTGATAACCATGGGCTGGCCCGGGGCCCAGGGACTCTTCCTATTTCAAAAGGAAAGGAAGAATCGCACTGAACATTCCACTTGGGAAGAGGGTAGAGAAGGATCCGCAGCCGCTTTAGGCCACAGGACCTGAGGGAGGCCTGGGGTACCCTAGACAGTCTCTGTTCAGGGTGGACAATGACCTCTTTTTGTTTTTCAGGGGTAAGGCAAGAGCCAACTAACCTACGGGAATTACACTGTGGGGCCTTGTGAGCTGCTTCTGAGAGGTTAACTCAGAAACTAAGCTCAGAATCAAGGTAATAAAGTGCTTCAGGGCTTGAGTTTGCAGGTGGCTCTGTGGCCTCCAGGCCAGTGCACCCCTAACTTGTAAAACAATCAACCATTGGAAGGGACCTTAGGGTTCCTCAAGCCTTTTGGACACAGGCCCACAGGGGGAAAGTGATGCCCAAGGTCATACAGCAAGCTACTGGCATGGCCAAGAGGAGAGTAACATTTCTCCACAGCACTGTGCCACACTGAGCCAATGGCTCAGCAGGGCCTCCAAGCCCTGATGTCACACTTGGAGGCCTTAGCAGTGCTCCCTATCCAGAGCTTCCTTCCCAAAGCCCTTCCACTGTCCCACATGGGAGAGGGGGGTCAGTAGGGCCCATTCTCTTCAGCAGACTATTCCTGGGAGTGGTTTGCTGAGGGGACCTAGGCCTCATGGGTCCCCTGGTGTTAGTGATACTGAAGAACAGTACATTACTGGTTTCTACTTTTCTATAAAAGCATTTCTCTGTGTACATGTTTTATATACCTCATTCTGATACCTGCATATAAAGTGCAGGAAATTGCTCTGCATTTGACTTGTATAAATTAAAAAAACAAAAAACAAAAAACCCAAAACTCTGTATTGCCAAGTTTTTATGGGGTGCCAGGACACTCCTCCCCTAAGTTGATTGGTTTTTGGTTACCTTGTCCACACCTGTGTGGCAAGCGCTGGCTTTCTGTCATTAACCCTGGCCCTGTAACTGGGAGGCAGCAACAACTGGTGGGTAGCTGCTGCCCCTGCCTTCTGTCTTCACTAGGAATCATTCAGGTTGACACTGTAGGAAAGATGGGTATGCTGGCCTCCCCACAGGCAGTTTGGTCACTGCAAATCTTCTCCCCCCTCAGCATTCTTCCCGAGGTGGAGGTAGTTAAAATGAACATCCAGGCAGCCCTTCGCAGGTGCTGGAGACAGAAGTGATGGGTGGTGGTGCTGCTGCAGCAGCCAAAGGAAGGGATGGGTGTGCAGAGGGGGATGGGTCCTTGGGCTGCAGGGAGCAGCTCTAGGTAGAGGAAGGCCCCTGTGGGGGTGACCCCTAGGGCTCTAGAAGAAGCTACCAATGGGAAGTTGTTGGACTTTTTCAGCATGAGATTTCAGCAACATGTTCTCTGCCTCTAGGAACACCCAGGGTGATCTCTGCCCATGCCTAGACATTGCTCTGTAGTTCTACAAACAAGGGGTACCCTGGCTTACCAGTTTTGCCAAGAACCAGATTCTGTCCTTAAATTGAACTCCCCGAGCTTTGGGCGAAATCACCTTCGGGTATATGGATTTATACTGTGCCCAGGATCCCACTAGCCAGATATCATCCTGTCCAGTGCCCCACATCTCCCATGTGTAGAAGCAAGGCCAGGTCTTCTCTCAAGCACTTGAAGGAAAACACAAGGGGTGGAGGTGACTTGCATTCATTTCTTCCCTTTATGAAGGTGGCACCCGGCTCTGCAGGGAGGATATCCAGGCTTACAGGAATGTATGTGCATCAGAGGGTGGAAGTGTATGGCCCCAAAGGAAGGACTGGGCGCACAGGACAGTCAGACCTGCTTCAAGGATTGGGTTGCCTCAGGTGGGAAGCGCTTGTTCCCTGGAGCAGACTGGTGTCTATATAAGAGGAATTAGAGTTGGGGGTGGGGCGGGGCATGAGTAGTCCCCTGCTGTGGGGAGTCATGGAGCAGGCTCCTGAAAGTTGGCCAGCAGACCCCCCATGTATCCTCCTCCTGCTGAGTCAGGCCCCAAGTCAATTTTTTATTCTCAGTAACAT
The DNA here is from genome assembly GCF_054177405.1 of Leptonychotes weddellii. Lineage (NCBI taxonomy): Eukaryota > Metazoa > Chordata > Mammalia > Carnivora > Phocidae > Leptonychotes > Leptonychotes weddellii. Next base: position 60,330,080 of record NC_138381.1, read on the forward strand.
CACTTATGTTAACTGCTTAATTTATTTGGTCTGCTCAATGGCCCACCAGGGCCCACCACTCCCATGCTTGCTGGGGACAGCTGAGGCACAACCAGCCACAAAATTCTGACTTAGGGTTGCTCGGAGCCAGGGCTCAACCCTACAGCAAGCTTGCACACTCCACATGTAAGTATGGTCTATATAGCAGGTAAACTCTGTCCAGAGAGGACATCTAATCCCACAACTTATCAGGCCTATGTACAGTATTTCACATATCACCCAACAGATACAGCAACAAAACAGTATTGACATCAACCACTCGCCTGGATCACTCCTCCTCTACTACCTCCCCCCACCCCCCCAAAAAAACACAACCACCACACATTGCAGTAATATCCCAAACCCATTCCCAATTTGTTAAATACGGTGCAAGCTCACAGACACATAGGAGGAGGCAAATTTTGTTGTGTTGAAGGGTCCCTGGAGTTCTGGGAGCCAATGTAGAGGGTGCCTCCAGCGCTTTTCAGTGCCAATAGCTGTCAGGAAGCTGCAGCCAGGAGCTACAAGGAGCTACTGAGCTGGGCCAACCAACAAGGGAGGTAGAAGCCAGAGAGCCCAGCTCAGGGAGCAGTCTTCCCCAGCATCCCAGCTCCGGGACTCTGCCACCACCTCGTCCTGCCCAAGTTGCTACTTGGACCAGGCATGGTGAAGGGTGAGCAATGGCTGCCACAAGGGAAGGGCCAAGAGACTGCTGAGATTCCCACTCTCTTGGCTCATACGCTGGGCCTGTGGCAAGCCACACAATCCTCCAGAACCTATCTAGCACTAAGCTAAATGTCTTGGGCTTCTGACTGAGGTGCCCACCAGGGTATGCGTGACAGCAGCCAGGATACGGGCTTTCTAGAGGGCGGGGCCCCTTTCTTTCCAGGCCCCAGCCTCTTGCTGCATTTGTGGGTGAGTGCTTGTTGCAGGTAGAGAGGCCCAGGAGCTCTCAGCGAGCCTCTAGCAGTACAGTTTGAGAACATGAGGTGGAAGCTCCCCCTCACACTGATGTGGCCCCTAGGCCTGGTAGATGAGCAAACTAGCCCTTCCCCTAACTCCTGGCCAGTTCCACCACAAACTAAGGGACTCTTCAAAACTTGCTCCCTCAACCCCTGCCCCAGAGGAGGGTGGAAAACAGAGTGGAGGGGTGGGTAGCACCACTGTCACTTCACATCCTTGGATAGCCGCCTGGCCACCAGTCTTTCGTCCACACTCCCACTTGGAAGTCCTCCTGTACCCAGCTGGACTACAGACTTCAGAGCCCACAGGCAGGTTCACCCTGGAATCCTGCCCAGCAGGTCCAGGTCATGCTCATTAGTATAAGCAAGAGCCTCCTGGAATCCCAATGCCAGGGAGGTCCCAAGTGGTCACGAGTAACAGATTCCTCCTGGCCCGTGGGCCAGGCTTTTTTTTTTTTTTTTTTCTTTTTTTCTTTTTTTTTCTTCACAGCTTTTAGGCGAGTGTTGGATCTACAGACAGTAACCAGACCCCCAAACCTTGATGTGTTTCCCTGGTGCTGCGCCCGCTCGCCTCCTGGGGAGGTAGTAGGGATGGCTTGTTCTGTTTCTAAACAAGCTGCCAATCACAGGAAGCCCGGATGGCCCTGCCCACAGCAGGGATGGGGCGCAGAGGGGGCAATGGTGGATGCAGAACGCCCCCCCGCAGGGGGCTGGGCCAGGGCTAGGGGGGTGAGTCCCGGGTCAGGCCGTACTGCATGCTCACATTGTGGTCCAGCTCTTCCAGCTCTGCAGGCAGCGGGATGCCCAGTTCCCCCAGGTACAGGGAGAGAGCCTCAAAGGAGTCCTCCAGTTTTGAGAATGCTGGTCTAGAAAAAAAAAAAAGGTGGGGTGGGTGAGTTGAAGGCACGTTGAGACAAGGGCAGGGCCACAGGGTGCTGTGTAAGGCACCTAGGCCTGTAGCTCAACCACTTCCTAGTTGTGTGACCTTGGGCAAGCCCCTTAACCTTGTGCCTCTGCAGGAAATGGGGGTGTTACATAATGTTACAGCTACTGTGTAGGGTTGCTGTGACGATGAGAGATAGCACTGTGACAAGGCTGGCCTTGCTTGAAGGGGTAGCTTAAAAAAACAAGTTCAGGGGAGGGGCGCCTGGGTGGCTCAGTTGGTTAAGCGACTGCCTTCGGCTCAGGTCGTGATCCTGGAGTCCCGGGATCGAGTCCCGCATCGGGCTCCCTGCTCGGCAGGGAGTCTGCTTCTCCCTCTGACCATCCCCCCCATGCTCTCTCTCTCTCTCATTCTCTCTCTGTCAAATAAATAAATAAAATCTTTAAAAAAAAAAAAAAAAAAACAAGTTCAGGGGAAAAAAGGCTCCTCTCATGTCTTGGAGAAAATGCAATCATCAAAGGTGGAATTGGACTAAGTGCCTTTTTAAAGATTCTTTCCAGTCAGACTATTTCCACATCAATGGATCTGCTCAGGAAGGGACATTTCATAGGCTTAGCAGCTCTTCCCAAGGGGAAAACAAACAACAGGCTCCCAGTGCTGTGGAAACAGCTTAGCTGCCCTGGAAGCCTGAGCCAGCTCAGGCTTACTCCTCCATCTCCTCCATGTTTTTGTTTAACCATCCTGTCACCTTCTCGGCAAGGCCCACTCTCACCACATTTAAAATTACAACTTGCGCCCTACACATCCTCTTTCTTCAGCTCTGTCTGGAGAGCTGGAAAGTCTTTTTTCCATACCACTTGTCACTTCCTAATATTCAATGAAGGGTATTCTGTCTATTGTTTATCATCTCCCCTTGTGAGAATGTGAGTTCCAGGAGGGCAGGCAGCTTTGCTTTGCTCAGCCAAGTGCCCAGGACAGTGTCGAGCACAGGACAGATACTCAGTCTGTATTTTTTGAGTGAATTAAACACAGACATTTAAAATGACTAGGAAGGGATATTAGCAAACAAATACTGTGTAGCTTCACATTTTCTCCTCATGCTCTTACTCTGGTGTTATTGAAGGACTGCAGTCCTCTGGCCCATGAAGGAACAAAATGTAGAGGCTCCCAACTCTAATGTGGACCTCTGGAAACCATTCTGAAATAAAGGCTATGTGCCAACTGGTTATCTTGAGGGGATGGAGCAGGAGAGTGAGAAGAGCTGAGGGGTACGATGGTTAGATGATCATAGAAAACATGCACTTTCTGTGCTATATATTTTAGTCATACATGATTTTTTAAAAAGATTTACTTATTTAAATAATCTCTATGCCCAACGTGGGGCTCGAACTCACAACCCTGAGATCAAGAGTTGGACGCTCCACTGACTGAGCCAGCCGGGTGCCCCTTGAATTTGTTTAAAAGAAACAGGATTTTTGAGAGCAGAAAAACAAACACAGCTTCTAGTTCTCTAATGCACAAACCTGGAAAAAACTGGGGTAACGTTGACAATAATGAAAACCATAGCTTGAGATGAATAAAGGTCACTTAAAATTTTTTTCTTTAAAGGAGATGATTAGCTAAATGCATAAAGATGCTCACTGTAGTAATACCTGTAAGGAGAAACTGAAAAAACCTGAGTATCTACATTATGTATATTTTTATTTTATTTATTTATTTTTTAAAAGATTTTATTTATTTATTTGACAGAGACATAACGAGAGAGGGAACACAAGCGGGGGAGCGGGAGAGGGAGAAGCAGGCTTCCCGCCGAGCAGGGAGCCCAATGTGGGGCTTGATCCCAGGACCCTGGGACCATGACCTGAGCTGAAGGCAGATGCTTAACGACTGAGCCACCCAGGCGCCCCTACATTATGTATATTATAGTATGTTCGGACAGTCTCTTGCACTGAATTTCACACAGTCAACAAAAATGATAAACAGGAAGACTGGGTAGTAACAAGGAAAATGCAGGGCAAAATATAAAACTTTTCTTTATCTGAGATTATAACTATATTTGTTTGGACATAGATAGGTGAACATGAGAAACACTTATTCTGTTAGAATGGCATAGGTTTGGGTGAATTTTCTTCTGTTACAATTTGTTTTCATGGCTATGTCTGTGTTATATCCGGGTCACTCACAGCTATGCCCTTGTGCCCCCAACCACCCCACCAGGCATATCAGAGTTGGTAGGGCGGCTTCAGTGGTGGACAGCCGCATCCTTGAGCTCAAGGCTTTTGCCGCCTCTGTACCTGGGAAGGGCTTGGGGACGGCGGAAGGCTGGGGCAAGCATCCCAGGCCTATGGGAGCTGGGGGAAAGGGGCAGGATACCAACCTGCTCTCGGGCTCCAGTTTGCAGCAGATAGCTGCCAGGGGGAAGAAGGCTGGGGGGCAGTCTGTGGGGACAAACTTTTCCCAGAAAAGCTTCACGTTGAGGCCAAAGTCCAGTGTTCGGGGCAGGCAGTCAGGATCTGCATACACCTGCCCGATGATCTACAGACGAAAAGATGGCTGGTCAGGAATGGACTGTGGTGGGTTCGGTCACAGGGCAGTGGGATACTGGTGTATGGACAGGAAGGATGGGCAGAAGAGGGAGGTAAAAACCAAGGTTCAAGAGCTGTCCCCCATGCCCAAATCTCACGAATCCAGACTTTTCTCTCAACTGAGAGTCTGATTACTAGAAGAGGCTTCACTGCAGCAGAAGCAAGATGTTCCAAATCTGGAGAGGCAGCTCCACACATCCCACTCTGCCCTGCCATGTCCCCTCGTGTCTATGTCCCCTGTCAGAGTTCATAGGGTCTGATTCACGTCTGAAACCTTTCGGTGCCAGCTTAGTGCTTTGCACACAGTAAATGCTCAACTGACTTCTATTAAACAATTTTTAAAAAACCCTCCTTCATTATTCCAACTGTCCCTTGTCTCTCCTCTACCACTCACCATTTGTAGGAGTTACAAAAGACTTTGAACATAAGTGTTTGACTGAGTGCTTCCAGACACACTGAGCTAAGCTCCTAATGGCAGAGATCTTTCTAAGACTCACTCTATCCACCCCACCATGCTCAGCCCTGTGCTAGACAGACACTTGCTATAGCGGCTACTTCCACTTGTAGGGCTGACGGCCACGGGACTACTAGGGCCCGGGGACAGGGGACCAGAGGGAAAGGTTGCATCCGGACCAAGAGCTAGACAGACAACCGTAAGGACACTCTCATCTGCCCCTTCCTGGCTGTGGGACTAAGAGCAAGTCGCTGCCCCTTTCTGAGCCTCAGTTTCCTCACCTGAAAAAACCCTGCCCAATCCTTCTCATGGGACCCATGAGACTCAAATGTGTCTCGCGTTGATTTTATGGTGAACTGCCCATCATTAGGAGGAGCAGTCCCAGTTCTGGGGCAGGGCAGAACTACTAGGCCTGCTGCCTCAGGCCTGGCCTCTGTGCTGGCTGGAGCTCACCTCGCAGAGAACGATCCCAAAAGAGAAGACATCCACCGTCTCATCGTAGCTCTTTCCTTGGGGAACACAGGAGAGTAGGCTGTTAAGTTTGGTCTCTTATCTGCTCTGTACTGAGTCTGGGGCCAAACCAGGCCACAGCCAAGAACCAGGGCTAGAACAGGCTCTGCAGGGATGCCGTAAAGGCTGCCCAGGACAGGCACCCTCTGAATATCATCTTTCCTCAGCCCTGGGTGGGCTGCCTCAGAGAGATCTTATAAAACACACTGCCCAAAATGAAACTGCATGGGACAGTGAAAGAGAACTGGATCAAGGTTCACCTGGACTCTGTCGTTAGCTAGTTGTATGTTCCTGGGCAAACCACTGAACTTCTCTGGGCCTCAGACTCCAAAAAAGGGTTGAATCAGGCCATTTCTGAGGCCTCACAACCCTGTTCATTTCAAGAATCCTAGTCAGTATCTCTGGTTGGTTTGAGTATTATCCACGAGGGGGCACCATACTTCAGTTCTCAGCAGGGAGAAAGAAAAGGCGAAATCTCTGGCAATAAACAGCCTGAGTTCTCAGCTATCCTTGGGGCACAAAAGCCGCAGTCAGACCTCACCCTAGGCCCAGGAGCTCAGGGAGGAAGGAATTTATGAGGTCCAGTGTGGCAAGGGATAAAAATCATCTAGCCATCAGCTGTGGGTACCTGGCCTTACTTCACAGGCCTCCCTTGAACACCCAGGACTCTGCTCCAAGATGTGGCCCCCAAACTCCCCTCTTGGGGCATGTCCCCTCCATTGTCCAATATCAGGACTCACCGTTCAGCATCTCAGGGGCCATCCAGTAGGGGTTTCCCACCACTGTATAGCGCTTCTTGCGGTCATTCTTACGCAAGGTGCGTTTCTTGGTGGTAGCCTTCTCCACTGGGGGCTTTTTCCTCTCCTCAACTATAAGCCGTGACAGCCCAAAGTCTGCCACCACCACAGTCTTGTCCTGGTAGGACAAGGGCCAGGTCAGGACTTGGTGAGGACATTCCCAAGAGAAGTCATTGAGAAGGGGAGAAAAGGTAAGTAGCAAAGGGGAGTCACAGCTAAAGCGCTCTCTGGCAGACAAGGCTTGGTTATTTGTTTTCTAACAGTCTGGTATCTGCACAGCAGAGTCCCCAGACCTGGGGGTGTTCACAGCAGAGCCCCTGGAGCCTGGAGGGATAAGGCTCTGGGACCTAGAGAGTGGAACTCAGAGGCAGAAAAAGGGATTTCTTTTTTTTTTTTTTTTTAAATCCCATTCTGCCTTGTTCCCCAAAAGATTTAAGGCATGGCTAGAACCAGGATAAGACAGAAAAAGATAAGGTAGAGGTAGTCAGTGGGGGGACTTGGGGGGAGATAAGCTCTTCAAATAGCTACAGGGCAGTCATGTGGAAAAGGGTTAAGATTATTTAGTATGGACTCAGAGGGAAGAGCCAGGGCCAGTTAGTGGACACCCAGGGAGCTAGACTGCAAGCTAGCAGGATAAATGACATGCTAACAACCAGAGCTGATGGGTGGTGTGAAAAATGCTGACCCCAAACTGGCCACTATACATTTACTAGCTCTGTGGCCTCAGAGTGAGGCCTCAAGGTGCCACAGTTGTAGAATAGGGTCTGTAGTGAGCTGCATTACAGAACTACCATGGGGTGAAACCAGGAAAAACACCAGGGCTCTATATATAGTTAAGGAACTTCTGGAGCTCTCTCTAACCAAAGGATTTCAAAGGCTGCTACTGAGAGTTGGTGTAATTGTGTTTACATGTGTTTGAGAGCCCCCAGAAGACAGAGGAGGGCATCAGGTACGGCAGGAAAGGCAAGACAGGAGCCTTAGGTGGGGAACAGTCAGTCTCCTTTGTGATAAGGCAAGAGGGCTGGCCCTAGGGAGACCCAGGGTGGTGGGACATACCAGCTTGATAAGGCAGTTGTGTGAGTTCAGATCCCGATGGATGATGCACATGGAGTGCAAATAGGCCTGGAACAGAAGTACGAGCTGAGGCCAATGGCCAGTAATTTAAGCAGATGCAGACTCCGCAACTGGGGGCCTGCTCTTCTCCCAGGCCATCCCTATTCAGCTTCAGAACCCAATCTGGACCCTAGGGCTAGGGCCGCCTGCTGTCACTCCCTTGTCCCAACACCAACAGAAAGCCAAAGGCTGCTTGGGCTTCCTCTCTCTCCCTGCTACCACCTTCTGACCATCCTTTGTTCACTGACCCCAACCCAGCGGCTGCTCTAGACACTCACTGCTCCCTCCTAAAGTCCCCAACTCTATGGGCCCGGGGCCTTGCATGCCCCCAGCCCCTCTACCCATTTTACATAGATCCAGGCCACCTGAAGTGAGTGCCCTCAGATGCACTGCTCCTAGCCCCCTTCACTGCCATCCTCACCCCAATCTCTGGCTTCAGCCACCCTGGATCCTTCCTGCCTGTGATAGGGGAAGAAGTGACCTCCTCCTGGCCAGCTGGTTCCATATTCCTGACATTCTCCTTCTCTGAGACTTAGCATACTCCTTGCTCTTCCCTGTCCACACTTTAACTTCTTCCTCTTCCTACCCCAGTGTTTTCATGCAAGCCTCTGTTTGCTATTCTGCTTCCGGCCCCCCTAACATCCAGGCCTCTACTCCTGGCTCTTGTCACTCTGCAGCCACTTCCTTTTCTTTCTCTTCCCTTCCCCAGCCAATGTGGAAGGAGCTCCCTACACGCCCCCCTCCAGTCCTTTCTAATACTGCTTCCATCCCCAAAGCTCCTGGCTCTGCTCACATACCGAGGGAGCTCTTCCTAAATGCTGTAGCTCTTGTGACCTGCCTGCCTGTCCTTTCTCCCAAGACTGCCTGCACCTCTCCCATGCTACCTGTTCCTGAGACTCTTGTGTTCCTGCATTTTCTTCCAGCCTCCTCAAAGCCACCTTCTCTACACATGCTGACCCCCACTAACCACACATCAGCCTCAGGCAACACTAGTTCTTCCCAGACCTGTTTCCCCAACATTGCTGCCCCTGCAAACATCTGGTAAATAACACCACCATTCTTCTAGGTACCTCAAGCCACCCCTACTCTTTCTCCTCCTACCTTTGCTCCCTTGCTGCCAACCAGTCTCTCTGCACCCCGCCTCCCAGTCTCCCGTCCCCACAGTCATACCTTAATTCCATACCTTAATTCAGAAACCTGAAATGTTTCACTAGCCCCACCCCTGGTCTCCCTGCCTTCAGTTCTCCTAACTCGACCGCCATCTACTGACCGCACCAGACCCATCTTCAAAAAAACAGCTCTGTTCACAAAACTTTCTTGCTTAAGTATCTTTTACACCTGTCTTTTTGGCTTCCTAAGTAAAGTCCAGACTCCTTAGTCCGAAACACAGAGATCTTAATGTACCTCCAGACTAACACAGTCTCTTCATGGGCCCCACATGAAGGCAGTGATTAAAATCTCAGGTTTGGGGGTCAGACTGACTAGCCTAAGCTCCTTGCCCTATCCCTTTCTAGATCAGCTTCTCATCTGGAAACCGGGGTTGTCGTGAGGAACACATACATACATGTTAGTCCCTCAGCTCAGTGCCTGGCATATAGAAAGCACTCAGCAACGGTCACTGGTATTACTACTATAATTGGTCTCCTTCTTTCCCAGGTGAAACAGACCTCAACCTTGGGGTCTCTCTGCCAAGAGGAACTTTTATCTAATTCTGACCCATCCTTCAGGCTTAACTAGAACACATCTCTCCCTTCTCTGATTTCATAGGCAGTGAGGTTCTCTACTTGCGCCAAGTTCCCACAGCAGCTGGACACTACTAGTTTCCTTACCCATGCCTGTTTGCCCTTGAAGATTTAGAACCCGTTGAGAGTAGGTTGTGAGCTAAGAAAAGGCAACTGGGGGCAATTTCACAGGCACCGAAAGAAGCTCAGTAAGCAGCTGCTGACCGACCCAGCCCACACAAGCTGCCCAGGCTGGGGTCTCTGTCTTCCAGTACCTGCCAGCAATCCCCACACCTATCCTGACTCCCCATCCCCACCTTGCCACCACTCCCACCGCTGGCAGAACTCACCATTCCAGAGGCGATGCCTTTGGCAAATCTGACCTTCTGCTGCCAGGGAAACGGGTCCTATGGGATGGGGGAATGCCCATCAGAGGCTGTGGGGCCCTGTCCCATTTGGGATCCAGGCTCATGGGTCAACATGGTCTGCCAGTGAACCCCCCCTGCCTATGCCCAGTTCTGCTCAGCATGACCCTTTGCAGGCAAAGCAGCAAGGGTGGTATGCTCACCACACTCCGCAGAAAGTCCTTCAGCGTGCCCCCCTCAATGTACTCTGTCAACAGGTTCAGCTTCTTGTCCTTGTATAGCACACCAATGAACTTCAGCACATTGGGGTGGTCCAGGCTGCGCATCACCTTCACCTGGGGTGGTAGAGGCCAAGGAGGGTGGATGGTTACTTCCCACTGTGTCTTCCTCACCCCCTTTCCTCCAGGGAGTCAGTCTGACAAGTGTTACCTGCATCTCCTACCTCTAGTCTTACATGATGGGGATGCCACACAGGCCTCACCCTTGGGATCCTGCCTTTCTGGGAATTTTATTGGGGGAAACTGGAATGGGAGGATCTGAGAGTGAAACAAAGGCCTGGAGGGCAATACCCAGACCATGGGAGTACCAACTGAAGGAATGGAACAGCTTGGGAGGTGTGGTAAAAACTGTGTAAATGCTCCACAGGGGTGAGAGTTCTCTGGGAGGCCCCACTCCAGGCTCCCTTAGCAGGGTGTTCAGGTGGTGAGTGTAACTAGTTGTCCTAAACTGGTCTGTTTTCATGTCCATTACCCCCATTAGCTGTAAGCTCCTCTGAACCACATCCAATTTGTTACTGTATCCCTTGTACCCAGATCATGCTGTCTTAGTAAGTGTTCATTGAACAGATAATTAGGCATTCCTCTAGAGCTCTTTTCTGCTCAGCTTTTAAGACAGGAATTCTAAAATAAGTTTCCTCCTGAAACTGTTTAGTAAAATCTTCCCTCTTGCAACGGTGAAACCAAACTCCTAACTCCCACCACCCCATCTTCTTACCTCAGTCAGAAAAGTCTTCTGTGTTTCCTCATCACACCGAATTAACTCCTTCATGACCATCACTTTGCCAGTGGCTTTGTGTGTTACCTAGTTACAAAGAAGGGCAACTATTACTGGTGCAGAGTTCTGGGGAACTGTGTGAAAATATATGCAACTGGCCATCTCATCCCCTGGAAGACATACTGAGCCAGATCAGACTGACAAGAGTTCATGTGTAGAAGACACAGCCATGAGGCAACAGGGGCCTCAGAGGGGAGCATACCCTCTTCCTTGGAGAGCTGGACATGCACAGAGGGGAGGCGAAAATGCAGAAAAGGGAAGTATAGGAGGCAGGAGGGGACACTGGCAAGCCAAGCAGGGGCTCTGGTCATCTGACACAGGAATGAGTCCCTTGGTTGAACAGAAGTCTGGGGACAGGAGGGTCAGTGCCACAGACATGCACCAGGGAGCTGGGTGGGTCAGGGTGAGCTCTCCAGCCCCAACGCCCTGAAAGCTAAGACACATGGCTTACCTGACCCCCCCTCCCAGCTCTCAGCAGAGGAGGAGGAGGAGAGAAAGAGAGAGAGGTTAGTCCCCAAGACTGTTTGTCAGGGAGGCAGGGGCAACTCCCCCGTATGCTCCCTGCAATATGCCCAGCACTGAGGCCTCAGGGGACCTAAAAGCCTCCGCTGACTGGAGGTAGCAGGGCTATGGGCACAACTCATCCCAACCTAGGTCTCTAGGTCCACCAAGCTCATTGCGACAGCAACGCTGCCCTTAGGTGGCCTAGGAGGGCAGGAGTGTAGCCCTCACACCATCACCTGCAGCCAGGAAGGGGGCCTGGTGTCCTGTAGAGTGTGGAGTGAGATCATGTCATGAGAACTCCCCGAAAGAAGGTGAGAGAGGGGTTGGGGGCAAGGAGCAGAGCAGCTGCTGCCTGTGCTCACCTTGATGGCCTGCCCAAAGAAGCCCTTCCCCAGGACCTCCCCGTGGATCAGGTCACATGGCCGGAAGATCTGCTGTGAATTGCTGCTGGAACAGCGAAGCGATTCTGAGCGGCTGATGTCACGACTAAAGAGCAGGGGCTCCTTTGGGGAGCTGGGGCCAGGGGACTTGGAGATGCTGTTACTGCGCCTGAAGATGAGGAAAGACGAGGGTAGGGCTAGGGTAGTCCTCAGAGACCTGCCAGTAAAACCGTGGAGGTAGAAACCTCAAGGCCACCCTACTACCCTATCCACCCCAATGTCTGTAGTTCAGGTGCTATGATGAGGGGAGGGAGCTCTTACGTCAGACAGATGTGCCATTCTGGGGCTGCAAACATCAGTAGTTTATTTAAGAATCAGAGCAGGAAGCCTGAGCACTCACCTGGAACGACTACTAGCCTATAGTGCTCAATATATAACAGCACTGGAAGATGGTCATCCCACCACCTCCCAGGTCTGCTGGAGTGACAGCCTACCACCATCCAAAAAATGACCAAATAGGATTCTGGCTATTTTGCTCATCTTTCTACCTGTCTACATTTCCCGAATTTTAAAATAATAAGCATGTACGATTTTTACAGCAATAATGCCAGTGTACTTACATTTTTAAAAGCAGCCAGTAATAGTAATGGTTGATAACTGTTACTGACCTCCTGAAGAAGGGACAAGAAGGCTGAAGTCCACAGCACTGCAGGTGAATTGCAACCCTGCAAACTTCTCTCCGGCACATCCTATTTCACTTGGGCTACCCAGAAAGGACCGCCCACAAGCTTCTTAGCCCTTGCTCTTCTGCTTTGCCTCTCACCAACCATGCCCACAGAAGCACACAAGGTGAGCTGCCGTCTCTCCTGCACGATGGCCTTCCAGATATCTAAGCAGCTCTCTGGCCAACCGCCCCCCACCCCCACCCCCCGCCACGTTCTCAGGCCTTCCCTGCCCTACCTCTACCAGCTCACTTGCGCCGAGGCCAAGAGGGCAGCAAGAAGTTCATGCCAGCAACCTGTGGGGAGGGCCCTGTTTCCAAAAGATGCCAGGCAAGGGCCCTGAGTGATTTAGTCTGTTTGATCAGGAGGGCAGATAGAGAACTTGACTCCTAGAGATATTAACAACACCTCACTTAGTGCTGACCCTTTGCTGGCACTGTGCTACTTTGCATCCCTTTCCATATTAAATCCTTAGATAATTGGTGAGACAGCCACCTTTGTCTTACAACCCCACTTCACAGATGCAGAAAGAGAAGCTCAGAGAGATGATGTGATATGTGAAGGGAGAGAGCTCAGCTCAAAGGCATGGTATAGGTGTGTCCATCTAGAGAGCCACTGCTTCAGACTCCTTTCAGTCTCCCCACTTGGCACCTGCATCCAGGGCAACCGCTCCCTCCTGTTGGACCTGGACAACCCTGAGGTTTTGACCACTGGGCCCTCAAATCTAAAACAGCTTGCATTCATCTCTTGCTTTATAGTTTTCAGTGTTCTTATTTATACTTATTAATCCTCCCTGTGCCCCTACTCCAGCCTCTGAGCCCTGCACCTCCCTTTGCTGGTCCTTTAGGGGCCGGCATTGCTGCCTTCTGTCTAGCTCAGGAGTTCAGTGGACAGGGGCTGATTCTCTGGTTTCTAAGGAAACCTGGCAGACAGCTGGGTCAGATCACGCACAGGCCCTGGCTATGAACTGTGATTCCTATGGGGGTAGCTGGGTCAGCACAATCCTCATGACCCGTCCCTGGCTCGCGGGTTCCCTTTCTGCTGGCCTCCCAAAGCCAGTTCAACCTCATCTGAGGGATAGGCATGGGTCAGCATGGAATCAGGATAGGAGGTAGCACCTCAGGGAGCGTCTCCTTAGTGTCCCTTCCAGATTCTCCTTGGTGTCCAGGGTGCTGAGGGTATGGGAGTGTCCGGCATTCTGCATGTGGGGGGAGAGTCGTGCATCCAGCCGCAGCTGGTCCAGGCGCTGGGAGACAGGATCATGTTCAATCAAGAGCTGAAGCGTCTGGCTTGTCTGGTTAATTGCATCCTCTACCTGTAGCCAAGAGCAGTGTAAGGCTGGCTCCCACAGGCTGTCCCAACCCAGGCCACCCGTCAGCCCAGATGATCCAAGCACAGTATGGCCAATGTTCAACTTGGCTAATGGTGGCCTCCAGCTGCCAGCAGCCCCATAGTGCCCTCTCCCTGGCACCCTGTCAGATATCCCATCTGTCAGGCCATCCCTGCTGTCCTGGGAATGTGCCAGGCTGATACAGGAGGTCACCAGTGGTCACAGGCTCAGTGGCAAGACAGAGATAGACTGGGGGTGGAAAAAGGCAAAGGCCACAGCCTGATATCCCAGAGGGTCTGTTCCATGTCCCACCCCCACGACAGACTGGACACACATTGTACCTCTTCCACTCGGAGTGTGCGGACGGGGATCCCATTGATCTCCAGGATGCGATCCCCGGGGTGGATGGCATTGCGGTTGCTGGGACTGATGTGCATCCGGTTGACCCTGGCCAGACAAGAGTTGAGTCAGGATGAAGACATCCTAAAAATGCACCTGACCAATTTCACTTGTGCAGGAAGGCTCACCAGGCTCCAGGCTCCTACCAGCCCCCAAGACCTAGACCACTCACAGGGGAAACGCAATGCTCTTTACAGGGTGCCCTGTCTCAGTGAAGGGCACCCCCTCTCACCCAGTGGCCTACGCCAGAGACTTGGATGACATCTTCCCTATCTGGAGTTCTCTCATGCACCCCAACCCTCACTGTCTTCGAAAATCTTGCCTTCACACTTCATCACCACAGTTACCAACACCTCTCATCTGATCTTCCAATAGCCTCCTAAATGGTCTCTACACTACCAGGCTTGCTCCTCTCCCATCCAACACCCATCCCAGCAATCCTTCTAGAACGCTAACCTGGTTGCATCACCTTGTTGTTTATCCCTCAAAAGACCTGCTCAGTCTTCATAATCCCTACATGACTTAATAGCTCCCTTTCTGGCTACTCCCAACCACCCAATCTATACCAGACACAACCACAGACTCCCACCCCTGCACTGAACACAATGCCCTCCCCTCTTCATCTAATGAGGTTTTAGTGCAGATCTCACCTCTTGCTGACTTCCCCAACCCTCGTACCTCTCACCTATACTGCAAGTACCTAGTGCTCAGCACACAGTAAATGCACAGTCACTATTTACGGGGCTGGCAGCCACAGGTGCCTCATTAATGGTATTAGACAAATACAGACTCTTTCCCCATCTGGTCTCTGGCCTGGACAGCGGATGAAGTCTTAACTTCTTTCTTTTCCTTCCTCCATTCATTTACTCAACCAACAAAACAATAATCAGTGAACATGTACTACATGCCAGGCACTGTTCTAGGCCCTGGGCATGCAGTACTGAACAAGACTAAGTTCCAGAAGGAACTCATCAGGAAGACAGATGATAAACTAATAGACATAATCAAGCCAGATAATTTCAAAGAACACATGATCTGAAACTTCATGCATGAAAGGTGAGCTGTTCTGGCATTAAGTATCTGGTGGGAAGCAAGCTAGGCAAAGGGAAGAGTAAGTGCCGAGGCCCAGGTGGGGTTAGAGCATAGTGAGCTCCAGGAGAAAGATAGGAGATGAGGGTGAAGGGAGCTCTGCAACCCCTGAGGCCCATCCAAGGACTCTATGTTAACAACTCCTGCTCTAGGGGTCCTCAAAATACTCACTCTTTTACTTGCACAGTGGTGGCATAGTTGGAGCAGGCACTTTCCACGGACACGGAGAAGCCCCGTCTGCCCTCGGTGGTGGCTGGCATGGAGATGTGTGTGACGGAGTAGGGCAGCTGGTCCTGAACAGACTCCGTGGAGAGTCTCTCAAACATGGGTGCCAACACCACCTCATTATGGCACTTCCCACTGGGAAGAGGAACATAAAGGGGGTTAAGATCCTGGAGCCCCACCTGGAAGCCCCAGCAACCACTGCACCATGTGGCTTCAGGCAATAGTACCCACATTCCCACTATTACCATCCTTGCCATGATTCCAGTTGGCTGCTCAGAATGAGGAGCCCAGGGTCCCTGGGGTAGTCTGGGAGTATGGGTGCGATGGCCTGGGTTCTCTTCGCTCTGCTTTTGACTCTCAGTAAGAACCAAGTTCCCTTCCCCTCTTTGGGCCTCAGTCTTCTTTGTCAACTGAGGCAATTGGACTGAGTGAGCTTTAAGGGGCTTTTGCCTTTAATTTTCTGGGATCCTTCTCTGAGAGCACCTTCCCAGCCATTCTCTCCCTCTGGGAGGACTGCAGGGCAAAGTGTCATTATTCTCACAGTAGAATAGAGGACAGAGGGCAGAGAGATGTTAACTGTCTGCTTACAGATTACCGAGGTGGTTACGGGCATTGCGATGATAGGAATCCAGTGCTCTGATACCTTCGTACTGTTTCTGCCCAACTCACACTGCCATGCCATCTGTTTCTCTCTCTTGGCCACTCTTAGGGGGAGGATGGACACCACCTTACCAGTAGAGGGTGGAGTGCTGCACCAGGGCATATGCATCCCCATCTTCAATGATCACCTTGCAGCTCATACAGGCAAAGCACTCTGGGTGGTACTTGAACTCCCCGGCCACCTGTGAGCAGATAGGGAGAAGGGTAGACAGACGACAGACAGAGGAAGTGAGCTGTCACTGCTGGAGGGTAGGGGTAGGTGAGTGACCTCCAATCAAGGATCTACAGGTCCCAGTCACAATCCACCTTTGCACTCCCTGCCCTAGAGCTTCCAGAGGACAAGTCAGATTGGTACCTCCCTGTCATTTCTGAGATTACAAAAAACTGTTTTGGTCTCAGCCATGACAGCAAGTCGCCAGAAGTCATCATCCCCACTAGAAAGGCACAGTTCCTCAAATCTGTGACTAGGCTTAAAGCCCATTTCTGGAGCAGGTAGGTGGAACCACTCTCTAGCAGCCCATTCCAGGGTCACCTTTTCTGATTCTCTGCACACAACTTGGGTGTATCCTCCTCAACCTGTAATGCTCTCCTCTGAGGCCTTAATCCCATTGTACTGTGTCTGCTCCCTGCCCACCCACCCACTCCCAACATCGGACTGTTAAGTTTTTAAGGGAAGGATCTTACCTGGCACTTAACTGGTACTCAACAAACATCTATTAAATGACTGAAGAAATAAAAGGGGAGGCCTTGGCTGATGGAAGACTAGAAGATGAAAGGCCATGGGGAATCAGAGGGGCCGTCAATGGACTCTGATGACCAAGAGGGTCTCACTCACCATGACAGGCCCTGTCATCAGCAGAGAGCACCCATGGCAGAACTCTCCAAACTTCCCCCAGTAGTCCTTGTGGCAGTAAAGCTTCCCATCCTTCTCATAGTACCAGTTGGTGAGGGAATCCTGGCATTCTGAACACCTGAAAGACAGGAGACAAGAAATTCTTCTGGATCCTTGGAACCAGGATACACAGGCTGTCTCTGGCTCCCAGGTTTAACAAAATGGACAGACCTCTCTTTGATCCAAAGCCAGGATGAGGGAAAGTTACAGTTTACTGCCATCCCCCCAAAGGAAGTTGATTCAGCGTCAAGAAGATCCCAGAAACCAGTTCTGTATTGCCTGCCTCACCTAGCAGACCTTAACCTTTTTGGGTCTTGAAGCCCTTAGAGAATCTAGTAAGGGTCAAGAAGCCTCTCTCAGGGACACCTGGGTGGCTTAGTTGGTTAAGCGTCTGCCTTCGGCTCAGGTCATGATCCCAGGGTCCTAGGATCGAGTCCTGCATCAGGCTCCCTACTTCTCCCTCTGCCACTCCCCCTGCTTGTGCTCTCTTTCTCTCTGACAAATAAATAAAAATCTTAAAAAAAAAAAGAAGCCGCCCCTCTCAGAAAAAGGCACATACAAGGAAAATGTGCTTATTATTTAGGTATGGGGTGTGTGTGTGTCAAGGACTGAAACCTAGTCATGGCCCCAGTTAAGAACCTCTGGTCTAGACAGGTATCTTGATGAACCAAAGAAGCTCAATCTCATCTCTGTTCAAAAACCTACCCATCACCATCACCATTGCTGATGTAACATTCTTGTGAAAAAATTATGTTAAGCATTAAGAAACAATCAGGCAAATCCAGAATGTGGGTCATTCTGTAAGACTACTGGTCTTGACTCTTCCAAAAAGTTCATGTCATGAGGTGGAAAAAAGTACAGGGATTAAAAAAGCCCAGAGGGCGCCTGGGTGGCTCAGATGGCTAAGCGTCTGCCTTCGGCTCAGGTCATGATCCCAGGGTCCTGGGATCGAGTCCCGCATCGGGCTCCCTGCTCCTTGGGAGCCTGTTTCTCCCTCTGCCTCTCTCTCTCTCTCTCTCTCTCTGTCTCTCATGAATAAATAAATAAAAATCTTTAAAAAAAAAAAAAAGCCCAGAGACACAGCAACCAAATGTAACACTTAACCTAGGATTCAATTCTGGATTGAAAAACAGCCATGAGGGGCGCCTGGGTAGCTCAGTCGTTAAGCGTCTGCCTTTGGCTCAGGTCATGATCTCAGGGTCCTGGGATCGAGCCCCACATCAGGCTCCCTGCTCAGCGGGAAGCCTGCTTCTCCCTCTCCCACTCCCCCTGCTTGTGTTCCCTTTTTCGCTGTGTCTCTCTCTGTCAAATAAATAAGTAAAAATCTTTAAAAAGAAAAAAAAAGAATGAATCAGATACCCATGTACCAAATTAGAATAATCTTAAAAGTTATTGACAGGGGGCGCCTGGGTGGCTCAGTTGGTTAAGCGTCTGCCTTCGGCTCAGGTCATGATCCCAGGGTCCTGGGATCAAGCCCTGCATCGGGCTCCCTGCTCAGCGGGAAGCCTGCTTCTCCCTCTCCCATTCCCCCTGCTTGTGTTCCCTCTCTCGCTGTGCCTCTCTCTGTCAAATAAATAAATAAATAAATCTTAAAAAAAAAAAAAGAAAAGAAAAACAGCCATGAGTGACATTTTTGGAACAACTGAGGAAATCTGAATTTGGGCTATACACTTGATTATATTGTGAAATAACTATCCATTTTCTTAGGTGCAGTAATGATACTTTGGTTATACAGAAGAATTTTTAGAAGAAACATATTAGAATAAGGGTGAAAGTCAAAACATCTACAACCTACTTTTTCATAGTTCAGCAAAAATAAAGTACATTGTGTGTGTTGTGTGTAAATACTTAAAGAGAAACTGGCTCAAAGTTAACAAATCTAGGTGAAAGATAACATGGGTATTCTTTGAACTGTTCTTTCAACTCTTCTATATATTTGAAAATTTTCAAAATAAAATAATGGGGGGGGCAAAATTCCACTAGCACTGTGGGAGATACATGTTAGACCCACAACTCCTTTCTCCTCCAAGTTATCTGGTTGTAAAGCTCCACCCCTCAGGTTAGGTGTGTTCTCAAGCCAAGTCTATACAAGATAAGCTCCTCCTCATTTCTGAGCCTCCCAGCACCCAGAGCTAAGGGCTTCCTGGCCTGCGATTCCAGTGAAGACTCTCTTCTTGTTGTCAACACTTTGTACCACCCATCCTGGCCACATCCTTGCTTCTGAGAGGCAGGATGGAGTGGCCTCTTAGTGTGAATCCTGACCCTGCCAACTCATGTCATCTTGGGGAAGTTACCTCACTTTTTTGCCCCAGTTTCCTCATCTGTAAAATGGACTACTGTGAAAATGAAATAACATGTATCAAACTATATAGATATTTATATAAAAGGCTAAGTACAGTAGGAACTCAGTGTTAACTGCTCTTAAAGATGATAATGCTAGCTGTTCACATTATCTGTCACTTCCTCCACTAGCTGGATAGCTTTGGACAACTCTCAGTCACTTTTCCTCCTTGACAAAATGTGACTAATAGCATCTTACTACAAAGAGCACTGTGAAGACTAAGTGAGCTACTGTATGAGGAAAGCCTTTTGCAAACTGTGAAGAGCAAAGCAAGCGTATTATTATAGTAGCTTGCTAGGCACTGCAGATATAAAAGATATACAAATTTAATGAGTTGGGGAAGAGAAAGTCTAAACAAAACTTAAAGGTGAGAGGTCACAATGGGCGCCACTACTTCTGGGCACTGCAGGAGGTAGAGGAGGGAGACAGGAAGGAGTTGAAGCAGCTGTGGAAAGCAACTGAGCTAGGGAGGTCTAGAGAAGCAGGGCCCTGAGAATCTCTTTATGGAGTATCCAGATCCCCCTGGGTGTTCAACACTGATGGCTTCTGCCACCAGTCATTCCTATCCTATAGCATTTCCTCGTTCTTTGGATGCTTAACTTCAGGGACTTGAAGAGTATGGATATGAAGTATCTAGAATGGCACAACTGGAACCATGAATTATAGGAGGTGACGGGGAAGACCCTGTTCTGGGCATGCAGTTCAAATTCCTTTCAATGTAAAAGGCATGCTAGATGAGCTCCGAATTGGGACGAGGCCTGGTTCAAGTTCTTGGGAGCTACATGCCCTTGCACAAGGCCCTTTCTCTCTCTGCGTATAGTTTCCCCATCTGTAAAATGAGGTAATTAGACTATACCCCATATCCCCTTAATTCTGTGCATATCTAGGTCTTTCCCTACATGATCCAAGGTTCAAATCTCAGAATCACCACTTACCACCTAACTGATCTTGGGCTGGCTACTTCACTTCTCATTTGTGCAATGGCAACATTACCGCCTACTTTGTGGGTAGCAGTGAGGACATTAAATCCAGTTCTGAATGACTGTGGAGCCTAGCAAAGAATAGCACTAGAACCAAGGGCTTCCTTCTTGCCTCCCAGCTTCTGACTTTAAGCTCTTAGGTACCTGTCTTTCTCCTTCACTAGACTGTGAACTCCTTGAGGACAAGAGCAGTGTCCCATTTACTGTTGGTAGATTCAGCACCTAACAAAGGGCCCAGCAGAGTAAGCCCTTTGCCGAGGTTTCCAAACTGAAAATGGTGGGAGTAGCAAGAACCAGCAGTTCAGATGGGAGCATAAGCGTTTTGTGGCTCACGGTCACCAGGTCCTGCCCTTCTGCTATCTGCAGTGGAGAAAAGCTGGTGCACATGTACTTGCACCTAACTGCAGGCCTGGGCCCTGTTACACCCTCTCAATGGTATGTGTGCTGCAGGGCACAGGAGTACCAGAACACGTCCTCCTCTCCACTGCCAATATCCTGCTTTTGTTTGTTGCAAGTAGCCCTGGCCAGGCCCAGGAGAGTGGGGAGAGAAACGAGTGCAGACATGCAGGAGAGCCACGCCAGGCTTCTGGGAAGAACACCTGCCTAGAGAACGACATCACCAATGCACACATCTGTGTCAAGGAATGCCTTTGAAGGGTACGGCCAGCTACACAGTTGAAGTCAGCTGCCGCAGGTGTCTGAAGAACAGGAAGGTGAACAGCTGATAGGAGGGCTGGCTGTGGATTCCTAAGCTGTTTTGTCACAGAACACAACTGGTTCTCAGGTCACTGGAGTGGTAGACTTAGAGTCCTAGTTTAGATATTAAGGAGAGTTAGTTACCTGTTACTTGAATGCCAACCATATTCTGGGCACTATATGAGGTGCCTTACTTCCATGATTTCTAATCTTGACCACATCCTGCAAGGTGATAGGATTATTCCTGTTCTATAGACCAGAGACTAAAAAGCAGAGTCAAGTCACTTCTGCAAAGTCACCCAATACATACACGATGGAGCTGGGGATTTAACTTGTGTGTACTTGGCTATGAAGCCATTTCCACTAGACTGCATCACCTGAGTAATGCAGCACATCCACTAAGCTGGGCCTCAGGATTTGCATCTGTGAAAATGAGGCTGGAGCCCTGAGAGCTGAAGTCCCTTTAGTGTTAACATGTAATGAGGTTTCTCCTTAAATCCAAGTACTGAATGTTAACTGGCACAATGATTCTCCTTCCTTTAGTCCATAGCGTTGTGTTCCCCAGCTGTCTCTGCCTTTTTAAGAATCCAAAACACACTCTGAAAATTTAAGGTGCTACCCCCAAAAAAATCCCCCTTCAGATTCTTGGAGGCCATGGCCACAATATGTTTCTTCCAAAGCCAAGGCCTTTTTCCAGCTTTCAATCTTTTAATGTTTCAAGTTTAAGTCAAAATCTGCCCTAGCTGTGGGCTGCCCAAGGGCATCCAGCTTAGAAGTCGTGGAGCCACTGCTGGAGCCATACACCGAGGTCTGAGGCATCAGTCACCACCCTCTCCCAAGCAACCGGAGTGAATAGAGCTGAAATGCCCCAGCCAGGAGAGATCAGAGAGAGGTCCACATGCACTGAGGACAACCTCCAAAATTCCTCTCCCAAAGCACTGTAGAGGGCCTGGGTAGCTGCAAAGTGAACTGAAACTTGGTGGTCACTTCAGTGGGCAGCTCAGATCCAAACTAAGGACTTTTTTTTTTTTTTTTAAGATTTTTATTTTTATTTTTTTTTAAAGATTTTATTTATTTATTCATGAGAGAGAGAGAGAGGCAGAGGGAGAAGCAGACTTCCCACAGAGCGGGGAGCCTGATGCGGGACTCGATCCCAGGACTCCGGGACCATGACCTGAGCCGAAGGCAGACGCTTAACCATCTGAGCCACCCAGGCGCCCTAAGATTTTTATTTTTTAAAAAAGATTTTATTTACTTATTTTAGACAGAGAGATAGAGAGCAAGTACGTAAGCGGGTTGCAGGGTGTGTGTGTGGGGTGGGGGGAACAGAGGGAGAAGGAGAGAATCTGAAGCAGATTACCCGCTGAGCATGGAGCCTGACCCGGGGCTCAATCCCAGGACCTTGAGATCATGACCTGAGCCAAAATCAAGAGTCAGATGCTTAACCCACTGAGCCACCCAGGTGTCCCTAACGATTTTATTTTTAAGTAATCTCTACACCCAATGTGGGGCTTGAACCCACAACCTCAAGATCAAGAGTCACATGCTCCACTGACCAATCCAACCAGAGACCCCAAACTCAGGACTTTTGAGCTTTTGAGTTAGCAGGGAACACAGTTTTTCGTTGTTTTTTTTTTTTAAAAGAAGATAATCAGGTTGAGATTCTCACAAATAACTTTTCAAGACCTGGGTCCACATTTCTTCTTTGCCATTTACTATCTATGTCACCTCAAGCCAGTTATTTCATGACTCTGGGCCTTAGTTTCCTCATTTGTGCATTGGTGATAAAACCTCATGAGTTTATGAGAATTACGTACAAATGCCTAGAATGACCCCAGGCTCAGAGCAGGTACCCAGTAAATGTTCATTTCCCTCCCTCCCCTCTTTAATTTGAGAACACCAAGGGCAAAAGTAGGCAGACTCCTTTCCCTCCATGCCTAAGCAATATGGATCTGTATCTTGGCCCAGAACCAAACAGATTTCTGTGAGTAGAGAAGGTCCTAAAATGAATTACTTATTGAATCAGTGAGAAGCCAATCGATTATTATCAATTCCTATCAATTGGGAAATAGTTACTGTGCATCTAGGATCTGCAAGACCAAACAGGCAAGGTGCTGTGCTGGGAAAAGCCAAGTGATATAAAGACATTGGCCCAGCCCTCATTCACATGCACATTCTTCAGATCAAATGTTTACAGGTTAAGTTTTCAACCTTATGTGGTTGAAGTAGCCACTATTACAGTGGATTTACAAAGGTTAAAGAACAAGCCCTCCCATGTCCTGGTAAAGGCCTGGTTGGATGCTCATCCTTAGCCCCCTGAATGAGCAGACAGACTGTTGGGGAGAAGCTGCTTCCAGCCCCTTGCCTCTGAGCTCTGACTGGGCTAAAAAGGGGAAAATGGGCAGGTCTCTCTGTCACAGCTTGAGGGTACTGTGACCAGGGATGCCAACTCTCCCCCAGGCACAGAAGGGCAGATATAAAAGGGGCTAGAGACACTGGCCCATCAGAACCCAGTCTCCTACCACTGAAAATCCCTTTATTACTCCTCTTTCCTGCAGACCTTGTAGATTGAAACAGGCTGTCAATGAAGCTGTAATTATTATGGACACCTTGGTATCCTGTTTTAAAAAAATTAACCAAACACATAATAAGCCTCCCATCAGCAAGCAGTGTTACCAGAGTGTGTTGATTCAGTTCCAACCAAAAGCCAGGAAACCTGTAGATTCAAGTAATGTGTGCAGTCATACTGAAGTTAAGGGTAAAGCCTTCATGATTAGGAAAAAATGGAAAAGAGCTTGTATGTCTCTGAGGAGCCACATGAGTTGGGGAGTTATAGGAATCACTCACCTGATCTGAGTCCTTCACTTTTCAGATAAAGAGAGTCCTAGAGGACCTAAGGCAGCTGCCAATGTTACTGCTAAGCTGGGCAGAGTTAAGAATAATTTTTCCCTTTAAACATGGGTTGCTTTAGAATACAAAGATACACTTGTTTTCTTCAAGAGACAATGTGTAAATCAAACCCATTAAATCAATGTTGGACATTAAGGGAAATTCTATAAAAAAAAAAAATCCTTTAAAGATGTCAAAGGGCGCCTGGGTGGCTCAGTTGGTTAAGCGACTGCCTTCGGCTCAGGTCATGATCCTGGAGTCCCGGGATCGAGTCCCACATCGAGCTCCTTGCTCAGCAGGGAGTCTGCTTCTCCCTCTCCCGCTCCCCCTTCTTGTGCGCGCTCTCTCTCTCTCTCTAATAAAATCTTAAAAAAAAAAAAAAGATAACAAGCACTATTAAAAAAAAAAAGATGTCAGACAAAAGTCACTCCTTAATTGACCTCTTCTGTAAATTCCAACTGGAGGCATTTTCTTACTTGGAAGCACACCTATAATTGTATCTCCCCCCTTTCACTAGTGGCATTGGCGGAGAAGACCGCGCACTCGGCAGAGGTGTACAGGGTACAGAAATTACATTCTTCATTCCCTGCTCCCTCGTCCCTCCCTTGTGCATTGTCACGCCTGATCATGTCCCCGTGGAATTTGGTTGCGTCACTTTCCTGCAACCACAGCCCTAGAACTCCTGTGGACTTTGTACTCCCCCAGACACTTGGGGTCAAGGACTTAATTTGTTTCACAGAATCTGGCAAGGGTTGTGTTCAGGAGCCCAGAAAGTCCAACCCCTATGCTCTGCAGCAGAGCAAACTGAGGCCTAAGGAGGGGACTGGCATCTGGTCAGGGTGCCCTGTAATAAGGGAGGGGGCTGATGGTGGGAGCAGTTTTCTGACCAGTGACAGTGGTGATTGATCAGACTGATACCTGGGAGAGCAGAAGGTCTGGGTGGTCCCTCCTGTGGGGCACAGAGCCCTGCATGCTATCTCTTCAGAAGTGGCTCCAGGAATGTGGCCTCTCATTTGGGGGAGGTGGGAGGGGCTAAAGTGAGTCAGTACCCCCCTGACTCCAGCTGGGCAAACCAGAACTGGGGCAGAGAGAAGGTAGTCAGTTCCCCAGAGGCACTGAGACAGCAAGACAAGGAACAGGCAGACCTGGGCGGCACTGGTGGCATGAACCTCAAAAGGTCCAGGTTGAGAGTTCATTATCTGCTCCAGCTCCTGAGTTGTCCTCAGAGATTAAAAGGGGCACGGCATTCCTCGCTCCTAAGGGAACAACCCCTCCCCCATGCTGCCTTTCCAGGATTAAGAGTAAGAGGGATTAATGAGGCCCTGGTCTAAACTAGTGGCTACTTCAAACACTTGGCATCTTGATTCCATGGTAAAACCTACTCCTAAACTCAAGATCAATTCCCATTGGCTCTTCAGAAAAGAATTTCTGCCATCCTTTCAATGTGCCAGGCAAACTATGGGGGCCCTTTTTGGACTCTCTGCTGGGAAAGAAAAGCAAACCTGAGACTTACCCTTGGTGGGTGTGTGAGCAGAGGAAGGTGCAGCCTCCTGAAGGATGAAACAAACCCAGGAAGACGGGGAAAGGCTGACCAGAGAGACCCCACATGTTAATTCTGTGGAAAGTGGTTGCCTCTTCCATAAAATGGGGATACATAATGCCATCAGGCTTTGAGAGAATCAAAGGATAAGGTGCCTAGCAGGATGCCTGGAAGAGTTAGCACTGAGAACCAGTTCCCTCCCCCCTCCCCCAAATCCAAAGGCTTCCCACCACTCTACCAGGGTCCAGTAATTCCTGGAAACCACATGGTGTTCTGCTTTTCTGCTCAGGGCATGGCCACCTGACTAGTATCCTGGCAGCGAGGTCTGGGCATGGAGCTGGGTTGGGGAAGCCAAAAGGGAGAGGTCGACTAGGACCACTGGTGAGGGGGAGGCAGCCCTTGGAACAACAGGCTGCTCCCAAAGAATGAAAACAAGCCCCACCCTGGCCAGGAATGGCTCCATTCAGGAGGGACCCTGAGGGCCAGAAACCCCCTGGGGAGTTTCTGTTGGAGGTAGGGTGGGGCAGAGAGCAAAGAAAGGCAGGTCAGGAGTAGAAAGTTTCCACATCTCCCTCTGAGAAGCCCTACAGTAAAAGGCCCGCAGAGGTCTCAGGCCTGGGGACCTGGTCTGCGCAGGGCGGGAGTGGGGAGGTGGGGAGGTGGGGGGGTGGGCGGAAGCTCAGGACACTCCAAAGCCAATTGCCCCAGTCTCGGAAGCACCTGCTCATGCCTTTCCCTAGCAACTGTACTCACCTGGGAGCTCGAAAGCCCTTAGAGCCAGAGGCAAATGTGCTTGCCATTAATAGAAAAACGTTTATAGAGCACCTACTGTGTACCAGGCTGCCCACACCCAGGCCTTGCCAGCTTCTTCTATGCTGTTTGACAAAACCTGCCCATCCTGCTTGTTGGGACAAATTCCTGGCAGACAGTACGGCCTGCAGGTAAGACATGTGAAAGCTGGAAGAAAGCAACCTATTTGTGCTCTTCCCCCGGAAGCAGTAACACCAAGAACAGGCAGGGTCACTGGCATCTTTTGGAGGCTCTTCCAGGTGTGCCTGGGAAGGAGAGCCGGAGTTCCCCAGGAGCTTCCGTCTGGGCATATCTCTCACCTCACCATTCCTAGAATATGGTGAAAGCCTTCACCAGGCCTATTCTGCTTGGGAAGAGCTTCTGCTAGCTTCTTCCTGACAGTACCGATGGTCAAGGGACAAGTGAAATCTGAGAAGCAGGTTCAGGGAGGCCTTTGCCCTCCCCTCAGGACCAGGGGCCAGAAGAGAAGATGGAGAGGGGGACTCAGAGCCCAACTCACCGAAAGGGGTCTCTGGAGGTGAAGTAAGCCGGGACGGACAAGTAACTCCCCATCTTCTTCCCACACCAGATAAACAAGCTCAGCTGCAAACCTGTCTGGGAGTGCCTCAGGCTGGCTGCGGACGGCCACCATGACAGGCCCAGGGCTCCCAGCACCTCTGGCTGTGGGCGGGCTGCCCAGGGCTCACCTCTCCCTCCGGAGAAGCCGGAGGGGCGTGAGGACTCCCGGCCACTTGCCCCCCGGCAGATTCCCGCAGGGGGTCATGGATGGGATGGCTCCTCCCCAGTTCTCGGAAGCTCCGATGGACCCTCGGGATTCCGGGAGAAACACCTCTCTGCAGAGGCCACACACACACACAGGGCTTCTTGGGCCGGGGCCGGCGACTAGCTAAGAAAGAAGCGCTGCTGTCAAGTTAGCCTTCTTCTTCAGTCCCTCCCCTGATGAGGGAGGGAGGGAGGAAGAGGAGGGGCTCTTCGCGGAACCGAGGTGTGTGGTTGGAGCAGCTATTAGGAAATAGACCTTGCAGGCAAGGGGTGGAGCTGGGCTGGAGGGAGGCTGCAGGCTAGCGCCACAGACAATAACCAGGACTGGCTGAGCGTCCATCCCTGAGCTCGGGAAGGGCAGGGCAGAAAGAGAGGGCGAGCCCATCTGCCTCCAAGTGTCCCCAGCCTGAGGAGCTGCCCAAAGGATAGTTAACTCTGCTCGGAGGTGAAGGAAAGCACAGGATAGCAATTCCAGGCCAAGCCACGCCCCCCCAAAGAGGGGGAGGTCTCTTGGGCTGGGGAGGCAGGTCTAGACACTAGAGACCCAGGTCCAGAGAGCTGCCCTCTCTCTACTCCGGCTGGTATCTACTGGGTCCTGGCGCTAGGGTCCCCATTCATCCCTTTCCTCTGCCTGGCCTGGGGACAGCCCCCAGAGCTAGCCAATGGGGGTTGCCACTCCACTTCTGGGCAGAGCTGTACTGAGCATGAGGAAAAGACGCCTAGAGTGTCAACTGACACCTGATGTTTCTCCACGTAGCAAGCCCTGTATAGCACTCTCTTATTTCTCCAAGATGGGAATTAGCTCCATAAACAAGGAAAGTGAGGTTCAGAGAGATTAGCTAACTAAACCAAGGGCAAAATACTGTTCAGGGGCAGGGCTGGGATTTAAAGATTTTTTTTTTTTTAATTTGAGATAGAGAGTGAGAGAGCACGAGTGGGGGGGACAAAGGGAGATGGAGAAGCAGGCTCCCCACTAAGCAGGGAGCCTGACGCGGGGCTTGATCCCGGGACCCCAGGATCATGACCTGAGCCAAAGGCAGATGCCCAACCGACCAGCCACCCAGGCACCCCAGGGCTGGGATTTAAATGTAGGCCCCTGTGAAGAGCTCCACAGCAAGAGCTCTCAGCCCAGAGCTCATTCTGACTCTTTAAGGAGAAATATCTCCCTCAAAGCCTTTCTGCAAGTCGGAGACAGCACAGGAACTGGAGCCCAGGTCACCTGTTACCTCTCATTTTTCCTTTCATTGCCAGAACGCCATCCATTGGCCTCAGCGGGCAGTGGTGCTTCTTCTGCTGTGTCCATGGCAACCAGGCTTCTCAAACTGAAAAATGGGGCACGATGGAGGACAAGGCTGGGAGTGCCTGTGGGGATGCTGGGCCTAAGTATCTGGAGTGGCGGCCTGGCTGAAGAGTACCAGCTGAGATGGGATGACCAAACCAGAGCCCACCACTGGGAAAGCCCCTTATCCCTTTGCCTGCAGGACTGTGAGGGGAAAAGCAAGGTTGCTGAAGTGGGACATGTCCAGACCTCACTGTTGGACTTGAGGGAGTAACAGCAGCTCTCTCCCACCAAGCATACATTCCTCTCCACTGAAGTCACCCTGTCACCATGACAGGAAAGTCTGTGGCAAAGGTGGTGGCTGGGATACAAGGGAACCTTTTCCCATTCCTCTATTGATTGGAAACATGGGTAACAATGAATGTGATAAGAGAGACTGTGTTTGCACCCTGTTATAAGATACCATTTATTAAACACTTAGTATGTTCCCGGCTCTGTGGTAAGTGCTCTCCATTTGTTATCTATCATACTTAAATTGCTAATATATGGGGTAGATGTTATCATCCCCATTTAACAGATGAAGAAACTGAGGTTCAGAAGGGTTATGTCAATAACCTGAAGACAAACAGCTAGTAAGTGGTGCAGCGGGGTTTCAAACCCAGTCAGTGTGATTGTAGATCAGGGGTCACGACACTTTTTCCCCTAACGGGCCAGGGAACAAATATTTTAGGCTTTGCAAGTGCTCGCTTCGGCAGCACATATACTAAAAATTTTAGGCTTTGCAGGCCTACACAAATACAGAATCTGTCACTGCAGTGTGAAAGTGCCCATATATAAAATATAAACAAATGGACATGGCTGTTTTCCCATAAGCCTTTATTTGTGGACAGTGAAAAATGAATTTCATGTAATTTTCATGTGCCATGAAACATTCTTTTGCTTCCTCATGCCCAATCATTAAAAAATGTAAAAATCATAGGCCATACAAAAACAGGCAATGGGCTATAGTTTGCCAACCTCTACTCTGCAGCCAAGGCCCTCAATCACTCTGTTTACTGCCCCTAATAGTGAAGACTAGCTTTTGGCATATGTGCAGAACTCAGCCACATCTATCTACTGGCACACAGACACCACACTCCAGCCCCAGAGGCAGCCAGCAGGGAGTAAGCACTGGATGGGCGCTCATTCTACACCAAGCACTGCTCACAGCATTCACTCAAATGAATGAATTTTAACCCACAGTAGTCAGTAGTGCTATGCTTTCTCCCTTTTTACAGAGGGAGGAACTGAAGTACAGAGTCTAAATTGCTTGTATGAGGTTACCCAGTTGTATAAGCGAGAGGAGAAGCCAGGGTTCGAACCCAGGTTTTCTATACTGAGGTCCACCATCGCTATGCTGGAGCTCAGTCTGGGCTCAGAGCCAGACTGTCTGGGTTTGAATGCGACAATTCACTGCGTGTAAGCCCTTGGCACAGAGTCTGGAACACATTAAGGGTTGATAAATGTTAGCTGCTAATATCATTAAGACTATTGTTACTACCACTATGGGCTAGCTATGTGGCCTTCAGCAAGTCGCTTCCTCTGTCTGGGCCTTGGTTAGGTCTCTAAATAGCTTCCAGCTTCAACATTTGTCAACCCTATGAGGTTGCAGAGGGCTTCCTGTTTTCCTTGGGTCTCAAATTGAGTTTAAACCTCTTGAGCCAGCTCTGAGGTGATTGGGATCCCAACCTGGGGGCCACACAGGAGCAACAGAGGAGGTCGGGCAGGGTGGAAAGGAGAAACAACACACAGGATACCAAAACGCCCATCCAGCTGGAAAGCTGGGAGCTCTCTTTCTCCCAGCGATAGAGCCAACTATTTCTCACCAAAAATCTATTATGTTCCCTTATAATTCGATCAGGGAAGAAGGAGGCCCCCAATTAAGTCTGGAACTAGCAAATTATCTTCTAATTGTACCCTCTGATTTCCATCTGATGAGCAGAGTGCAGATGGAAGAAAATGCAAGCCACAAAGAGACTGGGGCCAGGGAGCCCATGAGCATAACTCCTCTTGACATTTCACACAGCTCTGCTGTTCCAGCGGCGGCGGGCGCAGTGAGTCGGTGTCTAGGAATGTGAGCAGGAGGCTGCAGGCTTTCTCGATTCCCCCCACTCTGCTTACAAAGGACTCAGTGGGTGGGTGGGTGGGTGTGTGGGGAACTAGTGTGAGGGCTTCTCAATGCCATGAAAACTGCTTCTCCCTCAAAGAGGGGCAGCCGTCTCCCCATGTCATGAGTGGAAGCCCCTCCTAGGTGGAATCCATCTGACCTCCATAAATCCAGACTTCGGGAGGAATCACTGAAGGACTGATCACCAGATGTGATAAGCTGTTGGCTGCTCAGACCCAAGTGTGTGGTTCCTCAAGGCCAACTTCAAAGGGCCTAAACCACCCAGAACTGGGAGATGAAAGGTCACACTGGAGACTATATTTCCCCCTCCTGCCTTTGGATACTGGCCCTGGGTGGAAAGCTGCTCTTCTAGGTCCCTAGAGCAGCTGGCAGAGGATTCAGCAGTTATGGCTGCCAGAGGCAACTGCAAGGATCCTTGGACTGGCAGTTATGGACAGGATAAGGTGGCAGGAGAGGTACTAATCTGCACATTTCACAAGTTGGAAACCTGAAGAGGAGCCAAGCAAACTGATTCTTCAGAACCAGATGAGATGCGAGAGGCTGAAGGCAACAGACTTCAAGGCTGGCAGACCCAGGTGAGCACTCGGGTGAGAAGTGGTGAATGAATGAATCACTCGGACCTCTCCTCAGAAGGCAGCTCTGCTCAGATGATCTGAAGCCCAAGGAACTGTGTTCTTGTGGGGCCCTCTATTGGCCGGGATGACTCCAACCAAGGAAGGGAGCTCCTGGAGACTCCATAGCTTCCGAACCTTGAAAGGTGAGCACTGCTGCCCCCATCTACTGACCATTTCTCCAGTCTCTGCTCCTCCTCTCTTTCAACATGACCATAGCAGTCATCTTCCTAAAACAGGAGTCCTGGAAATTCCACTGATAGAAATTTTGCCCAGAGGCAGCGCCTGGGTGGCTCAGTCAGTTAAGCATCTGCCTTCGGCTCAAGTCATGATCCTGGGGTCCTGGGACTGAGCCTCCTGGTCGGGGTCCCTGCTCAGCGGGGAGCCTGCTTCTCCCTCTGCCTGCTTCTCCCCCTGCTTATGTGTGCTCTCTCTCTCAAATAAATAAATAAAATCTTTAAAAAAAAAGAAAGAAATTTTGCCCAGAGAAATATTGGTACGAATGAGCTAGAACACATATCCAGCCCTGTTTAATACTAAAAGATTAGGAACAGTCATGTGTCTATTAAAGGGAGTGGGCTCGGGGCACCTAGGTGACTCAGTCAGTTAAGCGTCTGCCTTCAGCTCAGGTCATGATCTCTGGGTCCTGGGATTGAGCCCTGCGTTGGGCTCCCTGCTCAGCAGGGAGCCTGCTTCTCTCTCTCCCACTCTCCCTGCTTGTGCTCTCTCTCTGTGTCAAAGAAAAAAAATCTTAAAAAAAAATAGGAGTGGGCTAAATACAATTACACATGCATACTATAGAATATTATGCAGCTGTTAAAAATAATGAGGTAAGGCGTTACACAAAAAAACCCAAGTATCAGAAAGAGTGTACACTATAATTCTATTATTTAAAAACTCTATGTCCATAATCCTCAGAGAACATCTGGAAGACTCCACTACTTGGTTATCAGTTTCTCCTTTTAAGTAGTGAGACATCTGGAAGCAGGGATAAAAACAGCATTGATTTTCTACCATTTTGGTACTGTTTGCATTTTTTTCTTACACTTAAGTGCTTTTTATTTTTTTAAAGATTTTTATTTATTTATTTGACAGAGAGAGACACAGCGAGAGAGGGAACACAAGCGGGGGTGGGATGGAGGAAGGAGAGGCAGACCCCCCGCAGAGCAGGGAGCCCGATGTGGGGCTCAATCCCAGGACCCTGGAACCATGACCTGAGCCGAAGGCAGACGCTTAACGACTGAGCCACTCAGGCGCCCCTTAAGTGCTGCTTTTTAAAATGATAAATGGATAACAACAAAAAGAAGTCCCAAGATTTAGAACAAACACCTCCTTACACTTTTTTCCTAGTGCTCTTGTCCAAAGACAAAGCCTGCCTGGGTGCACTGCACTCAAGCCTCCTGGGGCTATTTCTTTTTCTTTCTTTCTTTTTAAAAAAGATTTATTTATTTATTTGAGAGACAGAGGGAGTGCATGCCCGAGAGTGGGGGTAGGAGGACAGCGAGAAAGAGAGGGAGAGAAGCAGACTCCACACTGATGCGAGGCTAGATCCTACAACCCTGAGATCATGACCTGAGCTGAAATCAAGAGTCAGATGCTTAACTGACTGAGCCACCCTGGCACCCCTCCTGGGGCTCTTTCTTCAGCTTCCCCACCAGGGTCATGGCTCTGGCCACCTCCTGCCCCATTCCACTTCCTGATCCAGCCATGTAGGCTTTCCCAAGCCTTTGCTGTCTTAGCTCCTCCTGTAGCCTCCTCCATCTTCAGGCTGGTGGCTGTCTCCTCTTTTTTCCAGGTCTAGCTCCAACAGAGCACTCAATCTCCTCTGGGAAGAGTTCTCTTGATGTGTCCCTAAGCACCACACACAGGAATGGCTCTGAGCCTGTATCTGTCTAGTGCCAGATCAAACTACATGAGGCCCATACCAGGCTCACTCTGCATCCAAAGATGCCCATTACATAAGCGTATGACTCAGGAACCTCCTTATGAGCAACTACAGTACTAGAATGACGATGGTAACTAATGTTTATAAAGCATTTTCAGTTTACAGAGGGCTTTTATACTCATCATGTAGTTTAGTCCCTGTAACAACCTCATGAGGAATACCTATAGCACAGACCGGGCAAGGGAAGCCCAGAGATGTTAGGTGATTCATCCAAGGTTACTGCTGCTAAGTGCAAGACTGAGATTAAAAGCCACCTTGCTGACATCAAATCCCATGCCTTTCTTCAACGTGAGCCCTAGCAAGGTGTTTAGGAATCCCAACTCTCCAGTATAGGGCCCCAACCTCCTGGGTGTGTTGAATTCCTGAATCTGATTTTTCTAGGTTTCCTGTCCACATTCTTACTGTCAGGATATCATGAAAAAGCTTACCAAATGCCTTGTGGAAATCAAGAGAGGGTCTCATGACTTGCAACCCAGTGAAAACATGAAGTCATGACTAATTCACTACTGCTGAATCCTAGTGATGGGCTCTTTTCTAAGTGCTCATTGTCCTATCATCTGCAAAATTCCACAGAATTCCATTAGAATTTGATGAAGGAGTCAAGTCAAAGGGATTATGAGTTTACTTTTTCCAGGAGCTCTTTCTCCACCTTTCTGAAAACTGAGCCAGTTAGCCATTTCCACCTTTATTTTGCTAATAGATCCCTGGTACATGGCAGGTGTGGATCAAATAATCGTACTTGGGCACTGCTCCCCTTCTACAAGGTCTCTCAAAAGTTTCTAATAGTGGTTCTGCTACTATGCCACAAAGATTTTTCATTTTTTTTCTTTTTCAGTATACTGGCCAATAATTTTCTGTCTAAAAACTAAACACATTTCATGTGATTGGGTACCCTCATGCATCTTGGGCTTCCCATTCTCCCTTCTTAGTTTCAAGTTCGTGAGCTGTAAATCAAAGGATTGGACTAAATCTCTAAGGTTCTATCCAGATTTCCATGACACTTAAGACGGATGCCAAGGATTATCTTTTGCTGGGTGTTTGTTAACATGACACCACATTCCAGAAGTCGTGGACACTTAGTTCCCACTCTGCAAAACATTGACTAAGTTCCATGAGTTAGGCACTGAGGTAGGCTTGCTCACATATGCTTTCATTTAATTCTCAAAACTTTGTGAGGTTGAGGTTGCTATCTCCTTTTTACATATGAGGAACTAAGGTTCACAGAGAAGGTTGTGAATTGAGGTCATGGGTCTAGGAATTGGCAGAGCTGGGATTTAGCCCAAGTCTTTGGATTCCAGGTCCAAGACAGTAAAGTTGCCTCAAATAACTATTTTACACTTGCTATTTGATTTGCAGTGGTTGGTATTTCTGAAACGTGGTTGAGAGAACAGCAGCATCAGACTCCCGGGGGCAGCTTGTTGAAAATGAAGACTCTAGGGCCTTACCAGAAGCCTATATAGTAAGAATTGCTTAGACTGAGCCCAAGAATCTGCATTTTAAACAAGCCCCAGTGTTTCTGATGCATACTGAAGACTGAATCCACTACTTTACTCTTTCCTATGGACTCTTCCACTTGATTTCATTCTTCTCTCACACTAACCTTGAGAGGCAAGCAGGATAGGTCATTATTACCCCCTGGCTACAAATGAGGAAATGATTCAAAGATAGGTTGTTCACCTTCTTATTCTAGATTGAGCTTAAAAAATAAATGTTTGGTGGCTGACATTTTGTAAAGCTTTGGCTCACTGAGGACTTTCACCTTCCTGATATTGTTCTCACTCATTTGTAACCCCACGGTAGCTGCCTCTCTTTTTTCTTCAGTGACATTATAGTGGTAGTCAGGGTATAGTGGGAAAAGAGGACGCCAGCATATAGGGTCATCTCATGAAAAGGCCACGTTTGGAACTGAAACAAAACACAAGGGCTGACATCAGCCAATTTCAGAAACAGCTGATGCCACTATAAGAGTCAGTGCTATTGATGGGAGCCCAGTAGAGCACCCTCTGATCTAAGCAGGATGACTACAGAGCAGCCTCAGAAAGGTATGACCAGAAGATGACTGACAGAGAGAAGAAAACTATCTTCAAATCTGGTTTGACGTACTTGGGAGGTTTTTCCTGGTAATAGTGATAGATGTGGAGAAAGAGAATTTGTTAGCACCCCTCCAGTACTGCCAAAGGGAAGGGGGATTCTAGCCCTTGGGGGGAAAATACAAGGCAAATTAGCTGCCACAGTGCAAAAGGCATGCCATCCCTTGAGCTTTGATGGTTTTAGGCTTTGTAATGACATTTATAGACATAGGTCTTACTCCATGCTCCCACTTCAGAAGGAAAGCTCTTGCTTAGGAGAAAACTGCAGAGCAAAGAGATGGTGATGATGCATACTGAAAGGGCTTCATCCACATGTCCAAAGAGAAAGGCCGTCATTTGACAAAAACATCATTTGCCTAACAAACACTGAGCACCCACTGCGCTCTGGGCACTCTGCTAAGCTCTGGGATACAAAGACGAACTAGATATGGCTCCAGACTTGGAGAATTTCATACTCTAAGAGCGATGTTAGATGTGTAAACAAATACCAATAGAACTCTGAGGTATGAGAATAACAAAGAGGAAGAAAGTCTCCTCTGTTTGGTGGGGAAGGTTCAGGGTGGGTTTGGTGAGGCTCCTCCACAGGGGACAAGATTTATCAGTTGAATCTAAAGGCTGATTACCAGGCAGACAAGAGGCATTCCAGCCTGAAGGAACAACATGTGCAAATGCACTGAGGCATAACAGACTATGGTCTGTAAGCTGCAGAGTAGTGCACATGTGAAAGGTGATCAGAGAGGAGGCTGGGATGGTGGGAGAGGGCAAGGGCAGATTACCAAGAGGCAGGTCTGTCAGGTGAAAGAGTCACCCATGGGCAGTGAAGAGTTATCAGAGGTGTTTAAGCAAGCAGAGGTTCCTAATGAATGGAACATAAAGCCTAAAACACCAAAGAGAGTGCTGGTCTTTAGTTGTCAATTTGTCTCCTTGAATGGGCATTTATGTCTCAAGTCTACACTGGCTGCAGATATGTCCACATGAAGTTTGCTGGCCAACTAGTTTCACTAACAGCAAACTATGGCTTCATCCTCAGGCAACATCGCTACTGAGCTGGTCATTTTAACAGCTGAGATTTGCATATGGGCTATAAGCACTTAAGTAAGAATGAGGTTGTGACCCCTTATAGATAATCATCTACTGTTGCTCTGTGATACAACTTAATGTCCAACATTTGGTGTCCAAAACTGTGTTTACATAGACATTCTTCTCCTGGCTGCACTGGAAAAAAAAAAAATGCTTTGGATACCTTAATCTCCAGGTAATGCCAGGAAAAGAACCCTGGCCTGAAAGAGAAGACCTGATAATTTGACCTGGCTAAAAATAGACTTGCTATGTGATCTGAGGCAAGCCATTAAACCTTTCTGGGCTTCAATTTCTTCCTCTGTAAAAGGAAGGATTTAGGCTAAAAAATAAAAAAAAAATCCACACCAGTAAGCCAATACTGAAGAGAGACACAAGGAAGGGTTGTGGTCAGAAAAAGGTTGACTGGCTGTCCACCCAGAGACCTCTCCAAGGCTAGCATTACCTTGGTGAATGACCCTAATTCAGGCTTCGTTTTTGGCCTCTGAGGTCCAGAAACAGGACTTCATGGTACCCAGAGAGGTGAAGACATTCTAGGATGGCTCTAACCATTTATTAATCCCACGGTCCATTTATGAATTCACACTTGAAATTAGAACACCTACATCCTCTATACAGGTACCACCTCCAGACCCTTCCAGTTATCAAGAAGTCCAAGAAGCTGAATTAGGCATCACAAGGTTGTTCTGGGAGCATGGACTTAAAGGGAGATGAGCAGCCATGGAGAGAAATTTCATTCTGGCACTAGTGATCCAGCCAAACCAGCCCTGTCTACACCAAAGAACCCCCTTCTGGCGACCAAATCCAGATTCAATATGTTTATCTGGACACGTACATGACTAGTTTTGCCTCACTGATATTCACTTTCTGTTTCACTGCTGGCCACTCATTACTCCACTGGCTTTTAAATTAATTTTTTTCTAAAGATTTTTATTTATTTATTTGAGACAGAGAGAGCGTGAGAGAGAGCATGAGCAGTGGGAGGCACAGAGGGAGAGGGAGAAGCTGCGGAACTCAATCCTAGGACCCTGGGACCATGGCCTGAGCCAAAGACAGAGGCTTAACCAACTGAGCCACTCAGGCGCTCTAAACTAAAATTTTTAATTGAAAAAAGAGCATTACTTCTTCAGATATTTGACAATCACCAATTCACATATTATTCAGCTCTGAGAGACATGTGGCTCCCTAGGAGCTAATAACAAATGGCTAACACTCATGAGTGCTCACTCCATGTGAGGCCCTGTTCCTACCCAGTACTACACAGGACTTCCCTCATTTACCCCTCTATGATAACATTAGGAACTAGGCAGAAGGTTAGTATCTCCATTTTATAGATGAAGAAATGAAGCACAGAAAGGGTAAGTAACTTGCCCAACGTGCACAACTAATAAATGACAGAATCAGGATCTGAACACAAGCAATCTGGTTCTAGAGTCTGTGCTCTTAATGACCACATGATACTGCTCTTATTACATGTAGATCTGAGTAGTTTAACCCCCAGAGGACAAACTTCATTTCCAACTTCTTGGAGAATCACCAACCTATTCACCCACTCCCTGCCAAAAATCACCCATAAGTAAAAGGAAGTATTCCATTTTTTCCACACTATACTTAATGTATATCTTTAGCTAATGCTATCCTTCAAAGATTTCTAAAATATAAAAAACAGGGGTGTCTGGGTGGCTCAGTCAGTTAAGTGCCTCCGGCTCAGGTCATGATCTTGGGGTCCTGGGATGAGCCCCACATTGGGCTCCCTGCTCAGTGGGGAGTCTGCTTCTCCCTCTCCCTCTGCTCCTCCCCCTTGCTCATGTTCTCTCTCTCGAATAAATAATCTTAAAAAAATAAAATATAAAAAACCAAATAAATAGGAGCACCTGGATGACTCAGTCAGTTAAGTGTCCGACTCTGGCTCAGGTCATGGTATTGGGATCCTGAGATCGAGCCCCATGTTGGGCTCCCTACTCAGCATGGAGTCTGCTTAAGACTCTCTCTCCCTCTGCCCCTCCTCCCTGTGCACTTTGCTCTCTCTCTCTCTCTCTCTAATAAATTAAAAAATAGGGGCACCTGGGTGGCTCAGTCAGTTAAGCATCTGACTCTTGATTTTGGCTCAGGTCATAACCTCAGGGTTGTGGCATCAAGCCCCGTGTCAGGCTCTGTGCTGGGTATAGTGCCTGCATAAGATTATCTCCCTCTATTCCTCTCTCCCCCTCTACACAAACAAACTGATGATTAGAATTGAAATTTGTCAGATTTCAATTCATAATTAGTTTGGTCTAGAGTAGCTAGACTCATTCTTCCCTCTACTGCTTTTCTCTCCAGGGTTTGTTCCTGTATGGCTGGTACCTACAGAGAAGTACAGCTCTGGGTCATCCTTTCTGTCTCCTTTGGAGGAAGAAGACAAAACTTTAACTTCTCACCTTGACACTTCCAGACAATTTTCCAAAACAACTCAATCTCTGCCACTTACAGTAACTGCAGCCACAGTGGCTGCTAAGGGAAGGATATGGGGAAGCGCAGGGAAAAGCCTCGCTTACATCCTATCTCTTGGCCCCCCTGGCAATTCATTCAACAAATATCTCCCCCATACCAACGATGTGCTCAGTGGTGACACAATGGGGAGGCAAAATGTCCCATGGTCCATGACTAGGTTATACTTACAGAATATTAGAGGTCTCAGGATGTCACTAAGGAGATGACCAAATGAATAAAGGTAAAGTTAAAACCACAAAAAAAAAGCTTCAAAGGGAAGGTCTGTGAAAGCATAAAACAGGGGCCATGACCTATTCTCTAACTATTTCCCTGAGACATCCAAGTAAAGATCTGAAGGATGAGCAGGAGTTAATTAGGCCAAAAGGGAGTGAGGGGGCATTCCAGGCAGAGAGAACAGCAGGAACAAGGGCCTGTCAGAGGAAGCAGGGTGTGTTTTGGACCCCGTGAAGCAGAGCGGTGAGACTGAAGTAGAGAGAGCAGGAGGTTGTGGGGAGAGGCCAGACCAGAAGGGGTTTTGCCGGCCACATTAAGGACTGGTCTTTATCCAAGAGTGCTACAAAGTCGTGGAGATATATAAAGATGGAGAGACAGCAGTGCCACATGGTCAGATTTTTTTTTTTTAAGGTCATTCACTCTGGCCACTTTGTGGAGATTGGATTGGGTGGTGTGAGTGACTATCCACAGTTAGAAGGCTACTGTAATTATCCAGGTGAGACACAATGGTAGCCTGAACAGGGTGGTGGTA
This sequence comes from Leptonychotes weddellii, assembly GCF_054177405.1. NCBI lineage: Eukaryota > Metazoa > Chordata > Mammalia > Carnivora > Phocidae > Leptonychotes > Leptonychotes weddellii. The sequence goes on from NC_138381.1 coordinate 60,369,164, forward strand.
GGAGAAATGGAAAGACATGGACATATTCAAAATATAATCTGGAGATAAAACTGACAGGTGTGGATATGGGATAAGAGAGAAGAGGTATCAAGAAGCACTTCCAGGTTCTGACTTAGGCAGTGGGGTGGATGGTCGTGCCATTCAACAGGACAGGTTATATTGAAGAGAAGCTGGTTTTGGGAGGAAGATCGAAAGTCCAGCTGGGCCTGAGATGCCTGGAAGACACTCAAATGGACAGGGGAAGTTGACAGCAAGATAGACAGGACTAGAGCCCAGTGGAAAGGTTTGTTGATACGAATTTCGGGGTCATCAGTGAGTGGAGGACAACAGAAGCCATAGGTGTGGGTGAGATTGCTTAGGGAGAAACAGAATGTGCCTGGAGAAACAGCAATATTCCAGAGCTGGAGAGAGGATAAGCAAACTAGAATGACCAGAAAGGGGGGGTGGTGGAAACCAGGACAGTATGGAATGCCATGGAATTCAAGGGTTTCAAGAGTGACAAAGACACTAATAATAAATGATAACATCTATTAAATCCTAATTATGGCCAGGTACTGAGCGAAGGACTTTGAATACATGATCAAATTTAATCAGCATCACAACCTTTTGAAGTGGGAAGCATTTCACTTCCCCTTTTCTAGATGAAGAAACTGTGGCAAAGAAACTCAAGGTCAGCTGACTCAAGATAAACTGGAATGAAAACCCAAGCAGGCTGACTCCAAACTCATTCACTTGTCTCTACTACCTCTAGTGCAATTTGAGAGGTCATAAAAGATGAAGCCTGAAGAATGGCCAGTGGATGGACCGATGTGACTGTCCCCGAGAAACTTACTAAGGGAACACTGTTTCAGGGGAATGAGAACGGAAGCCAGACCAGAGCCCATTATTAGACATGCTCCACATTATTACCCATTTTTCAGCTGTCTGAGGGAGCCAGTTAGGAGACCAGGCCACTAGGTTAAATCCGTATCCCCAACAGCATCTAATTTGGTGCCTTTAATATAGCAAATGATGCTCAAAATTATAATGTAAGAAGCACAAAGTTGCCATGTGCTGCTTGCTGCTAACCCTTTACATCATACCATCCTCAAGTTTTCAGTGTGTGTTCTTATTCATCACCTTTTTTATTTTAATTAATTAATTAATTAATTTGACAGACATAGTGAGAGAGGGAACACAAGCAGGGGGAGTGGGAGAGATTTATTTATTTATTTATTTATTTATTTATTTATTTGACAGAGAGACACAGCAAGAGAGGGAACACAAGCAGGCGGAGTGGGAGAGAGAGAAGCGGGCTCCCTGGAGGGGCTCGATCCCAGAACCCTGGGATCATGACCTGAGCCGAAGGCAGACGCTTAACGACTGAGCCACCTAGGCGCCCCTCCATCACCTCTTTGATCCTCACAATTACTTCGTGAGGTGGATTACTTTTACCACATCTTTTTTTTTTAAATTTTTTAAAAATTTATTTTATTTATTTCTTTGTCAGAGAGAGAGAGAGCACAAGCAGGGGGAGCAGCAGAGGGAGAGGGAGAAGCAGGCTCCTCACTGAGCAAGGAACCCGATGCGGGACTCGATCCCAGGACCCTGGGATCATGACCTGAGCCGAAGGCAGACGCTTAACGACTGAGCCACCCAGGCGTCCCACATCTTTTTTTTTTAACTTAAAAAAAAAATATTTTATTTATTTATTTGACAGAGACAGAGAGCACAAGCAGGGGGAGCAGCAGAGGGAGAGGGAGAAGCAGGTTCCCCGCTGAGCAGAGAGTCCGCCATGGGGCTCAATCCCAGGACCCTGGGAGTGTGACCTTTGCTGAAGACAGACACTTAACCGACTGAGCCACTCAGGTGCACCTACTTTTACTACATCTTATAGATGAGAAACTGAAGCTCACGATGAGAAAGGAAATTGCCCACAGTTACACAGCCAGCCTGGCTCCGCTAAGACTCAAATCCAGCTCTTCTGACTCCAAGTCTATTATTCTTTCTGGGGAGTCCCAGTGGAAAGAGGACCCTCTTTAGAGCCCGGGAGACCTGAGTTCAAATGTATGTGACCCTAAGCAAGTTCTACCTTTCTGGACCTTGCTGTTTTCATGTAAAGTGGGGTTGTAGGGTTATTGTAATGGATCAGATAATCTAAGCAAAACTCCCAATACAATGCTTAATAAATATCTGTTGTCTATCCCTGGCTCCACCCTACCCCTCTTCATCTCTGCACCAAACAGCAGCTGTGGGACTTCTCTGGGATCTTCGTTCTCTCTTCCCAAGGAACAGAGCAGTATTAAGGCATGTTGAAGGTCACATAATGTTGCTATATACTAGGAGTCCCACTCTGTGTTCATGCTGGACTCCCTTGTGCGGGCAGAGGAAGGCCCAGGTGTTTGTCCTCTGTCAGGCACGCCCCAGCCCCGTTTAACTGCCAGCCTTAATGAGTTGCTGGCTGGCTGTTTCCTTAGAGATAAACTAGACAAAGAAGCAAACTAAAATCAAAGGCTTGCGTCCATAAATGCAGCAGCAACATCAACGTTATAACAGCAGAGGGCAGGGTTGCTCCACAGACTCCCATGCCAGGAGCCAGCGACCCAGGAGAAATGTAACAGCACTTTTGACACTTGAGAGTTCATAAAGCCTTTAAGCCAATACCCTTCAGTGTTATCTGACACCACCAGTGTGTGGCAGGCAGGATGAGTGTTTTTACTCTGAAGCTACAGAAGAGGAAACTGAGCTTCAGGGAGGTTAAATGACATGACCATGTTCAGGAATGCAAAGAGACTCTTGTAAGCAAGGAGTCACGATTTGGGTTCAAATCTCAGCTATGCTACTTCCTAGCTCTGTGACTGTGAGCAAGTAAACTTCATTTCTCTATGTGTAAAATAGGTATGACCAGTACTATAGTTATTATATTGTTATAAGAATTAAGTTAGATGGAGCTCCTGGGTGGCTCAGTCAGTTAAGTATCTGACTCTTCCTTGGTTTTGGCTTAGGTCATGATCTCATGGGTTGTGAGATGGAGCCCCACATCAGGCTCCCCGCTGAGCTTCTCCCCCTCCCTCTCCTTCTGCCCCGCTGTCTCTTTCTCTCTCTGAAATAAATAAATCAGTCTTTAAAAAAAAAAGAATTAAGTTAGATGATACAAATATGAAATGCTTAGGATGGTGTCTGGTACATAGTAAACACTCAATAAACGGTAGCTCTTACTATAATTATGATGCATGGCACTTGTTAAGGTGGGGGTGTGGGTGAGAAAACGAGCATGGCTTTTAGCATCACAGAAGCTATCCTGTTGTCATCCAGCCCATTACACCACAGTCTCTGGCTGCTATGTGTACAATTTCTTCACTCGCCTATCCTGAAGGCACAAATTTAGCAGAAATGGTCTGTTACCTGATAAAGTGACAACAGCTTTATATTTGTATTATTTCTTTTCCAGAGCATAGGCATTAGAAATCACTTCTCAAAAGAGAAAGCTCAAACAGTCTATGTTCGTGATCCCGGGAAAAGAGGCCCTGAAGAGTTCCCAGGAGCCTTAAGTATGGTGATTTTTTTTCCCCTCTGATAATGCCCTTAGGAACCAGGTCAAGCAAGAGAGTCCCAGGTAAGGGCAAAAAAGACGAATTAATAGAGGCAGTTTTCCCTCTTTCCACAACCCCTCCTCCTTGGCTAAGCACTTCTGATGAGGGTGAAAGGACAATCATCAGAAAACTTGTCAAGGTTCTTTGGTTTTCCAACATGCCAAGTCACCATAAAACATGCCAGCTCCATACTTTAACCTCAGCTACAAGCAACATGCAGTCTGGCTGCTTTCCTGGCCTCCTCCATGGAGAGGGAAGCCAGTTCCAGAAAGCTTCAGAGAGAATGGCCCTAATTCTAGAACCAGTGGCACTGCTAGAGACCAAATAGGCCTGTTGGGAAGTCTGAGGAGAGAAAGCAGGAGGGCTACTCAGACAAGTGTCCAGGATCAGAAGGATCCTGGCCAGGCACCCAATTGCACCAAACTAAGCTACTTCCAGGAGGTTTGTCAGCTGGCCTCTGCTGTACAGTCCCAGGTTCCAGCCTTCAGTGACTTCCTATTGTCCCAGGCACTTGAGAATCTGGCGGAAGTCTATCAGAGGCAGGATTACGGATGTGGCTGCAGATGGGGGGGATGGGGTAATGTAAAGAGAAGGCAAAGGGAGGAGAGTTTGGGCCAAACCCCAGCAATTTCTCCATTGAATATCCAGCTCCACCCTGTGACTAGGAAAACAAAGGTGTGGGGGAAGGGGAAAAGAAAAGTCATTTCCTCTATTGTAACTAACTCAACTGAGTAAGAGCAAGGCTGGAAGGGAGTCATGAAGAATGAATTTCTTTGGGTAGCATGAGAGAGGGTCCTGCTTTCAGCAGGCCTGTGCCCAGACACCTGAATTCATCAGAGAATTTAAAAGACCATTCAGGCTGATGCCCCATGCTCCTTATAACCAGGTTACTTCTGTACTTCTGGGGTCAGATACAGTTGTTCCCAGCCCTGAAGATCTTCCTTCAACCTGGGCAAAAGTCAGCTGGCTCCAAAGCAGCCAGTCTCCCCAGGGCAAATTACTAGGCTCCATCTGAGGACTTCATGTCATCCAGCTTTCGTGGGAAAGCTCAGGAGTCAGGAAATGTGCTCCTTCAATAGAGCTGGATCAGACAGACTATGTCCTTGAGACAAAGCTGTAAATAGGAGACATACCCCAGATGCTCTACTTGCCCCACAGGCGTGATCTTTGGTGTAACTGTGCCAGGGTAGTTCAAAGTTAACCTTAATCTCTGAGGCTCCACATTAGAACACCAATGGGTGTGTATTAAGATAAAGAAATGCATGCACGTAGGTGTATAGAGACGCACAATATAATATAAAGTGACAGCTACTGAATATTATGGGTATTCTATGTGTCAGATGCTATACTGAGCACTTTATATAGGTTATCACATTTAATCCTCCCCTACAACCTGTGGGATGAGTACTTATCCCCATTTTACAGATGAGGTGCCTAAAGCTCAGGGCAGTCACCCAAGAACAGTTAATAAATTGCAAAGCCAGGATTTGAAACCAGACAGTCTCATTCCAGAGTCTACACTCATCCACCATGATAACGTGCCTTACTTCTTTCTGAGCATGTATATATGTGTATGTTTTCCTCTCTACCACCCCACTCTGACACACGCACACACAAATATGTTCCCTAACAAGCTAACATCTGATCGGACACACAAATGACCTAAGACTTCAGTTCTAAGGTCAGCTCTGGTCATCCATGACCTGTCTTTGTAACTCTTTTTGTCTTTTTGGTTTCAGGCCTCTCAACAGTGATATGAAGGGTTAAATCACACAATAGGTGGTCCCTTCTGGTTCTGAACTTCTTTAGTGTTAGGAGAATCCAGAAATTCCAAAAATTAGCTTGTTCTACTCTATCCTGCTTATTTTGGATAGAAAATATTAACACAAATAGGAAAACAGCAGGAATAAATATGACCATATGGGTTAGGTGCCAAGGCGAGCCTTGGTCTAGCAACTCATTAGGATTCACTTCACCTCTAAATGAAAGGGCTACCCAAAGGCTTTGTCTGTAGGTCCCTTATAGCTCTGACACTCTATTCCAATCCTTAATAAGAATCAACTTCCCTTGGGACACCTGGGGTGCTCAGTTGGTTAAGCCTCTCCCTTAGGCTCAGGTCATGATCCCAGGGTCCTGGGATTGAGTCCCGCATCGGGCTCCTTGCTCAGCTGGGAGCCCGTTTCTCCCTCTGCCTGGTGCTCCCCCTGCTTGTGCGTGCTCTCTCTCTGACAAATAAAATCTTAAAAAAAAAAAAAAAAGAATCAACTTCCCTGAGGGTAAAAGGAAGAACTAAGGCAATTAGATCCACAGAGAAGACGGGAGAGCTCTGAGTTAGAGCTCAAAGGGCAGAAAAATGCTAGTTCCTCTCCAGCTCTTCCAGAGGCCAAGCTCTCCAGGACAACCCCCCACATGGTTCCCGGGTGGAGGCAAGTGCTTAAAGGTCAATTAAATTACTTGCTATCAGCACGGGGGATGCTTTGCAACACGAGCTGTGCGTGGGAGCTGGAATCTAGAGCACATGGTGCCTGTCTACAGTCTGTCTCATTCTCAAGATGTGAGCACCAGCCCTACCACTTCAGACCACGGGGGCACACATGCCCACCCAGCCTGCAATGTGGAATGACTGTAGGCCAGGCACTGTTTTATGTTCTGGAGAATGCAGACAAGCTCCCACTCTTGAAGATTCCAATCTCACAGGGGAAAGAAATAACCCTTCAGTGGGTGCCTATCATGAGCTGGGCCCTTGGCATATATGACTTCATTTGATCTTAACGAGTCTATGAGATAAATTTTTAACATCTGTGTTTTCCTGATGAGGAAACTGAGTCTCAGACAACAGGAAGAAATCCAACTTTAAAGTCTCTGTTGTTATTTTTAAGAAACGGAGCTGCCTTCAAACAATCTAAGAGCTAAAATAAAATTGGATAACAAAAAGCAAGAAACTAGGGAAGCATCCTGTGGTGAAGGGCTGGATCTGCCAACTGCACTAAAAACAACCCTTAAGGCACCTGCATAATCAGTAGCGTAGCTGCGGGAAAGTCATTCTTTCTGGGTCTCAGTTTCCTCATCTGGAAAATGAGGGTGGTGCTGAGACACCCCAAAAAGGGCTGCTCCCATCCCTTCACCCTACTTCTAGCTGTACCTGGCCCATTTGTGGCTCTTTCACTTTCACACCAGATATTGGCTCATGTGCTCTTCCTTGGTACATCCCTCCCCCTCCCCTCAACCCACACCAAAATGGGAACTGTCAAGTCAGAAACTTTTGTATTTTCCAGAACATGAAGGAGTGGCTGTCCTGTAGTACACTGACAAAGACAGGAGGACAAACCCACTTACCGGAAGCAAGAGCTGTGCCAGGCTTCGTTGACAGTCCTGTACCGCCTCTGGCTTGGAGTGACATGGTCCCCACAGCCCCGACACTTCCAGGTATCTTCCCCTGCACACGAAACCAGGGAGTTTAGAGGCCCAAAGTAGCAGGATGTACAGGGACGGGACTCCTACCGTGCAGAATTAGACCGAGTTAATGGACCTATAATGAAAGGGCTGGCCAGTGCTCTGATAAATGCACAATTCCCTCCTCCACAAGATCTCTGGTAAGCACTTATCCAGCTTGCTCATCTCCCCAGGGACAGGGAATTCATGGCCTCAAAAGTTGAGTCTCATTCCATTTTTTAGAAATGGTTCTGATTGTTCCTTTTTCCAATGAAACAAAACCTGCCTTTCCCTAGAATTTCAGCCCTTGCTTATTATAGCTCTGAGTAAATGAAATGAACAAGGTCTCTTTCTTTTCAGGGTCAGCCCTTCCCATGACTATTCCCAGCCAGCACCCAGAAAAACTTCTCTGGGTTGTACGTGTTATTGCCTTTTCCTATTCCTCAAAAGCCCTTGTTGTATAGATATTCCATCACTGAGTGCAAGAGCTCATTCATTCAACCAACATCATGGCCCATGGGACCTCTCCAAGCTCTATGTTGGAGACTGCTGGATAACATCATCCCTGCTCTTGGGGCGCCTGGGTGCCTCAGTCGTTGGGTGTCTGCCTTCGGCTCAGGTCATGATGCAGGGTCCTGGGATTGAGCCCCATATGGGACTCCCTGCTCAGCGGGAAGCCTGCTTCTCCCTCTCCCACTCCCCCTGCTTGTGTTTCCTTTCTCACTGTCTGTCAAAAAATAAATAAAATCTTTAAAAAAACAAAAACATCATCTCTGCTCTTCAAGGAGCAAATCCACTGAAAAAGAATCCTTCTTCCATGTTGTAATTTTTCCCTTAGATGTTATTTCAGAGTTAGAAGCAAAGTGCTATTTTGGTTCGGAGAAAGAAGCTATGGGTATAGAAGGGAAAGAACATTTAATGAACACCTCCTATATACCAAGGCTTGTGCTAGGTGCTTTCAGAGACCCAATCTCATGTAATTCTCAAAACAATCATGTGAAACAGGTATTAAATTCATTTAAGGGGTGGGAGAACTGAAACCCAGGGCTAGGGGGTGTCAGGCCAAGCAGCAGATTCAGCATTCCAACTCAGGCCCAACTCATCCTGAAGTCCATGCTCTCTCCACTCACTCCACCACGTTGATTCCTGCTCATTCCACTTAGGGAAGTCAGGAAAGTCTTTGTAAGGGAAGCTAATACTTGAGCTAAACCTTGAAGGATGGGGAAGAATTGCCAGAGGCTGAGAAAGGATGGGGAAGGGCTGTGTAGGCTGAGAGATTAGCATAGGCAATAACACAGAGTGAATCCATGTCCCTCCCAAAGGGACAAAACACAACACTCCTGCTGTGGCTTAGATGCCAACTTCTGGAAATAAAGAAGGCAGCTGAGATCAAGCTGTGGTACCTGACTCAGCCCTAGAAAGCAGGACAAGGTTGTTACAAGACTCCCTTGTACGCTCCGTGTATGCAGCTTTGTTCTCTCTGGGTAACTCCAGACTGCCACAGGCACAGTGACAGTCACTGAACCCTGTTTCACAGGCACAGGGGTCATGAATAGACAATGCACAGCTCCGGACACTTCAAGATTGCTTAGCAGCATTCTGGGGCAGGCAGGACACAGGCAGCTGTCCTCATACCCCAGAGGAGAGTTAAACAAGAAGGCTTTAAAACCTTGACCCACCTGCTCCTCTCCTCCAGTTCCACAGTGATAGGAGAGATCACCACACGAATCTAAAAATTCTTGGACTCTCAAGAGGGGCCTTTTTGGTTTTTTAGGTGGTAGTGACCCAGAGAATGCACTATTATCCTCACAAACCCCAAGGCACAAAGTTTGAGAAACTTATTCAAATTGGGTTATGGATAGTGGGCAAGCAATGAATTAGTAAGGTTTTCTTTTCTTTTTAAAGATTATTTATTGGGTGCCTGGGTGGTTCAGTCGTTAAGCGTCTGCCTTTGGCTCAGGTCATGATCCCAGAGTCCTGGGATCGAGTCCCACATCGGGTTCCCTGCTTGGCAGGAAGCCTGCTTCTCCCTCTCCCACTCCCCTGCTTGTGTTCCTGCTCTCACTACCTCTCTCTCTGTCAAATAAATATGTAAAATCTTAAAAAAAAAAAAAAGATATTTATTTGAAAGAGAGAGCAGAGCGATAGAGAGAGAACACAAGTGGAATGGGGAGGGAGAGAGAAAGAGGGAGAAGCAGACTCCCCTGCTGAGCAGGGAGCCCGATGCAGGGCTTAATCCCAGGACCCTGGGATCATGACCTGAGCCAACGGCAGACACTTAACCGACTGAGTCACCCAGGCGCCCCCATAAGGTTTTCAATGAAGACAGACATCCAAATGAATCTGCCAGGTTTGAAACATTTTTGGAACTCTTAAAGGGAAGGGCTTTTAGGTCAGTTTTTGAATTGCTGTGTCCTATCCCCAGCAAATCTCATTATTTTAAGCCACATCTTGTTTCTTATTTTTACTTTTTAACCCAAAGGAATGGTCTCTAAATTGACCACCCACTTACTCAACAATTCAGCATCTTGGCCCTGAATAACTTCTGGCTGTTTACAAAATTCAAAAATAATCAGGACTTTCCACTATGAGGATACTCAAGATGACTTGTTATTGACACACCCTCCAGAGCCTGCCCTTTCTCCAGTCTTGATAAACCCAAAGCCATCTGATCAACACTTATTTAGCACCTGCTCTGTGCTAGGCTCTAGAGGCACAAAATCAAGAGCCCTACTCCCTTCTCTCATATCCACCTGGTTCCACCTTCCAAATGTCTCTCCAATCCTTCCCTGTCCTTCACCACAGCCTGAGTTCAGATCTTTGGCTTCTTTTCCCAGTCTTAACTGGCTTCCCCAGACTCCCCAGTGTCTACAGAAGAAAGGCTCAACTGTTTAGCATGGCACTCCTAGATTCTATCCTATCCCACCTCTCAGAAGATGTGCACTTTCCGTTATCTCTACCACTACTCCCTTCTCCATTGGCTCCTTCCAATTATCATTTACATTAGTTCAACTCTTTCCCATTAAAAAAAAATCTGGATCCTGTTTTCTGCTCCAGCTACCACCCTTCTTCCCTTCACAGCCACACATATTAAAAAGTTATCTACACGGGCGCCTGGGTGGCTCAGTCGTTAAGCGTCTGCCTTCGGCTCAGGTCATGATCCTGGGGTCCTGGGATCGAGTCCCACATCGGGCTCCCTGCTCAGCAGGAAGCCTGCCTCTCCCTCTCCCACTCCCCCTGCTTGTGTTCCTGCTCTAGCTATCTCTCTCTGTGTCAAATAAATAAATAAAATCTTTAAAAAAAAAAAAAGTTATCTACACATCACTGCCCTCATTTCCTCACTTCCTTGACCTCCACCCCCACCATTTCTCTGAAACTGTCTCACCAAGGGCCAAAGTGACCGCTTATTGCTAAACTCAACAGACCCACCTTAGTCATTCTTGCAGCAAATATTAATTCCATGCCAACTATGTGTCTAACACGGTTCTGGGGAAAGAGCAGCAAATGAGAAAGAGATTTAACCTAGATATATTTTTTAAAGATTTTATTTATTTTTTTTGACAGAGAGAGAGAGAACATAAGGAGGGGAAATGGCAGGCAGAGGAAGAGGGAGAAGCAGGCTCCCCACTGAGCAGAGAGCCCGACGTAGGGCTCAATTCCAGGACCCTGGGATCATGGCCTGAGCCGAAGGCAGATGCTTAGACCAACTGAGCCACCCAGGTGCCCCAGATTTAACATAGATATGAAACAATAATATAATGGGGCAAGTGGTATGAAGGAGAAATCAAGTTCATAACTAGGAAAATGGGGGTGGGGAAGGGCAAACAAGTATTCCTTAAGGAAATAATTTTCAAGCTTAGCTCTGAAGGACAAATATGAATTAACCAGGCAAAGAGGGGGAGGGAAGGATAACACTGGAGACTGGGGTGGGGTCGGGGGGAAGACATGTGTAAAGGTCCGGAGGTAGGAATGCAAACTCCTCACACATCATTAAAGTCAGCTATTGTCAGCTCCAAAGGACTAGGGGAACCAAGACAGGTCCCTGGTCTACTGTAGTCCTTCAGCAAACATTTATTAAAGGAATGAATGACCCTCTACAAGGTGGCCCCAAAGAACTTTATTTCTCATCATCTGTTACAAAGAGATGCTTTAATCACATCTTGATCTATTTTCTGTTTCTGCTGCACACATTCATCTTCTTGCATCCTGACATTCACGTCTCAAGCTATTCTGTGTATAAGATACTTTACCACCTTTTTTTTAACATAATTTTTAAAAAAGATTTTATTTATTTATTTGATAAAGAGAGACAGCGAGAGAGGGAACACAAGCAGGGGGAGTGGGAGAGGGAGAAGCAGGCTTCCCGCCGAGCAGGGAGCCCGATGCGGGGCTCGATTCCAGGACCCTGGGATCATGACCTGAGCCGAAGGCAGACGCTTAACGACTGAGCCACCCAGGCGCCCCTACCACCTTTTTCCTTAATCAAACTTCTATCCTTCTTTGGTGGTCCCCCAAAGGGGGACTTTTTTCACTTTGTCTATACCTGCTTTACATCATTAGTTTTGTAATTATAGTTCATAGTTCATTATGTTTCTATTTTCTTCAGTCCCTCCCTCTCTGTGTCCCCCAACCCCACTCCTAGATCTAAAGGACAAAGACTGCATCTTGATCATCTTTAAATCTCCAGAGCCTAGCATAAAACCTGATGCAGAACAGACACTCCTTTGTGTGGCAAATCCAACTGAAAAGTTGGATCCAACTGTCAACTATGAAGGTAATCTCCAAAGATAAGCTCCAACGGTCAGCAGGAATGATTCCACTGAATAAGGGTTCAGGCTCTCAGGATGACTACCTATGGGTAAAGTCACATGTAGATGCACAGGCCTCAGTTTATCTGTTGAGCATTCACACTGTTTTTCAGTTAAGTACCTGAGCAAGAATATTCATCCAAAGCCTTCAGCTTCTCAAGCCCAGATACTCTTTTTTTTTTTTAATTAATTAATTTATTTATTTATTTATTTATTTGACAGAGAGAGACACAGCGAGAGAGGGAACACAAGCAGGGGGAGTGGGAGAGGGAGAAGCAGGCTCCCCGCAGAGCAGGGAGCCCGATGCGGGACTCGATCCCAGGACCCTGGGATCATGACCTGAGCTGAAGGCAGTTGCTTAACCAACTGAGCCACCCAGGCGCCCCAAGCCCAGATACTCTTCAAAAGAAAACTCTTGGCTTCTTCAGCTCCCTACAGCCCTGAAAGTTGATGATCCTAACTCTCTTACAACTTTTTTTTTTTTTTAAAGTAGGCTCTGCACCCAACGTGGGACTCAAACTCACAACCCCAAGGTCAAGAGTCGCATGCTTCCCCAACTGAGCCAGCCAGGGGCCCCAACTCTTTTACAACCTTTATTCTAAGGAATGCAAGAGAAATATAATAATACAAAGTTCTGGAGATTTCTGTGAGGCCCAATGAAAGACCAATCCAGAGTCCAGTCTGCCTGGGAAATATTTCATCTAGGAAAATACCTCATTGTACCAGGACCTTCACCCTCTACCTCTATAGTGTTTACTTCTCATATTTGCAGACTTATCAACAGTGCCTACTAATTGTCAGAGGCCAGAAAGGGAGTTTGGTTAAGTAAATGTCCCCAGCGGCCTCAAAACAATAAGTGGTCCTTATTAAGTGTTTAATAATCAGAAAACTGCTTTTACAGTTATTATTGGAATCTGTTGCCTTAAAGAAGTTGTAAATGTGCAATGCAAAGAGGGGAGAATTACAACAAATGGCTCATTACAAAGGTTCTCACCTTCAGGATCTTTTGAATCCTGGCATAAGATATATTTAGTTAATATATATATATATTCAGTTTATACACACTTCTGTCTCCCAACTTAATAATTGGTGACATGGCCCTCAAATAATCCCTGAATCCACTGGGGTAGGGAGTAGGATGACAGGATGGTAAGGCTGGAAGGGCTTTTAAAAATCATCTACTCTAGGGGCACCTGGGTGGCTCAGTCATTAAGCGTCTGCCTTCGGCTCAGGTCATGATCCCGGGGTCCTGGGATCGAGTCCCACATCGGGCTCCCTGCTTGGCGGGAAGCCTGCTTCTCCCTCTCCCACTCCCCCTGCTTGTGTTCCTGCTCTTGCTGTGTCTGTCTCTGTCAAATAAATAAATAAAATCTTAAAAAAAAAAAAACTTAAAAAAAAAAATCATCTACTCTAGTCCAGTCCTTTTATTTTTCTTAAAGAAAAATGGGCCTGAAGAAAGAGACTCAGGTTGCCTAACCATCAGAAAGCTAGTCCAGGAGGGGCTCAAGTTCTGAAACTACCAGACCAGTTGCATTTTTATTATCATATGCAGCCTCAGACAAGTTAGGACTTGCTTAAGACTACACAGTTATTCAGTGGAAGGGCTCAGCCTGGTACCGCAGCTCAGTGCCTGTGCATTTCTCACAAGACACTAATGTTCACCTTAATCTTGGTCTAAGAGCTGGGTTTCTGTAAACCAGTCCTTTTCAGACTTCAAAGTGGTGAGAAATTTCCAGGCACTGAAAGCTCAGGAGACCATAAAGCCTAGCCTGAACCAACATGCACAGATCCTTTAATTTGAGAAAAATCTTTGATGCTTCTCATGTTCCACTAGACAATGAGAACCAGGAACAAAACCCAGCCAATTCAGCGCAGCACAAAACTAGTACGGTAACTGCTGTGCACCCTGGGAACTGGCGGGTCAGGTGTATAAATCCCACTTGTCCCAGGATAAAGCAGGAAGCAGAGGGGCAGGGCAGCAACTGGTAGGGAACAGCCAAGAGAGAAAAGATCACACCTTAATGAAGTGAGTACCAACAAGACTTAACAGTATGATTAACATTCCTCTAGATACTCTCCCTTGTATCCCAAAGGGCTTTCCTCCTCACTAGCTTACCAAATATTACCAAGGGGAGTGTAAAAAAAGATTAGATGATTTTTAAAGGAGCTTCTGGACTTCTGTGAACCTTATATTCTTCCTTCCTAAGAGGAGGGATCAAATTATTCCTTCTAGCTCTGCATCGGCGACACCAAACCAGGGGCCTCTCATTTTTCAGGTTAAGGCACATACACAGACATCTCAGAAGGTTTCATTCTTGCTGTTGTTCCCATCTGCCTTTTATTTTATTAGGAAAACTTTGTAAGGGTCAAGCAGAAGAGCTGGAGCTAGACCTAGGTTTGAAACCTGGTTCTGCGTCCATGGGCAAATTATTTAATCTCTCTGAACTTGTCCCTTAATCTTTAAAAAGAGGATAACCACCTACCTTACAGGATTACCAAGAAGATTAAGAGAAATAACTTAATGTATGTGAAAATACCTCCTGCAGTGCCTGGCACTTAGTTGGCAACTGAAAGCTCTTCTTTTTTCTTTCACGTATATCTAGAGGGTTGGCTAGGGAAAAGATTGAGTTGAATTACACTAACCTCTAAAATCTGAAGGGAATGTTTTCAAAACAAATTCAGCGAATGTTTTCTATATGCCCACGTGCAAGACAAAGACTAGGTCATGAACTTCTGGGGCCCTTGGTGAGTAGTCATGGAGTGTAAGAGACAAGGATGTGTATAGAAATAACACATGTCAGAGAGGGACAAACCAGGTGCTGAGAGCAGGGCAAACTTGGTAAAGTAATAAGATACCTGGTAGAGAAACAAATGAGACAGATGGTTCCTGTGGCTTTCGAGCGTTCAGGTTCTCCCTTCCAACCATAAGTCTACTTAACTGTGAATGCATAGGCATTTTCTTATCTGGGGGAAGGCATTTTCTTATCAGAGAACTGGTTAACCAGTTAATATATTCCCAAACAGCATTTCTCTACCCATTGTCAATGATACCGGAAAAAAACCCAACTACTTTGATCCTTATAATATGACAGTGGTGTCCTAAGCACCATGCGAGCATGAATTAATAGAATATAAAGATCCTATAAGACAAAGACAGACTATTACTGTTCCCATTTTATGAAGACGAAGCTGAAATGCTCAACTAACAAGTGTTAGAGCTGGGTTTAGACCACAGGTCTGCTAACTCCAAAGTTTATGTCTTTAACTATATTTTAGATTTTCTTTCCTAGCAAAAAGAAATTACAGGCAGAAAGACTTGACAATAAAATGCCAGGGTGGATGCTCAAGGTATACTCTAACAGAACTAGGCAATGGTTTCATGTTCTAGCTCCCGCTGGGTATAGATTAATAGGTAAAAGAGTCTAATTCTTGTTCCTATATAAACAAAGGTCAAGAGTGAGAAGGATGATAGGCTTGTAAAAGAATGCTAGAGCTCCAGGTCCTCTCACTGAAATGCCAAAGTGATGCTGCACCCCTTCTAACATGCCCCTGAACCCTAGCCCTTTCCAGATTTGCACTGATCAAAAGCCAGCCCTGCAATGGGAATAAGCTCAGCCTCCAGAAGACACAGAAAACCCACCAGGAATGTGGGAAGCCTAATACAGCCCCTTGAACATGATAGATTTCTTTTCAGCTTTAAAACTTTGTGGTCCTTAAAAAAACACACACACACACAAAAACTTTGTGGTCCTCTTGGACCCTATGTCGCTCCCTCCATCCCATATCCACGGCCATCCAAGTTACCCTGCCCTGCCCAACATGAGGTAATTCCTGTGGTCCGTGCCTTCTTCCCCATTCCTATCATTAACACTTCAGCTCAGGCCCACTGTTCCCACCCCCAAATTAGTGCCTTCCTCACCCTTGCCCAATCCATCATGCCCACAAAGGCCAGATTGATAGTCAAAAATAAAATACATCATGACTCTCCCTGCCTCTAAACCTATGGTCTCTACTGTAGACTGAAAAATTCCACAAGTCTAGCATTAAACCCTACACGGTCTGGCTTTACCTACCCTCTCAGCTTTATCTTTCACTTCCTATAATTCCCCCATTTGTGCATTCTTGCTTCTACCACACATATCAATTCACTATCCTTTGTGAAAACCTTGAAACTTGCCCAGCTATGCATGCTACTTCCAGTTTCTTCCCTACCAGGATATCATACCCCACCCCACCCCCATTACCACTTTTAATCCACCTAAGACTTCTCAAATTTTACCTCAAATTTTGGTCAGCATTTCCTGACCAAATCTGGTAGCCACCCTGGACAACTTGCTGTTCTTTAGAATGCCAAGCACATTCCTGGCTCAGGGCCTTTGTTCATTCCCTTTTATTCCCTCTGCCTAAAATGTTATTTCCCCAGATATCCAAATGGCTCACTCCCTTGCTTCATTTCTCTGTTTAGATGTCATTAATCAGGGAGGCTTCCTTGACCTCCCACTGTCCCTATGACTTTATCCTATTTTATTTCTCTTCAGGGCACTTATCCCTGATGTTTGATATTCATATATTTACATATTTAAATATTTACAATATTTACATATTGTCTATCTCTCCTACCATACACTCCATTAGGGAAGGGATTTGGTCTGTTTTGTTTCCTGTTGTATCCACCAGGGCATAGAAGTGCTTGGCACATAGTATGAACTCAATATATATTTGTTGGAATGGATGTATGAAGAGAGCTCTCCCCTACCTTTGAAATTCTATAATGTTATCACATACAGGTCTTCTAATAGTTTGTTTTGATTTGCCCTTTTTTTTTTCTTAATTCCTCTCAACAGACAGTGAATCTCTCAAAGGGACAAACCACATATTATTCATTTCCACAAATATTTACTAAGGACTTTTTGTGTGCCAGACTCTATATCTCAAGCAGCCTGGAATATCAGAAAGAGCACTGGAGGAGAAATCCTAGGTTAGTCCTGGCTCTATCATTAGTTGAATGACCCTTGACGAATCCATTTTTCTCCCTAGGTTTCTTCATATGTAAAATAAGGAGAGTTACATTATCTCAAGCTCTCTTCTGGCTCTAGCATCTGTTAAAATTTTTAAGAGGTAGAACTTGGCCCAGCCCAGTGCCTTAGACATCACAGGTACTCAGTAAATATTTGGTTTCTTTGTTGTTGATTCTCCTGTTACACAGGAATCTGAGTTGTCTTGGAACAGTTTGGACAGAACAAGTAAAAGTTTAAGCCCCACTTCCTTCTCTGACTCCAAGGGACAACTTCATTCTGGTGTTTGTGATAATAAAGGATTCTGGTGTTTGTGAGAGGGTAAAGCACTGAATTTGACGTTGGAAAATACGAACTCTGACCACTGCCATTTACTTGGCTACAGAACCTTGAACAAGTCATTTCTGAGTCCGAGTCTCCCCAGACATAAAAAAAGCCATATTGGCCTACTCTCAACTCTTCAAAGTCACCTTTTTATGCTGTTCCATCTACTTGGAATGTTCTTTGCCCTTTCTTTGCTGCACTAATTTCTACTTATCCTCAAGGACCTAAATACATTTGCTTTTTTAAGGAAAAGTATCCTCTATTCACTCCCTCCCCCCCCACACACACACTCTTACAGCACTTACCTCCATTGTTTATCTCAATTATTATAGCATTTATCTCCATTGTTACCCCAATTAATTACTCTCTGTCTCTAGAACTGTAACCACCACAAAGGCAAGGACTGTGTCCATTTTGTTCATCATTATACTACTCAGTGCTTGGTTAAGTTTGTGGCACAGAAGTATCCAACAAATATTTTTATGGACAAATGTCTAAACTAATGCACCTAGACACTTTAATACCTCTAGAAAGCTTTTTGGTTCATTCAGAGAATCTAATAAACACTATTACACTCTAAGATCTTTTACAAGTTTCTGTGAATCAAGGTTCAAAACAGGGAATTTATGTACACAAAGGTTAGAAAAAGTCACTGGAAATCATTTGAGCTGAAGAACTCTGGAAGCTAAAAAAAATCAGAGAAAGGGACAGGGAACATTTATACCCCTAGCCCTCCTTCTCCAGAAGCCTATTATCAAGAATGGGGAGAAAAATCCCATGCTTCCATGGTGAGGAAGTGACCCATGTGTGGCCTGGTCCTTGT
Source organism: Leptonychotes weddellii (assembly GCF_054177405.1). Classification (NCBI taxonomy): domain Eukaryota; kingdom Metazoa; phylum Chordata; class Mammalia; order Carnivora; family Phocidae; genus Leptonychotes; species Leptonychotes weddellii. The sequence continues at coordinate 60,387,138 of NC_138381.1, forward strand.
ATTCAGTATGGAGGAAGTGACTGTCCACAGGCTGAAATCCAGGAAGTGGGGGCAGATATCCAAGACAGCCTCCCTCCTCCACCAATCCCTCCTGCCACCTCTAGAAAGCTTCTGGACGTTGACCCTGGTCGACCTAGAGGCTGGGCCACCCACACAGGTGGCTGGGAAACATAGTCAACAGATAGTCCTGGTGCAGGGAGGACAGGCCAGGAAGGCAGGAAGCTGCAGGGTGGTGTGTGAGGTGACTGGGAAGAGACTGCAGGTCTGGCTAACCTAACCCTAAAACTACCCTTCACCTCTGGACATTTCTCTCTTGTCTCAGAGAAGCCAAGGGAGGACCTAGCTCCCATGGAGGGCCCAGAACCCAGCGGCGCCTACCTTCCCCAGGAAGAATGCTCCAATCTCTCCCTAACCCCTAATCCGTGTCCTAAACTCCAAGGGAGCCCACGCTCCGGGTTCCTGCAAAGAGCCCTAAGACCAGGACATCACAGGCACCAAGATATCCGCGAGAAGCCTTGGATCCGGTCAGAGAAGTCATACTATCCCCCACTTTCCACAGAAAACCGAGAACCCAGGGTAACTCTCTATCCCTTTATTTTTGCCCCGAACCCTGAGGATCCCGCTCTCCCCATATTCCACATATCCCTCATTCCAAGGGAACCCAGGCCCCCAGCTTTCTTAAAAAGAGTTTTAATTTGAGGGCCTGTGGTCACCAGATCCACAGAAAAAAGCTGGCCCCCTGACAGAGCCTGCATCCCTTCCAACTCTCAGAGAACTGCCCAAACCGCCTGCTCCTCGGAGCCTTCTGTCTCCGGTCCCCCAATTCCCGAAGCTCCACAACCTCCTCGAGGAGCGTTGTGCTCCTCCCAGCCAATTCTCCTGCTAAGGAGCGGGAACCCACGGGAGTCCACTCAGCCCGAAACCCCCGAGGCTGCCAGCTCCCCTCAGGCGTCTTGGGCCGGGCTTCCGAGATAACGGCGGGACAGGACGGGGAGGCCCTTCCTTACCCGCCTGCGCGGCCATGGTCCCGGGGAGGTGGCGGGGTGGCGGGGACCGCAGCAGTTCCTCTCAGCTCCCGCTGCCAGCCGCCTCAGGCGCGAGAGGACCTCAGCCCCGGGCGCAAGCGGGATGCACCGCCTACGGCGCCCGGGGAGGACCAAATCGCACCTGGCACCGGGGCCCGCCCGCCGACGCCCCGCCCCCGGGCCAGGCCCCGCCCCTTGGCTCGGGCTCTGTAGGGGCCCTGGCGCCTCCTACTGCGAGCGGCGCGGAGCTGGTAAAGGTGGTTGTGTGCAGCCGTGAGGTGGCTTGTCAGGAGAGTCCTCGGGACAACCTGGGGGTCTCAACAGAGGACCCTCAGCCCATTTTACAGATGCGGGCAGCTGAGGACCCGAGGGAACAAGTTTGACTACCTCGAAATGGCTCAGCTCATTAGAAGCAGAAGTGAGATGGGAACCCAGGTCTCCTAACTCCCAGGCAAAAGCTCTTTCCAGTAGAGTGTTTGGGATCAAGAATATGAATATGAAGGGGTGCCTGACTGGCTCAGTCAGTAGAGCATGTGACTCTTGATCTCAGGGTTGTAAATTCGTTGGGTGTAGAGACTGCTTAAAAATAAAAATCTTAAAAAAAAAAATGAATATGGAGACACTACCCCACAAAACTTTGGGGATTGAGGGTGGACTTTTCTTAGAAGCTTCCAGCTCAGAGAAGCCACTTATCTGCACCACTGAGTAAGCTGGCACTCAGTAGATAATCTCTAGGTCAAAGATGGTATGAAGGTGGTGCAACCACATTCCAGAGGCAGATCCTTCTTGAAGCCAAATAGGTATATAAATGAATCCCAGCACACCAGATCTTCCAATTTTTCAAGACAAGCCAAAACTCCAGGTATTTAGGTGAATTTTCCTACTTTTTAAATGTTGGTAACATTCAGAAATTTTAAAAATGCCATGTAGACCAAAGGAAACACTTGTGGAGTGAGTTTGCCCTGCTGGCTCCTCTTTGTGGAGGAAAAAGCACTGGACAAGGAGTTAGAACAGCTGACTGGCTCCTGGCAGCTGTTAGTTGGCTGAGGGGCCTTGAAAACCACTTCCCTTCACTGGGCTTGGGAGGGAATTGGGGCCCTCCACGTGACAAAGGGTGGGCTACATCAGCTGGACCTGCGGTCCCTCCCGTTTGATTCTCTGGTGCTGGGTATTTGGCAACTGTCATTTCCTTAGACTGGATTTAGGTCATGGGAAAAGTGTCCAAATGACCAGGAAGAGGCAGGGATGGGGCCCAAGGAAATGGATCATGATGCCCCCACCAAGGACAAAGTTCAATCCTGCTGCATCTGGTTCCAGTAAGCAAAGATGAGCACAATTCTTTCTTCCGGCCCTCTGTAATCCAAACCGGATGCAGGTCAGTTGGTTCTCCTCTGGTTGTGTCAGGTGGCTCCTGAAGTCCTGAGTGTGAATAAAGTGCTGAGAGGGTGGGGAAGGGGATGTGCCCGACTTCCTTTAATTCCTGGGAACCCTCCAGTGGTTGGTTTTACAGTTTGAGGAAATCTCTGGTCTGATTATAGTAACCACAGGATTGTGTGTTGAATTAAAGTGACAGGGATCCAGGGAACTCTGACAAGCCACCTTGTGGCTAGCAAAAAGGAAGCAGGGATTTTATTCACCCTGCACATGCAAAGAAGTTATGCTGTATTTTCCCAGGTTCATGGGCACTGGCAGCCTTGGAACCAAGACCCCTGTTGGTCTTCCCTTTCCTCTGCCCCACAGCAAGGCACCCAGGTCTGTCTCTTCTCTGTCTTCTCTCTCATTCCACTTCCTTCCCACCTCCAGCCTCCTGGTGTTCACTAGCAGTGAGTGGGGGGATAACCAACTCCCCCAAGTTCCCTCCAGAGGGGAAGTTTAGGTATTTCTTGAGAAATACAAATTGAAATGTAAAGAAAGAAAATAGCAATCTACAGAAATGGTATAACAAAGAGATATTATTCCAATATAGATCCAAAGAATAGTGTAAGATCACTTGTGAATGCGAGGGGGACTTCTGGAGGACAGAAAAGTCCTGGGTAAGGAGAAGATGTGGGTTTCTAGTGCCCAAGTCACCTGTTCACGGTTTGATTACCTGACCATAATTTGGTCAGTCTCTGAGGCCAGATCCTGCTGACTGACTCACAATCAACTCTTTGGACCTATAGGAATGAGAACCTGGACATTGAAAACCACCTTAAGGTTCAGACTCTGCCTCTCAAAAATCTTCAACAGTTCCTTGTTGCCAACAAAATAATAAAGGCCAAACCAGGCCCTCATGAGTGAACTACATCTCATTTTGCAGCCTTCTCTCCCTACTCCCTTCACTCCAGGACTCTTTTTCCTGAATACATTCTGCCCTTGTACCACTCTGCCATTCCTATAACCCCTCCATGTTCTCTGTAATTTTGTTGTGCTATTCTACCCAGAAATGCACTCGTTTCTTTAACACATCATTTTCAATCATATCATTTTGCAAACCCTGTAAATTAATTGAAATCTGCACTGATAGGATAGCCATTAGCCACATGTGGCTATTTAAGTTAAAATGAAACAGAACTGAAAATTAAGTTCCTCAGTCCAGGGGCCATGTTTCATGTGCTTGCTAGCTACATGTGCCTAGTGGTTACTATGTTGGAGAGTGCAGATAGAGAACATCGCCATCATGACAGAAAATTCTGTTGGACGGTGCTGTTTTAGACAATGATTAGTAAGGGCTGTTAACATCACAAAGAGGGACTACCAGGCATTATGTGCCTCCTGAAATGATGCAACAAGAGGTATACACTACCATTTATGACATAGTTATACCAAAAAACCAAGCCTGAATCTGATCACGCTTCTGGATCTAACAACCAATTTACGGGAAATACAAGAGTAGGAGGAGCTTATTAACACCACAGTGATGCATACAGCAAAACTGAAGCTGTGGGAAACTCAACAGGACAAATGAACTGGTTTCTTTAACAGATAAAGTGCGAGAGAAAGAAAAGGGGAACCTATGGATGTAACATAGACTTAAGAGAAATCCAACAGCAAGGTATGGATCTGATTTGGATCTCAGTGCAAGCAAACTGAACAAAAAAGTTGAGAGAACTAGGAAGATTTGAGCAATGATTGGATATATGATGACATTAAGGAATTATTCATTTTTTAAGGTACATTAAATACCATTTGGCTATGTTTTAAAAAATCCTTACCATTGAGATGCATATTTAAAATACTTAACAGAGGGGCGCCAGGGTGGCTCAGTCGTTAAGGCTTTGCCTTCAGCTAGGTCATGATCCCAGGGTCCTGGGATCGGGCCCCGCATCGGGCTCCCTGCTCCTCGGGAAGCCTGCTTCTCCCTCTCCCACTCCCCCTGCTTGTGTTCCCTCTCTCGCTGTGTCTCTGTCAAAAAAATAAAATCTTAAAAAAAAAAATACTTAATAACGGGGCTAGGATTTCCTTCTAAATAGTCCAGGCAGGAGAGAGGAAGCAGTGTGAGGGTGGGGATGAAACAGGATTGGACACAAGTTGATTATTGGGGTTGGGTCATTAGTACATAGAGGCTTTACTGTCCTATTCTACTTCAGTGTATGTTTTGTTTTCCATTCCTTATTGGGCTCAGTTCTGGGAAATCCCTCACCTTTGCATTTCCTACCAAATCTTGGTGCTATTCAACTGGATAACTCCTAGGTCAAAGTGGAAGAGAGGGAGAAAAGAGACCTTTTCAGAGGGATGACCTGTAGCTCTGGTGTGCTGGGGAGCCTGAGGCTGGGCAAGGTTTGTAACCTCACTATCTTCTATCTCATACTGTGCTACTGAGGAACCTCAAGGAACTGCACAGCCCCTGCTCCAGGTAGAGGGCTTGGCCGGGGGCCCACCTGCCCGACTGCAGAACATGTGAAGAAATGCAGACACTGAATAACCTGTCATTGTCCTCAAGGTTCTGACTGTCCACAAGCTAAGCTCCATCTTGGTTGCCTGCAAGCTTAGGGATTCCATACACTTTGTCAGGACCAGGGCTGTCAGATGGGTCACACCTTGGGCAGGGCTGTGTATGAAGCGCTTCTCATCTGAAGACTTTGCTCCTCGATGTGACATTCCCATGTATGCAGAGGTGTTTCCCAGAGGCCAGATCAGTGTGACTACTCCCCGACCCATTCATCCCCTGCCCCACCCCCTTACACAGACAAGTCCACAGCTCACAGTAATGTAAAACCATTTGTTTAATTCTAAATCAAATCACTTTCACAACAGTGAAAATTAGTGACTGGTCAAGGTGTGCCACTGTACATGGTGTCATTTTCTGACTGTGGGTGGGACCTGGTCCTAATCCACAAAGGTGGCAGGAGTGGGTGGAGGCCAAGAACATAGACAACACACAAAAGAAAGGAAAACTGCCTTGGCAGAGGGGCAAGGTGGTGAACCTGCAGAGGGGTGGTGGGAAGGGGGTTTCCTGTTGGGGCTGGGCCAGCAGTCCCAAGTTGGCTCTCCTGCCCCAGCTCCCAGTAGAGGGTGAGTAGGGACCTAGAAGGTTCAAAATCAAAGGGCACATGACCAGCCTGGCTCTTACAGGTTCCTGGGATGCCCTTGCTGGTGGAGTTCTCCTGGGCTTACTACTTTGTTAGAGAGTCCAAGTGATTGGTCTTCCTATCCCACAACCCTTTTTTAACCTTTCTTCTGGAAACCCATTTCTGTTGGGCCCATCTAACTGTCCTCTCTCTCACCACTAGGTGGGGCTACTACACTGAGCGATCCCACCAATTCACTTATGCTGAGAATTCAGACAGCCCCCCCCCCCCGCCCCCCACTCCACTTCCCCAACTTTGGGGACTTCCAGGAGGTGATAAAAAGAGCACTCTTGAGTGGGTGTCCCAAGAATGTTTAAAATCCATCAGGGACCCGTAAAGCTGGTGGCTTAGTCCTACCAAATGGATTTGGCAAACAAAACCACCTATTCAATACTTACATTTTGTCTGATTAAACACTGAACTCTGGCATTGACAGGCACAGAGGGGAAGGGGTGGGGCCTGTGGAGAGGAGAGGAGGAAGACTTCCCTCATCTTCCTCAAGGTCTTGGTTTCCACAGGCTATGCAGAGCCAGATCTGGAAAAAAGCACTAGGTGGGGCTTTCTACCACTTGTTGGCTATGGCTGGGGGTGAGCCAGGAGCAGTGCGGACTGGTAGTGACAGAGAGGTCCCCAGAGGAAGTCCATCTCCTTCGATCCCTGGAATCTGCTGGAAGGGGCTGGATTTCTAGGAAGAGGCCTGACCAGCACAGTGAGAACCATTCCACAAGTGAACTGTCCTGCTGCCTGGAATCACTCCCTTAATCAGATTCTGAGGAAAAAGTCTGTGAAGTGTAAACACAAGTCAAGGGCTTAGGAAGATGATTTCCCCTGGAAATTTCCTGGGGAAGACCACACCATATCAACATGATGAGGGTCTCTAGGCCCTGCTGCCTGGCTTTAAAAATCATCAAGAGTTGCTTGCTCTGCAGTTTCATGCTTCTCTCTGGTTTTAGCATAGATATAAGTTTTCAGGGGTATCCACCCAAGCCATACCAAAACCAGGGTCACATGTGGGTCTCCCCACTCCTGCCTCTTCATAAAGGACAATTTGGCTTCTGGGGAAGATGGTCTTCAACATGCAGCTGAGCTGACATGACAAGGCAGCCAGTTTCCATTGGGTGGGTCTGAGAGAATGCACCCAGAGCTTTTGTAGCCTTGGGGACAGGGCTGCTTGTTCAGTTGTTCCTGCATCAGAGCTCCAAATCCCACCAGAGCCCCACTGGCAGGTCTTTCCTAATGAGTAGTAGTCAGTTCCAGCTTCAGCAGTAGTCTCCACTATGCGTCCTCTGGCAGATGTGCCTATATTTGGGGAGGAAAGATGATGGGAAATCTGTGACTGAAGCCACATGTCTCTGGGGATAATCTACTCCAGGAAACCAGGAGGTCATTCAAGCCACTCTCTGGAGCCAAAGAGACTGAGCACGTCCCAGAGCCAGTAAAAGATCTTTGGATCTCTGGTGAATTCATGAAGTGACTCCAGCTTTAGCTGCTGCAATTATGATCTTTATAGGACAGCAATTTCTTGCATTTCTGCTGAGGAGGAGGAGATAGGGCAGAACAGCACTGGGATACAGAGGGGGGAACCTCTCTATATGAGGAGTCCACTGATTTTGGAGGCCACTCACCAAGGGGTATTTAAAGAGATGAAAAAAAGTTTCTATTTGGTTCATCCCTTTGTTTTTATAATATTAAACTCAGGTGAAATTGTACTGACAGTTTCTCTCTTCCTGCCTCTTTCTTGTGCAGAGTCAGGACTTGCTGAGCTGGCTGGAACAGGATTTCATGGTGTAACTCATGAGAGATGACTCAATGCCAAGGACTGAGTAGTTATAAGCAGGGTGTTTACAGCAGTGGCCATACTCCAAAGTTCTTGACAACTGGTCTTGAGTCCTTAAGCTCTGATGGAGAAGCAAAACTCCTTGATGTGTTACTGACCCCACCGATTCCAGGGATCAGGATTAGCCAGGAAGCCAAACATCAAGAGTGGGTGTGGCATGTCACCAGTCCAGAGGCCCTGCCATGGATATAGGCTGGGAGCCCAGCATTAGGCAATCAGGAGCCAGAACATGATCACTAGGGCCACAAACAGGAAGAGGCGTGACAGGAACTGCTCATCCACGTACTGGGGTGTTCCAGGGACAGCTGGAGAGACAGGAGGGAGAAGAGAGGGTGTCAGAACACTGCAGCTGTGCACACTGCTGCCCAACTGGGCCAGAAGTCGAGAGCACTAGTCTTCATCTCTTTACATCAGAACTCTGCACGCTAAAAAGATTTCCAAACCCCAAATAACATTAGGCAAAACAAAACTGAAATTATGAAGATATGCGGAATAATAACAAAGAGGACAAGGTCTCCAGTTCATCCTAAGACAGTTTGGTCTGCAGGTGTAAATTAAATAGGAAACTCTCTTAGAAGAAATAATAAAAGAAAAGCTGTTGTTAAGCATCTTCTGTGTGCTAAGAGTTTTGTACATACATTACGGCTTGGTGGGTATTAGTATTCCCATTTTGTGTAAGAAATTGAAGCACAGGTATGAGGTGACCTGCCCCAAATCACAAGGTTCACGCGTTAGTGGCAGAGCCCCACAGTCATGCTCTCAGCCTCCCTGCACGCTCCCTTGTGAGTCATGGGAGTCTCTAGATTCTGGCACTTTGAGCTGGGGGATGGGGGGCGTGCAGAGAGCCCCACATAGAGTGCCTTCCTTTTCCAGGGGACAGAAGTAGAGCCCAGACAAGCAAAGTGACTTGTCTCATCCATCACACAGCAAGCTAGGGGCAGAGCTAGGCTTCCACTCGTCCCTGCTTTGAGAAAAGCTACTATGTAGAGCTCCCTGTCCAGACTTGGGGGGAAGGAGAGTAAGAAATCTATATCCAGGATGGGCAAATTTTATGGCAAAGGAAAACTGTGATTGTGGCAGGGGGATAAAGTGATCCAGAGTCCAGCCTGGCTGTAGAACTCTTTACCTAAGGAACCCAGGGTGAGCCCTGAAGCAAGAAGAAGGGAAGCAAGCTGCCAAGTGGGTTCTTGGTGCTGCCATACTGTCCTGTCCCTCCTTCGGGGCAGAGCACACCCCGCCCTGTGGGTCTCCTTCCTTTGAGAAAATGCATAAACGAAGGGGAAACCTTTGAGGTGGAGGAGGTAAGGAAGGGTATTCCAAGATATCTTGGGGCTGTACTATTCCCCAAGTGGGTGCTCTGATGATTCATGCAGGCGGTCAGTCAACAAAGACTTACTGATTGCCTGCAATGTGCCAAGCATAAGAGTAGGGGCTGAGGAAAACTGGGATGACCCAGGAGTAGGTTTCTGTTCCTAAGAGCATAAGCTCCTGGCCAGGAACCACACACTGCTCCCTTATGTACCACACACTGTGCCCAGCACTCATTGGACCATGAGGTTCCAATGAGTGCAAGCAGAGCTCAAATGACCTCAGCACCTCTGCAGACTCCATGGTAAGGATCCTGGCCCAGGTGTCAGATTGGGATAAAGTACAGGGCACCCACCTTGCTGCCCTGATCTACATGGAATGCAGCTGGCCCCTTAAGCTGGCTGGAGAGAGAAAGGTAGTGGCAGGTAACAGACCTAGAAAGGGAGAAAGGGTTCCCAAAGGGGTGGGGCTTGGAACCAGCCCCACATGTATCCTGAAGGAAGCTGGACAGAGATGCCAGAGAATAGAAAGGCCCTGAATCCTGGTGGGTTGCCTCTCTCCTCTCTGCCCCTAAATGGTACATGCACAGGATTAGGCTTTTCTTCAGCTAGGTATCCTGGGTATCATTTTATTCTTTTTCATTTTATAGGCACAGAGTAGGTCTTGGAAACATACTGAGCATTTTCTAATTTGTAAAACGGAGCTAAATGCACACCCATCCCACAGGCTTGTGGTGAGGATCCCCTGCATTTGTGATGACAAGCACTTTGAACATGCGTAATGTTTAGTAAGTGGGCAATATACATTATCATGACTACCAGTAAGCTGAAAAGAATTCACATTTTTGAAAAGGCTGATTGACCAAGCAGTGACAGTTATCTGTAATCTGCATACTAATAAATTCTAAGGAGCCTTCAAACAGAATTACCAAGGAAGTAGGGTCTTACCTGGAGGAGGCCGCCCATCATTTATGTTAAATGCTGTGGCAAATATCCCAAAAGGAAATGCCCCAATTCCAAAAGACATCTGGAAGCCACCATCCCCAAATCCAAATCCTTGAAATCCCTGTGTGGAAGAAATGCAGTTCAGAAGAACAAGCATGTTTCTCCTGCACCTGTCAAACATGTCACCTGCAGGTGGCACCTGCCTCTCCTCCCTACCCTCTGCCACCTGTTTCTAAAGGGGAACATTTTTTCCTCCCATTTAGACTGCAAGGCCTGGTGGTCCCTCTGCCCTTCTGGCTTGCAAGGGGTTCCAGCTAAGGAGTTGTGAATGCCAGAAAGGACTGGCTCTGGCCCAAGTAAAACAATCTGCTGATGCAAGTCAGGCTTCTTAGAGCACCAGGTTTTTCCCCAGAATTCCACCCTACATGCTTTTCTACATGCTTTATAACAGCAAAATTGGCAACCACCCCCACACCTAATTACAAGGGAACACTGGAACAAGCTGCACATTATTGGTAATAGCAAAAAAGTGGAACCCTAATTAACCAACAATTGAGGTCATGATCAAAATCTTGATAAACACTCTCTAAAGACCATGATGCTGACTATGCAGCAACACAGAAAAACTCCTGTGACCAAGCTACCAGACAAAACTGAACACTATGTTCACAAGTACATGCCAACATGCAGGTATGGAAACAAGATATAAACAGATAAGTATTTTCCCTCAAAGTTTTAATATTTCTACAAAGAATTTAAAAAACATAAAACACTAATTTTTTTCTGATTATTTTTGTATATATACTTGTTATAAGAAACTTACACATTAGAAGAATATTGACACAGAAAGTCAGAGGTCTCCTTATTCACCATTTCATGGCCATGCTCTCCCCAATAACCACTATCAATAGTTTGGTGTATCATCCCCATAACATGTTCTATACTGTGTCATCTTTCATATGAAAAGACTTAGCAGGAACTGTAACACTGTGAATAAGTAACCCATTTTCTATCTTGACCAAAGTTGCACAGAGTAGAAGGGTAGAGTTTAGATTAGAAACTAGGTCAATATGATCTGAAAACGCATGCTCTTTAAGATTTTATTTATTTATTCATGAGAGAGAGAGAGAGAGAAGCAGAGGGAGAAGCAGGCTCCCAAGGAGCAGGGAGCCCGATGCAGGACTCGATCCCAGGACCCTGGGATCATGACCTGAGCTGAAGGCAGACGCTTAACCATCTGAGCCACCCAGGCGCCCTGAAAACGCATGCTCTTAATTATTGTGCACATCTTACAAAATTTTTCTCTCCTCCCCCACATCCCTAGGTAGATCTTTAGAACAAATGATTAAAAAATAAGAAGAAAATGTATTGGGTCAACTGCTCTCCACAAAGAGCTGATTGGCTTTCATTTGTGAGTCTTTTGCAAGTGATGGAAGCGGCTGTTCCCTATTCCATATCAAGCAGCCTGGCATCCAGCTCCAAAGGTCTTGCTAGGCGGCACTATCTATAAAGCCCAACAGCAGATATAACAAGAGGAAAAGGCCACAGAGAAGAAAAACCACCAGTTTTCCATCTTCTCAGTGCAGAGATGCCTCCTACTCAAACCCAGCATGGTTGAGTTTGAGGGCTCCTGGGACCAAGGCTGTCTTACCCAGGAAGGTGCAACTGTTTCATCAGGAACTACCACTTCATAGAGTGCAATCCCAAGGATGGACCCTCTGGACTCCCTTTTAGCAACCTCTACACAATTCCACAAGTCCTCACATTTGCTGGGTTTATGTTCCTGGGGCAATGTAGGCAAAAAGCATCACTGGGGGCTGCAGGCACTTGTAGCTACACACAAGAGTCATTAAGGCCAGGGCCTCTGGCTTCCTGAGGTTAGGAGCCGATGCTCTCTGTTGAGAAACAGAGCCTGAGAAAGTTAAAGTGATGTCACCTGGTAGTCAAGGGGGGAGAGTTTAGATTAAAAACTAGGTCAATATGATCCAAAAACCCATGCTCTTAATTCTTGTGGGGAAATGAAAAACTCTTGTGACCAAATTATCAGATAAAACTGAACACTATGGTCACAAGTATGCTCAGGACAATATGTAGAGATGTGGACAAGAAACAGGTATTTCCCCTCAAAATTTTTAATATTTTACTCTGGAGAAATGAAAATATACTCATTTGGGGATTCTGGTAGTGTGGATAAATATTTCGCTTTTACAATTTCTTCAGTATTTTAACAAGAAAATTTTAACACTAACATCTGATTTAAATGAGCAAATTTTTTGAGCTAGTGACTTTCCCTAAGAATTTATCCTAGTAAAATAACCATGAACCTGCTCAAAAATGTATCTATAAGTTCACCAGGGTATTTTTAAAATAAAAAAAAGAAAAGGACACAGTTAAATGTCCAACAAAGGATCAAATAATGTTAAGCTCATACAACTGAACACTAAACAGCCTTTAAATAAAATATTACTGGCATATAAAATCTCAAGATATGTCATTAAAAGTCTCCCTCTCTCTGATATAAACTTCATAAGGGCAGGAATCTTTGCTATGTTCACTGATCTATCACCAGTGCCTAGAATAATGCCCAGCATACCGAAAGCAAATATAGAATGAATGAAATTTTAAAAAAGAGCTACAAAACAGGAGCCAAGTACTGTAAAAAATAAACAAAAATATATGTATACACAATACATCTATAAAATACATGCACATAAATAGATCTATAAAATTTATATATGTGTGTATATATAATTATAGAACAATAGAAAAGAAAATAGACCAAAATATTTCCAGTAGTTATCTCTAGATGGTGTGATTATAAGTGATTTTTTTCGCACTCTTTTCCTTTGTGTATTTCACAATTTTTCCTTTACTTTTATAATCAGGGAGAAAAAGTGTAGGGCCAAGATGGAAACTTTTAAAGCCATCAGCTCATTTCTAGAAGCTTCTCCTAGGATGTTCCTCACCCCTCTGTTCTCTGGCTCTGGCCTCTGTCCTTGAGGACGGGGAGGGGTCTTCTCTCTGAAACAGAAACACCGTGAAATAAATAATTATAAAATGCTTTCAGCTATTCCGAGTGTGGTGGGAGCTCTTCACCAACAGGGTCAGGCCCACCTTGCCCAGCACATGAAGTTACACCAAATTAAACCAAATCTTAATCTTCATTCTACTTGCAACTATATAGAAAAACAGGGAGAAAAATCTGCTTATTCTAAAATGTTCATCATGTTGCACTACAGCCTACTCCTCTCACAGGAGCCTGGCCCAGACTGGTTATGAATGCTAGCCAGACACCCTCCCTGGACCTGTGTAATATGGGGGTCACCAATGTTAAAAATCCCAAATCCAAACTGAAACAGGAATGGCTTGTCAGGATAGAGGGCTGAGATTCAGGATCTCTCTGATCTGCCCCTATTAACTTCAGCTTTACCTCCCATTATCCCTTGGTAAGTACTCTACACTTTGCTTTTTGCCTCTGGGTCTTAGCCCCTTCTATCACTCATCCCCAAAATACTGGACTGAGGGCTTGTTAGCCATTACACACTGGCAGGACACTACCAATACTAAGACTGTGATGGACCCTACTCTTGAGGTGTTTATTCTTTAAAGGGGCTACAGCCAATCACAATACAGCATGGGAAGGGACTTCTTGAATAACGGTATCAACTACATAGGGTGGAAGCAAGGGTGAGAGCAACTAATGTGGGGAAGAAGGACCACTTCAAGGAGGAGGTAACTACAGGGCTGCTCATTAAAGATGGACAGAAATTAGTGGAGGAGGAGGGTGTGGAGTAGGACTGCGGAGGGCAGAAGAGGCAGGGGGAAAACAAATACAAAGGCTCATGAATGTGAAAGGGTAAGTTCCTTTAAGAGAAGTCCAGTATGTATGGATACAAGGTATGCTGGGGTGGGGTCAGAGAAGGTATGAGACACTGCTGGGAGAGTCTAGGGGTGTGTGAGCGTGTGCATGTGTGTGACCAGACTATGAAGGGCTCTCAGAACCTGTGTTTGTAGAATGACAGACCCATCCACACCTCAAACTCCACAAAGCCTCCCAGACCTCCTGTCCCCTCCTCCCTCTGTACTTTATATATCACTGCTGCAGCAACTCCCCTCCATGCAGAGTCTCCTGCTAGACATCCTGCTTCCCAAACTGCTCCTTCATAGCACTTTGCATACTTACAATTGTGATATCTTGTGCACTGCCTAGCACATTGCCTGCTCGCTGGCAGACACTCAGTGGATATACGTATTACAGACTGGTGAGGAGCAACTTGGCTTTCCTCCCTTCCTGACCGACTCCCATCTGGATCCCAATTGCCTCAAAAATGAGGGTCTATAAGCACTAAGTAAAAGGTGGAGTGAGAAGGTGCTGAATGGAAGTGAATTCATGTCCAAAGGGAGGAGTGAGTGTGAGAGGTGCCCCAAGGCCTCACCTGGGGTCCTGCTGCCCAGTGCTGCCCCTGCCATAGAGCGGGATGACCTTATCTCGGCTGATGCCGGCTTTGCAAACTGGACACACTTGTCTGTTAGGTCTGGTCTCCAGCCACTGCAAACAGGAGGAAAAAATGCGTGAATGGTGCAAGCCCACTACAGAGCAGTCATAGCCAGCAGAACAACATGGACCAGAGGCCTCAAATTGGAAACACCAGCACCAGCAGGGAACACTTCAAGGAACCCAACTCTCTGATTCCTGTTCCTGGCACTCAATAAATATTTACTAGTGGTGAAATCAAAATTGCTTTTAAACACCTCATAATTAAACAGGATTCCTCATGCTTCATTATTTCTAGGGGCTCCCTGCAACACAGCAGGAAGGAACTGCAAGCCTGGAGCTATGTCAAGGGGTCTGACAGACCCAGCCTCAGTTTAGGTTGTGGGTGCTGGTATAATGAACTTTAAATCTCTGCCTTCCCCAACAGATCAACTGTATTACCCTGACAGCCAAATTTTGCTTTCGGTGACTTCTCATTTTTACAGCGTTTCCTCAACAACTTTGTATCCCAGACATCAGCATCTGGACATAACCTCACCATTTTCTGGTGATCTACTATGTGCTAAAAGATAGGTTTTGCTTATTACCTAAATTTGCTTAGTGTTTTTTATGTACTTTCATTGATTTTCGCATTCAACTGTTTCTTTTGATATTAAAAACACCAGAATTCTGTTTTGGGCTACCCAAGCTCTTTCACTGGTTAAAAACATTCTGCTTAACTTTCCTCTAAAATAAAATAAAAATGATAAAAACATGTTATCTGCAGTGTCTTAGAATAATTTAATTCATATATATTTTCTCAACATTTATCTTAGAACATAAATTGCATCTTTAGACCAAATAATATAAAGTTTATTATATAAATGTGAATCTAGGATTTCAGGGCCAAGGAGAAAGCAGCATTTAATGATTTTATATCCCACTTCCTTTATCCTACTGTTGAAAGCTTCAAAACTTATGTGCTCTTTAAAAATTTCCAGCAGATAAATTTATAAATTTAGTAGGTTCTGCTAGAGTCAGAATGAACAGCCCTTAACGTAGTGGGAACCCCTCTTATTTCCCTTGCTTCTTTCTCCCACCTAGATTCGAGGCTCTAGATCTCTGGAACTTCTGTCCTCCCCCTACATTCCTAAGCCACCTACTAGTGTGGGGCTCTTTTGCTAACAACCGTGGAGACAGTCAGCTCACAGTGATTATTCACAGCCAGTTGTGGATGCCAGGCCCTGCTGTCTCACTAAGCACGTGCCTGGGTCTTGGTGAATACTTAACTGACTGGTTTTCATAATAATCTAAAGCTGGGAAAACAGACTTTTGCCCTCTCACAAAAGCTCTTTGTTGAGACCAAAAAAACTTCTCCCTTCCTAACATTTTCAAGACCTTTATGGGTAGGGGGAATAGTTGATATGCTAGGAGGTTTTTTTGTAAAGGCAGAATCTCAAAAGTAAAAACTTAACATACTATCAAATCCTATTCTACAGATGGGAAACTGTGAGCCAGAGAGGTGGTGGCCTGTTAAGGCCACAAAGACCATCAGTAACAGAGTGAGGACCATCCCAGGTACTACATGCACCCCTTATTTTCAGCAAGTACCTGTCAGTGGGCAGGTGTATAAAGACGGTTGGGGGGGGGAGGGTGGTAAAACAAGCAAATGAGCCCACAAACAGGGGAGATTGCAGCTTCTGACAGTAGTCTCCTGAGACTAGGGGTGTCTTGTGCAACCATAGCTGATGAAAGACAAAGTAAAATGAAATGCATCTTACCTGATGTAAACACGGCCAACTGCCAGAGTCCCCAGGGCAACCAGTCATCAAGGAGAAAGAGAATGTGGGTAGAGGAAGAAAAATACTTTCATTAGCAGAACACTGAGGGTGGGAGCAGAAAAATGGGAACACAGGGTGGAACTCTGGAGCCCTGCAACCCCACTGAGTGTCTGCGGGGAATCACTAGTATCAGAAATTAGAAAAGACTGGGCTAAAATCACAGGAAAAATTAGGCAATAGAGACAAGACCCCAGTCTCTACCCTGGGATCTTACTTGTAAAGGACCCCCAGGTCCCAGACCCAGCTTCTCTACAAGTCAACCTTTGAGGGATTGTGGCCTCTGAAGGAATCCAATATAGGCTAAAGACCTTCTATGCAGAAAAATTCATGGGGGCATTCTCATACACATATGCACACACACATACACATACTATTTCAGACTCCATTTCAGTGGGTTCATAACCTCCTAAGGCTCACAATGTGTGACTCTATATCTGGTTTAAGAAAAATCTTCAGGCTGTCCTCAACTTTGAGTGCTCTGCTGGCAGGAAGTAGTTTAAAAGGTCAAGTTTAGTATAAAAAAACATCTTTAAGTAATGAAAAGGATGGAGATGCTGCTCGGCAGAAAGGGCTACCTTCACAGCTTAACGAAGTTGTACTACAATGAATTGCTGCTCAGTCCCTCATTTTTCAAATGAGGAAACCAAACTCAGAAACAAGAAACAACTAGCCTGTGGCACCAGGACTAAAAAGTAAGTCTCCTGACTTCCAGTTTATTGTCCCTTCTTTCTATCACCCAGCATTGGGTGCAAAAAATGACATTTACAGAATTGAAGGAAAAGTTACTCTAACTTTAAATTTTTCACTTTTACTCTCTTGATTTATTCATCCAACTAACAGATATCCACTGCACACCTCCTGTGTGCCAGGACAGTGGAAAATGTGGACATGGTTTCTGTCCCTCATAAAACATGACTCCTCTAGCTGAGTAAAATTTGTTGGACTGAGAGGCTAATCCCTTTCTCAGTTCCTGAACCACAGTTTAGCCCCACCATCCAGACATGCAATCTCCCTGGATGTAACAGACACACCTGACATTTGACTCCTACATTAACCTTGCAATGTCATTCCAAACTGAGCCCAACATACCCCAAATCACAGATCTCCACTGGTAACCTCCCTTGAAGGCTGTGGGGGGAGAAGTGGAGGTGACTTCCTTTAGGAGAAAGTTCAAAATTATAACAAAGATGGTGATCACTTCAATTTATTAAGCAACTACTGTGTGCCAGGCCATGGTTGACTAGCTTTTCATTTGTTAATGTCAGTGGAGGGTCATATTAACCTATGACGAAGTGTAATTATCTCCCTTGTACAGATGAGGAAACTCAGGTACAGAGAAGCTTGCAGATTTGCCCAGGGACAAACCACTCTGATAGGAAGCATCTGTTTCATTTTATAGTCTGTGTTTTTATTAATGGTACCTTGATTTATTCTTAATTTTGTCACTTGTTTCAGGTCCTGGTTTTATAATGCCCCAGAGAATCTCCAATTTCTAGAAAACAACAGTTTCTGCGTAAAACTTAATGATTAGGGCAAGAGCTGCCAGAACAAAATCTGCCCGACCAGGGACGCCTGGGTGGCTCAGTCAGTTTAGCCTCTGCCTTCGGCTCAGGTCATGATCCCAGAGTCCTGGGATCGACTCCCACATTGGGCTCCTTGCTCAGCAAGGAGCCTGCTTCTCCCTCTGCCTGCCTCTGTCTCTCTCTCTCTCTCTCTCTCTGATAAATACATAAAATCTTAAAAAAATATATTTTTTTAAAAAAAATCTGCCCGAACAAAATCTGCCCCATCCTATTTATTCAATAAATTTATCTCTTTATCTTAAACTCCCTTAAATACTACTTAAATGACCCCTTCTTCACACCAGTTCCCTGCTCAAAAATATTCCACAGATTTATGTCCTACTCAATCAAATCTGGGTTTGATAATCTGGCCCAACCCTCTCTTAACCAGTCTTGTTCCCTAACACTTCCCAGCCCCCCATCCAGGGCGCTGAGGTTCACAGCAGTCTCAGGGTCTCAGTCTCATATCCAAGAGCGCATATGTCTATCCCTAGAAAATGCCTGCCTTGTGGGGCACATATTCTTTGCCTTATCTGCCATTCTTACCCCTCCACTTAGCCCAATTCACCCTTCAAGGTCCAGCTCAAAATCAAGGGAGAATAAAATCTCAACATTTACCCAGAACCTCAGATCCAGGAGGACTTCTATAATGATGGAGGCCAGAATGAAACTAACCCTGCCACTTCATTTTGATATACATAAAATAGAGCAACAATTATTAGGATCATTGCTAACACACAGTATTCCGTGTGTGCTATGTGCTCTTCTAAGCTTTTTATGTATTTTGAGTCATTTGATTGCTCACATACAACCCTGTAAAATGAGACAGAGTGTGTGTAAGCACCTTGCCCAAGGTGATCCAGTAGGGAGGTGGCAGAGTCAGGATTCAGAACAGGAAGTCTGGCTCCACTGTCCTTGCTCAACAGTGTACCACAGTATAACCACTGTACACACTGCCTCTTCGTTCAGCACAGCAAGTGGTACATAGCAACTGCTCACTAACTGGTGAGTATTTTCACTTTAGAGGTGGAGGTACAGAGTCCAGAGTGGGGATATGATTTGCCCAAGGCCACTCAGCTCATCAGCAGTAGAACTGGGACAAGAATGCAGGGCTCCTGCTTCTTGGACCTGATTGTATCATGAGACCCAAAGTGGGTGGGAAACCTCCTGTTCCAAAGCTGCCCAGGCCACAGGCTTTCTAAACTTGGCAGTGTGTCTTCTGGGGGTGGTGGCAGGGGTACTGACCAGAAGAGGTGGCCACACAGGCTGATGACGGCGTCCTTGGCTGTGTCCAGACAGATGTTGCACTCGAAGGTGCTGTCCTGCCCTCCACTCTCGCCAGCACCATTGCTGCTACCGCTGGGCCCCCCTGCACTGGAGTTCTCAGGGGATGCAGAGGCCGAGGGCCCCTTGCTCGCCATCCTTGGCTGTCAGACTCTGACTGAAGATTCTCCCCAGGAAAATCCTGAAAGGCAGAGAGCCCTTGATTGCCCATTTCTGCAGCCCACTCTCCCCAGCTTCCATGGCAATACCCCCATCTTCTCTCAGCTCCAGAAGTTCAGATTATGACTGAACCCCTACAAAGACTTTGCAGAGGCTGCAGAGGATGATACTCATGGGGCACCACCCAGAGAACAATGACTCAAAAACTTTCATGAACACAGCCTAGAAAGTACCACACAAAACACACTGCACAAATATAGAACATCCTCCATCCAGGTAGCTCTCCAAAGGAACTGAGACCTTTTCTCATATGTCTTTACCTTCTCCCAGGAGAACCAATCTAGGTATATGTGCTCAATAAAACTAAATGTTCACAGGCTGTCCTCTAACTTTGGACTGCCTCTATATTGGCGGGTGAAGCTGCTTAGACCAGAAGGCTTTTGTCACTACTGCACATAGAAAACCAGTATTAGTTACCATAAGTGAAAAATAATTACAAATATATGACAGAAAAGCTGTTTATCCTCATACCAAAATCTGGCACATTCATATAATGCTTTGGGTAAACCTGATCTGGTCCAATCTCTTCAGGAAACTGAAGCCCAAGACCTGTCCTCTAATTGACTAATATGGAGCTGAGACCGGGACTCATGACATCCAGTCTGTATTCAAACCACTGTACCACCACAGATCAAGTTGGCCACCAAGTGCTGGGAGAAACAGACCGTTGTTCAACATTGCCTCCAAATCAAAGAACCTACCAGGAGCTGAGCAAGAAAGAGGACAAGACCAACACCAAGGATACCCAGAAATTCTGGGTGCAGATTAAGAATCTGTGAAGAGCTTGGTCTGGCCACCCCCACCATCTTAGAAATTCCAAGCAGGAGATGCTGGCTGGTTATCATAGCCAGAGAACCAGCAGCTTCGATGCTGGCTTCAGTTGAGCCTACAGCTTGCTAGGTGTTTTGAGAAACTCCCTCTCCTCTGTGGGCCACAGTTTTCTCATCTGTAAACTAAGGCACTGGACTACATGGTCTCTTAGTTGTCCCCTTCCAGCTCTGAGACTGTGAGGCTCCAGGTCATCTCATCCATTCTTTCCAAAGCAGGCGGCCCTACCATAAGTGTGGGACTCACCACTGGAACACCAAAAGACTGCTCTGATTCCAGCTTCCAAAGTTTGAAGACGTTAAGGACCAAAAAACCAGAAGTCTTCTCAGACCAAGAAGGCTTCCTATACACCACCAACTTAGAACTCTGGACTCACAGGCATCCCTCACCACCACAGCAGCTCAGTGACTTGAGCAGGGAGAGAAGACCGGCTCACTGCCACTTTTTCACTTAGTTACATCATTTTACATAATGTCCCAGAAGGGCAGCTGGCTCCTGGCAGCACCAGTGCCTTACTGGCCTCAGCTCCAAGACGTTCCCCCTGACCCAGTGCTTCTTCCTCTCCACATACAACTGTTCTCTTCTTCTTAGGATGGAGCCTGCTTCTGAGGGCCATGTTATGGCCCTCAAATGTCATTCCAGCTCAAGTACCTGACCTATGTGAGTTTCCTTAGAATATGTTTATCTTTTAAAATTAAGGACTGTGTGGGCACCTGGGTGGCTCAGGCAGTTAAGCGTCTGCCTTCAGCTCAGGTCATGATCCCAGGGTCCCTGGATCAAGTCCTGCATCAGGCTCTCTGCTCAGTGGGAAGTCTACTTCTCCTTCTACTTTACTTTTACAATAACATTTTAAAAAATTGTAAAATGGGGCGCCTGGGTGGCTCAGTTGGTTAAGCGACTGCCTTCGGCTCAGGTCATGATCCCTGAGTCCCTGGATCGAGTCCCGCATCGGCCTCCCTGCTCGGCAGGGAGTCTGCTTCTCCCTCTGACCCTCCCCCCTCTCATGTGCTCTCTCTCACAAATAAATAAAATCTTTAAAAAAAAAAATTGTAAAATGTATGTATAATATTACATTTGTTACAATAATGAACTATAAATATTAGAAAATGTCTTTTACAGGGCGCCTGGGTGGCTCAGGCGTTGGGCGTCTGCCTTCGGCTCAGGTCATGATCCCAGGGTCCTGGGATCGAGTCCTACATCGGGCTCCCTGCTCTGCGGAAAGCCTGCTTCTTCCTCTCCCACTCCCCCTGCTTGTGTTCCTGCTCTCGCTATGTCTCTCTCTGTCAAATAAATAAATAAAATCTTAAAAAAAAAAAAAAAAGAAAAAGAAAATGTCTTTTACAATGTGGAAAAACATACCAAACTGTCAATGGTGACTATCTGTATTGGTGGGGACTTAGAGGTAGTGACATATTTTCTAAGTCCTCCCCATTGACAAAACTGACATTTTTACATGTATTAATTCTGAAATCAGACAAAAGAGGAATAGTACATCTTAAAAAAAAAAACACAACTTCCGGGGCGTCTGGGTGGCTCAGTCAGTTAAGCATCTGCCTTTAGCTCAGGTCACGATCCCAGGGTCCTGGAATGGAGCCCCAGGTCTCAACGGGCTCTCTGCTCATCGGGGAGTCTGCTTCTCCCTCTCCCTCTGCTCCTCCCTCTTCTCGTGCGCACATTCTTCCTCTCAATAAAATCTTAAATAAAATAAAATAAAATAAGTAAAAAAACTTCCCAGCGTTCCGGTTTTCCCCAATCCTGAAAAGCTCAGAGTTCAAGTCCTGACTCCACCACTCTGATAGCTTGATGGCTACAATCTCTTTTTTCACCTAAAAAGTAAGGGTGTTGTGCCTTCTACAGGACTGCAAAGGTGGCCCTATGAGATAATACAGTGACCCAGAAGGTCCACCAAGGTGAGGGGGCTGCTGCTACTGGGGAGACATACATAGACACCCCTTATCCTGGTTCATTACCCTCTCTACTCCCTGACCCAACAAGGTTCTGCATGGCTCATACTCCTAAGGGATAGAAGGCTTAAGGGGACAGTCAGGATCAAGGCAGGTGTGAGGGTGGGAATGGTCAGAGTACAGTAACAGAACAGCTCAGTTTGCAGACAGCAGCAGGCTTACAGCAGGTTAGGCACTGGGACAGGCCTGCACATCCCAATTCCAAGCAGACCATGTAACTCTCATTCTAATTCTTGGTAGACTGACCACGTGGTCCCTACTCAGGCTCTAAAGCCTCCTCCTAGTAAGCACTCAAATATTTCCTGAGTGAATGGGTGTGGGCATGTGTGACTGGTTTTGGTCAACAGGCCAGCTGCTCACAAACCTCTCTGCAACACATCCTGGGCCCCAGAACCACGCAGCTATCCCTGGAGCCTTCTCTCCTCACCTTCTCCCTACCCTCATGAACAGGAACCTCACCACACCAAGGCAGCATGGCAGAGATGAGCATCATTCCCTGGGGACTGTCTACTGAACACCTGCAGAACAAGAGAATGTGGCTACAGCCCTCTGGGCCCAGCAGGAGTGGGACAATGGTCAGAGGACAGAGGGCCCTGGTTGGCTCAGGAAGTGGACAAAATAAAAGGGAAGCAGGCCCTGAGCATGCCTGAGCTGCCATCCTACTAAAACTTTCTCCTGGTCCTGGTAGGGACTATGAACTTCAATCTGACCACATTAGCAGTCTTGTTGTAGCTGGTTCTGAGCCCCTGTCCCTACTCTGACAATTCTTCACTCCTGATCTGAATCTACTTTATGTTTTTCAAGCACATTCACATTTATTACCACTCTGATCCTCACTCCACTTCATAGATGAGGATACAGGCCAGGGAGGTTAGAGGACCTACCCAAGGCCAGGCAATCATGCAGCACCAAATTCAGACTTTCCAACACAACACTGGCACTCTTTTCACTCTTACATATTACCCTCTGACATGTAGCTTTACAACATTAAATACCTGGTCTTTTTTCCCCTCAAGTTTATTGTACAATGCTGTAACTTTCGTGTTCTTTGAAGTGAGTGTGAAGCATGCATTTATGCTTTCAATCAACAGATCTCTAGTACCAACTACATTTAAGGCTTGGGGCTACCAGCTGTGTGTGTGGAGAGAGGTCTCAAAGAGCATGGCCAAGTTGAGGCTCTGGAATCTGGAATAGGAGCTAAGGAAGACACGTGGGTAATTACAAGAATTCTTAACAAGGGGCTCCATCAAACTTGCCTGTTTTTCCTAAACAAGGCACCCTCCCAGAAATCTGGTTCCTAGACCCCCTCAGTGATTTAAATAGGATTTGGATCTGGACAGTGCCCAAGAATCTGTATTTTCAAATAAATGCCCCTATCTTCCACACCAAGTGATTCTTTGATGAAGTTTTGGGAACTCAGCTCTCAAACAGGGAAGAACTCTACCAAAAGCACAAAGCAGTATGACACAGCACAGAATTTGGGAGGGACAGTGACCTCAGGGTCTGTCCTTCAGAATGCACAACCCCCAGCTCCAGTACACAGAGACTACGAAGAGGTCAGATAAACTTGGGGGATGGGGGACAAGTCTGCGGAGATCTCAGACCAGCCGGCACCTGGTCCATCCAAGACAGAGCTGACCATTAAAGAAACAAATTCATACCTAGTTTCAAAAAACATTCCTAAATGAGATGTCCAGGTTGGCACATGTGATGCTGGGACTAAAGCAGATTTGCAATACTTAATGATCCCTTAGGAATGCAGAGCCTGGAAGCTGAAACTGACCCAACATCCTCACTCCTATTACTTTCCCAGAGCTGGCCTGGTCTACCTCACAGGAACTGAGCAAGGAAGAGAACATAAAAGTTGCATATCCCTTCAGGAAACACTGGGGAACTTGACTTCATGAAGAAATCTCTTTGTAGCATTCTTGTATTCAGATCTCAGGTTCTAGAGAACTGCAGTTTTCAAAATCTGCCTTCTTTCTGCCTTTAAACTCTAAGAATTCCTGGACCAGGGTATGTCGAGGCATCTAAGAATGTGAATCCTAGTGATGACGATTACAAATCTGGGTGATAAATGATTGCCACGATCCCAGAGGATACCCAGCAGAGTTCTTGTTTCTGTGGGCACATGCTTGTTCACATGGAAGCTTTCTGCCAGGAACTGTAGCTTGCCTGAGCCTGTCTGTGCTGTTCATTAGGCTGCTGCTGGACCACGTGTAGGCAGAGATGAGTGGTGCATTCTGAAAATGTCTACATCACACTCACAGAAGGCTGGAGTAGGAAAAAATCTAAGTTGATTGGAACTTGGAACACATAGAAACCAAGCTCTAAAATTTTAGAATCTAAATGTTGTTTAGGTAGGTCTCTAGGCTAGCTCACAGAAGCTTGGCCCTAAAATATAGGACCATGGGCATGAATGACCTTCCACATCCAAAAGGACAGAGGAAGCCGATTCTAGCCTCCTTTCTTTGGGGCAGCACTGGTCCTTTTTTACGGCATCCTTTAACCTCCCTATCTGTTCAAGCAATCCCTCTCTTATCTTCAAAGATTTATTTTTTTAAGAATTTTTATTTGAGATAGAGAAAGCACAAGCTGCAGGGAGGAGCAGAGGGAGAGGGAGAAGCAAGCTCCCTGCTGAGCGGGGAGCCCAACCAAGACCCTGAAATCACAACCTGAGCCAAAGGCAGACAGACGCTTAACTGAATGAGCCACCCAGGCATACCATCTTCAAAAATTTATTAAAGATCTTATTTGTCGGGCGCCTGGGTGGCTCAGTTGGTTAAGCGACTGCCTTCGGCTCAGGTCATGATCCTGGAGTCCTGGGATCGAGTCCCACCTCGGGCTCTCTGCTCAGCAGGGAGTCTGCTTCTCCCCCTGACCCTCCCCACTCTCGTGCTCTATCTCATTCTCTCTCTCAAATAAATAAATAAAATCTTTAAAAAAAAAAAAAAGATCTTATTTGTCAAGCATTCAGGATACAGAGATACAGGGTTTCAGTCTAAAGGGGGACACAGTCAAGTAAACAAGGCAGCTTAGCTTGCTGAGTGCTGACAGAAGTATGCAGAGTGCATGACTACAGGGCATGCTGGGGAGACACAGAACACAGGGCACATATGGGTGTGGTAAGGCAGCAAGGGCTAGGACTGAGGCAGGAAGAAAGGCCTTAGAGTCCTCGTGCCCTTCATATTTGAGTGGGGACTCTGGGATCAGCTATTCCTACTTTTTCACGTTTTCTTCTGGTATTTCTGAATCAAAAGGGTTTTCTTTGTTTTGGTTTAAACTTCAGTGCTTTTCCTTTTTTTTTTTTTTTTTAGATTTTAATTATTTGTGAGAGAGAGAGAGAACGAGTTGGGGGGAGAGGTAGAGGTAGAGGGAGAAGTAGACTCCCTGTTGAGCAGGGAGCCCTATGTGGGACTCGATCCCAGGACCCTGGGATCATGACCTGAGCTGAAGACAGACACTTAACTAACTGAGCCACCCAGGCACCCCTTCAATGCTTTTCTTTAAAGCTTACCAGGTTTCAAAAGAAAAGGTAAAGCAAGATTTGGATGATCACTGGCACATACTTTTAAGGGTCACCCAAGAGCTGCCTTTTATCATCCTTTATATCACTGTCTTACAATGTTCTTTTAACTTTTTATGGACTTTTGTCCTTAAAAACTAGCATGGCAGGGGCACCTGGGTGGCTCAGTTGGTTAAGTGTCTGCCTTCAGGTTCCCAAGGTTCTGGGATGGAGCCCTGAGCTAGGCTCCCTGCTCAGCAGGGAGTCTGCTTCTTCCTCTCCCTCTGCCCCACCCCCTACTTGTGCATGAGAACTCGTGCTCTAATAAATAAATAAAATCTTTAAAGAACAAAAGCCAAAAAACAAAACTAGCATAGCAGAGGAATTTGATGGCTTTGGGTTCAAATCTCAGCTCTGCCACTTACTCAGTAACTTTATACATTATTTTCTCTCTGAGCCTTTGTTTTACTCCTATGTGTAAAAGGGGCTATTACCTTCCTCACAGGACAGTTTATAAGAATTAAAGAGATAAAACAATAAGGGACTAGCACAGTGCCAACAGAGTTAAGTGCTTGAAAAATGTTAATCTCACCTTCACTGTCAGGTCTCACAAAGTACACTTAAGGTGTACTACAGAGCTATGTAGTCAGCAGGTACTTCGTTAATCTGCTTAATGAATAAGTCACAACTTCCCTTTCTGAATGACCATCATTCTTTGAAGGCATAGTAAGTGTGTATGAGAAAATCCAGAATGGGATACACTTAGTTTGATCCTGGCAAAATCAGATTTTCACCAAAAGTTTTAAAATCAGGAGCCATTTTTAATATTTACTATCACCATCAATAATGTCAGCTAACACTCAGCACCCTTTACATGAATTATCTCATTTAATCTTCATAACCTGCGTTTGCGGTAAACACTACTATGCCATTGTTAGCATCCCCTGGGGTGTCAGATTAAGGCTTAGAGTAGTTGGGTCATTTGACCAGAGCCAGTCAGAGGCAAAGCTTCCCAACTCCCAAGCCAATGTGCTTAACAGACAGCACCTCAGTGATCTGTTTGTGTCTTTGTCCTTGGGCCCAGCTTCCAGGTGCCTTACTCAGAACAGGGCCAGGCACCTGAAGAACACCTCATAAATGTGCATGGGTTGATAGATCTGATAGCCAGACTTGGAACTATACAACTTGATATGAGTCAATTTAGCCAACTGAAGTTGTGGAAATCAGTATCCTAAAAGAACAAAATTTCTTCAGGGATGTTTTTCAGAACTGGAAATATCACATAACCGTTTTAGAGTAATTTTTTAAAAAGTAAGTATTGCTCAAAACTCTGAAACAAATGAAAAAAAAATTTTTTTTAAAGATTAGGGATCTGCAACCAGAAAAAGGTTTGGGTTTTCCCAAATTGGAACCACCTCTATTAGAGATAACTACTGATACAGAGCATTAACTATTCATTTATCTGTCTATTGCTTACTCTAAGTTAGACACCTCCTAGAGCCACAAGCACAGTGCCTGACACAAAGTAAATGTTCGATAAATGCATGTGAATGAACAATGGGGATCTACTAATTTCAAATTCAAACCAATATAACTGCATAAAATATTGTAATAAAGAAAACATTTTCAGATTGGACAGACCTCAGTTAAGGGGGGGTGGATTTCTAGTATAATACAGTGGAGGAAGAATCTGGAACCAGAAGACCTAGTCTGACACTCAGCTCTACCACTCACTAAGCCAGGGTCCTCAACTGCAAATGGAATAACTGTGTCTGCCCTTCCTTTGTTATCAGAAAAGTTTTCAAAATGAGAGTTTTGCTTTTGTTTTCATGTAGTCAGTACATCCTTATTAATACAGAATCTATAAAATCTCATTAATTCAGATTTTACCTGTGGTTGAGCTAAAGAGCTCTAAAATAGTCTGAAGGTAGAGTATAAAAAGAAAATAAATGAGATTTAACTTAATTAAGGAGAAAACTTTCTAAGAGTTTAGTAACACCCAGCTCATACTTGACAAAACAATGATCTCAATTCTCCTTTGAATAGGAGGTCCTAAGGAGGACCATCAGGAGAACATATGTAAGATAAACCAACTATGGTTTAAAATAATAAAACCAGGAGCGCCTGAGTGGCTCAGTCGGTTAAGTGTCTGCCTTTGGCTCAGGTCGTGATCCCGGGGTCCTGAGATCGAGCCCCGCATTGGGCTCCCTGCTCAGCGGGGAACCTGCTTCTCCCTCTTCCTCTGCCTACTGCCCTTCCTGCTTGTGCTCTGTCTGTCAAATAAATAAATAAAATAATAAAACCAAATGACACCATTTTGAATAATACGTAATATTGACTTTTACAAATCAGGTTTGTGTCCTGAGCCACCTGATGCTAATTGTCAGAGCAGTTTGGGAAACATTTGGAGAATACCAAGAACTATGCTCAATGATAAATCAAAGTTCTGGTTCCTGCCCTCAAGAAGTCTATGGTCTAGTCATAACTGTCATTTTTTAAAAAAGAATCTCATTGAAAAATGCCTCTGCAGAGACGGTAGTGCTAAGAAAAGACAAGTAATTTTCCTGGGCTTTTGCCTAGGACCCACTCCCATATTCAGAGAGCTGACCCTCTTTAAAAACTGCCCCCATGCCTGTACCACATGGCACTTCTGAGGAGCAACTGGGAGCAGGGATATCAAATAATCAGGTGCTATAGAGACTACCAGGGAAGTCAACTTGGTGACTGATCCAAGAGTGGAATGGCCAGCCAGACCCCTAGGCCATTTCCACAGAAACAGTCACACAGCCTGCTGCTTCTGACCTCTGTGTGTCCTTAGACCACCATTTAGTCGTGCTTTGCTCCCACTGCTTAATGAGATGTACCCATGACAATCCAGCTGATGTGAAGAATAGAAAAGTAGGGGCCATGGTAGCTATGTGGCAATTCAGGCAACTTTTGAGACTTTTTTTTTTTTTTTAAGATTTTATTTATTTGACAGAGACAGCGAGAGCAGGAACACAAGCAGAGGGAGTGGGAGAGGGAGAAGCAGGCTTCCCGCTGAGCAGGGAGCCCGATGTGGGACTCAATCCTAGGACTCTGGGATCATGACCTGAGCCGAAGGCAGCCGCTTAACAACTGAGCCACCCAGGCGCCCAACTTTTGAGACTCTTAAGCCAAAACCCACTTGGTAGCTTCTTCCCTACTTTATTTTTTTTTTTAAGATTTATTTATTTATTTGAGAGAGAGAATGCGAGAGAGAGAGAGAGCACGTGCGTGCACGCACAAGACGGGGGAGGGTCAGAGGGAGAAGCAGATTCACAGGGGAGCCTGATGCGGGACTTGATCCTGGGACTCCAGGATCATGACCTGAGCCGAAGGCAGTCACTCAACCAGCTGAGCCACAGAGGCACCCCGTTTTTTCTCTACTTTAAATACTACATTTCTGGCAATGATTTCTTAGATAAAACATCAAAGGCAAAGGCAACAAAAAATAGACAAATTAGACTTCATGAAAATTTTTAAAATTTTGTGCATCAAAAGACATTAAACAGAATAAAAAGGCAATTCACAGAATGGGAGAAAATATTTGCAAATCATGTATCTGAGGGATCAATATCCAGAATATATGGAAAACTCCTAAAACTTGGGGCACCTGGGCGATTCAATCAGTTAAGTGTCTGCCTTCGGCTTGGGTCATGATCCCAGGGTCCTGGGATTGAGCCCCACATTGTGCTCCCTGCTCAATGGGGAACCTGCTTCTCCCTCTCCCTCTGCCCCTCCCCCTGCTTGTGCTGTCTCTCTCTCTGTCAAATAAATAAATAAAATCCTAAAAAAAAAAAAAAACCCTTTTAAAACTCAACAACAATGAAACAACAATCCATTTCAAAAATGGGCAAAGGAGGGGCACTTGGGTGGCTCAGTTTGTTAAGCATCTGCCTTTGGCTCAGGTCATGATCCCAGGGTCTTGGGGTCAAGCCCCACATCGGGCTCCCTGCTCAGGGGAGAGCCTGCTTCTCCCTCTCCCTCTGCCCGCCGCTCCCTTTGCTTATGCTCTCTGTCAAATAAATAAATAAAATCTTAAAAAAAAAATGGGCAAAGAACCTGAGTAGACATTTCTCCAAAGATATACAAGTGGCCAAAAACAACATGAAAAAAGGCTCAATATTACTATTTACAAAAATCCAAATCCAAACTACAAAATACCACCTTATACCCATTAGGATGGCTACTATAAAAACAAAACTAACAAACAAAAAACAGAAAATAACAAGTGTTGTTGAGGAGGTGGAGAAATTGGAACCTTTGTGCACTTTTGGTAGGAAAGTAAATGGCACAGCTGCTGTGGAAAACACTATGGCAATTCCTCAAAAAATTAAAAAGAGAATTACCATATGATCCAGCAATTCTGCTTCTGGGTATATATCCATAAGAACTGAAAGCAGGGTCTTAAAGAAATATCTGTACACCCATGTTAATATCTGCATTATTCACAATAGCTAAAACATGGAAGCAACCCAAGTGTCCATCCACACATAAATAAATGGATAAACAAAATGTGATAATATGCATACCATGGAGTATTATTCAGTCTTAAAAAGGAAGAAAATTTTGACACATACCACAACATGGATGAATCTTGAGGACATTATGCTAAGCGAAATAAACCAGTCGCAAAAAAGACAAATACTGTAGTATTCCACTCAATATGAGGTACGTAGAATAGTCAAAATCATGGAGACAGAAAGTAGAACTTTGGTTGCTAGGGGTAGGGGAGAGGAGGGAACAGTGAGTTACCGTTTAATGGGCATACAGTTTCAGTTTTGCAAAATGAAAAGAGTTCTGGAGATGATGGTGGTAATGGTTGCACAACAATATGAATGTACTTAATAAAACTGAACTATTCACTTAAAAATGGTTAAGATGATAAATTTTATGTTATGTGATTTAAATCCAATAAAAAAAAACTGGAGAAAAGATCCCTATATTTCCACAAAATGTCATTTATTACATGATTCCCTTAATAGAAAATATCTACAACAGGGGTGCCTGGCTGGCTCAGCTGGTAGGGTGACTCTTGATCTCAGAGTCATGAGTTCAAACCCCACGATGGGTGTGTAGGCTACTTAAAAATAAATAAAAATAAAATAAATATGGGTGATTACTCTTAATAAAAAAAAGAAAAGAAAATATCTACAATAGAAAATTCAGAGATAGAAAGTGGATTAGAGGTTACCAGGAACTAGGATGAGGGGGGAATGGGAAGTTATTGTTTAATGGGTACAGAGCTTCTGTTTGGGGTAATGATAAAGCTTTGGAAACACACAGTGGTGATGGCTGCACAACATCGTGAATGTACTTAATGCTGCTGAATTGTACACTTAAAAACGTTTAAAATGGTAAATTCTGTTATGTATATTTTACCACAATAAAGTGGTTTTTTTTTTTTTAAACTTCTTTCTTCTTTAGATTTTATTTATTTATTTGACAGAGACAGAGATAGCGAGAGCAGGAACACAAGCAGGGGGAATGGGCAAGGGAGAAGCAGGCTTCCCGCTGAGCAGGGAGCCCGATGTGGGACTTGATCCCAGGACGCTGGGATCATGACCTGAGCCGAAGGCAGACGCTTAACGACTGAGCCACCCAGGCGCCCCACAATAAAGTTTTTTTTAAAAAGAATGTGCTCCTTATTAGAAAGAAAACCAGATTTCCATTCACTAAGAACACGCTGAGTAATCGTTATATATATCTATACAATACTTACTAACTTATCGAGTAAGTGAATGGCTAAGTAAATGTATCAGAGGTAATGCTTACAAAAAAAGGCTGGCAAAAGTGCAGAGACATCAACATTAAAATGCTAACAGGAGGGGCCTCTGTGTGGTTCAGTCCATAGTAGAGTATGCGACTCCTGATCTCAGGGTTGTGGGCTGGAACCCCATGTTGGGTATAGAGATTAGTTAAAAATAAAAATCTTAAAAAAAAAATGCTAACAGGAAAAAGCAAGCTATAGAACTATGTGAAGTGAATGGTTCTAACCATTAAAAATGTACACACTGGGCGCCTGGGTGGCTCAGATGGTTAAGCGTCTGCCTTCAGCTCAGGTCATGATCCCAGGGTCCTGGGATCGAGTCCCACATCGGGCTCCCTGCTGGGCGGGGAGCCTGCTTCTCTCTCTCTCTCTCTCTGACTCTCATGAATAAATAAATAAAACATTAAAAAAAAATGTACACACTGGGGGAGAAACAAGAAGGAAATAAAGCAACTTAATAAAGGCTCTCTTCGGATACTAGAGTTAGAAACAACGTGGGTGGGAAGAGAGGGAAGCTTTTCTGTATTTCCCAAAATAAGCATATATTACTTTCACAATTAAAATTATTGTTTTGTGCCCCTCACCCAAAATACTTTCAACCTAGAACTTCCTGTTTCAAAAAACAAGTCCCGAAGTTATGTGTCCTTTTTCATTTTAACGTACTGTGATACCAATTAATAGGGGAAATAGGGCTCATTAAAAACCAAAAACTAATTGTGGAAAATTTATTTAGGTTGAAAGAAACCTTTGGGGGCACCTGGGTGGCTCAGTCATTAAGCGTCTGCCTTTGGCTCAGGTCATGATCCCAGGGTTCTGGGATTGAGCCCCGTATCCGGCTCCCTGCTCCGCGGGAAGCCTGTTTCTCCCTCTCCCTCTCCCCCTGCTTGTGATCCTGCTCTCACTGTGTCTCTCTCTGTCAAATAAATAAAATTTAAAAAAAAAAAAAAAAAGAAAGAAACCTTTGTATTTCATTTAGCCCCAATTCCTTGTTAAATAGATCTGACTTCTTTGCAACATAGTTCCAATCCTAGGTTGATCAGTGAACAAAGAGAAATGTATGATGGTCAGCACACCCCCACTTACGCCTGCAAAGACACCTCTCTACAACCTCCTGACACAACACTGCATAATTTACTGTACAGAGACACAAAAAGATCACTTCAAAGAAGAAAGTATTAAATAAAACCTACTATCAATAGATTATGAGTGTAGCTGATTAACAAGTCTAATCTAATCAATGCACATATTTCCTTTGACTGAGCTGGTCATGTCCTTTCATTTCTCTATTTTAGCATCTGCCTAACTGCACTTCTCTCCACCACATTTCCGTTACTTTTAAGAGTATGTTCAATATCTCCAGAGATAACCTGTCTGGAACCTGCTCCAGCCACTTGCTTCTTTAAGCTTTTCCCTAAAGATCTTGTTTTCTACTCAACTTCACCAACCCACTTCTGTGGCCATGCTCTAAAATTTGTCATTAACTATTACTAGACTATTAAAACGTGTATTTCAGTAGTCTCATCATCTTACCACCACTTCTTAAATTCTAGCAAATTTCTTCTTAAAGAAGATCTTTAAGAAGAATTTCTTCTTAAAGAAGAAATTTCAGTTTGATAAGACTTCAAGTAACTGGGATGGCTAGTTCACTAACTTTACTCCCTTTCTACTGCATATAAAGACTCTTCAAGTCCTTACTTTTTTTTTTTTTTAAACGATTTTTTTTTTTTTAAATTTTATTTATTTATTCATGAGAGACAGAGAGAGAGAGAGAGAGACAGGCAGAGAGAGAAGCAGGCTCCCAAGGAGCAGGGAGCCCGATGCGGGACTCGATCCCAGGACCCTGAGATCATGACCTGAGCCGAAGGCAGACGCTTAACCATCTGAGCCACCCAGGCGCCCTTCAAGTCCTTACTTTTTATCTTATTTAGATCTCATGGTCCATCCTTTTATCCAAATGCATACCTCCATAATTTCCTTCCCCTCCTTAGTTTCCATAAAGGACTTACTTTAAAAAATGTAAAACAGTAAAATAATGCCTTCCTATTTATTGATATATTAAAAGAACTGAATACGCCTAGACAGGGAAGAAGGAGAAGGAGATTTTCTGCAAATCAACTTACCTTGAATTTATGACCTCAGAAGACCCCTTGCAATTTTCAGCAATCCTTCCACCATATTTTGAGTCAATCTAATTTATCAGTCTGTGAGGGCTGTTTCATAACTTTTTACTCCTTCAGTTACAAACAGCTCCTACTTTCTCTTCACCTTCACTAATGACCATCCTTATTATTGCCCTGAAAAAAGTAAAAACAAGAGAACTTCCTTATCTTCCTACTTCCAAATAGGACAACTTGGCTCTGTCTGTAGTCTTATATTCTTTTTTCTCTCTTTATTACCATGCGTGAACTATCTCTGCTCTTAACTAAGGCTAAACTTTCCACTCATACCATGGATTACATTTCCTCTCACCTGTTCAAGGTATTTGCTCCCCAAAATATACCTTTTCCCTTGCATCTTTAAAGTTTGGCACTTGGCTAAATCTTTTCTTATTTCTAAATCAGTAAGAAAAATCGGTGTTATCTATACTGCAGTGTCTCCCATCTTAATTTCTTTTTTTTTTTTTTTTAAAGATTTTATTTATTTATTCATGAGAGACAGAGGCAGAGGGAGAAGCAGGCTCCCCGCGGAGCAGGGAGACCGATGCGGGACTCGATCCCAGGACCCTGGGATCATGACCTGAGCCGAAGGCAGACGCTTAACCGACTGAGCCACCCAGGCGTCCCTCCCATCTTAATTTCTACATACTGTATCAAAATACTTGTTAAATGAGTGAATTACTCAATTAATGGTTCTCAGGAATATGCCTCTTTCTGGTTCCTAATTATGGGGATTATCATATCTCATTCCTCATCCCCCAGTCCTTCTAATCTTTGGAAAAGGAAACATATATATTATATATTTTAAGATTTTATTTATCAGAGAGAGAAGGAAACATATTTTTTAAAGATTTTATTTATTTGACAGAGAGAGACACAGCAAGAGAGGGAACACAAGCAGGGGGAGTGGGAGAGGGAGAAGCAGGCTTCCCGCAGAGCAGGGAGCCCGATGCGGGGCTCGATTCCAGGACCCTGGGATCATGACCTGAGCCGAAGGCAGACGCTTAACGAATGAGCCATGCAGGCGCCCTGGAAACGTATTTTCTAAAGTTTCAGGCCCCTAATGCTAGAAATGCTCTTAATATGGTATTAAGTCTGAAGTAAAAAGGGTGCATATGTCTTCCTGAATGATTCCTCTTAGTTGAATGTGAAGATTTTGCATTTTGGACTACACTTTTATTATGGACATGAATTCTACCAACAAATAAAATGCTGGAGGAAAATGCAGACAATCCTTGCTTGGCACAGTAAAGCAGGACAATAAAAATGCAAGCTGATACTATAAAAAATGATAGTAATAATCAATGGGAAAATCACAATTGTGAATTTTAAAAAATTTTATCCCATTAAAAACACTCTTACTATTGGTACACATGCTTAGTGAAGTGAAAAAATAAAATTAATACTCATTCAGTTTACTGTAACTTAAAATATTAAAAGCATTGAAAATTAAAGTGTCTTTTTTCTTTGTAAAAACTTTTTTTTAAGAGGGGGGAGGGGATGAGGGAGAGAATCTTTTTTTTTTTAAGATTTTTATTTATTTGAGAGAGCAGAGAGCACAAGCAGGGAAGGGGGTGGAGAGGGGCAAAGGGAGAGGAAGAAGCAGACTCCCCGCTGAACAGGGAGTGATGTGGGACTTGATCTCAGGACCCCGAGATCATGACCTGAGCTGAAGGTAGATGCTTAACCAACTGAGCCACCCTGGAGCCCCAAGGGAGAGAGAGAGAATCTTTTTTTTTTTTTTTTTTTTTAAGATTTTATTTATTTGAGAGTGAGAGGGGAGAGAGAGAGAGAGCACATGAGAGGGGGGAGGGTCAGAGGGAGGAGACTCCCTGCTGAGCAGGGAGCCCGACTCAGGACTCCCGGGACTCCAGGATCACGACCTGAGCTGAAGGCAGTCACTTAACCAACTGAGCCACCCAGGTGCCCCGAGAGAGAGAATCTTAAGCAGGCTCCCACACCCACTGCAGAGCCCAATGCAGGGCTTGATCTCACAACCCTGAGATCACAACCTGAGCCAAAATCAAGAGTTGGATGCTTACCCAACTGAGCCATCCAGGCGCCCCTGTTTTATTTTTTAATTATATGTTCAGAATGGTCTGGTTATAGCTAAATGCTCTGGGGTCAAAAGAGGCATGGGTGCACCGGTAGCTTTGCCACCCCACACAGCTGTCCCAATATCACAAGTCCGGAGTAATCCAAACCACCACTGACTCCTCTACTCCTTGCTTGTGACCAGACAACCACGAGAGTAGCTCTCAGATGGCAGGATCTCTTAGTGGTCTTATCACATTTCAAATAATACCATAGTTCCCCTTTTACTTGATTATGGCCATCCCAGCTCTGCATGATCAGCAGTGGTTGGGCTTGAGAGAAGCTCTGAATGGTCAGCAGTTTCAAAGGGACAATTACTCTGCACTTCAGCATGTCCAAATCCAACTCCATTCAGATCAGGGAGTTACTGGCATTGCCTCAGATTTTGCAGTTCAGCTCACTCTGAGTTACTTCAAGGGGCTTCAGGGAATCTGCAAACTCTCTGAATATTTACATGCAAAACTGCATGATAACAAATAACTCAATTATAAAATGGGCAAAGGATTTGAATAGACATTTCTCCAAAGACACACAGATGGTCAATATGCACATGAAAAGATGTTCAACATCATCAGTCATTAGGGAAATGAAAATAAAAACTACATAGATGCCACTTTGCAGCCACTAGAGTGGATATAATAATAACAACAACAAAAAGGGACAATAACAAGTGTCGAAGAGGATGTGGAGAAAATGGAACCCTCACATATTGCTAATGGGAATGTAAAATGGTGCAGCTGCTGTGGAAAACAGTTTGGCAGTTCTTCAAAAAGTTAAACACTGAGCTGCCATATGACCCAGCAATTCCACTCCTAAGGAGACACATCTAGGAGGACTGAAAATATGTTCAAACAAAAACGTGTACATGAATGTTCACAGCAGCATTAGTCATAGTAACCAAAGGGCAGAAACAACCTAAATGTCAATCAACTGATGAATGGATAAACAAAATGTCGTGTAACCATACAATGAAATATTATTCATCAATAAACGTAATGAAATACCGATATAGGTCACAACATGGATGAACCTTATGAAAACATATGCTAATGAAAGAAGCCAGACACAAAAGCCACATACTGTAAAAAGGGCACATACTATATGAATCCATATTAGTGGTTGCCAGGGGATGGAAGAGGGGAGAATAAGGAGTGCCTGCTAACATGTACAGGTTTTCTTTTGGGGGACATGAAAATGTTCTGGGATTAAAATAGTGGTGATGATTACACAACCTTGTGAACATACTAAAAACTACTAAATTGTACTCTTTAAAATGGTGAATTTTATGATATGTGAATTCCATTTCAAAAAAAAATTGACATTCTACAAAAT
The DNA here is from genome assembly GCF_054177405.1 of Leptonychotes weddellii. NCBI lineage: Eukaryota > Metazoa > Chordata > Mammalia > Carnivora > Phocidae > Leptonychotes > Leptonychotes weddellii. Next base: position 60,423,852 of record NC_138381.1, read on the forward strand.
TGGCCAGTCCTCTTCAAAAGTTTACAGTCGGGTTGCCTGGGTGACTCAGTCAGTTAAGCCTCTGCCTTTAGCTCATGTCATGATCCCAGGGTCCTGGGATTGAGCCCCCCATGGGGCTCCCTGCTCAGTGGGAAGCCTGCTTCTCCCTCTGCCCCTCCTCCTGCTTGTGCCTTCTCTCTCTCTCTCAAATAAATAAAATCTTTAAAAAAAAAATAAAGTTCACGGTCACAAAAGACAAAAAAGACTGAGGAACTGTCTCAGATCACTAGAGACTCAGGAGACTTGAAAACTAAATGCAATGTGGAAACTGGGCTGGATCCAGGAACAGAAAAAGGACATTAGTAGACAAATGGCTAAATTTGAATAAAGTCTATATATTAGTCAGTAGTACTGTATTAATGTTAAATTTCTTATTTAGTTAATTTTAACATGGTTATGTAAAATGTTAACATTAGGGAAAGTTGGGTGAAAAGTATACAGGAAGTTTGTGTATTATTTTTGCAAGTCTAAAATTATTTCAAAATAAATTATACAAAAGCTTAAAAATGTTAAAAAATGTTTAAAAAGTTAAAAATGTAAAAAAGTTAGAGTTAAAAAATGTACATGAAAAAACCAGGAGCTGGTAAGTTCTGTAAAATGCCATACAGTAAATACTTTAGACTTCATGAACCATATGGTCTTTGGGGCAACTACTCAACTCTTCTGCCAAAGACTACAATTGTAAATTAATGGGTGTGGCTGTGTTCCAATAAAACCTTATTTATAGTTTTAAATTTCCTATAATTTTCACAGATCACAAAACATTATTCTTTTCTGGATTTATTCCCCACCATTTAAAAATGTAAAATCCATCCCTAGCTCACATGCCCTGCAAAAACAGGCAATGGAGCCAGATTTGGCCCACATGCCATAAACTGCAGACTCTCTAGATGAGAATCTGCCAATGTGAGGGACACCAGGGTGGCTCAGTCCAGAAGAGCATGCGACTCTTGATCTCAGGGTCATGAGTTCACGCCCCAGACTGGGTGTAGAGATTACTTAAATAAAAAATAAATAAATAATAAAAGAATTTGCCAATGTGTGCTTCAGTTAAAAAAAAAAAAGTACTGCACATCAATTAAGTTTGGCAACACTAGATTAAACAAGGTTAGGTATGTTTCTTTATTATAGGACATCCCAGTACATTGGAACTGAGAAGTTCCAAGAAAAGATAATGATATACAGCATTTTCCAAACTTATTTTTACTATGGAACTCTTTTTTCAGAGGCATCTCTTCAGAGTAGTGGCCTGAAGAACACACTTCGGAAATGCCGATTCAGGTACCTTTTTTTTTTTTTTTTTAAAGATTTTATTTATTTATTCATGAGAGACAGAGAGAGAGAGAGAGAGAGAGAGAGAGGCAGAGGGAGAAGCAGGCTCCCAAGGAGCAGGGAGCCCGATGCGGGACTCGATCCCAGGACCCTGGGATCACGACCTGAGCCGAAGGCAGACGCCCAACCATCTGAGCCACCCAGGTGCCCCTCAGGTACTTTTTTAAAAGGAAAATTTCAGATTAAGAAGTATTAAAGACATCACCAAATTACAATCATTTTACCCAGCACCTGGATGATATCTGAATAAGCATTTCACAATGGTTTTTTTGTTTTTGTCCTAGGAAACACAAACAAAGCAGGAAGGTAAACACAAGCAGGAAGTCTTGGCTCAACAAAATCTATTTTTCGGGAGGGGGATAGGATGTGAGCAGAAGTGGGTCATAATATGGAATCTTTGCTCCATAGGGCAATGTAAGCATTCTTACAGGTTTTGTTGTTGTTGTTGTTGTTGTTAAAGATTTTATTTATTTGACAGAGAGAGACACAGCAAGAGAGGTAACACAAGCAGGGGGGAGTGGGAGAGGGAGAAGCAGGCCTCCTGCCGAGCAGGGAGCCCAATGTGGGACTCGATCCCAGGACCCTGGGACCATGGACTGAGCTGAAGGCAGACGCTTAACGACTGAGCCACCCAGGCGCCCACATTCTTACAGGTTTTGAAAAAGCAACCTGCTTTTAGGAACTTCAACGTTTGATTAGAAAACTAAAGATAAGCTAGGGGCGCATGGATCATGAGCTCAGGGTCCTAGGATGAGCCCCAGGGCTCTGTGCTCAGGGGGAAGTCTGCTTGTCCCTCTGTGCCCCGCCCCCATTCCTGCTCTCCCTCTCTCAAATAAATAAAATCTAAAAAGAAAAGAAAAGAAAACTAAAGATAATGCCAGAAGCATTACCTGTAGATTGTATGTTAGGGAGGATGAACTGGCAGTCCCTAAGAGGACTGGTTTTTAAATGCTAGATGAAAAGTTAGCTGACAGATTGCAAAAATTCTCTCATTAGACACAAGAGCTATACAAGGCATTGCTGGAGAGAGGATTAAAGAGGAATTTATGTCCCAGGGAGGAAAGGCTGGCCTAAACAACCCTGAGGGGCCCTTCTGACCGAGGCTCCTCAATTCTGTGATCCAAAGAGTTCACTGGCTTCTCCTGATCAAACACAAAGTCTTTAGCAGCATTTCCAAGTTACTCTAAAAACATAAGCTACAAACCAATGGGGTGGGGTACCTCCTTAGTTATTCAACAAACATTTAAGGAGCCCTTATCAGATGGGCCATTCCAAAGTCCCTGAAAAAAAGGATGGTGCACAGGACAACCAGGAACAGATTACACTATTTCACACCCACTGGCCTTACTTCTAGAAAATGTAGGCTGAGGCGGGGGGGGGGGG